>NC_073696.1:100243904-100862824 GCF_029784165.1 Wyeomyia smithii | reverse complement strand
GTGAGTTTAAACAGTGTTTGAAACACGTTTCTTTGCATAACTTTTGAACTACATGTCCAATCATTATAAAATTATTCCACAAATGGTTCAAAAAACAAGCCCGTTCTTTTGATACCAATTTTGTTCAAATCGGGTTTGTAGTTTCTGAGATAATGAAGTTTTGTGATTTTCACATTTTGATACATAACCTCGAAACTTAAAATCCGATTACAATAAAATTCAATAGAGTCTTATGGGTCAACTAGACCTTTCATTTGCAGTTAGTTTCATGAAAATCGGTCCAGCCATCTCTGAGAAAATCGAGTGAGATTGGGAGACCGTTACATACATACACACACACATACACACACATACAGAAAATGCTCAGCTCGTCGAACTAAGTCGATTGATATACGAGATTCGACCCTTTGGAGCACTTTTATACCTTTGGTTTTTTCAGTGATTGCTATACCTTTCTAGGAGAAAGGCAAAACAAAATATCTTGACAAATTTCAATTTTTATATTTGTTTTCTACAAGTTCGATCAGCTATCAATGTGTAGCTAACAGTATAAGGTTTTCATAGGAAAAAATCGGATTTAAAAAAGGTGTTTTTTTTTTCAAATATTTAATTTATAATAATATTTTTATGTTCTCATCTTAATTTTGTTTTTAATTTTGTCTTATGGTGTATATTTTTTCTGGAAGGATAACATTATTATCTATAACTTTGCCGAAGATATTGGACTAATCAAATAAACCGTTTGGCTTTTTTCCTTTTTTTTATTTAAACGCTTTTGTTTCTCATTTCTCCATAATCAGACGACCATCAATGTTTAGTTAACCTTTTTGACTGACTTTGGTCTCGATCACACAGGTCTATAAAAGTTATCAGCGTCAGCTGACTCTTCTGTGTGTGATGAGACATTCCTTTAGTCGTATAAATAACGCTTGCACAGCAGTGTGTGTAGTTAGGGATGAGCAATAGAATAAGTCGGCAGTGGAATGTGATACGCATTTAAAATATGTGGAACAGTACCACCATCCCAGTAGTTCAATTGGTCAAAACACCATGCCGAAGACAAGGAGATTGCGGGTTCAAGTCCCGTCTGGATGCGGTATATTTTTCCAAATCTGTATTATATTTCCAGTTCGCTTATTTTTCGCTTCCCCTGCTGCACACATTGTCTGCCTTAATGAACCTTTTGTAGCTTTCATAAAAATAAATGATTTTATTTAAGTAAGCTTTTTGAGATACAGGTCGGACTCGATTACCGGGAGACTCGATTATCTGGGATTCGGTTATCCAGAATATTTGTTTACTGTTTGTTTTTAAATTCTATTTTGAAATTTAGCTTTTACTATCCGTTTCAGCACATTTGTTAGCACTTCTGTTCTTTCTAACATGTTTGGGACATGTCGGATTCAAGCGAAACCAATAAGTGCCAATATTTTCTGCTTCTCGAGAATCCCCTTACCCCTTTTTCTCAATAAATGATTCTAGGTTACGCCATTGCACTATTCAAGTAACATAACGAAAGAAAATAATTATTTTAATTTCGTTTAAGGCAAATTTGAAAAAAAAACATGGTGATTCGATTATCCGGAAAATTTATCCGGAGTGAAAAAAAAATCGAATCTCCGGATAATGGAGTCCGACCTGTATTTAATTTTAAATGTTTGTTTCTTATATTTTATTTACAGAGAAACAAATTTTAAGAGTGTATATTTTTACCAAAAATACAAATTTATTATTTACAACTTTACCGAAGCGGTCAAAGGCCACCAAAAACGGCTGAAACGTCGACCAATTTACACAGATTGTCGCATAATATCTTTGAAAGAGACAACGTGAGCCAAATTAATCCTTTGTTGAACACTTTTTTGAGAATATGGTATTGCGAGTGTTATAGACGATGGAATGTCCTTTAATCCATGTTCTGAAGTATACGGTTGAAACTCCAAATAAGAATGAGAGATACGAATAACAAATTGATGATAGCGTATCTTGACGAATTCGATATTCCATGATATTTTTTTTTATATTTTTCTTTCTATTTTTTAATTTTAATCACCCTTTATTTGTAAAAAAATCATTTTCATTTGCAAATTATTATTTTTAATGTCACCTTCTTTGAAACGCAAATCAATTTATGCATAAAGAAAAGGTATTTTGTGGCACCAAGGACATACACTTAAGTCTCTTTTTAAAAACCGCGGAAATTCCGAAATCCGCAAAAAATTACCCACCTAATTTCCGAAATTAGCGTAAAAAACTTCATGTACTAATGGTTTTTAATTATTTCTGCAAACTACTCGAAAAAAGCATACGCCATCCGCGGCAAATGTGCCACAGACCTTACAATACTCTATCATGACACAGTTGCCATAATATGTTTACAGTGGTAAACGTTGCTTTAGTTGTTGATTAAGTGTGTGTGTTTCGCATTAAATTCCATCAAATGATAATGTACATAACAAATACAATTACCTACTGATAGTTTTAATTGACTGCGTAACCATTAGATTAGATTATAGCAGTTTCTAGTCGGTCAATAAACTAGTTGGTCATATCTGTCATTAATTATGCTCAATTTCCAATGCTTCTCTCTTAAAGACTCTAGAATATAAGCTTTGTAATATTAAAGAATAATATCAGACTAGCCTAAACGCCACTAGCTCGAATCGCCTGAATTGCATCAGTATGGAATTAGAAGATAGAACAAAATAACAGTGTAAAAACTATAATTAACTATTAGGCATAATAATGTAGGCATAGTTTACTAAAAAGGGGGTTTAATGCTTCAACGAAAATGAAACAAGAGAATGTAATAGCTTACGGGCATCGCTAATAGTCAGTAAACCCTAACCCAATGAATTAATTTTAATTATAATAAAATTGATATAAACATATTTATTATATAAGACGTTACGGAACAGAGTGGTCTAAAGACCATTTTTTTTTCGAAAATAAGTTTTTTGCGTAAACCGCATCTACTCAAGAGGCTGGAAATGGGAAATTAAGAAAATTTCGAAAAAACAGAAATTTAAAGCTGATTTATACCGTGTTGAAATTTTGTGGTCTATGTACAGAGTGGTCTATGTACAAAAATCGGTGTAATACTATCATGTAACATGTAACATGTAGCATATTCCATGTGATAAGTAACATATCACTTATTCTGTACATGTCACACGTGATATGTAACATGTTACACGTAATATAACACAAAAATGTAACATGTGAAATAATATGTAATATGTAACATTTTGTGTTACATGTAATGTACACGTGACATCTCACATGTGACATGCTAAATGTATCATATGACATGTGACACTAGCCATTTTATACGAGTTAGCGTCATTATCTTTGTCATTTACCAGGTTTGTGTAAAAAGACCGCTCTGTTTCGAAACGATTCGATATATATGAAGTCAGAGTGGTCTAAGTACTTACATTGGCGAGATAAAACCACCGATTTCGCAAAAAAACTGTTAATTTTATGTATTCCCATGTTAAACCACTTAATAACCTTCAATATTAGTACATTTCGTTCGAAAGAATTCGTTGAACAGAATTTTTTCAGGTATTTTTAGAAAATTGCTTCTCCTGAAAAATTTGCTCTATGACACAAAGACCACTCTGTTCCGGCTCATATTTAAATTTTTTCTACAGGTAAAGAATAAATAATTTGAAATAGCAAAAAAAAGAACAGATGATATACGACCAGATTAGATTCAAATGAAGACATGGCGGTAGCGTTATTAAACATTTTTTTTTATAGGGGGGGGGGAGTTTGTAATGATTTATTTATGTACCAAAATATCTATTCAGAATTAGTATTGTGTGTTCTGCCACAAATGGTGACATTTCAATACTGTTATATATATTTGTACGCTTTTTAGTATTATTGAATGTTATTAGCTTTCGCAGTTAAGATAATGTAATTGTAGGAAAATTATTAAACCTACTTGTCAAGAAAAAAAAAGGAATGAAGGGAATAAAACGAAACTTAAAATAAACTTAAAACTATCTTACTGACTATAAAGTGAGCTAATCGTTGCAATTGAGGATTGCAACGATTTTTGTCGGAATTTGTTGATAATTTGGCTTGACATATTTTCTAATGTTTCTACATTAGTGAGCCTATGTAGCTCGTTCGTGCTAAACCAGGGAGGACGCTTCAAAATCATTTTCAAAAGTTTATTCTGAATCCTTTGAAGTGTCTTCTTCCTGGTTGCACCACAACTTGTCCAGATGGGAACTGCATATAACATTGCTGGCCTAAAAATTTGTTTGTAAATTAACAGTTTATTCTTGAGACAAAGTCTACAATTCCTGTTGATAAGAGGATATAAACATTTGATGTACTTATTGCACTTTGACTGGATATTTTCAATATGCTCCTTGAAAGTAAGATTCTTATCATAAATTAGCCCTAAGTATTTAACTTGATCAGACCAATTTAAGACCACACCGTTCATCTTAATAACGTGGTTATGGGTGGGTTTGAGGAATGAAACTCTTGGCTTATGAGGAAAAATAATTAACTGTGTTTTAGAGGCATTAGGGGAAATCTTCCATTCCTGCAAGTATGAAGAAAATATATCTACTTTTTTGTAGCCGACTGCATATAACACGAAGGCTTTTTCCTTTGCGGAAATGCTTGTATCGTCACAAAACAGAGATTTCTCACAACCTGGTGGTAAATCAGGAAGATCAGAAGTAAAAATGTCATATAAGATTGGGCCCAAGATACTCCCCTGAGGCACACCAGCTCTAACAGGCAATCTATTAGATTTACCATTTAGATAGTTAACCTGGAAGGTGCTGTCAGTCAAATAACTTTGTATCATTTTTGTAAGGTAAAGCGGAAAACTGAAATTTGACATTTTAGCTATTAAACCTTTATGCCAAACACTGTCGAATGCCTTTTCTATGTCTGGAAGAGCAGCTTCAGTCGAATAGCCTTCAGATTTATTAGTTCGAATCATATTTGTTACTCTAAGTAACTGATGAGTAGTGGAATGCCCATGGCGAAAACCAAACTGCTCATTTGCAAAAATTGAGTTCTCATTAATATGTGTTATCATTCTATTAAGAAGTATTCTTTCAAAAAGTTTGCTAATAGAGGAAAGTAAACTAATTGGTCGATAACTCGATGCCTCAGCTGGATTCTTTTCGGGTTTTAAAATTGGAGTGACTTTGGCATTTTTCCATTTCGTAGGAAAATGTGCTAGTGCAAAGCATCTGTTAAAAATTTTTACCAAGAAATTTGAAGAGTTTTCGGGAAGTCTTTTGATGAGGATATAGAAAATCCCATCATCTCCTGGTGCTTTCATGTTTTTGAATTTTTTGAGAATAGTTCGCACCTCATTCAAGTTTGTCTCCAATACCTCTTCGGAAAGAAATTCTTGGGTGGTGATTTGAACATACTTTTGGTTTACTTCATTTTCAATAGGACTTACTACGTTCAAATTGGAGTTATGAACACTCTCAAACTGCTGAGCAAGTTTTTGAGATTTTTGTTCATTCGTTAGAAAAATGCAATCACCATCTTTAAGGACTGGAATGGGCTTCGAGGGTTTCTTAAGAACCTTCAAAAGCTTCCAGAAAGGTTTTAGTTGTTCAATTTCTCTCATGAAATTCTCATTTCGCAAGAGAGTGAATCTATGTTTAATTTCCTTTTGCAATTCTTGAAAAATAATTTTCAAAGCAGGATCACGAGATCTTTGGTATTGACGTCTCCGTATGTTCTTCAAACGTATAAGAAGTTGAAATTCACTGTCAATAATTGGTGCATTAAATTTCACTCTTGCCTTAGGAACTGATAAATTCCGGGCATTGAGTATTAAGCTGCTAAAATTTTCTAATGCTCTGTCAATGTCAGCACTATTTTGTAAAATAATATCATCATTCAAATTTTCCTCGATCGTAGAACGATATCTATCCCAATTAGTCTTGTGATAATTTAACACAGATCTAGTGGGATTTAAAATAGTTTCATGGTAAATATAAAATGTTATGGGAAGATGATCAGAATCAAAGTCAGCATGAGTTAATAAATCACTGCATGAATGACTTTGATTTGTTAGTACCAAATCAATTGTAGATGGATTCCTAATAGAAGAATAACATGTAGGACCATTTGGAAATAAAACTGAATAAAATCCAGCCGAGCAATCATTAAACAATATTTTTCCATTGGAATTGCTTTGAGCATTATTCCAAGATCGATGTTTCGCATTAAAATCACCGATGATTAAAAATTTAGATTTATTTCTTGTGAGTTTTTGCAAATCTCCCTTGAAATAATTTTTTCGCTCACCAGTGCATTGAAAAGGCAAATACACTGCGGCTATAAATAAAATGCCAATACTTGATTCATTTTCAATTCCCAAACTCTCGATAACTTTGGTTTCAAGGTGGGGTAAAACACGATGTTTTATTCGACGGTGGATAACTATTGCAACTCCACCACCGGCAACATCAATTCTATCAAACCTATGAACTATAAAATTTGGGTTCTTTTTTAGTTTAATATTTGGCTTTAAAAGCGTTTCAGTCACAACTGCAACATGCACATCGTGGACTGTTAAAAAATAGAAAAATTCATCCTCTTTCGCTTTTAAAGAGCGAGCATTCCAATTTAGAAAATTTACAGCATTATTTAAAATCATTGCTGAATTTCAATTTCATAACAATATTAGTTGTAAATTTTATACCTTCTTGAACAGCCTCGTACATCGAGGTACAGTTCAACAAAACGGACATTAGCTGCAGCATGGATTGTTGCAGGTATTCAATCTTTTCGGGAGTTGGATTACCTAAATCAATACTGGCTGATTTTTCAGCACCAAACACGAACGGTTTGTTACTGTTTGAATTTGAAATATTACCTGAAAGGACACTGGCATATGAACAGCCTGGTGTTGTCTGAACAGGATTATTTTTCTGAAATTTGTTATCTGAATTTAAATTATTACCTACAGACACTCCTGCTAATGAAAGTGCTGGTGATGCCTGAACAGTATTGAAAGTCTTTTGATTACCCACATTGACAACAGGTTGTTTAGAATTCCTACGTTGTCTAGAAGCAATAATTTTTGACCTCACAGGATAATTAAAGAAACTAGATTTGTGATTTCCCCCACAATTTACACATTTGAAACTATTAGTGATCTCTTTCACGGGGCAGATATCTTTCGTGTGACTAGTGTCACCACAAATCATACATTTTGCAGCCATATGGCAGTTTCGAGTTCCATGACCATAGGCTTGACAATTCCGACATTGCGTAAGATTATGGATTCCTCCATGTCTCTTGAAATTTTCCCACTTTATTCGCACGTTGAATGAAACACGTGCTTTTTCTAAACATTTTAAATTATGTACTTAGGTACGATCAAACTGTACTAAGTAATTTTCCTGGTGTATTCCAGTTTGAAAAATTTTGGCATTTGCCTTTCGTTTCATCAAAATTACTTGGTTGGGGGCAAAACCAAGTGATTCTGACAAACAATCTTTGATTTCATCAATACTTTGATTTACACATCAAATACTGTAAAAGATGTCTATGGCCATCAAGAGATTCGGCCAAAATACTTTCACATTCGATAGAAATAATGAAAGTTCTGATCGAAATGCTTTTAAGTTTGCTACAAATACCACAATAGGTGGAACTTTAACCTTCTTCATAACGGCTTTATGCTCAGTATGAGAAGTTTGGAATTCTAGATCCCCAACAGAAGAAAGAATATCATACCTGTTAGTCGAAATTTCAGTGTCACTTGGAGGAGATGCCTCACGTTTCCTTGAAGCCGCATCAAAGCGAGCTTTTTTATTTTTTCCAGGCATAACTGGACAACTTCACTACACTTTCACTTCACTATAGAATTAAATTAGAAATATCTCAAACCAAATTTATTCACTAAACACTCGTTAACTTTAAAAACAAATTTATTACTTTGCCTTTCAACAGGTAGTCTTTAAAAAAGATTGCCTGTTGAAAGCGAAAAACAAAATTTTAATATCTCTCGGTAGTCTAAGACTTAGCCTCGAGCTGTTGGTAAAATGCGACCGTACTGTAAGACAGTTCAAGTCGATCTGATTATTAAACATATTTTGTTGTTTTTCTCAAGGGCATTACGCTTAAGGACTTGTGATTAACATTTATTTTGCCGAACACATGTAAAGCTCGTTGTTTGGTAAAGATAACGTTTTTGTATTGCCTTTCGGAAAACCAACAGAAACATACTTTCTGTCGGTTTGATTGATTGCATATTAAAGCATTATTTTCTTATTCCTATATCATTACACAGAAAATAAACGAGTGAAGCATGTTTCGTAGCGAAAACATTAACACCATTAATAACACCTCACAGCAAGAAGGATGCATTTTTGGTTGCCATTTTACGTGACCTCCTGCTGAGGTCGGTTCAAACTTTCAGTAAGCTGGTGACTGCATGTGCGAAACATTTTGTAATGTGCAACGCTTTTGAAATGTTTGCCCCAATGACATCTTAATTCGACTTGGAAAATCGGTCAAATTTTACTCCGTAAAGCCCATTCCATGGAACGTCTTCGCCGAATTGGCACCAGCCGAACGTGAAGGCCTCCAACCAGTAACGTTAACCTTTCGATTGCCAAGAGGAACACCAGTGAACTGTAAGAGTTTTTGTTTTCTTCGTTATAATTTGGCGGGCCTTTAGCGCATCGTATGGATCATTTTTCACGCTTGCAGCCAGTGTTAGTTATGAAGCCGCCACCGAAGAAATTACATTCGCTTGGCGGGCGATCCTGTCGGCTCTAATAACACGCTTTGCAAAAAGTTGATAAATTACGAGAGCCACGCGGAAGGCATGAAAGGTATGTTTATAAAATATACTTCCTTTTAAAAAACTCTGCGGTTTGTTTTTTGGTTGTGTTCGTCTTAAAAGTGCTGTCAAATCATAATTTTTATTCCACGCAGTTGGCCTTTTGATTAATGCTGCTACTACTGCTGCCGTTCCACAGAATGGTACAAATGAAGCAGATTATTTCACAGATTTACACCATCTGAGTTGAGTATTCCCCAACGCATGTATTGACGCTTTACATTTTACCGAAAACAAATCTGATGCACCCTAGAATAAAATTCAATGTGCTCTACTTCGTAACAACGCTGTGTTTACACAATTGGAAAAAGCTTGGAGTAAAATGGGTTTATGGAAATATTAATGACCAGCTGAATTCATACAAGATGGCGACCGTGAAAAGTTGCTCGTTTGGTACTTTAGAATTTGCTAAGACTCAACAGTAGCTGGAGAACGTTTCTTCCGGACAGGTTCCGCGAGATGACTTGGAGTTTTTATTTCTGTGTTTTTGTCGCAGTACTGCAGATAATGTTCGTGAAAAGTGATGATGGTGAAGATGTATCGGTAATTACTCAATTTTTCTTGCTTTGGGTCAAATCAAATTAAACCGATTTATTTAATGCTAAACATGGTTCTAATCATAAACGAAATTTGAGAAATCGTAAGACTGACTTAATTGTATCTTGAATGCGTTCTAAAAGCTGCACAACAGTAGGATGATGGAAAAACAGAACTGGTACCAATATTTTGCAACTGCATGCGAAGGTTTACAGCATACTGCATCGTATTGCGGGGCTATCATTAGCTCGTGTTGATAACAAAATAAATAAATAAAAAGAAAAACGAAATCGAACAAGTTAGCGGCTAGATGCAAAAAACGCACGCGGGAAAAAACAAACGCCCCCCGAAGAAATGTTTGCGGTTAAGCTTGCAATATGAGGTACGGCCGAGAAGAAGATACCGGAAACGTCCGTCAAAATTGCCGGTAATTAGCTGGCAATGTTAATGAAAAACAAACGCTGAGAACATTTGCCACCATCCCGGGACAGGGCGGCTGCTGCTGGGAACTTATCACTTTTCAAGTTTCAGAATCGCATCTGTCTGTCAAAATTTTACTTGCAACATCGGATCTGGTAACCTAATTGAAAAATTACACATGCAAAGAATGCAATACTTGTACAGCAAAACTCACATCAATGTTTTTTCTTCACAATTACTCTCCGAAATCGCGACACTTTTTAGTAAAAACGCGTGATTAAAAAAGAGAATTTTGCTGAGAAGCACACCTTTTTCGGAAACTTTCAGTTAGAAATTAAATTTAGTTTGGTTTACAAATGTATTTTAGAGATCAATGAGGGCAAAGTTGGAACAAAACAAAACAAAAACAAACTAAAAAGTAAAGAGTGTCATTTAAAAAAAAAACTATAGCTCACTTCGCAATCCATTTCTATAGGATATTTATATTTTTCCTCGATGAATGAGGAAGCCTCATTCAGTTCTTTTAAAAGTTATTAGAAATAAATTTGATCGGTTGTTTTCTTTTCCGCAAAACACTTAATATTCTGGTACAGGAAATTAAACAACCTTCTGGATTTGCCGTAATGTGGACGGACAGCGATCAACAGGACATATCTATTCTCCGAATGATACAAGCTTGGACACAATATCGGAATGAACTCACCGACTCGGCGATTCCGCTGCTGCAGAGCCTGGTCAACGAGCAACGCAGTAGATCTTTGGTTTTATTTGAAATCCGATTTCCAGACAGAAAGTTTTTGTAAGAATTCGCATACTACATGAATTAACAAATTTATAGAATTTTTAGGGGCCAGAAAACAACCAATTACTAACGGATTAATCTTACAGGTGGACTTTTAACGAGTTTTACGTTTCATTCACATATTTACTCATTGCGGTAGTACTTGTTATGTGCATCATACTAGTATGTGGCTTAAAACCACCTAAGCGTCTGGAAGTAGAGTCAAAAACGACAATAGAAGTCTGAAATGAAGAATTATACTACTAAGTACAAACCTGTAAAATAAAATGAACCGTATGGTCTGATTTTTAGCAAATAAAAAAAATATTTTTGTCTTGGAAACAGAAATTCACTACAATCCAAAGCCGAAAAACTTCTAAAAAACCAAACACACACAAAAAAAAAACAATTAAACAATTAAACTTGAAATGATGACAGTTTGAAGATATAATAAAATTAAGAGAAAAAAAAACTACGATGAGAAGGCTGGCGAACCGTAAACTGATATTAGCATTATTCATGGGCCGAATTAATTTGCAATTTGCAATTAATTTTGTGGCACGATTCATTCTTTCTCTCACGGTAGTCACATCCTTTTAATATATTTTTTTATGCTTATTTTTTGCAACGATGGAGTCAACGCACACGTTAAAGGCGGAGCGCTACAAAGTCCTGTCCACGAGGCTGCAATCGGAAGTGCCGAAAAAAGTAAAAGAAAATCGCCAATTTGCACTCGACCGAACCACCCAAAATGAAACTAAGGTCCACACTCGGAAGGCATCTGCCAGCGCCAAACGCCTTTAGAAGATCATTTTTGTTGAAGATTTAGTCGAAAATTTTTTTGATCAATAGAGTTTTTTTGACATGGCACGACATGACTCGACTTTACTAGTATATCCCAAGCATTTTTTGGTGATAAAATATTTGATAACAAGATTTTTAGATTTTTAAAAACACAGTCTATTGGAATACTTGAACACAAATGCATATTAGATTTAATATTCGGGTTGACCCCAAACTTGCAGTAAACAATCAACAACATCCATCTTTTCTTCACTGCAAGAAGTCCGATCGGGAATATTTTCAACGGAAATTCAAGATGTCAACCGATGACCGAAACACAGAATTCAAGAACCCGGTTTGCATTTGAAAAATTTTCGATCCCTCAAATTTGATGCTAAATAGCAAAATGTCGAAGCCGACCTTATCCCGACAGAAGATCGACATTGGCGGCTGCCGGTTAATTGAGATGCGTTAGATTTTTTTTTTGTAAATGTGACACGCATTATCTACACCTGTCTATTCAGCAGAGCACACTGACAGACAAGCTGCGCACCGAACATTCCTACTCTAATAAGTGACATGATAATTTAACAATTGCTCGACTTGGCAGTTTTGACAGTTTGATAACCGGCTCCAAGTGAGAGCGTTATGTTGATGCAATTTGCGGAACAAAATGCCACTGGGTGAATTGACAAATTGCTTTCTCGGAGTTAGCAATGTTAATTTTACAGTTTCACTACACCAAACAGTGATCTGGAAGGTGACTCTATCGGATGTTATCCGGACGTTGTTTGCCGCCAAATAACAAAAGTTTCCCACCGGCGGTTATTATCTTATTAGTCAACTTGGGCAGCACTTGCCAGTATGTACTATGTTTCGTTTCGGGGCCGCTTGGTTATGGAAACACGTTTCCGATCGGCCGCCAGCAACACGTGATCTGCAAAAAGCATCCCTTTCATGTGTTGCAGAAAAGTGAGGATGATATTGCAGTGCGTGTGTTGTGGAGGAGAAGAGCAGTAAGAAGCAAAGCACATGGCGCACAAAGGGTAACATGTACCACGTGAACCGATCGGGAGGAGTCGATGATATTGGCTTCGATGGAAATGTGCTGGAAACGTTGGCGCTATGACTATTAGAGATGGTCGGGTTTGATGTTTTTCAAACCCGTACCCGACCCGAACCCGAATTTTTTATTTCATTGAAACCCGAACCCGACATTGTGAAACCCGAACACGACCCGAACCCGAGATTTCATAGATTTTAAAATCGGGTTTCGGGTTTTAATACCCAAACCCAACCTGAACCCGACCCGAACCCGAAAATATTTTTTCCACAAAACCCGAACCCGACCCGTACCCGACACTTTTAAAAATTTTCAAACCCGAACCCGTCGGATACGGGTCGGGTTCGGGTTTCGGGTTTGAAAACCCGAAGCCCGACCATCTCTAATGACTATGTACACTATTTCAGAAAAGTTATAACTTTGACACATTTTTCTGAGTAAGTAAAGATAAAGTAAAGATGACAACGTCGGTGGCTGTTGGATAAAACGAACTTTGAGATGCTGCCTATTATCATGAAGAAATTTGTTTGGATATAGGGGCTAGTTGGCCACGGGGTAAGTTGGTCAATGAGGATATCTTCCAATCTAGGCAGAGAACCAAAGACAACTGACAAATTTAATCTGCCCTTTCGACCCTTAAGCCGGGCATGGTTGTTGCTGTACATGAATTGCTTTTAAACATAGACTTGTTTTACGGTTATGAACGTCATGAACATACAGATACTATTTTGCGACGCTTTTCATTTAGCTTGATGTAATTCATGCCTCTTTAGATCATATTTACCATCATTCATGTCCAAACAAGGATTTAAAATCCAAGAGTGAATCATAAACTTAGATCTTAGGTATGAAAAATGGCAAAAAAATCACATCAACGGGTGTCCACTTAAAAATGAGAATGGTTCCAAAACTGTTTTATATGAATAACATTCGCAGAAAAATATCAACTCAAGCGATTGTATCCTTACCCCCTTTAGAAAATTATCACACACTCTATTTCAGTCTAACATGTTTCAGTCGTGTTCAAAATGCCGTTGAAACCCACATTATACAATTCTTCTAAGCAAACGAAGATTGTGGAAGAAAGTACACAGTGGATCACTTTAAGAGTGAAAATGTATCGGTTTACAGTATACCGTGGCCTGGCTTCCATAGTCGTAATCAGGAAGAGAGGTAGCGACTCCTTTATCGATGTCTCAAATTCCCGACGGAATCGACGGATTCTAAACGAAAGACAAATTCACTACTCCTCTAAAAATGAAATACAATACAAGTTCAAGAAAAGTTTGAATCGAAGGTTATGTTGTACATCGCCCTAAAAAATCAACTTTCTAGGTCTTAGAAAATTTTCGAGCTAGGGGCCAATGACATATATATAAAAAATCAACATTCGAATTTCGTCTCCTCGAATGAAGTTCAAAATTTCAGCTAGATCGGACATCGGGAACACGTGCTCAATGCGGTCAAAGCTTCATCTTTTTGACCGATGAAAAAAAGCACAGGTAGAAGTTCATGAAATTGTCGATATCGATTTTTTTTAGATGCCAAATGTCTTAAAAATTGATAAAACGTCGTAGTTAACGTAGAATACGACTGCCTGTCTTATGTCAATGTATTTCCTGGAATAGGTTTGGGGTTAATTAATTTAATGGTCTCTCTGCTCCAGAAGAAGTTTACTTCTATAGCCGGCACCGGTAACGACAATGAACAACAGCAGAAGCTTTGTGCAGCTATGCGGTTTTGCTTGATGCCGTATCCAAAACAAGAATGAAATTGAATTTTTTCGAGGTTGTCTTTCGTATCAAGTTGCATTAAGATATCTTAATTAAGACAGTGGTTACGAAGAGGCTATAGACGAGGGCAAATAGTGCATTCCCCAGCTATAGTATAACAATTCAAATAATTTTCTTCTAATAATTTTAATAATTTTCTTCTATCGTAAATAGCGTAGATAATTTTACAACTGATTGCTGCAAATAGTAACACTTGAGCGAAAAATTATGTCAAAAAGGTTGATTGTGTTTGTCAATGCCATTTATTGCCAACTGAATAATTGTTTTCAACATGGCAAATTTTTTATTTAGTTCTGAATGATTTACAGTGATAATTAAATTCTAGCCACACACACAATATAGCAAGCCACGCACGTTAGCCACACACGCTATATACACTAGCAACACACCCTATATATATATATATATATATATATATATATATATATATATATATATATATATATATATGTATATATATATATATATATATATATATATATATATATATATATATATATATATATATATATATATATATATATATATATATATATATATATATATATATATATATATATACATATATATATATATATATATATATATATATATATATATATATATATATATATATATATATATATATATATATATATATATATATATACATATATATATATATATATATATATATATATATATATATATATATATATATATATGTATATATGTATATATATATATATATATATATATATATATATATATATATATATATATATATATATATATATATATATATATATATATATATATATATATATATATATATATATATATATATATATATATACGCTGAATGATGGTGGCTTTTCATACCACCTCACAGTGTCATAAATAGCTTTTCATCCAGTTTAAGAGAACAAGAACATGTTTTTACACAAGTTTTCTGATAACGTATAACGTTCATGCACTTTACTCAATCGTAGTAGCCATGGAACACGTTCTTCACAAACGACGGTTTCGAATATAAACAACGTGGAGAACAGAATGTTTAAGCTGTGAAATTGTTTCAGATTAATAATTTTCCTTTATTTTACTTCAAATCTCACAAATGTTATTTTAATTATGTAATTCATTTTAGTAAATGTAATATTATACTGGAGAATAGACTTGTAGCTTTTATTTCGAAATTCGTTTCACGTTCAATGCTTGAGATATCTGATAAAAACATGCATGATTGCACCCCTACAGCATTACATTTGAGTAACTGATTAGGTTTATGTTGGAGAACTAGCTCTCCAGGGGAATCCAGGAAAAGAAGGATTGCATGCCGGAATTCGGTTTAGTTAAAAAAAAAACTGAACACCGGGGCGTATCTGGTGAGTAACTACCTAGACACATTATGTGGTTACAATTGATCTAACTTTATAGTTCCGAATCATTTTGGGCCCATTTTTGGATGGTTCTAAGTATATTATATAAACATTTTGGCACTATTTTGATCATATTCCCGGAGTAGTTAAGCCGATTTTAGATTACAAACAATAGGATTTAAGAAGACTAAAAATCCGTTCGTTTGATGGTTAATGGTGTTGAATCGGACAAGTGGTTACCGAAATATTGGAGATAACGCATCAAAATGGACAAAAACAACAAATAGTTCATCTATAAAAACCGGAAATATTACATATATGAAGCCTAATTTAATACGGAATAAGTTTAAGAGTGTTAGAAAATCATAATTCATCAATACCAATCGTTCAAATATGAGTTTGAGGTTTTGACCGTGATTTGCTCTAGAGTGAACCACTGTGCACCTGACGGTGCGAGTCCCTTTCAGTTTCGGGTTGTATTCACCTAACGATATCTGAACTGGATTACCGCTGGTGGGGTCCAACTCAGATCGAAGGGAAGCCAAACTGAAAGAGGTAGGAACTGCAGCTAACCACTACCACCACCGATGTTGCCCGCTGCTGATCCACGCTGCCTTCGCCTACTGCCATCGGTGTTGATGTCCGCTGCTGCTGCCTGCTGCTAGTAAACTTAATTGCTTGAGGAGAAACAGTCTTTTATATAGCTCAAAGAGTGCATTCCCGGCTAACTAGGTACTCCATTCTGTCGTCCTTTTTAAGGAAAGGCAGCAAGCGACCAACCAAAAGTCGATATTTACGTTTCGACAATGTTCAACAATTATCAATAGTACAATAGTTCGAACAATTACAATTTTCTGCATTTGGACGGGTGCTTAAATGATTTTCCAATCGAATGCTGCAAAAATGACAGAAATCGGTTGGAAACTGACTGAGTTTAAAACGTTTGAAATTGGACAACTTTCGTGACGCTCTCGATGCTTTCGGTTTTGAATTGGATCCCTGTATTGAAGTTGGGTCTCTGTATATGCCTGTATATGCCGTTAGACGTATTCTACGTCAAAAAATCGAATTTCTGGGAAAAAATTATAAGCTGGAAGACTTGAAACTATGACCGCTTTAAGGCACGTGATGTTCGAGTAGGCGCATTCTACTGAAACAAAAAATTTTGTTCTCTGATTGGTCAGTTTGTGGCTCGACAGAATAGTATACCTAGTTAGACGTAGCGTAGCGGATAACGATAGTGGCAGCAGCGGGTTGCACCAGTATCAGCTGGCTTTCTGAATTTGCTTTCGACTTAAACAAATCACTTGCCGGTTGGTCACATATCTCAGCAGCAGCGCGGTAGCAGCAAACGTTTCGATTTGCCGGTTGAAGGCTTCGGCGTTCTTCCCCGTGATGAAGTTCAGTTTGGTAACAATCTAAGCGAGCATTCTATGCTGAATCTTGGCAAGCAAAATCTGCCGTGGTCGTCTAATTTGCTAAATGTGGAAACAGCTTTTTCAGCGTGTGTTGTCAGAGTGTCTTATTCCCCCACTGTCGGAGCAGCACAAAGGATGCGATTAGCATTTTTAACAGCAAACTGCCCTTATCAGGGTAGCTAAACAAGTAATGAAAAGTTTTTTCATTTGAGCAAGCAATAGTAGACTTTATGACTCAATAATGAAAGACTCTCAACAATGCATTTGTTGATAGTGTGCGTAGTTCTACGTCAGTTATGCGGTCGTGTCTTGGATACAACCTTTTGCTAATATCACTGTGTGAACTCATCACTGCGACCAGGGATATTTGTGACATTCGATAGTGATATCCATGTGTTTTCTGTACTACGCATTCATGTATCATTCATGGCAGTATCATTATTGAAGTAAGTAACACGCTTGTCATTTATATCCGTGCTGTGTGTGATGTTTTACCCTTCCGTTTCAAGCTTACTGCTCTACTATACCGAGCCGCTGTCCATCCTATCACCAAAGTACAATTTCCTGGAGAGATATCGTCTAACGTTCCTCTCTGGCCAGGTTTATTCTATAAAAGACTTATTATGTCAAGAGGAATGAGTCTTATCAAAACCTCGTTCTCCGTGCCAATATCACCCAATATAATTTACAATTACTTGGAGAGGTTTAATATTTCCTGCTCAGTTGTACTGTTAAGAAGGACTTATTTTGTCAAGAGAAAGAAGACTTATTGAATCCTTGTTCCTTCTACCAATACCACGACCACCCGCTTGTCAAAGCTGACTCTATATCCTTGCGGTTACGGAGCTTCAATTCAAATTATGGTAGCTCAAAAAACATTGGTTGTACAAGTAAACTGTATGAGAATGAAATGATTCTGATTTTTTTTTAAATAAACATGAAGAAATAATAAACTTAAAGTTATAAAAACACCAGAGATGAGAAATGGAAATTTTTTATTGTAGGTAGGCTGGTCGTTTCTCCTCAGAGACTATCGTGTAGGACAGCGGTTCTCAATCTGGGGTACGCGTACCCCTAGAAGTACGCGAAAGCCTTCGAAGGGTACGCGAAAGATCAGTAATGGCGGACAAAACATTTTTTCTTTGTAATACTTCTTTTGTTGTTCAAATTCGCTCTTGAAACATGACTGTAGCAGTCAAGTAAACCATAGTTCAATTTAAAACCTGAACTAGACTACCTCAACATGGCCTACCTCTTACCTTACCTTACTAAACAATCCCAAGCCGTGGTGTGGCCTTTGCTGTACGTAAGAGTCGTCTCCATTCCACTCGGTCCATGGCTGCAGTTCGCCAGCTCTGCAGTCTGCGTAGGGTCCGCAGGTCGTCTTCCACCTGATCGATCCACCTTGCCCGCTGTGCACCTCTCCGTCTCGTCCCTGACGGATTAGTTTCAAGAACCATCTTTACCGGGCTGTCGTCTGACATCCTTACAACATGCCCAGCCCACCGCAACCTGCCTATCTTAGCGGTGTGAACGATACATGGCTCCCCAAGCAGCTCCTCTAGTTCGTGATTCATTCGCCTTCTCCACACTCCGTTTTCCATCTGCAGTCCACCGAAGATGGTACGCAACACCTTCCGCTCGAAGACCGTAAGGGCGCGTTGGTCCTCCACAAGCATAGACCATGTCTCATGCCCGTAGAGTCTACCGGTCTGATCAGCGTCTTGTAGATGGTTAACTTGGTGCGGCTACGAATTCTACTCGATCGGAGCGTCCTCCGGAGACCAAAGTATGCACGATTTCCTGCCATAATGCGCCGTTGAATTTCTCTGCTGGTATCGTTGTCGGCAGTTACCAGTGAGCCCAGATACACGAACTCATCAACCACCTCGATTTCATCACCACCAATTCGAACTCAAGGTGGGAGGTTAGCACTGTCCTCTCGTGAACCCCTTCCTGTACTTCGTCTTCGATGCATTGATGACCAGTCCAATCCGTTTGGCTGTTTGGCTTCAGCCTTTAGTCCGATGTACGTATCCGCCATCTTCACAAAGGTCCTAGCCACAATGTCAATATCGTCGGCGAAACCAAACAGTTGAACCGACTTTTGGAATATCGTGCCACTCGTGTTATTCCCCGCTCTTCTAATGACACCTTCCAGGGCAATGTTAAACAGTAGGCACGAGAGACCATCACCTTGCCTTAGACCTCTTCGGGTTTCGAAGGGTCTCGGGAGCGCCCCCGAAACTCGAACTACACACATCACTCGATCCATCGTCGCTTTGACCAACCGCGTCAGGGGGCTGGAATTCTGATGTCTTCTGCTCGTGCACCAAGATCAATTGCCATACCGTCCTCGCGCTCTACTACATTGCCGTTAAAATGTCGTCGAAGTGCTGCCTCCACCTTTCGATCACCTCACACTCGTCTGTTAGGAGGTTGCCGTATAAGCTCCTGCACATATCGGCTTGCGGCACAAAGCCTTTGCGGGAGCTGTTCAGCTTCTCGTAGAACTTCCGAATGTCGTTAGCTTGGTACAGCTCTTCCATCGCCACGCGATCTCGGTCCTCTTGCTGGCGCTTCTTCCTTCGGAGGACTGAGTTTTGGCTCTTCCGTGCCTGTCGGTATCGTTCCACGTTCGCTCTCGTACGGTGTTGCAGCATTTTCGCCCGTGCTGCATTCTTCTCCTCGACTAACCGTTTGCATTCGCCGTCAAACCAGTCATTTCTATGATTCGGGGCCCTTGTACCTAGTAGCGCTACTGCAGTGTTACCTATGGCGGATCGGATGCTTTTCCAGCCATCTTCAAGGGTAGCTGCGCCAAGCTGCTCTTCCGTAGGTAGCACTGCCTCCAGCTGCTGCGCGTATTCCTGTGCAGCCTCGGCGTCCCGCAGTTGCTCAATATTTGGTCGCGGCGTTCGACTTCGGCGGGTGTTATACACCGTCGATAGTTTTAAGCGCATGCACACAGCTACTAGGTAGTGGTCCGAATCTATATTCGCACTGCGGTAGGTGCGAACGTTGATGATGTCGGAGAAAAACCTGCCGTCGATTAAAACGTGGTCGATTTGGTTCTCTGTCTGTTGGTCGGGTGATCTCCAGGTGGATTTGTGGATACCTTTGCGGGGGAAGAAGGTACTTCGGACTACCATACCACGGGAGGCCGCAAAGTTTACGCACCGATGGCCGTTATCATTAGACACGGCATGCAGGTTATTTCTCACTTTCTCACACGAAAAGACATTATGCTCAATAACCACATAACTCACCGCGCAGTGCTTTTGCTATGGAGAGCACCTAGGTAGAAAAGTAGATTGCGTTATCTACTCTACATCTCGAAACTGGAAAAAAAAACTAGCCACCCGTCACGCATGTTTACTCTTCGAATGCAATGAAATTTATCTAAACTAGAGTGAATTACCGCTCTTGTTTTACTCAGCTGTGCTGTAAACAGCAAGTGTATTAGTTTTTCTGCGAGCAGCAGAAACATAGCACAAAGCAGGAACAATGAGTGTGATGCAAAAAAGTTGCTACACGCAGCGCTCATGGTGGCCAAGAAGTGAGCGGTTAATATTCACTCAGCACTTTCCACATAATGAGGAAAAACCTGATTGTAGATTAGGTTTCAATTTTTTTTTTCTTGAAGGTTACGATAAACTTAACACAACTCATTCTTTGACAGCAAAATGAATGGAATAATAATTCAAAAGTGAAAATAAATCTTCGTGCAAAATCCCTCCACCTGTGAAAAATATTTAGTTAGCCCTTAGCCCTGAGCAGAAAAAAGGAATGCACTAAAGTCGCTTTTTACGCGGGAAATACGTGCCGCGTGAAAAAACACGTAAATTCCAAAATCCGCGTAAAAAAACAGAATCCGCGTAAAACAAAAACGCGTAAATTTCGGAATCTGCGTAAAAAACCGCGTAAATTGCAGAATCCACGTAAAAAGACCCGCGTTTATTCTGCAATCCGAGTGAAGTGAAACCGAAATCCGCGCAAAAGAAAATACCGCGTAAATTCCGGAATTCGCGTAAGTTCCGGAATCCGCGTTAAAAAAAGCCGCGTAAAAAGCGACCTTAGTGTATTATTAATGAAAATGTGAATGCAAGTTGCGATGTTTGTAACTTGCATTCAAATGAATGTTTAAAAATAACACTTTAGCATTGTTTGAAATTGTTTGGCTTGCCTTTTGACGACACTCTCATCACTGTCACTAGGCTTGTATCAACCTTAAGCCTTGAAATACTAAAAACGCACCAATGTCAAAACTAATAATTGAATCAAAATTAAGCCTGTGATTCAAAATCAAACTTGAAAACTGTTCCAAATGCCTTAAATAACCAAAAAGGCCCAAATAGTTTTAAAAATTGTAAAAAAAAGGAAGGCTAGAATCCGAGAATGAAAATTCTCATGAGAACGTTTGAAAAGACGATAGTATCCTTGAGAAACGGTTGTTTTGAAATTAGACTACTACAAAACGACAAGTAGTTGTGTTGTGCTCTTAACCCTAGAAAGAAAGTCTGCGTCAATTTGACTCCTCGCTTTTAGTGACATTGCCTTCTTCTTTTTCAAATATTGCGAATCCGTTCTCTCTTCTGCTCTTCTCCATAATCTGAAAATTGAATTTTAGTATTTGTTATGTATCGATGTGTGATCACTCATTATTCAATTTTAAACAACATGTGAACTGCACAACTACGCTTGTGAATTAAATATAGATTCACTTTATTTCCCACATAATCAAAAGAGTTTCTGTAGAATAATTAAATACCACGATAAGATAACATGTTTGAAACAAGTTACAAGGAAATATTACAGATGAAAATAGGTCACCCAACTAACCACCTCTAGTAGCTGCGGCTACGAATAAACCATGTATGTAAGTTGATCAGATAGTTGCTTTCATTGACAGATTGGTAGTTCGTCGCTGTGCCTTCAACATGAAATTAGTTAGTTGGTATAATCATCTGCGTATCAATGTGATTATTATTGCGACCAAGCACATACTTTAAACACACGATGTAGAAATAGGAAAACCGTGAATCAAACACTCATACAAAGTGCTGAAGATTAACGGTTTTTTTCTATTCCACTATGTGGCACTTGAACTTGATCGCTCTGCTGGTTGGTTGTTCTGTCTTTGATGCATTTGATCCGGGAAGCAGCCGCAAGGCTCATTAATTCACAAATAGCGTTTGGCATAAATTTTATTCTTGTGGTCAATTTAACTCAAAAGTCTACGGTGCAGCTCAGTTGCAACTTAGTTCATAATTTCATTCCGTAATAAAGTAATAAAAATGAAAAAGGGGCTTCCGGAACTCGGAAATCTTCAGCGAGATGATCGGATGATAGGAACTGTTAATAAGGGAAGTAAATATTGTAAATCATGCACTGCTCGGGTGTTTCAATGGGCTAATGAATTACGACAATTATGCGCTATAAATTAGGTCAAAAATAGGTATTGGAACCTAATGCATAACCAGCATAACGATTCTCTGTTTGCATTTGAAAATCATGTTTGTCTATGATAAATTTTTTATGCTCGAAATAAGTACTGCGAAACTCAGTAAATATCTAACTCGCACGAGCGTTGTATAGGATCCAAAGTTGAATATCCGAGTATAAAAGCTGCGGAAATTAAAAAAGATCGAACTATACGTTCTTTTTTTTGTTGCCAGCTATCCCGCATTGGTATCGACATTGTCGAACGTCCGATCCGGTGTACCGACAGAAGACGCGATAAGTGATCCGAATCGAAACACGCCACATATTGCTGACGAACGGTCAGCCGATGGCGGTTACGATTAGGACCTCGCGCAATGCCGAGTGAAATTGATACCTGCCGCTGAACAGGCGCGTATAAAAATAGCCCGAGCGGGGAAACGAAACACCAGATCCATAGAGGAGAGTGCGGATACCTATAGGAATCGAAATGGAATAACGCAAAACGAAAACGGCCAAAATTGCTCACCTGCTTCTTCAGTATTATATGTTTACCCTTCCAGTACTTCATCATACCAAGAGCCTGGAGTGTGCTGACGATATCGTACGAATTGATAGCCATTTCCTGAAATCATAAAAGTTTTTGGTGAGGTTAGCAAGTGAAGGTATATAATATTAATCAAGATAGCGCAAGAGTAAGGGATTCCGAATCTCCCGACGAGGAAAGATCAACCGAAAGAGGTAACCATTCCCTGGAGTGCACGTTATTATTTAATACACGAGTGCCGGCTGGATCTTGAGTGGTGCCTGCCTCCTGAAAGCTTCTGTCCTGGAGAGTGCGAGTTTATCTGCTGGAGAGCCGATATAAACCGAAAATGTTATGGGATATAATGAACAATTATGTTTGCACTTGGGTCCGTTTTGCACTGGGGTGCGCGTAGCAATGGCCGGAAGCCAGCTTCGAGTGCGCTTCGGGCGCATGTTTGCAAGGTTGATATTTATAGGCAATAAGCATACCTTATCACACGTTAAGAAGATTACAAACAGAAAACTTTTGTGTAGATGTTTCTACTGGCAAATACTTAACACATTCAAATGTAAATTATCGTATTTGAGTGTACGCAATCCTTTTTTTCCTAAACACATTTTTTTATTCAATCGAGGCTTTTTGAGCAACTTCGATTTTGTTCCAAAAATAAGCGGTGTGGACCCGACTCAGTTCCGAATAATGGACATGAGTTTATGGTTGCTTGATTTTCTCAACAATTTTTTACTTTTACCGTTAATAACATTAAACAGCATTGTAGATAAATGATTGTTTTGTGGACCCCGTGGCTCTGTGGTTAGCGATGTCAGTCGGCTAACTCTCCCACACGGTTGTCACATCGGGTTCGATTCCCGATCGAGTCAAGGAACTTTTCAAGCTGGAAATTTTCTCGACTCAGCACTGGGGCACGGTGTATCGTTGTACTTATCCTACTCAGCACTGGGGCACGGTGTATCGTTGTACTTATCCTACTCAGCACTGGGGCACGGTGTATCGTTGTACATGCAAAATGTGCCAAAAGCAATATCGATAACGAATTCTCTCAACTATAACCTAGTTGATAGAGACCGCTATTAGCCCCAAGGCTAAGCGTGTTTTCCATGAGAAAAACTTATTGAAATTCTTTAAAAAAAATCAATTAAAACTCGCTGAAACATGTCATTTTCAGTTTTTTACGAAAAAATACTTTGTTTTGGGGAACATTCTGTAATACACTAAACCGCGCAAATTCCGGAATCCGCGTAAAAAAAACCGCATAAATTCCGGAGTCCGCGTGAAAAAACCTGCGTTAATTTTGCAATCAGAGTGAAGATAAACCGAAATCCGAGCAAAAAACAATACCGCGTAAATTCCGGAATCCACGTAAAAAAAACCGCGTGAATTCCAGAATCCGCGTAAAAAAACCGCGTAAACTCCGGAATCCGCGTTAAAACAAAACCGCGTAAATTCCGGAATCAGCGTAAAAAAAGCCGCCTAAAAAAACGGGTAAAAAAACGCATAAAAAGCGACCTTAGTCCTCTAACGACCTCTAACAAAGACATCAATTAGATATACAAAACAAAAACATGGTTGGATTTGCTTCGTTTACCTTACAAGGACATCGGGATTATAATCAGATATACTTTCGTTCGTTAGCAAAATCGTTTCACATCGCGTTGCTTTATTTATTTTTCTGTTTTTTTTTTTTTTGAGTTAAAACTGATTTTTCATGACAACTATACAATCAATATCGATAAACTTAGATTCTGCAAAAAAAGGAGTCACCTGCAAAAGTAAAAATCAAATATCATCAAACAGTCTCTATGTTCGGTGCCCAGATAATCACTTGAAGCACGACGGTTCGAGCGGACATGTGCCAATGTTCTGATCATTGCACTGCTGGGGCCGGTGTTCAAGGTTTTCTGCTGCTTCTTAGCCACATTCGTCGACAGAATACCAGGCAAATAAGAAGAATCGGGAGGATCCAGTTCTGCTGGAACGCGACAACATTTAATGATGCTTATTATATTTTTCTGCCTCGCTTTTGCTGGTGCTCTAATTTAGATTGTCATAAGATGCCCCAGGCGGCATGCAAAATGCGATAATATGCTGACAAGGAGGTATTCAGAGCGATTTTAGCACATACGGCATGAATGTGCTGATGATGGTTAGCTTAGTTATGCGTCGAAGGTTTCTTATCTTTTTCAGCCGTCTCGAAACATATGCAAAGATCATTAAGATAAATGGACCCTTAAATGATTACACTGTTGTGTGATTTGCAGCAATTGATAATTAATGTTAAAATTATTGACAATTATTGTTGCAGACGAAAAAAAAACTGCTTCCTCTATTAGGTTTAAAATAAATTTAAAAAAAAACCTATCTATATTTATCTGCAAACTTCCCAAGATAGGGTCGATTATACAAGAAAACCATGTAAAAGGTTGAAAACTTTTAATCTCACCGTGCCTCGAAACATTCGAACACGATTTCAGATAGTCGAGCATGTTTACTTAGCTATTTTTTTACCCTTGCAACTTAGCAGCGGCCATGCTATAAACAACTGTATCAACACTCATAACCAGTAAACGATGTGCTTGACTTATTGAATTTTTTACCCGTTAACAATTTCGCCTGTCAGACCGATATCGGCAACACATCATCTTCACACCGCAATCACCAGGAATAATTTAAGCACAAAGTGTCCCAGGCAAGTATACCAGCGGCACCTGTCAACGACCCCGGATCCGAGCGAACGTCTCTGCGTTGTGGAGCCATCTGCCAATTATCCGGTGCCACCCTGTGCGAAATTCGCTAATAACTTGCTCATATTAAGACACCAATAATTTTGGCATTACTTTTTACGACCGACCCTGATAACTAAAGTTTACAACCACAGCAGTGCTTCGGGTTCCTTATTGTCAAAAAGAAAAGAAAGGACTACGTCCACGAACCGACGCAAGCGGTCGCCACGAAACATCCATTAATCACGCGAAAATTCAAAATTACGATCGGGAAAGGACTTCATTTCATCCGCTGTTTGCAGCCCGCCGTCGTGGGATCTTGTCGAGTGCAGCTATCAGGCTCAAATATTGATGACAAAAAATCAACAAATGCCTATCATTAGCATGCCAGCCAGTTTTGTAAGACTACAATTTTGCTTTTAACTTTATTTATGTTCTACCAACGCTGTGGCTCACACTATCATGTCATCGATGAAAGTTCCATAAAATACACCTTAGATGCCTGGCTGGCACGCTTCAATCGGTTGCTACGCAAGTTTAAAAAATACATGTTCAAACGCGAGTTGTCAATCGATAACATATTTCATATTTTTTACGAAGACATTTCAGTTTCATAAAACAGAGTGCGTAAAATTTGCTCGGGGCTAACTTCTTTTCTGATCAAGCGGTTTTGATTTTTTTTTCTGCTTGAACAAGTACGTGCGACAATCGTTCAAGAGTTAATAATTATCAGTGAGTTCAGCCTTAGGAAACTCACCTGCGAAATGTCTTTTATACTGAGAGTCGTTCCAGTTCGCGAGCAGAGATACGCAAGTAACACATCCTTCCAGTAAGAGCGATACGATATCAGTCCCAGGTCCGACAGTGGTTTCTCCGGGGAGCCGATTTTTCCTTCAACGCGGGTCAAGAGATAACCTAATAGAAAATAGAACAGTGAAGAGAAAAGGTTCAGTTAAATAATCTACTCAAAGCAGAATATGTGAAATAGTTTTCATCAACGCACAAAATAAAACAAAATAAATCACTCCGTCAGCGGTATGTATTACACAACATTAAACAGCTTCATCGTCTAGCTTAGTGACACTAGCGTAAACCTTGTGCTCACAATTGGAGCCAGACGGGAGCTTGTTGAATGTTTTTGCGTAATTATCACAAAATGAGCAAGAAAACGAGCGTTAGATAAACAAACAAGCGAAAAATTGAGCCCATTAGACAGATCAAAATTCTCAAGTGCCCATTAGTTGGTGGAATGAATGTCGTGAAATGCTGCGCATCGCAGCTGCAAACAGAAAACATCAACAATTTGAGTAGACTATCAAAATGCATCTTTTTGTGCGAGAGTAAAAGTGTATATATATATCGTGATTTAATTTTAGCAGGAAATGAAAAGAATCTTGATCGTAGCGCTGTCCGAGTCGACGCTTAGGATTTTTACAGTCTTATGTATAAATTTAATCGTGGATATTGAAGAACATATTAGGTTTTTCTACAAGAGAAGACATTTTGCCTAATATCGCAAAATTCTGCTAAGATAACATAATTATGATAACATAACCATAGATGAAGAAAAAAAATCATAACCGCGGTCATTTTCAACAAAAGTTGACAAAAAACATCAAACAAATACTGCTTGGAATTTTCAGGAAGTTTCAGCATTCCACAAAATTACATTTTCCACTAACCTTTTTCAACAACAATCTATTTGAAAGTAAATCATACACTTTATACTGAAAGTTACGTAGAATACTCTTTTTCAAAGAAACTTTCTGGCACCTAGAAAAAATAATGTTTGAGCAAATTTTGCCTATTATAATGAATAAATATATTTTCATAAGTTTTTCGTTCCTGCCATTTTCATCGGATTTATCAAATATCATTATGTTTTTTTATTTAAATTAATTGATTGAACTATCCAATACAGCCACTTCAAACGTTACTCTTGAAAAAAAAATAATCTGTGGACTATGACATATCAGCAGACAGTTTCGTACAAATATCTTGCTACGTCCAACTATCTTGCTACAGAAAAATATATTTATACATTTTTAAATTAAAAAAAATATTATATCGAAATGAAAATTTGTTAGAAAAAATATTGTTCTCTTAAAATATCTTTTCGCATTAACACGATAAAGTTCGTTTATTGACGAAATTCAAGTGCCAACACGTTATTGGTTAATGGCTGGTAAATGACAACATGTTATTGGTAAATGGCTGGTTACCGTATTATCAGTAATTAATGTACTTACAGGCATTAAATAGAACCCATTGTGATCCGTAGCATCTTGCCTAGCCACTCCTATCTCTACCTCCTCTTGGTACCGACCAGGATAGAAGTAACCAAGCGAAGATCATGGTAAACAAACCCTTGGTGGGACCTCGGACGTATGGTGAGTTGGAAGGGGGAGGGAGGTCCCAACCGTTCTGAGCGTCTATTTCCTAAGGTAAGGGCGGCTCAAAACAGCGTCTGACCCGGAACGCTATTACCAAGATGGCAGGCCCAGCACGAGACTCGATAACGTAACCTACCTGGTAAGACAACCTATCTAAACAATTACACTACGAACAATCAAGAAAATTTAACTCGGATCATTCGGCACGGACCTAGGCTACGAAAAACGGAAACCAATGGAAACTCGGTACCTAAAACTACAAGTCGCTAAATTTTGTTAGCGGAGAGAGGGGCATCGTAGCTCCGCAGGAGGTGTGTCGCAAAGGTAAGAAATTGTGGAGAGTCTGTGACTGCAAGGCCCAGTTATACCAGAGCGGTAGAGGAACCAACGATCTGGGAACGGGGTTTCGTGTGCTGGGCAAGAATCAGTATCGCGGCGATCAACGAAAGGATGTGTTTGTTGAGGATTAAAGGCCGTTTCTTTAACTACAGCATCATCAACGTACACTACCCGCACGAAGGTAAACTTGATGACGAGATGGAGTCGTTCTACGCGCAGTTGGAGGCAATATACGACAGCTACTCGCCACGGGACATCAAGATCGTTATCCGGGTCACCCAGATAGGAAAGTGATAGGGCCTCACAACCTCCACACCGACACGAACACCAACGACCAACGATACAGCATTTTCGCAGTATTCCGAGGCCTGGTGATTAGCTCCTTTTTTCCACGCAAAGACATCTACAAAGCCACCTGGAGATGACCTGACCACCGAAAAACAAATCGACAAAACCTTCCTCCTCGGCCAAAAAAACGGCTAACGAGAATTACGCACGCAAGCTACGCACGGCCTTCGGAGAGACCGCAACCAGGTCAAGTAACATCAAGTCGAGAAAATGGCTAGTTTGACGGGAAATGCCAGCAAGCGATCACACAAAAGAACGAATGCGACCGAATATCGATGTATTCGAAATGAGCAGACCACGATTCTGAGGAGAAAGAAGCGCCAACAGGAGGACAGAGATCGTAAAAAGTTAAAGAAATTGTTTTGGATTAAAAACATGCGCAAGTTTTACGAGCAAGTAAACCAATCTCAAAGACTATAGACCGAGTCCAGATATGTAGATATGATTACAAGAGAGCGCGAGGTGGTCGACAGGTGAAAGCAGTTATTCAACAAGCACCTCAATAGCGGAGCAACGGAAGGAGGCGGAATGGAAGCTAACCTTGGAGTACCTACAGTGTCCCGGTTCTTGATATCCTGGAGATCAAACGGACAAACTACCGGCAGAGCTCGACAAACACGGCCAAGAGACACTAGCAACGGCACTCCACTGTGTAATTGCTAGGATTTGGAAGGAAGAGAGACTACCGAAGGAATGACTGGAAGGAGTTGTATGCCCCATCTATGAAAAACGTTGACATAACGTTGATCAATGCGGCATTGACGAAGTCCTCTCCCAAATTCTGTTCCGCCGTCTTCCTCATCCAGCAAAAGAATTCGTAGGGCAGTATTCAGCGGGCTTCACACAAGCACGCGCTGCTACATGGCGCTGCACGAAACTGACGATGTACAAAACCCCAATTAAACCAGTAGTTCTCTATGGACTCTACGGACTTGGTGGAGTACAAACCGAAAACAGAGAGTGGCGGTGGCGTGTGAGTCACGAGCTGCCAGGAGACTACTTGGAGAGATTCCTCTTGTGCACCTGACGATGGTCGGAGACTGCGATGGGGCCGGACATATCGCGAGGATACGACAGTGCGGGAAAATCGGGTGTCTTCAATGACTCTACCGGCACCAGAAACAGAGGAGCCCAACGTGCTAGGTGGCTTGATCAGGTTAAAGCGGATCTGCGAGTGTCGAGAGGCCTAGCAAATAAGCGCTCTTAGTGCGCACAAATGCTTTGTAAATGATCAGAAATGCTAACGAAGCATCGAAAAGGCGGGTCACTATACATTTATCAGAAAAAAGTAACCGCACCTTTCAATGACTTGGTGACTATTCGAAGACAAAATACCTTTTGTAGTTCAAATTATCACCGTAACCTCCTAATCAAAAGAAAAACAAATAGATTCTCCAATTTTAAAACCTGAAAAAAATCCAGCTGAAGCATAAAGTTATCGTCCAATTAGTTTACTCTTTTCTATAAGCAAACTTTTTGAAAGAATGATTCTAAATAGAATGATGATGAAAATTCAATTTATGCAAATGAGCAGTTTGGATTTCGCCATGGGCGTTCGACTAATCATTAGTTACTTAGAGTAACTAATAAGATTCGTACTAATAAATCTGAAGGTTATTCCACTGGAGCTGCTCTTCTAGACATAGGAGAGGAGCTGGCAACACGACTAACCGATAATACGTGCCCCGAAAGCAATCCGTTAAAGTTATTGATTTATAAGTGAAATGAGGGGCCAAACTTGCTAAAAAGTGTACAGTTGTGATCTGTGATGCTTTGTTTAAGTGAGAAAAGTGGAGGTTTTGTGAAAAACACATTGTTCTATGCGTGGAAGTTAAAATTTATCCACGAAATCAAATTGAAAATTGTTAGGCCAGTTAGGTTGCGTGAGTGTGAGTGCCTACTTCGTGCGTCGCGCTAACAAGCGGTTCATTATTAACGTGCGATAATGGAGTGCATATGGTGGTGTGAACGAAGAGAACGGCACTTCCTGGAGAGCGGAGAGAATAGCGTTGCGCTGTGCTAGTCGGCGTTTGTTTCGCTGGCATAGGCATAACCAAACTAAAACAGATGAGTATATGTTTTTTGTATCAAACATTTCATGAATGTAAGGCTATGTGTGTAGTGGTTTTAAGCGGGCTTTGGAGTTTGGCAGAAGCTTGAATGTGTGATCTGTTGGGTGCACGAGGTGTGGTAGCTTTTCGGCTGCGAGTAGGGTTTTTTTTTCGTTTGCGCGATGAGTCTTGAAATGTTTTACTTTTTTCTCCCATAAGTAAAAGCAATGAGAATCGTCAGGTGAGGTAGGTTAACTTATCAACGGGCTCGATACGACATACACGATTCGCTTTTGGAATTTTATTTTTTTTCCTAATTGGTCCGCGTTCAAATATGGTTTACATCATGTGATGATCCACCGGATACCACGTAGTTGCCAGTTTGAGGAACGACGTAGCGTGCCGTTTTGATTGTGGCCGTTTTGAATGTTTAACTGTTACAGTTTCGATTGTCCAAATAGAAAACAGAGTGCAATTAAGGTGTTTTTCTGGAGACTTTTTTCGTGTGGTTTTGTGTAATAGTGTTGTTTATTAGAAATTATGGTAGAATAGATTAATTAAGTTGTATTTACTGATGTGTCGTGTGCCATGAATTTTTAAACGCACTGACTCTCGCATGACAGGAAATAGAAAATTCAATGTAGTCGAGTTTGACTTTCGAGGATTATTTAGTCAGCCTGAAATAATCATGATTGGTTTGGTCCTGTCAATAATTTCAAGACTTTTGATTAGTATGTACATCTACACCTGATGTTTGCACTTAATGTTTTAGATGCACCAAGCTTTGCCATTTTTCTATCTTTCCAACAGTATCACACCCATTATTAGGTAATGGGTAGCTCAACTTAGTAATGAGCCAATATGACGCATAGTGTACTTTGAATCCGTCATCTACCACGGTTATGCACGGTCAGGCTTCAAGTAGGGTTTTATGAGCAAACATGTTCTCACCTCGAGAGCAATGGTGTGGTTTATGGAAGCTGGGAGTATGGTGCAGTGATAATACATGAAATCTTATGCTTCACTTTTCCGATTTTTCTAGCTTTTGGGCTGTTTATGTTTTGTATACAATGTTCCAAACATGACTAGGTCGGCATTTTGTTAACAAACTTAAGACCATATATTGGTCAATATGGAAATTTGCATTTTTAAATTATTAAGGCTTTGCATGCATGAAACTTTGCCATTTTTTTTTTTATTTAATGGGCAACATTCGCATCGACAACTAAGATAGAATCGGCGTGAAAAGTCGTGTCCCCGAGTTTCTGTGTCGGTAGGAGGGAATAGAGCGGTCGTGCATAGTGCTTCGATGTAAACTGCGTTTCCGGCTCAGGAGCATTTTACTTATATGAACGTTTTTAGAATATAGTGATTTCGAGGGCTATTCCCAGATACTTGTTCATGTCTCACTGTGACTGTTTAACCGAAGATTTTGTCCGGTCGATAAATATCGCGATTAACGAAAACACAATGTATACCCTCTAAAGAATCGCGTCGGCCGACGTGCAGTCGTTTCTTCGAAAGTACTCGGGATTGACAAATAGCTGATGGCTACGAATAGCAAAGGCTACATCGCGGACCGTTTGGCAAGAAATAAACTCATGGTTCGTTTTCGTAATAAGCGCGCACCATTGTTATATTCTGTTTTTCAGGTGTGTTTTTCGCGGGATCGTATCGTTTTTTTTAGAGCAGACAAAGTGTATACGAGAAACGTCGTTGGTCGATTTGTTAGGTAGAAATGTCCGGTTGAACGAACCCCTAGACTCCGCGTCGATACATCCTCATGAATGTACATCCGTCGATACATCCTCATGAATTATCTAAAGATAGATCAACAACGCGCCCTTGATTTCGGTGTAAAGAGGAAAAGAGGATCACCTTACGAGGAGATACCATATCATTTGAAGTTGTCCCAATTTGATCAAAGGTCTAGTATTCTCGCGTACGATTTATTGTTGCGGTGTTACATTGTCAAACTGAATAAGTTCGAATCGCATTATGAATATCGTGGCGGATATAATGAACTTGTTCGCGCGATACTTGTTCTAAAGAACCCGACACCCGAAACTAGCGCATCGTTTACCAAAACGAACCCTGCTGTGTACCTTGCCCTTTCTCCAACATCCCAGTGATTCCTCGTGGAAGTGCAGAGGTGTTCTCGGCTTCCAATAAGCGAGTATCACGTCAACATTTTCCTATACAAATTCCTTCTTTGACCTGCATTCGGATGCGGCCGGCGCTGGTGTTGCCTAATACAAAGATTAAGGTCACCAGTTTTTACACATTGAGGATGCATGTTGGTCCCAAGCATCATCTGTTGGTTCTCTGTGTAATTACAGCTGATCTGGCAATAACGGAGTAGCAACCGCGGGCGGTCAATCATGCTCATGCTCATGCTCATGCTCATGGAGCTGCTCTTCTAGACATAGAAAAAGCATTTGACAGTGTTTGGCATAAAGGTTTGATAGCTAAAATATCCAATTTCCGTTTTCCTCTTTATATCACAAAAATGATACAAAGTTACTTGACAGACCGCACGCTTCAGGTTAACTATTTAAATGGTAAATCTGATAGATTGCCTGTTAGAGCTGGTGTACCTCAAGGTATCTTGGGCCCAGTCTTATATAATATTTTTACTTCTGATCTTCCTGATTTACCACCAGGACGTGAGGAATATCTGTTTTGTGACGATACAAGCATTGCCATTAAAGAAAAAAAACCTTCGTGTCATATGAAGTAGGCAGCAAAAAAGTCTAGATATATTTTCTTCATATTTGCAGAAATGGAAGATTTCTCCTAATGCATCAAAAATACAATTAATAATTTTTCCTTATAAACCAAGAGTTTCTTCTCTCAAACCCACCAATAAGCATGTTATTAAGATGAACGATGCAATCTTAAATTGGTCTGACCAAGTTAAATATTTAGGGCTAATTTATGATAAAAATCTTACCTTCAAGGAGCACATTGAGAATATCCAAACAAAGTACAATAAATATATAAAATGTTTGTATCCTCTTATTAATAGAAATTCTGAACTTTGTCTCAAGAATAAACTGTTAATTTACAAACAAACATATAGACCAGCAATGTTATATGCAGTCCCCATCTGGACAAGTTGTTATACAACCAGAAAGAAGATGCTTCAAAGGATTCAGAACAAACTTCTTAAAAAATGATATTGAAGCGTCCTCGCTGGTTTAGCACGAATGAACTACACAGGCTTACTAATGTGGAAACATTAGAAAATATGTCAAACCAAATTATCAATAAGTTCCGACAAAAATCGTTGCAATCCTCAATTACAACGATTAGCTCACTTTATAGTCAGTAAGATAGGTGTAAGATTAGATTATGGTTTAATTTTAAATTCCTTTTTTTTTCTCGACAAGTAGGTTCACAATTTTCCTACAATTATATTCACTTAACTGCGGAATCAACTGCAATCTTTTAATGAAATAAAGCTTAAAATATATGTAATAGTGTTGATATGTCACCGTTTGTGCCAGAACACACAATAAAAATTCTGAATAAATATTAGTAAATAATCAATTCATCACAAAACATCCTCTCTATAAAAAAAAACAAAAAAAAACAAATAGATTGTAGTTTAATCATCACTGCGACACAAAAAAAAGAAATATTTAATTTTAATAATAGCATTTGTATTTTTTTGTGAAAAAATTCACACAAGTTTCCCATATCCTTTTCAAAACATTCGAGAGACAATTTCAAAAGCTTGCATGGCATCTAGTTTCATATTTTCTCATAGGAAGCCGGAGTTCAATAATATTTAAAAAATAATAGTTAAAATAGAGTTCAATAATATTTTAAAAATAATACAAATCGGGATAACAGAAGAACAGAGGAGGATATTTGATAACAGAGTTCTTAACATAAAGTTTGCCAAGTTTCAATAAACTGAAAGCGATTGCGCTTAGAAAACAAGTTTCTACATGTATGCATTGAAAATAACATGTATAATTCCAGGTTTTTCCCAAAACTAGATCTTTCTCTACTCTTTTTTTCGATTTTTTAAAAAGTAGTTTGCAAAATAATTGAATCGATTCTTTCAGTTTATTCGATAACTCCTCGAGCAGTAAGTTGCCAAAAGTCTAACGGGTGACAACTGAAAATTTGGAATTATTTAGAGGCCTTGCTTACTCCACAACAAACACGCTCAGAGAGAAATGAGAGTATGTATATGAAAGCTCTGTTTTTTTTTTTGTTTTGTTTATGCATGCCCAGCTCTGTTCAAAATGGCGTCGAAACAAAGAGCATTCCGCAAGCGCATTGTACAGTTCGCTATGAACTGCACAACATTTTTAGCAAAGAGTTCACGGTAAACCATTTTAAAAACGGAAATCTTCCGGTTTCTATTGAGTATAGGGTGGTCGGTATTACCGACTTTTCGAAAACCCGGTATTTCGGTATTCGTCAAAATAAAAACCGGTAAAAAACCGGTATTTTTATTTCATTCGTACTAATACAAACCAGGGGCGACTCGTGGTCTTCGAACCTACTTGTTCAACTACAGAATTCTGAAAATCATAGTTTGGGTAAGTAATGACAATCATGTCCGCGAAAAAACGCAAGTCATATCTCTGTACTTTTTAAAAATAAAACTGAAAAATAACTGAATATATATACATAAATTAGGATTTGAGTTTTTTTTTTGCTTAGCGTCTCAGGTTGCATGATTAAGTTTTTGCATTTATGAGTATCTACACAGCAAAAAAATCTGAATATCACACATCACGTAAAATATCATGTCATTTAAATTTCAGTTGATTCTGACGTAAACCACGTTTTTTTAGGAAATTACATGTAATAACATTTAAATTTGCGTGGTTTTTTTATTATAAGCGATGGAGGCAATTATTTACATTCGATTCGACATAAAGATTTTTTACTCTGTATGCTTCATCACGATCCAGATTTTTTTTTGTTTGGTTTGGTTTTGGATCACTGCGACCATTGTTTTGATCTCTTGTGATCTTTTGAAAACTTCAATGAAGGAATCAGTGATATGATTACGAAGAAAATAGTTTCGAAACTCATATAAACAAAAAACAAGCAGATTTTTATTTCAATTATCTTTACATCGCAAAAATTTGTTTTAAATTAGTGAACAACTCTCAAATTCTTAGAAAAACAATATTTGAAACTGCTGAAAATAGTAAATGAATGAAGAAGATAATGAAGTGGCGATCAGACAAGAATTTACATTTTACGAATTCGAAGGAATCGTAGGTAAATACTTCTATGTTCAGTTGCTCTTCAAACAGTTCGTCCAAATTCAGTTGAACCTGCGGAAGCATTCATCTCAGTTAGAATTGCTGTCAATTGAATCCGCTTCGGGTTGGGCGGCGAAGCTTTGAGCATACTACAGCTGTTTAAATTTCACTTTTTCAAGGAGCAGTAATTTTTGGGATGAAATTCTTTATTGATTGATAATTCATCCTGTAAACACTTTATATCAGGAGCAACTTGTTCATAACTAGGTGCAACCTGTGCAATTCACATGGAGACGCCAAACAAAAAATAAATTCCTAATAAAAATTTATATATATTATCTATTTAGTTTTACTTTTAAATAGCATAACACGAATAATGACTTGCGTTTTTTCGCGGACATTATTGTGATTATTGCCTCAAACTATGATTTTCAGAATTTGGAGTTGAACTGGTAGGTTTAAAACCCACCAGTTGTCTCTGTAAGTATAAGTGTATATAGAGATTAGCTGTTCTACTTAGAAAATAAGTGTTTTGCTTTATTGATATGAACTTTTTTGACATATTATCGATACACACAAACACACCGTCTGGATCCAAGCAGAACAAACAAGTAGGAAATAAAAATTGATAAATAGGTAAGGGTAGATTAATATTCAATGTTGCTTCTGTCTAAATGTATTTATTATATACAACGCCATGTGATTTTTAACGCCTACCTAAGTGGGTAGCATTCAATAACCTCAAAATGATTTATGAATATTGTGACAAGTTTTTTTTTTAATTTTAAGGAAAAATACCGAAATTACCGGTTTTTTCGCCTATCCAATACCGGTATTTCGGTATTGAAAAAAATATCGGTTCTACCGGTTTTACCGGTTTTTGTTTTACCGGTAAACCACCCTAATTGAGTGTGATGTCCTGTAACCCTTAACTATAATCCGCCAAAAGGTAGTGAAAGACCGGCCAAAGTAGTGGACAGAAAAGGGCTTTTTTCTTTTTTGTATAAATCGTGGTTGAAGCCCAGTAGCTTAGCTACCTATCAAAATGTACACCAGAACGAATGTAAGAGCAAAGTTATGATTCCATCTCTTTCAAAACACTATACCGATGAAAAGTATGTGTTTTGGCAAGATTAAAAGTTCATCACATTACGTAAAAAATCACAAACGTTTTCGAACAATCACTCGACTCCATTTGTACCTCAAATACGCAACCAAACGAATCTAACTCAATGGTGTCTAATCGAAGATTACTTTGAGATCTTAAATGCCTTCGGTGCAAAAATAACTTGAGATCAACGAATTGTGAACAGTTGATGGGTAGAATCAAGAGATGCACTCGAAAAGCGGACTTGAAGGCCGTACAACGCTCTTGTTCCGGCAGCATAAGAAAGCACGCGGAATGAATCAGTTTTTCTCTAAGTTTATCGACCTTTTTTGACAGCATTAGAATTTTTTTTTAAATATTTAGTTATAACCCGTTACGTGAAAGGAATTTGTTCCCTTGCGTTTTCATGTTCACCCGTTCGATTTGAAGCATTCTGTTGTCTGTTTTGTAGATTTCCAAATTCGATTAAAATAAAAATTTCTACGCTTGCTTCAAACAGCACTATCACTGTTAAACAAATTTTTACGTGATGAATACAAGTGCGTCACAATGGGTTAGCGACGGATTATTTATTAAGCATACGACAGCGGTGCAAAACAAAAGTGTTTTACAGCATATAAAGAAAAAATAGTTGAAGATTACTAATGACTAATTTGCCTCAAAGAAATTAATAAATGTTACATAGCGTCGGGTATAAAGGATCAGTAAACAACGATAGACATTAGCTATTGAATCGTTAACTCATCAAGCTTTTGCAATCGAAACAAGTGATGCGTAAAACTAAAAAAGAAAGTCTATTGTTGTGATCCTAATGATTTCGCATAACCCTACTGAAAATAGAATAAAATATTCAGACTAAAAAAAAATATCCCACTATGCGACGCGATCCAAAGAGAGCATCACACCGTAGCCGTAGAAGAGATCCTCCAGAACGTCACCCGAAGCGTCGCGAGCCGTACAAACACTTCGTTGTAGACAGACCGAAAAGTCAGCAGCGTGCGTAGGGATTTGTCAAAAGATCCTTACGACTTCGACGCTTGGTCGCCCAGTTTCATTTACGGCACTGTTGCGCAGGCAAACCAAACAGACGGCTGAAGGATTGAAAATGTCGGTGGCAGACAGACGACAAAGACGAGCAAAAAGGCGCAACACGCTGATTGGAGCTGTTAGAGGCGAGACAGACAGACCGACAGAGAACGACGGCAATGAACGACCCCAGCCGGGTTGTTTTTGCTATAGATTTTCCACTGGCGAAAATGCCAGACATCAGTGGAAACCCTAACCTACGCCAATAGTGCGCAGCGTTGGTGTGGCGCCCGTATTGCGTCGCCACACTTTTCCTGGAAAGCCGAAGGCAGCCCACCCAAACGCTTTCCGGGAAAACGACGTTCAACAGCATACTGTAAACGTGCACTCCAATATGTCCCACCCGAGAGGAAAACATGTGTTGGTGTTCACTCCCATAAGGAAGCTATTCCACGTCGAAGCGAGACTGTTTTCTCCTTCCTTACGAACTAGGAAGCGCAAACAAAACCGTAATGGTGTGATGAACAACGTCGTCGCGCTGCCTGCCTGGTGGCGCATCGTTACATTGAAAAGTGTGGAAAACGCATCCCATTTGTGGCTGTGTGTGCGCGCGCGAAAGAGTGAACGAGACGGAAGGAGCGGGATATTGAGAATTTTCCTATTCCTAAATTCGGTTCAACAGATCGTTCACCGCACACCAGCACCGTTGTTGGGTTGTGATTTTAAGGAACGGGACACACATACACGTAGCTTTTACCAATCTTCCGCAATTAACTTTGCTGGCAAGGTGAAGAACATAAAAACAATCTTATTACTCCATTGGTTCAAAAAAATTTTTAACAAAAAAAAATAAATGGACGGTAGATACTAAAACTAATTAAAATATGCATCGTAAACTAAAGTGAATGCTTGCGTTACTATCATTACTAAAAAGAAAACGATAGTCGATGAGTTCCGATGCTTTTGGGATTACCCGAATTTCAAGTAGATATACAGTGTAGACAAATTTCTCTGCTCGTTTCAGTTTCTACACATTCAATTAGAAAAGCCCCTATCCGTCATTGACATCAGCCTGGAACCATACAGGTAAACGAAAAACATAACCATGGTTACGGGAGATTCCTGCGATTCTAAATCATCTCATGATAAGTAACTTATTGTTCACCTTTTCTAGAAAACTCGCAAATCTAACTCGTAGCATTCGCATCCCCCAAATTGACACTGAAACCTGCTACGTCTATATTTTTCGGGTGGGGTAGGTTCTTGCCATGAGTAACTCTTCCGGTATGTATTTGCACATAACTCTAACCATTCAATCGCCCGCGCACACACAGACACACTGCCAATGCTTTCGATCCGGAAGCTTTCGTGTAGAATTTCGTCCAAGTGCTTTTCCTGGGGTCACTTGAGAACTTCCGCGTCGTTTATGTGGCCGCGGAAGGAAATATGTGGTCATTACCATTCCCGAACACACATACAGATGAACGCTATGAAATCGGGAGAGAGTGCAGCCAAGGAACAACAACAGGCAGCAGAATGGCGAAATCGAAAGTTCAAAAAACCTCTGAATCATCCCAACCGGCGGGAACGAGGCATCGAGAACCAAGGGATGCTGCTGTAGTGTCCCCAGATCGTACTATAAATTTTCCCCAACGGTACGCTACGCTATTGGGAAGCGCCCGTAACGAATTGCTAGTAGGACGGGGTGTAGATGCATTCTGAGAGATAGAGAGAGGGGACAATGTTTTGAACACGCTATAACGCGATATTTTTCGCGCATATGGCGGTGAAAGTCTCGATTCCAGTCGCGATGTGAGACCGATGGATGAAACAGAGATAAATATATGTTTAAAATATATATACAGTTTGCCGCTGGCTAATGCAAACTGATGTTGCTTTTCAATAATCTTAATGAAAAACACTAGTAACTGAAGAAGTATTGCTACATATTGCAAGGGGTCACCTACTGAAGTTATACGAAACAAATCGTTGGGAATATAAATTTACTGTGTTGTTTTTGAGTACAATGTCAATACACATTAACTCAAAAGGAAAATGAGATTTGAAATTTTCGGTTGCTTTTAAAAATGTAAATGTGGAAAACTGATGAATTCAAAAATATTACTATTTAAAATATTGTTTTTCAGATGCTTTTTTCACCTCACTCACTAGTAAAATAAACAGCTTAAAGCTTTTATATTTTCGGCGGTGGTAAACAAGCAGATAACGTCGTGATTGCTTCTTCATCCCATTTATGGTACAGCCTCAAGAATAGGAAAACAACCGCAATATCAAGCAAACAATAAAAAATCGTGCTTTGAGAGCTATCAAACCATAATGACATGACAAGACACTTTGAAAATCAATTATTTTGACTCTACCTTAGAGTAGTGACGAGCAAAACTACGCACGGGGTAAAAGTACGCATTGGCTTTTTCGAAGCATACAGGCAAAATAAACTGGCAACATTGTATGAATTTGCAGTGTTAATCACACATGTAAACACATAAAATTCCATTTAAATGGGGCGGATCTATGAGGAAAGTTGTGTTTTGAGCTGTTTTGATCTAATTTTTTTAGTCTTGGGAACTATGATTGACCTATTCGGAAACTACAGAAACTCGAAAACAACAAAGCCCAAAAAACTCTTGTATAATTGTGGTTTGTAGGGTGAATTTGTTTTGCCGAAAATATTTTGAAGTCTGTCACAAAACTCAAATCAGCTGGGAAACTCATTGTGGGGCAAAAGTACGCACTAAGTGCCATTAACCGTAATAAAAAAATGCGTTTATTAACAATGTGTTTGTACAGAAATTACTCAAGAATGACCAGTGATATGCTAATATGCTCCGAAACTAAGTAATATTATGGTTTTATGATTTAATTAATAGAATCTTACAACCATTTTAATGATTTTATTGATATGCTTTCAAAATGGTCCTTCTGCGATAGATTGGGGCTTCTAGAAGCTATGGAAACAATGAAAAAACAAGGTCAAATACCATCCAATATTTATTTTCGCAACCGGGATGATGGGCATCAGAAAATGACCAAGACGCCAAGATGTCAACTTTCGGTTTCTAGAAAACAACATAAGATGGTCAAATACCCTCCGATAAGTGTATTTTCGTAATCGAGATGATGTCCAGAGCGTGGATAACGACATTTTGGATTCCAGGAGACGAGTTCCAGTTTCTGGAAAATAATATGGGTATTTTCGGAATGGGGATGATGCTCTGAGACCCCAGACGCCATTTTGGGTTTCAAGTTGTCGACTTTGTTGATAAAGCAAACTTAACAAAGCAATCAGCTAAAAGTATTTGGATCACAGCAATCAAATAAATGTTATAATAAAGATGTTTTCTCATTCCACTGTTACCATTCAACAAGATCGGTTTGTTATTTTACACGCTCTGCTAATAGGTTATGGGGCCATAGCAACGTGTTGAAGTTCATTTTTCCCATCACTAAGGAAGTTTCTGGAAGTTCTGCAAGTACAGCCAAACCTGCGATAGGATGGATCTCAAGAATTCAACGAAGCTGAACAACTCTAATTACGAAGCCTGGAAGCTTCGGACCGAAGCGCTGTTAATTCGGGAAGGTTTATGGACCTACGTGAAAAACGGTCCTCCCGCAGCACTTGCGAATGGAGTAGGTGGAGACGGTGAAGCCGTGGCGGGCGCAGTGGTTGGTCTTCCGGCGGCGTGGATTGAAGGCAATGAAAAAGCTCGTGCGACAATTCTGCTGCTACTGGAAGAGAATCAGTTTGGAGTTATTCGTGCAACGAAAACAGCAGATGATGCATGGGCAGCACTGGCCAAACACCACACGAAGGCAACTCTATCAACCAGGCTTTCTCTCCTACAAAGAATGTGTGAGACCAGGTACACGGAACGAGACGACATGGACGAGTACCTCACGAAAATGGAGGATCTCTACGCGAAGCTGTGTAGTGCAGGAAAGGACCTGGGAGAAGACACCATGGTGGCCTTTGTCCTGCGAGGATTGCCGAAGTCTTTTAACGCATTGACTACTGCCCTCGAAACGCGTACGGATGATGCCTTGACGTTGAACTTAATACGAGAGAAATTGCTGGATGAGGTAAGCAAGCAAAGCCGTGGCACGAGCGGAGGAACAGCACTGAACAGCAGGACGGAAACAAATTGTGTGCCATCACTGTAAAAAGCCTGGCCACAAACAACGGGATTGCAGGCAACTGCAACGAGAACAAATTGGACCCGAGAAGCAGAATGCAAAAACCGCTCGGAATGGCGGTAACAGTAATATGTGCGCATTGACCATTGGAAGCGGCGACACGGCGAACGACTGGATCATTGACTCCGGTGCAAGTTCACACATGACGTCTAACAAGGATTTTTTCGTGGACATCCAACCGGCTACGGGTGAAGTAGAGTTGGCTGACGGACGTGTAGTGGCGATCGCTGGTACTGGCAATGGCGTAATCAAATGTCTGAACAGCTCTGGAGGAATGAATAAAATCCGACTATACAACGTGATGTACGTGCCAAAGCTGTCAGCGAGTTTCTTGTCCGTGCTCACTATGACTACTCGGAAGGCGAAGGTTGAGTTTGTTGACGGAAAATGAAGAATTATCGTAAATGACAACGAGATCGCCGTTGCGACTAAGTGCAAAGGGTTGTATCGCCTCAACAAATTGGAGCACGACATTGCTTCAAAGGCAACTGTATCTCATAAGAATGATTGCCAACATACATGGCATCGGCGGTTTGGACATCTTGATCCATATGCACTGGAAATGCTTATGAAGAAGGAGCTTGTCACTGGGATGTCAGTGGCAGATTGCGGAATACGTGAAGGTTGTGAATGCTGTGTGAAAAGCAAGCAGGCTCGAACTCCTTTTCCCAAGTCCACCGAGAAGAAGACCACCGCACCATTAGACCTCATCCACTCGGACGTGTATGGACCCCTGAAGATACCCTCAATAAGTGGATTTCGTTACTTTTTAACTTTTGTAGATGATCACAGTCGCTATTGTACTGTTTTCTTCTCAAAGAAAAAATCTGACGTTGCTGACCGGATTTTGGAATACTTTAATTATGTCCATACGCAGTTCGGAAAGTATCCCAAGCGCATTAGATCTGATCGGGGAAGGGAGTATTCAAGCGATGCACTGATGGAGTTCTACCGCAAGCATGGAATCCACCTCGAATTCACTGCCGGATTTCCGCCGCAACAAAATGGAGTGGCGGAGCGACGCAACCGGTACATCATTGAAATGTGTCGGTGCATGCTGATGGATGCCGGAATGCCTGCTAGATTCTGGGCTAAAGCAACCGCAACTGCCGTATATCTACAAAACCACCTACCTTCACGTGCTGTGGAGATCACACCATACGAGGTTTGGTGGGGACGCAAGCCGAACGTTTCCCATTTGAAGGTGTTTAGGTGTAAAGCATTTGTCCATGTGCCAAAAGAAAAACGTAGCAAACTTCAGGACAAGTCAAAGGAAATGACGTTCGTCGGTTACTCTAGCAACCACAAGGCCTACAGGTTCATCGATATGGCTACTAACAAGCTAGTGATTAGTCGGGACGTTCGTTTCTTTGAGGAGAAGTTTGTGCAACACGGTATAGACATTCCCAAGCTTGAGGAAGAATCGTATGAAGACCTTCTTCAGCCGTTACCACCTATGCAATCGGTGAGCAATGATTCTGGTGTTCTACAACCGTTCCCGTCTAAGGCAGCAAAAAATCCCGAAGTCCCAAATGAAAGTGGAAAAGGTAGTGAAGATGAAAATTATATTTCCTGCGACGACTCTCCGAGTGAAGAAACCGGCCCACGCAGATCAAAACGACTGAACAAAGGGGTAATGTTACAAAGATTCGACGAAATGGGGAATGTGGCCATAGTAGCTGAGCCAAGTACCTACGACGAAGCACTAAATGGACCTGAAAGCGCATTCTGGAAAGCAGCCATGGAGGAGGAAATACAATCACTTCAAGAGAATTCTACTTGGACTATTGTAGCACTCCCCGAGGAACGGAGGGCCATCTGCTGTAGGTGGTTGTACAAGCGAAAATTAAACGAAAACGGACAAATCACACGTTATAAAGCGAGACTGGTTGCTCAGGGCTTTAGTCAGAAATTTGGAACTGACTACGACCAGGTGTTTGCTCCCGTGGCAAAACAAGTCACTTTTTGAACTTTGCTAACCATTGCCACTCGTCGTCAACTTCTTGTAAAACACGTGGATATAAATTCGGCCTACCTGTACGGAACTCTAACGGACGATGTGTACATGAGTCAACCAAAAGGGTACGAGACTGGAGCATCCGGAAATGTGTGTCATCTAAAGAAGAGCCTCTACGGGTTGAAGCAGTCCGGACGAATTTGGAATCAAACGATTGACGACTGTTTCAAGAAACTGGGTTTCATCAAATCGACTGCTGATACGTGCCTGTATGTGCGAACTACGGGCAACAAACAAGTATTCATCGTATATATGTGGACGACATGCTCATCGTGTGCAAAACGGAAGCTGAATACGATGACATCCTGTCTATGGTATCAAAGCAGTTTAAGACGACATCTCTCGGCGACGTGCGGCAATAACTGGGCATTCAAGTCGAGCGTGCAACTGATGGACGTTTTCTGCTAAACCAACGAAGCTACATCCACCGATTAGATTCGCGATTTGGGCTCGAAATGGCAAAACCATCCCTGATCCCAATGGACCCCGGCTATTTGATTAATTTGATTTGATAAATACGAGGCCAGATGTAGCAATCAGCGTCTCGTTACTTGGACGAAAGGTCAGTGTCCCGAGTGTCGTAGACTGGACAGAAGCAAAAAGAATTATGCGGTACCTTCTGGCGACGAAGCATCTCCGCCTAAATTTGGGCAACAATAATGCTGATCTAAAGGTTTTCGTGGATGCAGATTGGGCGGGTGATCAACGAGACCGAAAATCCAACAGTGGTTACATAATCCTTTTCGGTGGCGGTGCAATTTGCTGGGCGGCCAGAAAGCAATCCTGCGTTGCATTATCATCTACCGAAGCCGAGTTCATCGCTGCAGCTGAAGCGTGCCAAGAACTACTTTGGATCCAGAAGCTAATTAAAGACGTAAACGAGCCAAAAAACCAAATTCTGCTGTACGAGGACAACCAGAGTACCATTCGGCAACTGGAAACCGAGCAACTACAGCGACGATCCAAACAGTACCATTCGGCAACTGGAAACCGAGCAACTACAGCGACGATCCAAACACGTAGACACTAAGTTTCAGTTTACCAAGGACCACTTTGGATCCAGAAGCTAATGAAAGACGTAAACGAGCCAGAAAACCAAATTCTGCTGTACGAGGACAACCAGAGTACCATTCGGCAACTGGAAACCGAGCAGCTACAGCGACGATCCAAACACGTAGACACTAAGTTTCAGTTTACCAAGGACCTCGTTCAGCGAGGTGTGTTAACCATAATTTACTGTCCATCGGAGCATATGGTTGCGGACATGCTCACTCAACCATTGAGCAAAGTAAAGCTCTACAAGCATAGGACCGCAGCTGGAGTGCTTCCAGTCAAGTTTGAGAAGGAGTGTTGATAAAGCAAACTTAACAAAGCAATCAGCTAAAAGTATTTGGATCACAGCAATCATATAAATGTTATAATAAAGATATTTTCTCATTCCACTGTTACCATTCAACAAGATCGGTTTGTTATCTTACACGTTCTGCTAATAGACTTCCGGTTTCTAGGAAACAACCCAAAATGGTCGAGTATCCCCAATATGTGTATTGCTTGACATAAAATGATGCCCCGAGACTGGAAAACGACTTCAGAAGCCTTTTTAAAATTCTGGATGGTGACTTTGGGTTCGTCTGGTGTACTTCAGGTCTTTCGGCATCATTCCGAATTCGAAAGTGTTCATATGAGATTGTTATTGGGCAATTTTGGATATTTTTCAGAAACCGGAAGTCACCATCTTGAATTTAAAAATCGCGTTTAAAGTTTCTGGTGTCTGCGCATCATCCCGATCCGTGAAATACACACTTCGGTTTCGGTTTTGGGTTGTGTTCGGAAATCTTGGAATTCAGATGGCGTCTGGAATCGTTTTCAGGTCTCTTGACATCATTCAGAATCCGAAATAACTCATATGGGTTGGTTTTTAGCGTCTAAAATTGATTTTTGACCTCAGAGCATCAATTAGAATCCAGAAATACCCATATCGGGTAATATTCAATCATTTATGGTTGTTTTGCGGAAACCGGAAGTCGCTATGTTGGAATCTAGTATGGCATTTGGTGTCGTATTCGGGTCTCTAGAAGCCCCAGTGGAATCTATTCCGGATGGTCCATTTTGGTGGCATATTCCCAAAACACCCAAAACCCGGCCTCTGGAAGTAATTTTTTGACCTTTGAACCAATAATTGTTAGATTCTGTTCAAATATTCATAAAGTTTCTAAGATTCGGAACATATCCGCAGGAAACCGGATTTCCGTAAATGAGAAAATTGTTTCGGGGCACGGATCTAACGCAGCTAAAAAGAATCAGTGCAAAACTAGCAAAAAACAATTAACTTTATTGAGGATAGTGTAATAAATACACTGTTTATACAGTGCGAACTTTTGCCCCGTAAACTGCGTATTTTTGCCCCGCACAAGCTTAGGAAAATTACTGGAGAGCGACACTATACTGACGACTTTTCTCTCTCTCTTCACTCTAACAGCCTCATGCATGAGCTATTCATGAGAGCTCACATACAGCTACAGCTTAAACAAGGCAAAGCAACTGTCTTGTGTTGCGTACGACAGCTCATTCTTGCGCATATATTTTGTTCGTTCGGACATGACAGCCTAGTTTGCTCATTTTGAGGATGTCCTGTTCCTGTTGACAGCCTGCTGATCGGCTGCGGCTGTCGTCGACTTGCATTTTTTCGTTTCTCCTTTTTCACAGGCCAGTGGCATATTGAATACAAAGCAAACCGTTTCCATTGTTGATATTATTCCCCACTGTCGTGATCATAATCACCTGACATCCCGCTCGGATTCGTGTTGAAGGATGTCGGAAGATTACAGGCTGTCATTCGCGACAGCATGGTAATACCAACAGACATATAAAGATGAAAAATAACAGTCCGTATGGAGTTGCATGTGTGCTGTCGTCAGTTGCTGTCGGACCGTTCACCGAACGTGTGGGGAGCAGAGAGCGCTGTGCAATACAATGAGAGCCGGATCAGTTGAAAATTTGCTGTCATTGTCTTGAAGTCATTTTCATAACACTGGCCCCGCATGCTGGGAAAAAGTTCGCATTTGAGTATTTTTTCTAAAAAGGGAAATTCTCATGCTACAAACAAAATTCGAAAAACTCTGGTAATATATTTTAAAGACAAAAGGTTCATGTACCGCTTGGAAACAAAACCGAATTTAATAATAATTGTTTGCAATAGTTCTGTTGCAAAAACAATTAAGTGCGTACTTTTGCCCCTCACTACTCTACAGCTAATTAATAAAAAAGTTTTTTATCCATTTAAAAATTTATTTTTTTACTAGTTTTGTTTTTCGGACAGAAATAAAAATAAAGTAACTTATCCACAATTTCACTAAATACGCGAAAAATGCTGCATCAAAGCATGAAAACAAAACAAGAATCTCTAATTATGTTTCAAAAAATAATTGCTAGAAAATCCGGAGCGAGTAATTCCAAAATATGTTTAGATAGGCCAAAATAAAACACAAGGGGTCATGAATTCGCTCAAAACATCTGTGAAACATAAGTGCTGGACCTGAAAGTATCTGGAAGCACCAGACTAGAAAACAAAAAAATCACAAGGGTTGTGAGACTGCAGGGTTGACGTAGAACTACATGAGGTTGTTTGTTACATTACTTATATTGAAAATGTTTAAAATTTTGTGCAAAAGAGGAGTTGAAGTGCTACCGAACTTGCATGTATAAATACAACATCACTTAACACATTGTGACGCAAATAAGTTTAAGTAGTCAGAGTGTGTACGCAAATAGATATAATTAACTCTTGATTATAGCGCAAAACGAGAAAATAGTTAATCTCCAATAATTTATTTCTTGTCCTTATAAGGACAAATTTTTGATATGATATGATTTGCTGATGAGATGTGATGCTGATCGGATCTCTGTGCTACCCCTGACAGTGGGAATAAGGCATTCTTCTGATAACACAGAGGAAAACTGTTTCCACTCTGAAAATTTGACGACTCATAGATTATAAATGCCAGTATTCCAAAACGTTTGTGTGTTGTCAAAATACAGCAACTTTTATTAGAGGTAGTGCCGGCTGATGTATCTGCAACAAAAGCTGCTGCTAAATAGTATAAAAAAACAATATTTAAAAAGAAAATAATACTAAACCTTGTGAAAGAAACATCAGAAAATGTTGATTTCGTGATAAATTTAAACTTCTCCTAACCCTCTAGTGCCTAAGTTAATTTTCAGACGGACTTCGTAAAAATCACTATGAATCATTATAAACATTTTTTAAGTATTAATTAAAGCTTTTCAGAGGTGTAACTGATGACCGTCTAAAGGCAGCACTGGGCACTAGAGGGTTAATTAGACTGATTAAAACCTCAGAGCCGTTTACTTTTTTGTTTTTTCATAAATCATTATTCGAAGTCACAATTTAAACCTTTTTTCCAAGTTGGCCAATTCATCAAAATAAAATATTTTGGTCTTCTCGGGTTTTAAAAGTAAATTTCAGTACTATTTTTACACAGCCAACAAGCATCCCGAGCTCTGAACCAGAACCCACCGTGCGTCGAAGACGACCGACAACGGCAGACTCACGCGATCGAAACAAGTTGTCAAAATAAAATAAAACCCGTGCAGTCCTCCACATTATCGGCCAATTCCTCTCAAGGCAGTTAACGCTTTAAATTTTTATTCAATTTGTTTTAGAGGCGCATGCAAAGCTTCTTCCTTTCGCACTTTTAATTAGGCAGCCAAACGGCGGCGTTTGTTTTACCAATAGCCTTGTCCTGAGTAGAGTTAAACATTTCCTTTTCATCGACATGCTAGGGTAATAAGCGAGCGGCTGTACACTGACTATATTGTGGACGCGTACCCGATCAGAAAGACAAAACAAAAATGTAACAGAAGCTGTAAGTTTGTTATGCGAAAAACATCTCAGGTTGTGTTTTAAATTTGATCCCGTTAGTTGTTAAAATAACAAAAAATATTCTACTAATATCAAACCCATATCAAACTTAATTACTAACGTATCAGCTTTCTAACAAAATTAGATAGCATATAGAACAGTGTAATAACAACCATTGTTAGAAACAACAGGTTTTGATAGAGACGAAAAAGTTTTTAGATTTGTTTCAGAACAACTTCATTTCAGGATTTGTTTTTATAACTCATTCAGATTCAATTTTGTTTTCATAAGCATATGAAAAATTACAAAATTGTATCAAATTATGTTAGTTGTATCTCGTGTTGAAAGAATTTTGTAATTTTTCAGTTATGCTCTTCTGATCGGGTAGCGATTGCATTGATAACATTGATAAAATAAATTATCAAATTAAAAACACGGTTGTGCCATCTGTAGTTTTTATGCAGTTTTATTATATAATAAAATAAAATGCAACAGCTTTAAATTCAATATGTTTTCAAAATTATTTTTAAAAAGACATAAAATAACCGGCCACTCTACCTCCCGAGTGGAATCACTACATAGTATTATTCAAACGAGCTGCAGGAGGTGTACAGAGAGAACAGCAACCTGGCACCGTCGCTTTCCAATGAAATACGATTTATACCATCTTTTAGGCCTTCTGGACAAGCTGCCCGGGCCCGACAGAGTGCATTGCTGTGCTGCTGCTTGTTTTTCAGCTGTTTGTTCTCCTTCGATACTGGATGGAAGGAACTAAGGAAGCGACCTCCGTTTTTGGAACCAGCCACGATCTTATACGTATCGGGAACCACACAGGCAGGCAGACAGCACACGTAAGGCGAATGTCCGCTTTGGGGTATTGCATTGTTTCCATGTGAGTGTGCCGCCAGCTAGCCGGCCAGTCAGTCAGCCGATAAGTAAAGGGCAAGCCAGAGAACGTGCTGTGAGAACTTTTCCGCTGGAATAAAAATTTATGCAAATTGGGCAATTCTTTGCCAAGTTGATTAAAATCGGACTAATTAATCACTCAATTACCTCTTGTGAAGAAATGAGGTGTAGTGTAATGAAAACTAATAGACGACGCAATGAATTTTAGATTCGATTCGTCTCTTAATCTAGAGTTCAGTTTCATGAACTTTCTTTTTTGCACCTGAAAGGTTCAAAGGTATAAAACCGCTATAGGCATCGGTTTCGATTACTTTGTGCGGTGGAGTGCTGTAAATACACCATTTGAAAATTTGCTGTTGATGACCGCGGCTAACCGAAGCTGATTGAAAATAAACCGATTGCAAGACCGGCAATTTGAATTGTTTCTTCGAATTGAACAAAAAAACCAACTCTTTTTTTTTACGCGAACATCAAGTTCCACATTGCAACTAATAAGCAATTTATTGCTAGTTAATGGTGAAGTAATTATCAAGTGATATCTGAACGCTTTCATAAATCCAAAAGGTTGTTACACTTGAGGGAGTTTTTTGTGCTTGTACATCATAAAACAGTAAATTATAGCGTACTGCCGTTTGAAAACCCTTGAAGAAGTTGCGCTTCTTTGATCTCGATTTTTCAAGACCTGAGGATTATTATTTAAACATCGAATTGTTACATTGAATATTATACTGGTTGAATTTTGAATTATCTCAAAATAAAGATAGTAAATATCAACTAGCATCTAATCATACTAACTTTTCTGTTCTCTGTTTTAGTTTACCACCAATTGTAAAAGTTGTGCCTAATTAGCAATTTCAGTTGACTATGCATTTTTCTCGAGGAGAGAAAAAGGTAGTTCAGTAACGTTTCTCAGCGATTCGAATCATCATTTAGTTTTTGCAACTCTGTTTCGGGCTTGAGGTTTTTTTTTTTCAAAGATTTCAAACTGAAGTTGGAATTAATTTGATCTTTGATATGCCTGCGTGTTTTTTGTACGAGCGGAAAAATTTGTCGAACTCAAGAGAAACTTTCTAAAGCATTTTCTCAGAAACCTATGCTGCCCATAATCGCATATCAGTCCCAGCTTCATTTTCATCAAGTTGACAAAACAGCGCGTTAAACATAATATAATGAGATAGACATTTACCATAACTTCTCTAGAAGAATGACAAAAATGCAGGTGGACTGGTATGCGATTATGGGCAGTATGGTTGTATAAAAAAAACTATACACGAATAAATTGTAGGGAACTAATACAGCTTTGTAACTAATTTACAATACTAAATATTTTTTTAGCAAAAAAAAAGTAAGGCGGCATCCATAAACATAGGGAAGGGGGGATTTGTCGAACTCAAGAGAAACTTTCTAAAGCATTTTCTCAGAAACCTATGCTGCCCATAATCGCATATCAGTCCCAGCTTCATTTTCATCAAGTTGACAAAACAGCGCGTTAAACATAATATAATGAGATAGACATTTACCATAACTTCTCTAGAAGAATGACAAAAATGCAGGTGGACTGGTATGCGATTATGGGCAGTATGGTTGTATAAAAAAAACTATACACGAATAAATTGTAGGGAACTAATACAGCTTTGTAACTAATTTACAATACTAAATATTTTTTTAGCAAAAAAAAAGTAAGGCGGCATCCATAAACATAGGGAAGGGGGGAGATAAATTCAGCGTTACGTAACAAAAAATCTCTGGAAAAACTCTCCGGAAACGAGCGGTTTTGTCAAGCTAATTCGTCTACACCGTTACGTAACTTTTATGAGGAATTGGTGTTGGCGTTACGCTTCGTTACATATGGGGGTGGGGGTCCAAAAATTGTCTTTTTTGTGTTACGTAATTTATGGATGTGGCCTGAAAGAACACGAAATTTTTAATAGCTCAAAAACGGAGTTGCATTTCTCCTCTACTCTTTTGTGAGAACCTAGGATTAAAACCAAATTTTAGAGAAGTGGTTCAATGGAGTAATGTCGGTTACTTTTTTTTAGTTTAAGTTCTGGAACCCTTTTTGAATTTAAACTTTTTCAAGAATTATTGTGTGTCGATGATATCAAATCTATAAGTCAAATTATTGGTCCATTAAAATCAAGCTTCTAAATCCAGGTTTGCATTTTCGTAATATTTTAAATTCATAGTTTCCTAATTTGAGTTTGGAGAAGGCGAACATTGAACAGATGTTGACATTCGACTTCGGATCTATAAATTTATTTATTTATTATTATTATTTTAGATTCTGGTTTTACACATAATTATCCATTACTAATGCAACTTGACGAACACGTTGCACAGTAGTTTAAAAGTCGATTTTGACGCGCTAAATTGATCACTCCACGTACGTTGGATATACAATTATGACGTCATCAGCAAAAATGGTGGGTAATACCTCCTGCATCTTTTGGTGCTATGAGATTTGTGATAAATCCCCTCAAAAGTGAGATGAAAAATTTATTTTTTTGCTCCATCGAGATACAGAGTTGGTGTCTTCGGTAAAGTTATAGGTATAACCAATACGACCAACTTTGCCGAAGACAAAAAATTCGTATCTGCTACTCAAATTGACTTAGAGAGTTTTTATTGAAAATAGACCTGTCAAAACACATTTTTCAATGAAACATATTTTTTTCCATTTTCTAGACCTTCACTATGTTCTACAAAGTTGTTAGTAGCATCAATAAACACAACTGTCTGGAAGATACTATACTCGTATTGTTTGAAAAACTATGAGTTATGGGCTATTTTTTATTTTTTTTTTCGCCGTATTTCAAATCACTGTATCTTTCTTAGGGGCAGGTAGATCCAGATTCGGTAGTAAGCATATGGAAGTATAACAATAGAACTTTCAAACGCTGGTGATTTCGCTAGTCCACGACTTTCTGCTGGTGAGTTGTGTTCATAACAAAAAAACTCGTTTTTACCCTCTTTAATGATTTAACCAGGTAAAATACTAATATTGTAAACCAAGATACCACGTAATAAGTTCGTATCTATGGTGACCATCCTACCAAGCGTGGTTCAAGTATTTCCGAACAAGTGAATTGCATATGCTTGTTTTTGGTTCACCTCGAAGGTTCTTAATCAAAAACAATGAAAGTGCTATTATAACACTAAGTTGATAACTGTAGATCAAGCAAAGTTACCATAAACCTCTAACAAAGTGGTTTCCAACCGGGGGTCCACGGCCGGCAAGGGAGCCGCGAGGCTCATCTAGGGGGGCTGCGAAATTGTTGGTAAGTTTGATAGGCAATCAAAATTTCTTTCTAGGTGTCTTTGTGAAAGCGGATTTTCAATTATTCTGCCTATTAGGACTAAGACGTGAAACAAATTAGACTTGCAGGACAATATGAGACTAAAAACCGCAGACTCGTATTGCAAACTTGTATCTGAAATTCTTTTGGGGGGCCGCAATGCTCTCTGTGCTTCGCAAAGGCGTCCGCGGAGCTTTTTGTGTTTAGGAAAAGGGGCCGCGGACCAAATAAGATTGGGAACCACTTCTCTAACATATTCTGAGCCTCTTCGGAAACACTAATTTACTGTTGTGCAACCAAGCATCTGCTGGTAAGTTTGTACCCGCGATATTATCTACCAACAAGCGTCCACAATGTATTAATGCATGGGTTGGCCGTAATCATCCATTTCAATGTTTCAATCCGCCAGCTTTTAGAAGACGCTCAGGTAGTAACGAACAAGAATTGGGAAAGGTAAATGAATTTACCTTACGAATGTGTCAAGTTATTTTCAAAACTTTAATTCAACAGATATCGAGAATACAATACTCGTAAAGCTCTTTGATAAACTGGCTGCTTGCTTCATCAGACCCCGAAGTAACGTCCATTCGCAGATGGCCAAAAATCACGAGAAACTATTACTTGATGATGTTATGATGCTGCTAGTTCGACTGTGTCGAAACCGACAACTGCATGGTGGTGGACAATAATAATTAATAGTTACTACTGAATGCAACAGTATTAAAAGAAATAAATACCACCAAACAAAATTCAACAAGAGGCAACACTTAAATTGTAATTGATGATAGTAGTTTTATATTTGCTACTATCCTGCTTGCAATTTCCGTTCTTTGCTTGTTCTACTACAGATACCAACTTAGTATTATGTTCATTGTTTTTGATTGAGAACCTTCGAGGTGAACCAAAAACAAGCATATGCAATTTACATGTTCTGAAATACTTGAACCACGCTTGGTAGGATGGTCACCATAGATACGAACTTATTACGTGGCATCTTCGTTTACAATATTAGTAGTTTACCTGATTAAATCATTAAAGAGGGTAAAAACGAGGTTTTTTGTTATGAACACAACTCATCAGCAGAAAGTCGTGGACTAGCGAAACCACCAGCGTTTGAAAGTTCTATTGTTATACTTTCATATGCTTACCACCGAATCTGCATCTATCTGCCCCTAAGAAAGATACATTGATTTGAAATATGGCGAAAAAAAAAAATAAAAAATAGCCCATAACTCATAGTTTTTCAAACAATACGAACATAGTACCTTCCAGACAGTTGTGTATATTGATGCTACTAACAACTTTGTAGAACACAGTGAAGCCCTAGAAAATAGAAAAAAATATGTTTCATTGAAAAATGTGTTTTGACATGTCTATTTTCAATAAAAACTCTCTAAGTCAATTTGAGTAGCAGATACAAATTTTTTGTCTTCGGCAAAGTTGGTCGTATTGGTTATACTTATAACTTTACCGAAGACACCAACTCTGTATCTCGATGGAGCAAAAAAACAAATTTTTCATTTCACTTTTGGGAATCAAATCTCATAGCACCAAAAGATGCAGGAGGTCTTACCCACCATTTTTGCTGAAGACGTCATAATTGTATAACCAACGTACGTGGAGTTATCAATTTAGCGCGTCAAAATCGACTTTTAAACCACTGTGCGTTGGCGAAAAATTGCAATTGAAATTTTTCAGATTTTTTCCAAGAAATCTCTATAGATAGATTCTATATAGATTCTATAGATACCACATTTTTGAAAAAAAAAATCGCGACCCCGATTATTTTGCATTTTATCCAGAATATCCAAGGAATGTAGGTGTCAACCAACTACTGGTACAGGTTATTTTGTAGGGTCTAAAAATATGGACCCTTCAAAAGATCCTAGACCTGCCGGAATTCTTTCTGCACTCATAAAGAATCTTCCAAATGAACCTACATTTTCTTTGTTCTGGCTGTTCAGTATCTAACTGGAAACTGGAATCATCCCAAACATATCTAGATAAACATTTTAAAAGGTCATATCTGCTTTTATCGTTTTTTCGGAGCGTCTTTATATTTTGGTAATGGTTCAGCTATAATAACTTTTTCAAGCGTGGTTTTCGTTCAGAAGGCTAGAGTAATCTCTCCACTATCAACTCGTGCAAATAACGTGGCATAAAAGGTGTTTAATAAGTTGTGGTGATTGAATGAAAGTGATCGATAAAAAATCGATCAAAGCAGATAGGACCTTTTGAAATGTTTCTCTTCATATGTCTTTCTGATGCCTATTTTCGAATCTGGGCGGAGATCCGACATATGTTATCATCGTGGAATCGCTAATATTTCTCGCATTCCTAAACTCTTTGAAGCAATCTAATGAAAAAGTTACTCGAATCAAAAATCGAATAACTGAAAACGGCTTTCCAAGAGGCCGTTCTACATCTACCAATCTACTTGAAAATTTAGATCACTAATTGAATGCAATGGATACTAAAAACCATGTGGAAGCTCTCTACACAGCAAAGCATTTGACCCTATTGACAAACCAACTTTTCAAACTGCAAAAAACTGGAATTGAGTATGGTCTCCTGGAATTGGTTGAATTATATTTAACAAACAGGCAAAAAATAATAAAATTTAATGAAAAGAGATCAAATGCCATTCAAGTTGCTTCAGGTGTCCCCCAAGGCTCTCACTTAGGACCACTTCTTTTTATTCTGTACGTACATCCCTACATCCGTACATCCTTTGTCCTCAAAAATATTGAAGTATTAATATATGCTGACGACATGAAGCTGCTATTGGAAATAAAATACTACATTAAAGTCGCTTTTTACGCGGGAGATACGTGTCGCGTAAAAAAACCGCGTAAATTCCGGAATCCGCGTAAAAAAACCGCGTAAATTCCGGAATCCGCGTAAAAAATAACGCGTAAATTCCGGAATCCGCGTAAAAAACCGCGTAAATTCCGGAATCCGCGTAAAAAAGCCGCGTAAAAAAAACCTGCGTAAAAACCGCGTAGAAAGCGACCTTAGTGTACAAGGTATACAGCCTTAGGGTTGTATGAAATTGTGACGTGGGACAACAAATTCGTTTGTTCAGTGATTTACGTATTTTAATTTTCGGCCTCCCATTCATATTTTTAGATATATATTCAATTACACTCGAAAGAACTTCATTTACACTTGGTGATATAGTGTCTGTAGTGTTTTTTTGTGCAAACAACATTTAACAATTACAACGAGTAAAAGTTTAAATGATTCATTTTTGTTTTTTTGTTTCAGAAGTTTGTTTCATTTGCCAACAATTACATTCACTGTATTACGAAGATATTAGCTAATATAAGTATGTTATTTTATTTGTAAAGTTAAAAATTAAATACTACAAGGTATACAGCCCTAGGGATTGCATGAAATGGTGACGTAGGACTAAATATATATCGTCAGTTGAATTCAATACTGGTACAACTCAAAATTTTGCAGTTATGAGTTATTGATGGCAAACGATGCCAAATACTATAAAGTTTCATCTCACAAACACCCATTTCAAAATTCACAATATTTCTAGAAATATAAGTAGTTGTGCTTATATTGCACAAAGCTAAAATATCCCTAAAAAGACGGAAAAATGAGGGTCCAACTCTTATCATTTGCTTATTACATGCACATCATAGACCCGAACAAGTTCAATTAAAATAGGAAATCTTAAAATTGGAATTTTTCACGAAAATGAAAAAAAAAAATTTTCGGCGCAAATTTTCAAACGTGTTATTCTCGAAACTATGAATTTTGAGTTGTGGCAGTATTGAAATCAACTGACGATATTATATACTGCGCTAAACTGTTCATTGGCAACACTACCGTTTATTTTTAATAGTCGTTATTTTAAAACTAACGATGTATGAATACATGAAAATTTTACACTAGTAGTAGTTGCGAAAATTCTCATAACTCTTATCTTCAAGCATCTATAGTTCTGAAAAGAACCCATTCCATAATATTCAGTTAGAAATTCGTGCTACAGAACGCTGAAAATCGCACCATGAATATTTTCCTTGACCGCGCATAATAAAGTTTGCTCTCCGCTGTGCCCTCCAGTAGCTGTGCCAGCTAAATATTCTGCAGCGTACGATGGTAACTGTTGCTGCCGTATGCAAAATAAAGGTGTAACATGTTCCGCAGTGCCTGGAAGTTGACTCGTATGCAGCTTTCGTTTCTCAATGTCGCGTACCTTTAACAGCTGCACTGCTCTCGCTTATGTGTAACGAACTAAACTGAAGCTGAGATTTCTACACGCAGTCTTTTGTATCGAGTTCAGAGCAGATTTTTGCAATTAAGGCGTGGCTACGTAGCTTGTAGAAAGAGAAACAAACCAAAACACCTTCGATACTACTGAATAATTTTCATAAGCATCAAAAAAAAGTTTTTGCTTTCCCGTTGCGAAAATCACTCTGGTTCTTAGATTAACTAATTTTCGTTTCTAATATTTGACTGATAACGGTGTTCGAGTGGGCACAAACATACAATTAAACCGGAAATCCACTCAATTTAGCAGTGAAAATTCTTGAAATGAGGGTTATGTCTTGTTGTGATAAACTATTCATTGGCAACACTACCGTTTATCTTTGGTGCGCCCTGGTCGTTATTGTAAAAATGATTATTGAGAAATAGATGAACATTTCACACTAGGAGTAGTTGTAAAAATTCTCGTAACTCTTATCATCAAGCATATATAGTTCTCAAAAGAACCGATTCGATAATCTTCAGCTTGAAATGTATGCTATAGAACGCTGATGATCGCACCACCACCGGTAGCATCGATTATTTTGTTGGCCACGTATAAAATTTTGCTCTCCGCTGTGCCCTCCAGCAGCTGTGCCAGCTAAATATTCTGCAGCGTACAATGGTTATTGTTGCTGCCGTGTGCAGAATACAGGTAACATGCTCCGCGGTGCCTGGAAGTTGACTCGTATGCAGCTCTCGTTTCTCAATGTCGCAAAGCTTTAACAGCTGCACCGCACTCGCTATTGTGGAACAAACTAAACTGAATCTGAATTTTCCACACGCAGTCTTTTGTATCGAGTTCAGCGTAGATTTTTACCATTAAGGCGTGGCCACGCAGCTTAGACAAAGACAAACAAACCAAAACACTTTGTTGAGTCAAAATATGTAGGCAGTGGAATTTGTTTCGTCCATGTTATTGTTATCTGTGCTTAGGAAGCAAGCCAAGAACAAGGGAAATGTATGGGAAAGCTTGACCTTGGAACTTTTCACCTTTTTCCACCATCATGCAGTGCACAAAAGCGAAAACACATTGCGGGACTTGCTATGCAATTTAAAAGACAAAGTTCCCCCAGATGAGCATTCCGGAATATACCGGATTCCATGCCAGAATTGTCCCTCGGTGTATATCGGGCAAACTCGACGCAAGGTGAAAGTGCGAATCAAAGAACATAAACATGCCGGTGATGATGCAAAGTCCTGCGAATCTAGTGTAGCCGCCCACACCGTAACTTTAGACCACCAAATAGACTGGAAAAACGCGAAAATTATTAGAAACGTAAGGAAAACGTCCCACTTAAATGCTTGGGAATCGCTTCACATCAGTAATTCGACAGAACCGCTGATGAACGAAGACGATCCCCCCATCACATCCTGCCTATTTAACATACTAAAGCGGAGAATCCCGTAGCATCTCTTTGCTCTCTGACGTATACGAACAACGTATAAAGAAGTGTAACCAGTCGGACTCTCCTGAAGATGGGCAGTATTACGCCCGAAACCGGTCGAGTGTTAAGGTAAAAATTTTAAAATGTTAAATGTAGTAAGAACGATAAGTGTTGTGTTTTGTCCCGCGTCGCGTCGTATGAGTGATGTTAGTTCTTACGTTGCACGAAAATACCAAATATTGAAGTGATTTGCCAGCTTCATTTTCATTTTCACAAAGTGTAATCTAGTATAGAAAACAAAGACGTAGTCCTACGTCAAAAAAATATCTAACAATGTTGGAATGTAAAAAAAAGATTCTGATTAAAAAAAAAATTAACAAGCACTCGCCGGTTCTTACTCTTTTATAAATTAGTATTTTTAGAAACCAGCTCATTTTATATTATGTCGGTCACGATTATTTAGTGAATATCGAAGATAAAAAATAAATAAAAATAACTTATAACCATTGCAAAAATGTTCAATTCTTGTTGAATTATGGTTTTTATGGTTTTATGGAGCTTATGGTTTTTATGGTAATCATATTCATGAAAAAAAAAATCAATCTCCATCAGTAGCAGCATTGCAGTTTTGATTGCACGCGAATACACGCGAAATTGTTCAAGGGAAGAGGTTGTTTCAAACTTTTCGAAAATCCTTTACCTTCGAGACATCAAATTATACTAGGTTCATGGAAGCAAACATTAACTGACCTATTGGGACGGGGAGACTGTCAATTTTTTTTTTCTTTTGGTATTGTGAAAAATGTGAAAAAGTTAGGGATTTAGGAACAATTTTAGATTCTGAACTTAATTTCATTGACCACTATAACAATATCATATACAAGGCAAATAACATGTTAGGGTTTATTGAACGCTTTTGCTACTATTTTTACGACCCGTACTTTGTATCAAAACTATATCTTGCTTATGTGAGGTCAATACTGGAATATTGCAGCATTGTGTGGTCTCCTCGTCCAGATGCACATGAAGAAAAAATAGATTCAGTACACAAGCAATTTCTACTATATGCTCTTCGTAAGCTAGGCTAGACCTGACATCGTCTTCCGTCATATAAAGCTCGCTACATGTTGACCTTTAAATATTGAAAAAAAACAGCGAGATTCAACGGTTTCATTTGAAAACAATAAATTGTTTCGCAGCGCGATGATTCAGCAGCAATTTCGAAACCAGAGTTTATTTGCTCTTAACCTTCACCGAACAGAATATGCAAAAATATGGACCTATAAATAGCATGAATTCTTATAACCAACATTGCGAAGCCATTGACTTTACAATGTTCCGGTATAAATTGAATCATTATTATTAAAAGTCCCTGAGGCTGAGGACACAAAATTAATTAATATTTGAATTTTTGGTTTTTGGGTTCAATGTCAAAGAGACTTCTACGCATGGGTTTATGTTCAAGTTTCTGCCATTCCCCACTTTGAACCCTCTCTCTAGAAAAAAAAAGAAAGTGAAATACATCAATACAATTACAATTGCCAACACTTGGCAGGGTAACTAACCAAGCTCAGTAAATACGAGCAGTGAGTTATAAAAGCGTGTCAGGTAAAAGGAAGGGTAAAAGTTTAAAAATCCACTAGATTCGAACTTGGTCTCTGGTAACAACGGTTGTAACACTTCCGATTCTTTCTCGTAACCCAACTGTAAGAACGTAGCCGGCGCCGTTATCGATCTATACAAAGCAGATGCTACGAAATTATTGTACATTAAAGATGGTGAATTAATTAGCAATGGGAAAGTTATCGTTATTTATCGTTAATATCGATAACCGCTCCATATCGATAATATCGTTAAATTTCAGCGCTAACGATAATTATTGATAAGTCGCAGGCGGCAGTTCAGGTGGCACAAAGTATGCTTATTATTTCTTGCACTTGCAAAATATCATAGAGTATTTGACCAAAATAGCCAATTTTTGTTCCCAATTTTCTATTGGCGGAATAAACTTCGGTAAAATTCACAAGTGATCAAACATAATCCTTGCTTTTGCGACCTTGCGCCCGCTTCAAAAATTATCGATAACCTATCGATAATATCGATAAAAGCTTGGAAGTTATCGGTGTTATCGTTAACGATTTTGCTCGATATTTCCCATCACTAGAATTAATCATAAATTAGCCATCTTACGCTGGTTCTCTATGCAATTTAACTTCTTCAAATTCATCACAGAGGAGTAACAACGAAAAGTTCAGTCGGTCAAGCTTAAGTTATATTCTGCAAGCGTTAAATTTAAAGCCTAATTTGGATTTAAAGTTAAATTTGGCATTTGGAAGCATTTTGAGCATTTTGTTTCTAATTTGACAAAAGTTTCAAAATTTTGGTCGTTACCTCACAGTTCTACAGTGTTTTATTTCATTTTATCACTTATTGAAACATGCTGAATTAAACCAAAGTTCCAAATGTAGTGATGCTCTGATCCATCCTCTGACAGTCACAAAGCTGCGTTTGATCGAGTGGATCATGGCATTCTCTTAGCAAGGTGCTTTATCCCACAGGCAGTTTTTATGTCAAAATTGCTGAAAGACGAAATCGATATCCCGAACATTCTCGCCGAAATTCGTCTTTACGCACGTGGAAGAATTATACGACAGCGAAATTTCCTATATCTAGGATCGCAGAGAACAGAATATGCGCAACATGAGCCGATAAAATATATGTGTAGTATATTCAACGCTGTTTTTGAGATTTTTGACTTTAACATCACAACTAGGACATTTCAAAACCGATTTTCTTCAAGACTGTATGTTATTATTTATTATGTAGACTAGTTACTAAGGCTTTTCATGTTCATTCAGACAATCTATGTTAGATGAATAATATCAAATAATAATGATTTCTTTGTAAAAAAAATTCCCGCGTGCCAAAAAAGGGAGAGGGTTTGGTCAATATCCACAGTTGTCCACCAGGGGTCTTGAATGACGATTTTTCTGTCCAAGTGGAATAAGGACGGCCAGTAATATGTCAATTACATTTTCAGAAACGTGTTTAGCCCCAAAAAACATAACAAAAAATGATTCCATTGTTTTATATTTCAGAATTTAAAATTTATTAAAAGTTTGTTCAACAGTTTTATTTAAAAGTTTGTTCAACTGTTTTGTTTGTGGTAAATTAAAGCATAATTGTTTTTTTTTGCTCGTATTTTTCCTAACTTTTTAAACAGAGGGCTGCGTAACAGAAAGAGTCTGCGTATTCGCATTATTTGTATTAAGGATATTGAAATTTGTATAGAACCGCGTAGGAATGACAAAATTTAGTTGAAAAATAATCAGGAAACCTTCCAAAATAATTTGAACTTTAATGTCTAAAGGCTAAAATGCAATATTTCAACTTTTCAGTTTTTTCGCCAACGATTTAGGTTGTTTTTGAAAGCGCATATATGATTATTTTTGGTCGAAAACAAAAAACATTATTGGAATGTGGCTGATATTTTGAACCGTCAATAATTAAAGAAAAATGGCAACAAGCATGAAAGGTTTCTTTAGTGGTAAAACGGTTCACGGTGATTAGAAATTTCATTTGGATTCACTTACGTTTTTGATCTTCTTCAACAATTTCAACCATAATTTGAAACGATTGTCTGATTCACACTTTTCTAACCATTAGATTCTATTTCAACAATTTTTGTCATAAATTTCACTATACGGCACTTAGGTATTGTTAGCATAATAAACCAAGATCTGAGTTTTTCGAGTTTTCTTTGAAAGGATTTTGCCTAACCCTTCGCACAAACTTTTCTTTTGTCATGGATACTAGCCTTTACAAGCGGGTTTTAGTAACTTCAAATAAAGTTTGAAACCATTATTTTCAAATCGTTCTTTCTGTCTTCCTAGCGAAATTGTTTGATTTTATACTTAATAAAAAGTTTTCGTTGAAGACCTTTACAGATTATAATATTTTTACTCTGTCCGTTTTCAACCTTTTCAACGATTTTCAATGTAGGCCTCTCATTTTTTATAAATTCATATTTTTTTGTTCTCTCTATCCCAAAAGAATGTTGTTTCTATTCTTTTTCGGAGTTTTTTTATTTGTTTTCCGTATTTGGTCCAGCTGAAATGGTTAAGAAATCGCCTATTACATAGATTTATATATCAATCATTTTATTTTTATTCAGTCGGTCTTCAGTTTCGCAAATGTTATAAGATTTGTTTTATTTCTTTCCGAGGTGAACAGTATCAAAAAATCACAAGCCCAACAAATTGTAGAGTGAACAATTTTAAAACATTGCATTGAAATTATTTTCAGGTCGCGAATAAGTTGATCGCACGTAACTGGCAATCCAACCCAACAAAACGTGCGGCGTTTACCCATCCCATCATCATTCATTGTCGCACATGCTACAGCATACCTACCTGTCTAGAACTTTCGCATAATTCACTCGAAAACAAACCGTCTGATTTCCAGACTGTGACCAGTGTCCCCAGGTTTTACTCACACACACACACACACACACACACACACACACACACACACACACACACACACACACACACACACACACACACACACACACACACACACACACACACCAACCGACCATCTCGCATTGGGGACATTACTGGAAAGAGGACAAACGCCACTTGATGCCAATGCCCTGATGATGCTCCATGACTGCTGCTGCTTCCAGCACCGCCGCCTCCGACAACAGCCGATTTTCCCGAAAATTGTGGGGGAAGAGGAAAACCATCAATATATTGATCTAGCACTATTCTATATCTAGCAGCGTTTTCGTTCATTCAGTTTTTATTAGAAAGGAAGCTTGTCTACCCCTTTAGCTGTTCACATTAGAAAAAACGTCGATATAAAGCAACTAACATTAACGCTTATTCTATTGGTTCAAAGAAAAATCTTAATATAATTTCTAAAGAACATATACTGAACTGCATTTTTCAATAAAGTTGCAGTTTCAGCAATAAGCAGGGCGAACCACAATAAAGCAAATCAATAGAAGTTGAAAAAATCACTTAACGATGAAAAACCGATTGTATCAAAACTACTACAAAAACGCATCGCAGATAGCGTACAAATAGCGGCATGTTTTCCTATAAAACCGAAAGCTGTGAGCTCACTCCTTCTTCCTGCCTGTGTGTTCAATGCCGAGAACAGAAAGCATCACCATGTCGACGAGTAATTCTCTTCCGGGCCACGAGCTACAGAGACTGAGCTCGGTTCCGGCTGCCGGTGGCGTTATCTAGGAGGGGCAAAGTAACGATCATTCAGGTGCTTCATACGATGGACAGTTCATTATAATTTCAAGTAGCACATCGTTGGACACAGTACTTGAATCCATAATATTCATTGTCAAGCCTTTAAATCAATCAGCTCAGTAACGCAGTATTTAAAAAAAAAACCTGCTTTAATAATAAATATTAAAGCTATTTTATATTTATTCATCAGAACCGAAAACAATTTTAACACATGTCTTCTGCGCACTTAGGAAAAAAAATACTTTCAGAAACAATGATTCAACCTCTGTCGACGCCACTGCGAAAAACTCTCGCAGCATCCATCGGCAAGCAGTCAGCAGGGTACAGAGAAAACAGAGTTGGAAAATTGAATCAAGCGAGTGAGAAGCAAAAAGTCAACCAGACGTCGGCTGCGTCAGACATTGTGGGCTGAGAGCCACCCGGAGCGGGCGGACCGGAGTTCATTGAGCTCGTTTGCCGCCGGTAAGTACGCCGCGGCAGCGGTGGCGGTCCGGAACTAGGAACTTTCCCGGTTCTTTGCCCGCCACCGATTCCGGAATTCTTGCGTGCTCTGGTACGGGCTTGCCAGACTGCTGTTTTGTGAGGCAGGTTGGGGCAGACTCCCGTTTTTTGGGATGCTCAGTAGCAGCGGTCGTTGCTCGCTACTTCCTATGTACTAGCCACTTTTTTCTGAACTTCCTCGAACTCTAGTCTCGAGGCCCGGGAAGCAGACGACACCGGAACGCGTGGACCGGGAAGGCTTCCGACCGTATTACATTGTGAGTGGTACAGGACGCTCCGGGATGTAATAAAATTGCCGGAGCACAACGAACCGAACCAAAACCAATACAATGATGCAGAAATAGACATTAACACACCATCATCAAATGCCGCGCGTTCCATCTCTATCTCTCTATCCGTTTACGGAACGTCCATCTCTATCTCTTTTTGTTTGCATTGCCCCACAATTCTACAATATTTTATTTTTAATCGTACTGTAACTACCACGGTCGTCAACATACACAGTCTATAGATGCTACGGGTCACGATTTTCCAAAGAAAACTCATAGAGGAGAGGGGGATAGGGAGGCGTCGTACTCACTACTCGGACGAACAACTTCGCAGATAGGATAGGAAGGCCGACGGTCGCGGTCAGTAACGAAGGATAACGGCCGGTTTGCGACACCGATGCACCGGTCACACGGCAGCTCGCCGAAACTGCAGATTAGATACGGTGCTGATGAGATGACGTACCTGTGTATATGCGGAAAATCTATGTAATTTTCAGATAACGTGGTTGGCGTCGTTACCCGCCTCTATCAAGAAGGACTCGAACATTGTAATGAATATAAAACCCTTGTTAGTTTTATCATTGATAATCGTACCGAAAAATAAATTCTTAGAGCGATTTTGCTTCGATGATGGAAAAGATTACATAATAATTTTACTCATATTTGGTATACTTTTGTTATACATTAACGTTGGCCATTGAATAATCATATAAAGCAAAGCAAAGCCTTGGTGCTACATTCCGATTCGGAATTTGACCTTCTGTTTTCCATACACAGACTTCGCAGCCGACTGTTTAGTGTACAGGACAATTGCGGGGCTATCGCTACGATCCTACTGACACTAACAGTCTCTCCCGCGCCGTGACTCGAACCTACGACGACTGGCTTGTTAGGCCGACATCGTACCTTGAGACCTGGGAGATAATCATATATTTTCTTCAACTCGCTCATATTTAACATGTAATTGTGTTGGTAGAAATGATAAATGTACTTTGAAATTGAAGAAACATCGTTACTTTGACTTTCCAGTATATTTATTTAAAAACCATTACAATTGCTAGTCTGACACCACAATTTAATAGGACACCATTAAAGTCATCCTTTCGTACAGATAAAAAGTTTGCAATATAGCTGTCTGCAGGATTATTATTACTTCTCTATTACATGTATTTTCGTACCTGCAGAGCAAATTAACGAAATTCACACGATTTCAAATAACGACTTCCAAACTTTTGCAACTTCTGATCAAATGTTAGTCGAGACCAACTCGCAATTGTACTCTTACAAAAATGTGAACGAAAGCTAAAGAGTTCTTGAAAGTTACAATTTTACGAAAGAAAGCATTATTCGGTTCAAAAATTCAAGATTAATCAAATTTTAAAATATCAAGGATTTAAAAAAAAATAGAAATTTGACCTGTTTTTTCAATCAAAAATGGATTTTTCTCTAGAAATAATGTTTGAATGTCGATACCTCTCCAAATATAATCATAATCGCAAAACTAGTCCAAAATCGGTTCACTAGTTTTCGTCATTATTTTAACCCTCTAGTGCCCAGTGCAGCCTTTAGGCGGTCTTCAGTTTAACCTCTAAGAAGCTTTAATCAATACTTAAAAAATGTTTATAAAAATTCATTGTGATTTTTTTTTTGAAGTCCGTCTGAAAATTAACTTGTGCACTAGAAAGCAAGATCGCGCGAAATGACCTATGGTCGAATATCGACCATTTTTGATTTGAATGAAACGTTGCACACGTATTTGGCTTAGCAAACTGAGCATTTTTCACAGATGGAGAGATTTTTTACACCCATGAGTTACATTCTAAAAGGGCGTATGCCTTTTGGCATAGGTTTTATTCGAAGCATTGTTTCGTTCAAATAAAAAATGGTCGATTAAATTTTCGCGTATTTCCAGGCGATTTGAAATGATTTTGCTCTAGAGGGTTAATGTACATGTTTTCTTCTCAACCGATTTATACACATCAGTTACAGTGAAGTTACAGTTTAAGTGTGATTGATGATGGAAAGTACACATCGGAGCTTGTCGTTTTTCCTCAGAGAATCATTTTCATACTGGCCCTGTTGAAATTGAATATGCGTAACTCACCGGCGAACCCTGTTATCAGAAGGTTGTCAAAATAAGACCAAGGTAACCAATTTAAACAGCAGGTGCTTATATCAAAAAAATTCAGATTTAAAGAACCGGGAGCTGCGAGATTGAGCAGAGACAGGTTTCGCTGATAATCTTGCGCCTGAGTCAGTCCACGCTACTTCGAAATCAGTGTTGTTCGATCGTTTCAGATTCCGCTGAAGCTTTGTTCAGTTGTTCCTTTTTGCCCATCCAAAAATGTGACTGATGAGTAAACAATTGTGTATCAGAGAATCGGTTTAATTGATTAAAATAGTGTCGCCAATTTTTAAAATAAACAATTTTTTCGTATCTGAACCAAAATAATTTGTTTGATTTATGTTATGTCTTCAGAAAAATGGTAGACAGTATTTTTTTCATTTAAGAAAAAAATATACACCCCAAGAAAAAAAAATTGAGAGAAGAAATATTAATAATTAAATAACTGGAAAAGTCCAGCTTTTAAAGATCTGAAATTTTTCGACAAAAACTACACATTATTAGCAGAACATTGATGGTCGTTCTAACATGATAGAGTAAGAACTGAATATTTTTTTTATGTAAAACTACGTCTACCAGGAGGCTCTGCGACACATGGGTGTGAAATAAAAATATAAAACGGAAAAAAGAAAAACATGTCCAATTTCAAACGCTAATAAGGCGGCATCCATAAATTACGTAACGCTCATAGGGGGGAGGGGGGTCTCCTTGAGCGTTATGATTTGTTACACAGGGGAGAGGGGGAAGTGAGTTCCGCGTTTCGTAAAAAAAAATCTATGGAGAGACTCTCCAAAAAACGAGCTTTTTTATTAAGCAATTCCTTCTACAGCGTTACGAAATTTTTATGGTGGGTGGGTGTTGGCGTTACGTTTCGTCACATATGGGAAGTGGGGGTCCAAAAATTGGGTTTTATTTGCGTTACGTGATTTATGTATGTCGCATCAGTTGTTTAGTTTCCAATGGGTTTCCTTCCTTCTAGCAGCAATCGATTGGAAATCATCTATGCATCACTATTCAAAATTGTCAAGCCTCGTTAAAACGCAAATTTTGACTTCTGATTGGCCCTTAATGCTTGCTTTCCCTAACATGATCGAGAGAATTATAAACACTAAAGTATTTTTCACGCGGGGAGTACGTAACGCGTAAGAAAACCTTCCTAAAGGTTTTTAATCATTTCTGCTAAATACCTTCGAAAAAGAATCATTAGTAGTGCTATTTCCACCTGCGAATTGAGCTGAAAATAGGGAGAAAATATAAAAAAGTTAGGCCAAATCAGTGAATATTCCGTAATTGGATTAACTTCTCGGACACTCTAAATAAACGATTTGAAAATGAAAAACTATGGAAAGAATGCCGCTTTAAAACGACTTTCCTGGGCAATTCGCGTAAGAAACGCGTAAAATTCGTAATCCGCGTAAAAATAAATAGCTTAAATTTCAAAACCCGCGTTAATTCCGGATTTTACGTAAAACAGACACGTAAAAAAACGCGTAAGAACCTGTAGAAAAAGTATACCTAGTAAACCGGGCATGCACTCTTTCGGCTGTAGAAGTGCCTGTCCCTGTTGAAACCAATCATTTTACTAATATATGGCGACTAGTATGGTCCTAACTGAGTAGCAGCGGGTAGAAGCAGTAGCGGCAAAAGATAGCAACAGTGGGTATCAGTGGCGGTAGTGGCAGCGCGAATTGCCCTTTGAGAACCAACAAAATACTTAATTAAACAGTTAATATTTGCTCGTTCATTCATTACACTTCATTTAAAATGTTGGAACGATTGTAAATTGGACTTCATCTCCATGTCTCTGCACTAACTGAATCTCCTTCTCCTTCAATAATATGTAACACCCATAAGCGAGATAAAATGTTGCGTAACTGAGCACGGTATCTTTTGTTACCTGCTTCCATACGACGCTGAAACACCTAATGCCGCCATGAAAACTTTTAAGCCTTCGTAAGGCGAACACTGTAGTATTGCAAAAGGTCAACCCTTATTGAAACGCAGATTCGGATTCGGATCTGATTGGTCGTAAATGCTCGTTTTCCCTGAAAAATGCACTAATTGGGCTATAAAAGAACCTGCTTCTACTCAAATCAATCATTTTACTAGTGGATGGAACAGGAAAATGTGAATCTTACAATACTAAATGAAGGCGCAACGTAATGCTTTTAAAGAGAAAAAGAGAAAAAGCAGCTAAACTAAATGAGTTAGATCCTTGGTGTCAAAGAACAACTTGTAGAGTAGACTTCAATGATTAATTTAGTTAACAACAAAACTCATGTTTATCACACATTTTAGAGGGAAAACTGCAGTTTAGTTCTCAAAAAACATTTGATTTCACATTTGTTCCATACTAAATGCTTAATTACGAAATTTTCTCAGTTTTTTAACGAAACCAACAGAATTGAACAAACTATCATACTTCTTGTGCTAGATCGCTTTAAATTCAAACATGACCGAAAACAGAAAAAAAGTGTATAACTCTGCATTAGCTAAATTTTGACCATATGCGTAGAAGGACTTTCAATATCAAATAGGGTCCTCTATCACCCCTTACAGGAATTTTAGTGAGATCCCTAACACCCTGTATATAGATTTTTTTTTTTGAATGGATAAAATTACTATCTACAACTTTTCCGAAGACACTATACCAATCAAGCAAACTGTTTAAACACTAGAAATATTTTTTATCATTATTATATATTCGGCGCAGAAATAAATATTTTACTCATCAGTCTTATTTTTGGATAGGCTCTTTTGAAACAGCCGTCTACATGAAGGACTGATAACATGAAATGACCTTTTTATCAAAAAAAAAAAACATCTGTACAAAATTTCGGAAATGACATGCTAAAAAAAAATATTTTTTCATTTATCTTCCATGGAATGCCTCTATATCAAATGAGGGGAGCATCTAGGTAGGAAAGTAGATTGCGTTATTCACTTTTCATCTCGAAACTGAAAAAAAATCCAGCCGCCCGTTACGCATGTTTGCTCTACAAATGCTAACGAATTTATGTCAGCAGTGCATTCACAATTCTTGTTTTAGCTGCAAGCAGAAATTGTATTGATTTTTTTGTAAGCAGCATAAACACAGCACAAAGCAGAAACAAAAATTTCAGTGCAAAAAATTGCTACACGCAGCGCTTATGCTTGGCAAGAAGTGACGGGTGAATATTCACACTTTGCTTTTTCCACATATTGTTGAGAGTAACAAGCCTGATTAGTAAAAAGAAGACAGTAATACATTAGTAGTCAATCTTATATTTAATTTTGAATACAAATTAGTTATCTATAATTTCTCTCCGGACGATAAAAGGACAAATCTGGCGATAATAGAGCCGATACCCTATATCATAACAAAACTATGCTGATTCCAACAAATTTGTGAGCATTTTTGTAAACTTTATCAAAAAGAAACAGAAAACTATAAACTTGTTGCACCTTCCAATATGTAGTTAATACCCGCAATGGTGATATTTGGACAGAAATTTTACATAAGCAAAATAGTTGAAAATATCCCGTAGTATCTATTCTTAATTATTTATTTTTAATTTTTTAAATTTATTTTTAATTTTTCTAGTAAATTTTTATTTTTTTAATTTATTTATAATTTTTCAATTTTTTTTTTTATTTATTTGTAATTTTTTAATTTTTGTTTGTTTAATGATTTAATTAGGGAACGTCCATTATTCACGCAGTGTTAGAATAACTGTTTTCGACAACTCTGTTTTTGTATAAATCCTCACAATTTTTCGCATAGGTTGTAACGCTTTGTCAGACAGCCCTCCTCCGTTCTCCACAAGCGTCACGTTTTCTATTGACGTTCCCTTACTATATACCAGCCTTAGGAAAGTCACATTTGAAATAAAAAAAAATTCTGCTGCGTATATATAACACTGGTCGACAAAAGCGAAACCCAAGAAAGATTATAGCTTTAAAACCATTCCTGTGAATTTTGATGCCCCTAATTACCAAAAGGCGTCATCATTCGTGGTAGATCGCATACCCTAGTAACAATATTGGTTTTATCAAAGTTTTATAGCGTTTAATACAACCAAAACAGTGTACAAAACATTGATAAAACCAGTTTTGTTACTTGGGACAGTAATTTCTCGCCGGGTTCGTCGCTTCAGCGTTGTGTTTACGAGAAAACTCATTTGAGTCTCTGAAATAATACTTGTGGCTGGGGGCACCAAAATTCCCAGGAATGGCTTAAACCTATAAACTTTCTTTTTTTTGTAGTTTGAGCCACACCTCTGTTGACCAGTGTAATCGAGGCAATAATCGAGTCAATACAAAATCGAGTCTGACCTGTCTATGAACTATGTCAGACTAATATTCTTCTTTTGTTTTACTTCGTTCAGAATTAGAGCCGAGGTTCTGTTCTGTTTATTTAACACAGACTTCGCAGTCAACTTCATGTGCACAAGGCAATTGCGGGGCTAGTGATCCAACTGACACTAACAGTCTTTCCCAAGCCGGGATTCGAACATACGACGACTGGGTTGTTAGACCAGCATCGTACCACGTGATTAGCTAGAAGAAGACTAATATATTGCACCACCTAATAATTTCATTGCGCAAACATTTGCGCAAAATAGTGACATACGATTATTGAAAGGGGCTTGAACGTTCATAACTCAAGGATAGTCATATGAATTTTTGCTCCCGACAGCAAACAAGAGATCTATACTGTTGGGGTTATCCTCGTTCATTGTTACACACAGATGAAACCCCACTCAGTGTTTTTGATGAGAAGGGAATCATACCGGTTACCAAAACTCGACGTGGCACTAATCTAACATCTGACTAGCGACGTACTGCCAAATGTAATATCGTGCTACGCCGCTAGCCGTAATAATAAACAATGTCATAGCATAAATTATGTATTATTACAACCTGAACCATACTGTTTGGTGGCGAAATTCCGCAAAGCTATAGTCGGAGAAGAAATACGACAATGAGAGTGAAAAGAGAACAAGCGGTTACTGTTTGACGAGTTTCGTATTAATGTTGTCAACTTTCACAATGCCCACCACCAAAGCATTTCAAAAAACACTATTGAATGTTATTTTCTAAAACTCTAAGAAATCGAACCTTTAGAAAATAATCAACATTTCCAGTCCTTAGATTCAATTCCTCTTCTAAATGTAACACGTAGCGCTGATAATCTGCAGCTAGCTAATACACCATTCCGAATCAAAGACAAAAATGGTGATAGCGAAGAAGAAAAAGATGAAAATCGAAACTTTTCCAGATTATAGATCTGCACGCTGTCTAGACGGATAAATTTATACTGTGAGTGATTTACGGTATGGCAGGGACGGAGATGATGGGAACGCCAACCAAGGCCAGGGGCTGACAAAAAAACACCCTTTTTTCGGCGACATGTATTTCTCTCGTACCTAACTTGCCGACGACATTGGGAAATGTCTTCAAAGCTAGCCATCGTCACTGAAGACAGCAACGATTTCGAGAAATTTAATCTAATTTCTTGGATTTTTCTAGAATTTTTACAACGGTAATTAAATCGAGTGGGAGTCTGATTGTAGAGAGGGTTTGTTTTTTTTTTCGAAATAACCATCCTATCGGAAACACAAATTCACCCTCTTTCAATCACGACGGGACGAATTCAGTACAACGATTGGGTAGAGAATAAAAATAAAACAAGTTCAGTTATTCATACCAGAATCGATTCACAATTAAAGGTAGATGATTTATGTTTTGGTTCTCGCATAAATCCAGTACAGTTTGATGATAGTATGAAAGTCGTTGGACTACACCACATAGAGTAAAAATAATACTTGTGAAAAGCTTCTAAAATGATAATCGAAAAAGATTCGCCACTGTGAACCGTCGAGCAACAAAGTACGTTCGAGTGGAACGTTTCTCGAGCGCACCTAGGGAATCACTTCGACCCCCTACGAAACGGTACAACAGGCAGACAGAGCCACCCACTACTAGTACAGCACCCGCCAGTTAGCTCTCTCTAGCTAGACCGGTCGACCACCAGTGGAAGTTGAGCCGCAATCAGCTTCATCAGCCACCCTCCATCTCGACCCTGAGAAACCGCTCGGCAGCTCCGTCTGAGCCATCGTCGTCGTCATCACCATCGTCGTCGTCGTCGTCGATTCTTGGACTCGAAGGGCTGTTCCAGCATGGGAACATGAGAACAGATACACAAAAGGGTCGTCATTTGAATGACTATCGAGTGTTTGTGAGAAAAAAATAATATATAGTAAATTTATGCATTGTTATTATCGTTATTATTAAGATAGCAGCTTTATTACATACTCCAGGGCAGGCAGGCAGAACGTAGACAGTGCAAGCGCTATGACCCTTGAATTATTTTTTGTTTGCCTTTATTTGTCTAGCTCGTACAGAATGAGACTTGATTAGACGATCTCCGGGAAAAAGAATGTACAACCAAAAGAGCCGCGCAGGATTGGCAATGGTATCGAAAAGTTTCATACATACTGAATAGAGGAAACTTTGAACTCTTCCGTGAATTGCGAATTTCAAGACGTTTGAACAAAACACTTAAATCATCTTAAAGCAAGTAGATTTATTCTATTTTACAGAAACCGTTTCAAGACTCTATAATTCGGGATTTTGCGGCTAGCATTAGCTATATTTTCGAAATGTAGAAGTTTAAGCTTCAAGTCTACTTACACACTCAATTTTTTACACTATTTTTAGTAAAAAGTTTGGCAACAAGATTGTTTCGCAAGATTTGGCATAACCAGGATTTGGGGATGTACAAAAATGATACACTTTTTTGCATTTTTTGGGCAACTACTCTGTTTAGAAGCTATCTTTTTTGTGTCTTCTACAAAGTTGTGTGTTTGGATTATATACAAACATATTCTCAAAATTGTTGCCTTTTAAATGCTACCGTTTTCTAGATATTTAACAAAAATCTAATTGAAGGTTTAATCTAATATGAAACGATATAACTTCAAAACTAGAGAAGTTAAAAAAAGTGTCCTCGGCAAAGTTTTTTGTGACAACATTATCTACAACTTTGCTGAAGAAACCATTTCCCTAAAGTGTATGACTTCCGAACCAAAATATGTTGTCATTCTTCGAGGATTTTCATATACTGAATGTATCTTCTGAAGTATGTCAATAAAATCAGTCTTTGGAGAGCAAATAAAAAATAGTTCACGGCCTTGAGCTCTTGTACCACTGTGCCTTGGAATCGCTTTGCGGGCATTCTAAGCTTAATTTCGGTATCATTATAAATTTTTTTTTGTTGAAAAGGCCGCTCTAATCGTTTCAATCTTAGCTTCAAGTATGTTGAGCTAAATTTGAACTTTCATTACGTTTTCTGAGTTTTAGAGCTGTTTTTCAACGTTTCTGAACTTGATTGGTTTTTTTTTGACATAGAACTACGTCTTTTAGTAAGTTCCACCACATAGGGCAATAAAATTAAAATCAAAAAACGGAAAATGGGAAAAATAGGTCCCATTTAAAATGTTTTAAGTCGGTTTGTTTTCAACAGATTTCCATCGTTCTTCCGCATCCGACCAAATGTAGAAAACTATGACTTGATTATTCGAACTATTGTACTATTGAAAATCGTCAAGCCTTGTTGAAATTCAGGTTTCGACCGATAATTGACCGCTGCTGGATTTCCCTAACACGGACGACAGAGTTTTATACCTAGTTAACTAGGAATTTATTCCTTGGGCTAAGAGAGTGCTTCTGCTCAAACCAATCATTTTATTAGTGGATGGTGGGAAGAACGGTCCCAACTTAGTAGCACCGGGTAACAACAGCTGCACCGGGAACGGGTACCAGCAGCGGTAGCGGTAGCAGCAGACTTTTCGAGTCTGCTTTCAGCTCAAACAAATTATCATACTATTAGATGGTGGGACACAGAAGGTCACTTACGCCGGTGAAGGTTTGCTTTGTTTAGGTAGGACAAGCTTTCTGTATCCTGGCAATCATAGTCTGCCGGCCGTGTCTAGTTTTCAATGTGAAAACAACTTTCCACTGTGATGTCAAAGTGCTCAAATAGCATTTATTTGACAAGGCACAATACAAATTTATGTTTTACGGAGCCAATAATTTCTAGTGTCTTACTTTATAACGTATCTTGTGAACTAAGAGCGAATTTTTTATCCTCGTTGCCGATTACGAGCTAAAATTGAATCTAATTAGAACTAACATGTTAGTGTTCAAGTAGCCATATGGTGTGTGCCACTGGGCCGTGTGGAGTTCCGATGCTGATTCGAAAATCGAGGTCCAAACGTGTTCTTGTCGTTTTGTTGAATCTAGACGGAAGTGAGTGGGACTAGCCTGGGGCATGGATGAATTTCAGGAAAATGTATATGAGGGACATGTAGGTCACGGCTCGCCAAGATATCACGAACAGGAACAGCTGGTAACCTACCTCCAGCCCGAAAAAAATCTATCAATTTAGACCTGGCGTTACGATGTAGAGGACATGACCAAACAATACGCTCTATGTCGTGATAACCTTCACCACAGGCATATATAGATATGTTTTGTTTAAAAAATGCTTTCGTTTAAAATTTGACCTTTAGGCCCCCTGCGCCACCTCTAGACCTCAATGACATTCTACCAACAATTAGAACGACTTATTTTATACTATCCGACGTTTCGTCACTGGTCAGAGAAATCTTCAGGAGAAACTGCGGGGATTTATTACATGATTGGAGGCCATTGATCGTTTTTAGAATTATTGAAAAGAAGATGTTTGCTTCGAACTTCTGACTTGCGATCACTCTCGAATATAACAATAAAAGTAATGTAACAAACAGCTTTATGTAGTTCTACGTGAACCTTGCAATCGTAGCTTTGCCCACAACCCTTGCGAAGCATTTTACAAGAATTCTTGCACAATTTTTAACCTTTAGATGTATTTTTGTGTTTGTGTCATTCTTTAATTTTCAAAAGAATTTCGATCTTAATTTTCCTGCCCTTTCATCTCTTCTTTTTTGCGCTTTGTAACCTTTTCTTCGGTGGTTTTAAGCTAAGACCAGTGTCGGTTAGAGTTAATTGTTTTGTTAGATTTCTTTCATAATGAAATTGAGTCTTTGTTAGGATTAGACTCCTCCTATATCTTTTTTGGCATTTAAAGGCGTTTTTTTTCGTTTTTTTGAGAAAAATTAGAAGGGTTGTGTGCAAATTCATGATCGCAGGGTTGACGTAGAACTACATAAGGTTGTTTCTTACGGAATTCAATTTGCACTTATACATACGACATCTTAACAGAAATGGAACAAATATCATGCAGAGGAAACAATTTTCAACAGAGCCAGAGCGCATACTAATTAAAAATTGCTTTCAATTCTAGAGCAAAACGAGAAAATTCGAAATTTTAAATTTGTTTGCTTGGTTGTTTTGAAAAGGACAGTTTGTTGTTAAATTTAAGATCTTAAGACCTCTGTGCTACCTGGACGGCGGGGATTATGGTGAGTTTACGACGACAAAGGCATCGAATCATCTATTTGATTGGATGGGAGAAAGCAATGTTTTAAAATTTTGTGAACATTTGATTCAAATAATGTTACCAATGAGGCACGGCAAATAAGGCATTCTTTTGTTAACACAGTAGAAAACAGGTTTACACTGAAAATTTGACGATTTATACATTTTGAATACCAGCATTCCAGCACGTTAATGTCTTGTCTAAATGAGGCAACTTTTTTATTGAAGGAAGTGCTTAGGTATCTGCTACTGATTCTGCCCGTTACCGCACCAAGGCAGCTTTTTACTAGAGCGATGCCGCTGCACCAACTGGCCCTGCCACTATCGCTACTAATACCCGCTGCCACTGCTGTGCTATTTACTACCACTGCTGCTACTGCTATCCGCTGCCACTACCGCGCTCTTATATAGCCCAAATAGTTCTTTTCAGATTTACTAGGTCTATAATTTGTCGCCCGTGCTTGGGAAAGTAAGCATCACCAATCAAAGGTCGAATTTCGCGTTTTAACAAGGCTAGACAATTTCCAATAGAACAATAGTTCGGAAAAACAAATTACACTTTCCTGCTTTTGGGCGGATGGCGGTTTTTCATATCGATTTCTGCAAGAAGGAAACTCATTGAAAGTAAACCGACCATTTGATACTGGACATATTTTTCTCTTTTTCCGTTATTTGATTTTTATTTTACATCCCTATGTAGTTTCACGTCAAAAATTCATTTTTTTCAGTGTGTTCAGAGATATCTGAGATTTCTGAAGAAGAAGTTTTCTCACAAGGGAGAATTTGAAATCAGTTCTATAGTTCAAATAATAACAAACACAACTTTTTACGGAAGCCGCACACACCTACACGAGTCGGAAGGATGTCGCGAACTGTCAAAACTTTTACAGTATGAAGGCGTTATATACAAACAGTAAATCACAAACAACTAAAATAAACCATCGATACAAAGAATAACAAAGTAAATTTGCTACTAAGACCGTATACAACCGTACGCGTCAGTAGGAAGATGCGAACTAGCAATTCACACTGCAAAAGTGCTTTTATATTATTTGCACTGCCAGGCTGTTACGAAAAAATTCTGCTCGAATGCGCTACCCATTGGCTGGCATTTATAGCCAATAACCGTAAGCTGTGAATCGTTTCGTTCACCTTTTCGATATCTGCGTTAGGTCATTGAGCCGATAGTATGGGAAATGTATAAAGAAATTCTTTTTTTAATCATGTAATTAAAAAATGGTTACAATATGTATCATATCACAAAAATGTTGTGCATTCTAGCTATCCAACGATACATAGAATATTACATTTCGATCAGTTGCATGTAGGCTATTAGCATTTGAAGTCTTTCCCCTCTTTAACATGCTTATTTCAGTTTTGGTGCTTCATTCCAATACCGAACTTGACCTTTCTGTTTATTATACACAGATTTGGCAGCCAACTATTTAGAGCACAGGATAATAATGGGGCTAGCGCTACGATCCTACTGACACTAACAGGCTCTCCCGAACCGAGACTCAAACCTACGACAACTGGCTTGTTAGACCAGCATCGTACCTCGAAACCAACTAAAAGGTCGAAGGTAAATAGTCAATCAAACAAACTGCTACCTGAAATATCGAACAAAACATGTACCGTAAACCCCAAGGAAAGCACCGCCGTAATTGAATCATACACTACAAAGTGTTAATTGTTGATATCTGCAACTAATGACCAATTTCCTAATTGGCTTTATATATTGGAGCAACATTTAACAAAACAATAAAAACAAAAGTTTAACCCTGCCCACAAGAAAGAAACTACGACCTGAAAGGTCACTCTTCCAGATAGAGGAACTATCCGCAATGGCATGAACATGTCACATCTCTCAGCCGGGATCTACCTGATTGCCGAGCGACCGGGGAGCGGCCATGTGAACAGGCCAAATAGGAAATTAATTGAAGCGTTTCTCCCGCTTCAGAACGAAAAAATATAAATCACATTTGTACCTAATTAGTACATTCAACGCAGAGATACAACAATGCGCCAGTCAGGGGAATTCTACTTTTACGATCATATTATCGCATGGATCGTTCCAGTGAACATGAAAAAAAGTATAACAACACAACGTCAGAGCGATTTTTTTTCTTTCTTGAAACCCACTCACTTACCGAAACCGAACGCCGAGGAAATATCAAACAGGTCTCAGGAAAAGGAAGCATTAAAAAAAACCTGTCTGACCCGTGCCTACGCGCATACGCGTAAAAAGCAAGAAGATATGATAGTAATTAATTAATTACATGATTCCTGAGTTCATACCTCAAATAGCGATATCAATAATTAATTTACGAAACACCGTACACACCGTGCGGAAGTGGGCACCGATGTGGCCAGGCTAGTCGTATCAAAGTGTTCCGTTGGCGTTTGGGTTGTCTTGACTTGGTTTAATTTTGTTACGAGCTGTTGCGCAACGAGAATCCAATGGCGATCAACTTCGGTAGTGGCGAACGGAAGGATAAGGTTTTTTTTCAGCAGAATGAATTGAAATTTACTAATGAAAATTGTTTGTCAAACTTTGGAAAATTAAAATTATAATAGTTTTGAAGACCGTTATAAATTTAGTCTCAAATTATTTCACGAGTGTGAGGCATACTCATTTAATAATTTCATACATTTTTCAAACTCTTTGCTAACGCTGTTTCAAGGTAGTTGAAAATACATATTTTATAAAGCCCTCCCCAGGAGATTGACACCAGATTTCAAAGTTTATTTTCCAAGTTATCTAATGATATCATAGAGCAATTAGCCTAATTTAATGACCTATCGTTGTAAAAACGGTCGAAAAATATGAATTAGTTAAGGAATTGGAATTCTTCAAGTGGTGCTGAAAATTGCCCTTAACAATGGGGAAAATCGAAACATTGAGCCGTTATGAATTGATTAATGGGTTATGCTTTCGTTACTGCGTATTTACCCTTTAAATTTGAGGAACTGTATAACAGCTTTAGCATACATTCTAGGCAGGGAAGAGAGCGAAGGGCTGACACCCTCAAAAAGGTACCTCAAAAACTATTAGAAAATTTTCTGCATTCTGCCTCATAGAGCAACGGATTACTTCCTCTTTGTTTTAAAAGAATTGTATAAGCATAATCAAGTCATTCAAATCTCATTAGAAAAAAATCGAGAAAAGGTGCGTGAAACAGAGTGAATTATCCAGGGATTATATATTTTAACATACTGTAAAGTTGGAAGAGGATTTATAAACCTCGAAAATTTCATACTACTTGCTTAAGTAATATACAGGCTCTTTGGATGGTCTTTTGTCATGAAGAATTATTAATAAACCATGAAACTGTTAAAGGGTACCTACTGATAAAAAAATCCGTTAGCCTGTAATATAATCCTCTGCTACCAAACCCAAGAACGATTGTAGAAATTTCACGAAGAAAAGTTCAAAACGCTAGAAAATTAGGGCAACTTAAAACGAATTAAAAAAATCAAGTTCTTTATGTGAACTTTCCCTTTCTATACAATAGATGAATATAATTATGTTGTATCATTATCGTAATATTCGAAAGAAAAAACACAGTAATGCAATGAATCTAGAGATATTCAATGTAAAAAATTGCATGATGATAAATAACACAGTGCAGCCAAGTGGCATTTTACCCGACCTAATTTCCAACATAAAAAAAAATCATCAAGCGTGAAACTGAGGTCAATGGTAATGAAGCGTCGTAAATTTAATAAGGTTAAAAAATTACCACTGTCAGCCCTTATGCGAGCCGCCACAGAGTACCACTTAAACAGCAATTCATCTTTCCATTAGCACTTCGAAGGGCTGACGATGAGGAAAATAGAAAACTATAAACGAAGAAGTATCCAGAGAACTATTGTACGGTTTGCCCTTATTGTGTGTGTAATAAAACTAGCGACCTGCACCTAAAACCTTCGTGTCCGCAATTAGTACTAATGCTCTAATACAATCCCGAAAGCGTAGGAGAACTAACGCTACTTCAAAGTTTAAAGCATTTGCAACAGCTCCAGATAATTGGAACATTGTGGGGATGCCTTATTCTAGAAGAGGTAAATATAATAACGAATAATGTAACTTTATCAACAGACAGTATTGTACAAGAGCGTTGGCTTTTATAATTGGTTGCACAAAATCACCCATATCATACAAATAATTCAACAACTATACATTTGGTTTACAACTCCAATCTTTAAAAAAGCCAAACTATCCCATTTCCAGCACACAATGACCTCAGATGCAGGAAATTCCAATCAGTTCATCAGCCGCAGATCTACCATTACCTACTCAAGCGCACCATCCTGATGAATCTCTCAAAGCAGTCTACAATCTGCGAATCTCGAATAGAAAAAAAAAACACAAGTAGCAACGTTGAGAATATATCCCTAATTTCACGCTATATAGCAACCATCAAACGCAACGCGCAACGGGTTAAGTGGCAATAATTCTTTGCAAAATCCGCAATCCACCTCCCGAAAAAAAAAACATCAACTGTGGCTCATCGAACTAACCTATGATAGATGAGTTTGTTGGCCTCGGTTGGCCCCGGGCAAAGCATAATTGAAAACTAGTGAGAGAAAAAAAAATCGCAGTGCTTCTTTGTTCCGCTCAGCGCGCGCCTCTTCCCACCGAACTCGATGCCGACTGTAAATCTACCCAAAAGTGAGTATGGATGAACTTGAAGTTTGCAAGAGCATTATTTAAGCATTCATTCAAATACATCTACAAAATAGAACGATTACGATTTTTCGAAAACGTAAAAAATTTTGAGCATTAATTTTTAACGTTGGACTAATGTCTATATCGAAGTTAGGTACCTGAATTTGAAAATCTATTAATTCAACCAGGAAAAAGTGGTCAGGTTTTGAGCACTTATATATCAGTCATTTCTTTTCAGAATATCGAGGTTTTGGCATCAACCGATTCGAGATTCTTTTACGGTTAAATTTTTATTAAAAAAAACTGTTGTTTGAGATACACTATTGAAAAACTGGTAAATAACATCGATTGCCTAAATCATACCGAGCAACCAATCACCTCTCTTCCCAAGCACAGCTGTCACTAACGGATACAATCGATCTGACTTTGTAAACGATTTGTTGTTGTTGTTGTTTTGCTCGAGGTCGCTTTTTGTCCCTGATGCTTTTTTACTTTCCTTGCCATTCCCTATTCTTCTACGCTCCACCCTCTTTCCCAATAACTGGCGAAAACTTGATATATAAGGTACCATTCGAACATTTCACCCCATCATTTTCATTCCGGTACAGTACCGGTTCATTGGCCGGCAAAGCGGACGGTTCTTTCTGGAGCAGCAGAAAGCGGGTGGTGGCAAATATTAGTCGGTTATGAAAGCGCACGCCATCGAATTTAATTTTTCATTCGTTCGTATGTATGAATTGCTATAGCACGTGTGCTATAGCGGGTGTTTATCGAAGATTTAGTATTTTCTCGTTTATTCATTAACACTTCATTAAAAATATTGAAACACCTTAACGAACACGGTTGTAAATTCGACTTTACAACATCGATTTAAACTTCTTCAGCGATGAGTGATCAACACTTATTTGCTAGAAATTTCATTTAGATTAAAACTGGTTCTTTTAGGTACCATAAATTATCGGCCAAAAGAGTACCATAAATTACTGATAAAGTTTACTCAATGAGCATACATTTAATTTTCGTTTTTGTTCCTCGGTGCGCGGTTTTGTTTTTGTTCCTCGCACACAGAGAAAAAAAATAAACTTGTCTCTATTGTGAGAATTAACAAAACATATAGAAATGTTCTAAATCATATTTGAAGGAGTTAATACATTTTCATGACACTCGGCAAAACCTTGATAACAACTATGCAAAAAGTGTGTAATTGAGCTCTAGCTTTTTTAAATTATTGAAATGAGTTTTATTGGTTTAAGGGGTTATATACCTTTTTGGTCGAAAAAAATGAGGGAAGTTTGAATCTATTTTTGAGTGCATAGCACCATTTTCATTGCATCAATGGGGTATTTTTCTGAAAGTACAGTTTATCAACAACAACAAAATACGATTGATTATGAGATAGACCAATTACTGGAGTAATGGCCGTTTCCCCGAAACGCTATTTTTTGCAGAGGCTTGCGGTGATCCTGATAGAGACTCAGCGGGTCAACCGAAATCAAAAAACTCATATTATTTCATTAGTTTAGAAGTGTGCCGGGCCCTTGAAAATTGCATTGAAATTTTTTTTGCGGCAAAATGTAACTGTATGTTTCGAAAAGCGATCGTTCAAGGACCGGCGAATTTAATAACGAAAATTTAAAAAAAAAAAGATGAAGGAAATCGGTTCAGTAATTTTCCCGCAATCAGGATCACGGCAAAGTCATTTTTCGGAAAACACTATTCCGAGATAATCGCGTGTAAAGTTTCAAGTTTAGCTTATGCGGCCGTGGCGAGGCGCGCTGCAAATCGCTCTAACTTTCTTCCTATTGCTCAGACTTTATGAAAATTTGTGAAAATATTCTCAAGATGTTGTGTTTAAAGATAATACAATAAAATTTTTTTCGGTTTTTTGAAAATTAAAAAGATATATAACCCCTTAATGTCACATAATTTCCAATCTTAGAATTTCTACTTGAATCGTTCTGGTCTTCAATTTCAGATAGTTTCGTTGAGTTTACTTTTTGCTAAGCTAGGAAAATTTTACCTAATTCGCTAGATGGAATGAATGTCTTGATAGTGCAGCTACGAACAAAGGTTTTTCTGAAGCGACTGTGCTAATATAAAAGATCCATTCTTTCAATATATTATTATGTATAACGCTTTAACGTATCAGTATTTAGAAATGCACTGTTAGATAAAATTGCAGAGAATACTAGAGTTACAATTCCGTCTACTATTTTTCATGCGGTCGTGTCTTGGATACCACCCTTTTACTTTTTGTTTTACCCTGTAAAAAAAATTGAAAATATTTTTTGTTTCCAAAATATCATAAATGTTTTTAGTTTTCATTCTAGCATGTTCGAAAAAGCAACAATGTTAAGCTAATAATGTGTAGTTTTCGTTAAAAAAAAACATCTTTTAAAAGTAGTTTTTGGGCAATTCAATTTATAATTATTCTTTAAACTTTTACTCACAAAGAAATTTTTCTTTGTACGGAGTATTTTTTTTTTATTGAACGACAAAAAAGCTACCTACAACATTGTCGAAGACATAACATTAATCAAATAAACCATTTTGACTCAAATAAAAGAAATAGTTTTTTCTTAAACATTTTAACTTTTTTTGTTTCTCATTTTACCATCACCAAATTTTGACACATTGTAGTAAACATTTTTATATTTAATGTGTAAAAAATTAGTTTTTTGAAAAGGTACTTTTTGCGATTTGATATTTTGTGACAATTTTTGAAATTTTACACAGAAAAAAATGTTTACTGTGTAAATGTTTTTTTTATAAAACCGCAACTGTATAACCTACAGCTTTTCCGAAGACACTATTTCAATCAAACAAACCGTTTTTCCGATATAGAATATTTTATTCATCAAATGTGTGGATAGGTCCTTTGAAAACAGCAATCGTGAGTCAACATGAACAACTGATATCATAGAAGGACCTCTTTTTTAAAAAGGGACGACTGTGAAACGTTTCACCGAAACCGCCTCAAATGGCCTGATTCTGCTAAAATTATGGGCTCAACCCACTCATCCAATACACAATATCAAAAAAAGTTTGCTACGAAGGATGTACACATTCGTATGTGTCAACAAGAGGACTCCAATTTAAATTACTGGGTTGTTTTGGTTGACTTGGTTGGCATTTTAAATGTTTAGTTTGATTCGTCTTTCTTTTCTGCTTAAGAACCTTATGAGAATTTAAATAAACTTCTTAAAGAGGAGTTTTCAAAATTGAATTGTTTTCTTCATACAAGGGTTGAGCATTTGAAGGCTTTTGTTTCCACTCTTTATTTTTAAATTCAAAATTCAGGAGGGGCTCGGGCAGCACGGCTATCGTCAACGCGTGTGAATTGTCTGCTTAGTAAAAGTTTACATATCAAGTGTTTTTTCATCAGTTTTTTGCTGAGACTGTTTAGTGTGTTTGGTGCGAGTGGTTGAAGAGGCGCTCGAATATGCAACAATTTCAATGGATTCAGTAAGATAAATACAAATTATTGTTTCGATTTTGTTTTGTAATGGTATTCGAGCTAATACCCAGTGGTTGTGGTAGGGGCGTAAACGTGTGGATGATCAGTTTGGATGATTTTAAGCGGTAAATGGTTGTAGAAAGGAGCGACACGTCTGTGTAAGCGCTGCAGTGTTGTTTCAATAACTTATTTCAATTCATGTTTTCAGCCGCAGAAGGGAGCACAACAACAACTATTGATACGTCATGAATTAGTCTCATGAAAGTTCATCACTTCGTTTGTTTACATAGTGGTGAAAATTTCGTCAGAACACTTGGTGAAAAGTTATACAAGATGAAACCCGAGAGACAAGAAAAAATTGTGCACACCTACGTTGAAAACCCAACATGGTCAGAAGCAATGATCGCCAAGGCTCTTAAAATACCGAAATCAACTGTGAATACGGCCGTATCATGCCAGCAAACAACCCAACAGGACGCCGAAACATAACCTGGTTGCCAAAACCCGAGCAAGAAAGCAGAGTACACAGGCTGTATTTTGATGGACGGTGAAACATACCTACTTCAAAATGGACTTTGGACGAATCCCGGGTCAAAAATTTTCCTTGCGAACCTGCTCCAGGAAGGTTCAAATTTCTTTTCGCGGACAAATTCGCCGGCAAGTTGATGATTCGGCAAAGCATCTGCAGCTGTGGAGAGAAGACAAAAATGTTCATCACTTGAGCAACCATGAATGGACAAGTTTACAAGGAGAAGTATCTTCAGTTTCGTAGCTCATCCAGTCACACGAAGGCCCTGTGAAGTTCTGGCTCGATTTAGCTAGCTGCCACTACGCCCGGGATGTATTGGAATGGTACAAGCAGAATAATATGGTTCCTTCAACATTTGCAATTTTTTTTCGCAGAATAATCCATGTTTCGAACATAAAAAATTTACATTTCTGATGTTTGCGTAGTTTTGTGACACATTACGGGATTAGATTTACTTTTATTTACGTTTATCCAAACTAAAACTCTTGGGACATTCAGCTGGAGGAGAGGTTACGATTCATTGGTTTGAATATCGATTAAGGGACAACTTAGGCATTGAAAATCTTTTATTTTTTTATTTTCTACGTAGTTTTGTGGATTAAAAAATGGCGTCCCAGTTTCAGGAAAATAACCTAAAGAGCTATTTGGCTAACGATTTCAATTCTTCCAAAAGTGGAACTCCATACGTCTTTTTGAAATCCAAAATGGCGACTTCCAGTTTCTGTTAATCAACCTTAAATCACAAAATGCAATCCAATAATGGAATATTCGTTCTGTGCGTTCTCGGAATATTGAAGTACTAAAAGTGATGTTGGACATAAGATGTGAAATATTTTTTAAATATTATTTAATATTTTGAGCTAATGCAGCAATAAAATATAAAAAAAATTGGCTTTGAAACCTTTAATCCCGAGCATCGCCGGGAGCGTTCAACTAGTAATAAAAAAACTCAGTGAGCATAACACAGTGAGCATAGCGCAGAGCCCTACGTAGACGCTACAGAACAGGTTATTAAGGAAACAGCCAGAAAAGTTTTCAACCTGCTAGGATTTCCATCATAGTGCTCTTATCAATGAGCAACAATTGTGCGCTATCTATATTTTATCAGTTGCAATCGAGAAAGTCTCTTTGCGAGAGCTTTATGCGCTTACTCTTCACAATACAAGCTTTCTGATGTTGCGTGTTTGGCTTTCTTTACGCAGTGTACATTTGCTTCCAGCGTGCGAAAAAAATAATCAACTCATCCGTTTTTTTCAACATGCTTCTACGTTCTGTGCAAATTATATGAGCCTCTTTGTTACACACGATGAGTATGCCAAGACTGGTTGCCACTGTACAAAAATTGATGGGAGGTCTTCGACGAAAAGTTCATGCAGACAAATAATTTTTCTTGAATCTTTTCCTTTAGGTTTAGTAAAAATCAAAAAAATATTTTTATCAGTTTTGTACGTTATTTCCTTATGGAGAAATCGAAAATTGTATGTGGTCAAATTCTAAATGAAACAAACCTTAGAATCAAGAGATGCATTCGAAAACTCGACGTGAAGGCAGTATTTACAACATTTTTGTTTTGGCACCATGTAAAAGCTTCGTCGAAAAGCTGGTTACGGACTTTTCTCAAATGTTGATTTTTCATTTCGTTAATGATGAATGTATCATTATCAGGAATGTATCGATCGCCTGTCGCGGACTCCCGATTGCGAATCATTACTTCAAATGAAGTGAATGCTAAAATACATACCCCCTTAAAAATTACTTTGAGCTTAAATATATTTACACCCACAAAACATACTTTTTGCTAAGCCAAATTTCCAAAAAATATCCTTCAAATAAAGGATGGTCATTGAATTTTTGGTGTTTGATTTAAATCATTCTGATTTGACACACTGGTATTTCTGCATAATTAATATTTTTTATTTTTTTTCTAATTTCCTAATTAAGGAGGCTTTTTATTTCCAACTTTTAGTTGGTTCGCCTCATGCAATTATTTTATTAGGTAGTTTCTAAGCGTCTCTTACAATGAGAAAGACAAACGTGAACTTGCGTTTTCAACCTGCCATTACCAGCCAGACTAGTTTAAAAGCACATTCTGGGAATTTACCATGCTGATTGCCGCTGGCAAGTGCAAAACAAATCATCACTATCCAACACACTCGACCCACTTGTATCTACAAATCAATTCATCCATCAAGCTTCGAAATGGTCACGGTAGAACCACTTTTCACTGCGATAATCGTCTTCTTCTTCCTCTGACGCTACCAAGGCTCGCTGTCTGAATACATTCTTAAACAAACATGTCAAATGAGTATCGCCATCACGACGTTATTTTCCTCAAACGTATTTTGACATTTTTTCTGGTAATGAGAATTACGCACGTTGAGTGCGTGTATTCTGGAAATTATTTATATCATTGATCTTGTAATAATATTTCTCAACATAAATGAACGAAGTAGACAGAAATAGGCCGAAATAACATCGCTAAACGATTGACAGTGTGCCTCTCTTTGATACGCGAGTGTCGTTTGACCATCCTTTTCTTTCTGTGAGCTGAGCAGCGATGGTTTGGTTGTTTTACATTTACGAGCGAAAGCCGACTATGACGCACGCTAAGGAAGCGAGATCAAATGAAAATGATGACCGTTTACAAGCCTGTCATCCATATTTAAAAGAAAACACAAAAAAAAACGAAGCTCTTCATCGAAACAAGCTTTATGTTAGATTAAACACGACGACGACTAGGCATAGCACAGAACTTCATTCAAGAAACCACAAATTTGGGCTCGCACCGTCAATACATGTATGATGGACACTATCAGCCAGCCATTATTGCGATTGGAAACGTATCATTTTTGTGCCTAATTCACCTCTTCGCGTAAAATGAAAAAAAACACTCGAAAAAAGAAACCCGCTGCACTATCCCTGAGGCGCTTTACGGACAATCGAACAATAAACAGCAAAGACTGCCGTCGTCTCTTTAGCACCCGGGGCACGAAGGACGCACTCGTTCGAGGCACCTTAGTCTTTTAATGTTGCAATTATCAAGCAATCATAAACAATGAAAATGGTGGGCTAGAGAGAAAGCGCGCGCGAGAGAGAGAGGATGCAACAAATTATTATTCGGTACACCAGTTTATTGAACCTGTAGCGGGCCTCCGGTCTCTGTTTATTACGTTTGTTGCATTTAAGGAGGGGTAAAATTTTAATTTGAAGGAATTATTGTCGAAAGTTGTTGTAGAACTCAATTAATGATCGTTAAATTCGGAGCGTGTTATGAAACAGCGTGGGAATAATAGCAAATGAACGAATTTATTAAATGTGCAACACTTTAAAGCCCGAGTCGTCTAGAATGGATAACTGTTTTGTCCGGAACGTCTTCTCCTGGAGAACAATTTAATCTCGCATAGGATAACAGAAGCGCATACAATGCCGAGATCCTTTCAGCAGCCATAATCGCATTAGGTGCTAGTTATTGGCGCACAAAAAGAGGCAACCCACCCAGCAGCGGCAAAGTAGGACAGGCGGTAGGTAGCTAGAGCCACGCAGCTATAGCAGTGCTCAGCCAAAATCAAGATCAGGCGGGACCGCCCGTCAAACCTCAAACTCTAATTTGGGTGGCCACACAATACGGTTTGCCTGTCGGCACCGACCGACTGCGTGCACAACTACTACGTATTCGTGCTTCTGAGCGTTACTGCTGCTGCTGCTGCACTAGTGTGTGCACTAGTGTTTCCCAGAACCGGCAAAGGAAGCAGCCAGCTCGGAATGCGTTTGTGTACCGGTCCGTGTCCGCATATACATGGAAATCCGAGGTCAAGCCAGGTCACAGTCAGGACATCGCCCTTAGAGCTGCTGTTCTTCACTACTGCCGAGTTGACTGGGTTGCTGCTGCTGCTGCTGTAACGGATCGATATTATCGTCTCGATGCACAACCAAAACCAACATTCTGCAAATAGTTTTCGGAATATATTTAACAACATTTCCCTCAGCCTGGGCGGGTTACAGAGGGGTTCTTGTGGTGGTGTCAGAGGTGCATCACGCAAAAACCACCGAACCGCACTGCCATTTCCTTGTCCGCCTCTAGCGCACGAATCCTACGTCTAACTAGCAAGCGAGGCGCAGGCAAGCCGAAGTTTAATATCGAATTTTGTTATTTTAGCAAATACACAAACACAACAACTCAGTAGGTACGGTGCAGAGTGGTTGCGAGATTGTGCATGCATATATGAAAAACCATGCTAGTAATTTGTTGCACACACAACGGACAGTGCACGGTTGTAAATAGTAAAATACCAGGCAGCGCAAGTAGAACGCACATATCGTGAAAGTGGCGTCGTGTCCTCCCGTGCGGCGGAAGTGACGAACGAACGGTAGAAGGAGAGAGAGAGACAGAAGGCGAGTGGAGCAAGCGATAGCTGCAGGTATTTGCCACCCATCGATCGTCATCACGGTAAACGGCCGGTACTGAACCTGACCGGGTTGGCTTCAGGGTCGCAGGCCGGATGCACGCTGTCGAATGAGGAAAGTGACAACACGGTAGACAACACACCGAGCGGAAAATAGTCACTCACGCAACTGATTTCGGAGCGAGAATACTTTACGAGAGAAAGCCTAAATGGAGAAACTGAAAGCTGATTTATTCCTCCTGACAATCAAAATTTGATTCGTTTTTGGTGTAGCTGAACTTAGTTGAAATAACTGTTAAGAGAATTTTGTGTATCAATTTTGTTGTAGAAATTGTTTATTTGCAACGAATTGATAATGTTTAGTGGAGTAAAAACACGTTTTGTGTTATTCCATACCTCATCGTTACGTTAAAACTTTGAATCCAGGAGGAACATTCTAAGCAAAACAGGGATTATTATGGTTTATTAACATCATAAATTAACGTTCTGTATATTAGTTTACAGCAAGTAACATGCATTTGAAATTGTCTTTTCAGAAATATTCCTTCTTTTTGTTTCTAATATAACTTGGTTTACGATAGTCGGTCCTATTCACACCAAAAATATCTGACATGCCGCAAGGAAGCAATTTGCATTTTTTTGTGTTTCTATCCTGCATGTAACGGGTGACAATTAAAAATTAGGAATTTTCATTATATCTGGCCAAAACACATACTACCTTTTATTGGTATGATGTTTTTGAAGAAATGGAATCAAAATTTTGTTCAAACATTCGTTCTGGTATACACGTTAATCGACGGCTAAACCAATAGCGACCTTTGCTATTGATCACTTCGAACCAAAATCAGTTCAGTTTGGGCCTTCAACTAACCAACCAATAAGAAGTGGTACCGAACAATCCGGGATCGTAACCTACATACACTCCCCCCACAATTATGGATCTCCCACAATTACGGATCACTTTTGTGTCTCATGTTATTTAACTCAGTTAAACTAACAGTTCGAAGGCATGTAACATTTTTGCAGTAAAATATGACATATTTGCTAGCTTTGAACACAGAAAACATCGTTCTTATTCCTAGATTGATGTGTTTTTTTATAGGCGTGAAATATTGCCTTCCAGAATCTATCAAAATAATTGTCGTTTTTCTCAATCAGCGTAAGTAGCACTCTCATCATTCATAAGGTTAATATGTCATATAGTCGCTAATTCTCCGGCAAAAAATAACTCATACACAAAGATCAAGGTAAGTTCTCCGCGAATCATCGAAATGTTGATGGTTGATAACGATTTTTCTGTAAAAACTAGTTATTTTCTAAGTGTTCCATAATAGGGGCCGAGACAAGATATTTCTCTACAAATATGGACCCCTCCGATTCAAATATGATTTTCACCAATTAAAACACCCTCTCAACTTCTATTGAGCTCTAAACGGAAGCTAAACAGTGCTGAGCCTTTGAAAAATATTATTTCCCAGGCACGAGGGATAGGAAAGCTACGTAAAGCGGGGAACTGTTATGATGTACCGTATACAATGGTTCATTGCTAGCTTCGGGAGCGACAGACCTGGACTCTCGATCTAACTGCAACCTCTAAAGCCACATAAAATGTGGCCAGGCCATGCGGGATTTTTAATACGATTTGAAATATGTTACTTCTTCAAATTACTAGTTTGAATAATGTTTTTGAATAAATTCGTTGCCAAAAGCTGTTTTTATTATGCTGATTCATAATATGATGCGAAATGACTCATAATTAAAACCGCTCTCAGAAGTGATCCATAATTGTGTATTTGGTGGGTTATGAAATGAACATATTTTCTGAGAAATAGGGGAACTGCTCCATTATTCATCTCAGCCCGTGTATTCATCTCATTCAACATGTAAACACCATTGAAAACAGGAAAAAACGCATATTTTCGTCTTGAACCAATCTGCTAATCGATGGAATGAATTCTTCTTAGTTCACTTTAGATTCCTCATGAAGTATAATCCCCAAAAACTCACTTAAAAGCACTAAATTTGATGTTATAGTCGGGCATCTGCACTCGAAAACTCATTTAATTAAATCACCTACCTCAGAAAACAAAATCCGCGCATCGTTCGATACGGTTACAACGGGACTCAGTCAGCAGCCAACCAAAGTTTTTTTCATCACCAGCGGACCACTTTTATTTTAATCACTAAACAAAATCACTCACTACACTAAGAATACTTTAATCTTTGAAATGTTCATCTCAAATTTCCTAAAACAAGCTTGAATTAGCAGAAATATATGAGATGAATTTCTACAATTCCTAAATTTCAACTGTATGTATTTTCATCTGTTTTCACTGCGTTGAAGAAAATCAAGAGTTGCCAAATCAGTTCCTGTTAATACGAAAAAAACATACTGAAAATATTGAATTATTACGACATTATTGACATAAATCGAAAGCACTGTAGTGGTTACCTAGGTTACCAGTTTCGCACGTAAACAACTGCAGCGGATATCTAGGTAACTACTACGACGGGCTGTGGCTACGTTCATTCATGATAATGTGTTTCATTCATGATAAACAGTGTGATAAATATGGGCGCGTCGTGAGATGAATAATTGAGCAGTGGTTCAAGTTTTGAGATGGATATGGAAGCGTTGTGAAAAATGGTTTTGTTTTACAAAATTTAGGATAAATCTAGCTAATTTTACTAAATATACAATGCTAAACGATTCCATAAGAGTACTTAAGCATATTTAGTTCATTTGTTCAATGATTGTGCATTCTTCGTGAATATCGGCTTAATGAGATGAATTATGGAGCAGTTCCCCTATTCACAAAACATGAAAAAAATACTCAATGAAGTGAAAGATAACACATTTCTGTGACTGAAACCATTCATGGATTACTTATAAACAATAAAATTGGTCAGAAATGATTTTTTGAATTTATACATCTTCTTAAGTGATCCATAATTGTGGGGGGACTGTACTCTCAATTCTCTGTGAGCGTGTTTCTTGTGGAGTGAGAAAGCCAAATTCCAAATTTTCAGTTGTCACCCGTTACTTGCAGTGACTGTTATCGATGTACATTTCCTTAGCGGCCTATGACAATACAAAGTGTTTATTCATTTACAGAAAATAAGTAAAAATTACAAAATTATTATATCCCACAAAAAAATTACGAGAATATTTTTTCATCAAAAAAAAATCGAACAATCTAAAAGTTTTTTAGGACAAAAAACAAAATAGAATTCATATCTAGTGATGTGAAAGTGGCCAACGGAAAAGACAGACAAATTTGCTTGAAACTTTGGAACCACTTTCGGTTTGAAAAATTGTTTTTTTTTTTGTCATTGATTTATTTTATTATTTGCAATTCAAAATAGTTTTAGTTATTGAACATGAGCTTAAGCTTCGTGATTGCTCCTTTATGATGGATCTGAACTAATGAAGTTGCACAAAAACACAGTAAAATTACTAATTTGGAAATAATTCACCATCTTCGATGTACAACGATTTAGTAGCTTCCGCTTTGCATAGACGATAATGGCGCCGGCTTACGGTCGGTTAGGAGAGGAAGACAGGAAGTGTAATAATCGTTACTGCCACAAACCGAGCTTATCTCTCCATCTTTAACAACTGTGATTAAAAGAAGGAAGGTACAGTCCCTCCACAATCATGAGTCAGCTACAATTATGAGTCACTTTTACGAAAATGCATCTATTCTCACGAAACTGAGCAAATTTCATTAGCCATGATGTTTTTTCAACTCAGTTGTAACCTTATTCATACGATTGAAATGATATAAATTTGCAAATGTCACAAAAAATAATAATTTTATCCGGTGCATTAAGAAAAGTGACCCATAACTGTAATGATGTTACATTTTGCGGTGCACAATTGTGGGTCAGTCCATATTTTGGATATTTCGATCACTTTTGCATGATAATGCATCAAGACTGAATAAAAGACCTTATTATCAATCTTTTACAGCAATGAAATAACTGTTGTGATGTACTTTGACGATTTTATAGACTAAATGGTATTGAATGCCAAAAGTGACCCATAATTGTGTCTTTTGGTATGTAAGTGATTTTTTCTTCCCAACCGATTTTCGCCTGCAGTGAAATTAATTTTTGATCGAAAGTACACATCATAACACAGAGATGGATAGTAAAACATTGATAACTTCGCCGATTTTGTATTCATCTGTGAACATTCAGACAACACTTTGACTGACCCATAATTGTAGAGGGACTGTATATTGTCATTGTGGTAGGTGACGTATTTTGATACTTCGGCCCATCTCTTAACGCGTAACTCTACTTGTTTTCCTTACCGAGCCTGCTTGGTAATTATAATTGCCTGGAGAGGAGGTGTCGGTCTGATTTTTTTCAAAGCTCACCGTGAGGAGAGGGCCAAGCTATCGATTTGGTCTATCACAAATCAAGTTACTAGGCCATATCATCGACAAAGACGGCTCACGACCTGATCCAGCGAAGACAATCACAATTTCGCAGATGCCAGCCCCAACCAACTTATCACAGCTTCTATCGTATCTTGCAGCTATTAATAATTATGGGCGTTTTGTCAAGCAGATGCAAAAGCAGAGAGCACCCATGGACTATTCGCTGAAACTACGGAGCAGAATTACGACCAGATCGAGAAAGTAGCTTTGCCACTGTGCTACAGCGATTTAGAACTTCTGAAGTGACCTAGTGTAGGTTGTAGGTCTTATTTTTCGCCTTTTCAAAACAGCCAAAATATAAAAATCGGTTGAATAATAATCGTATTAAACATAAAAATGTGGACTAAGGTAAAAAACAGGGTTTTGAACATAACTTATAATTTTCGGGGTATTTCAAAAACTTCCAGTAAACGCGCAAGTAACACTTGACTAAGCCCACACTAAGTCACATCAAAAGCTCTCGCATTTTTTCATCATTTGTAGCACCATAAAATAATTGTGCGATAGAGGCCAAAAATTATGGTTTTCTCAAAAAATATATAACTTAGCCAAATATCAGCAGTTTTATAGTCTTTCGATTTGAGGTAAAACATCGTTGAAAACTTTCATAACTAAGCTGTAATTAACGAAGTGGGAGAGGAGAGAATCTCTCATTGTTACTTAGCTCCTTTTAAAAAGTTACACGAGAGTTAATTGAAAATTATCGAAGGATAACGTTCCTTTATGCTGGCTCCAATGTTCTTGAGCTAATAGTTAGCAACTCTGTAATATTTAACTGTTGTACATACATTTCTACACAGCAACATGGATTTATGCCTGGCAGATCAGTTGACACAAATCCCATGGAGTTTACTTCTTTTGACGAAATTTCCCGAAATAACCAAGTTGATGTAATCTATACTGATTTGAAGGCCGCTTTTGATCGTATCGACCATGACACAGCTCTCAAAAAGCTTAAACAACTCGGATTTTCTGCTCGTCTCTGTGGCTGGCTGGAATTTTACCTGAAACAGAGAATATTACAAGTCAAAATTTGCGCATCTCTCTCACAGGAATTCATCAACTACTCCGGCTTGACTCGAGGCAGCCATCTCGGGTCAATTCTGTTTATTTTATTCTTTAACGATGCAACAAACCTATACACTGGAAGTTGCAAGCGTTGCGTCGTTTACCAAAACAAAACCTGCTGCAAACTCTTGCCTTTTCTCCAACATCCCAGTGATTTCTCGTGAAAGTGCAGAGGTGTTCTCGCCTTCCAATAAAGCGAGTTATATATTCCTATATGCACTCCTTCATTGACCTGCATTCGTATGCGGCCAGCGTCGCTATTGCCTAATACATATAAATATTTGGGTCACCAGTTTTTACACATTGAGGATGCATGTTAGTCCCAAGCATCATCCGTTGGTTCTCTGTGTAATTACAGCTGATCTGGTAATAGCGAAGTAGCAACCGCGGGCGGTCAAACATACTCATGCTCGTGAAAAATATACAATTATTGAATATGCATACGTTTGTTTGAAGAGGAATTACCGACATGCAAGCATTTGTATAATCTCCGACAGTCAGGTAGCACCTATCTGCAAGTTTAAACTAGTTTGGGGGTTCTGCCTCTTCGGTGGTTAGCACAAAGAAACCAGATTTTTCTATACCCGGACACTGCGAAATTGAAGGCAGTGAAAGAACCGATTCACTAGCAAGACAAGGTTCTTCTGAACATTTTATAAGTCCAGGACCTTTCTGTGGCGTCTCATCAAGGGCTTTACGAAAGGAACTTGATGAATGGGACAAAAAATAAATGTGAGCTCCCATGCACCTTTCGTGTTCCTTATGGGTCCCATAACAACTGTGTAACTTTTTAGATCGATCGGTGAAACGCCCGATTTGCGCCCGATTTTTAATGTTTCCATACGATTTTATATGGGAAAATCCACTTTTACAAAACTTATTCTCTATAGATGTCCAGTTGCCTCCTAAAAATATATGGTCCCCGTGGTTCTGTGGTTAGCGATGTCGGTCGGCTAGCTCTCCCACACGGTTGTGATATCGGGTTTGATTCCCGATCAGGTCGAGGATCTTTTCGAGCTGAAAATTTTCTCGACTCAGCACTGGGGCACGGTGTATCGTTGTACTTATCCTACACATGCAAAATGTGCCAAAAACAATATTGATAACGAATTCTCTCAACTAATCTAGTTGATCGAGACTGCATAAGCCCCCCAGGCTTGCGTGCGATATTGTTTATTGTAAGGAACACGAAAAATGCATATTAGCGAAAAAATAACACCATCGCTTTTTTCCCATATAACCGTGTCCCAGTCTAATGGTCATAAGACAAAATTGGAATGCTGTAGCTGGCTTATGGCAATCAAAAAAATTTATAAAACCAAACTGCGGGAAAACCGTTGAGGTAGTTAGGTTCAACAAAAAAGACCTAAATACGATAACTGGTCACTTGAGAACGTGACCTCGGAACACCTACTCTCGTTAAAGGATTCCTAAGTCGTATGGAGCGAAAGCCCTTCTCAGATATTATACTTCATTCGAAGGGTGGTGCCTTACTGTAGAAATATTTGCATCAAATTGAACATCAACTCAATAATAGTTCTGCGCCAAACTGAATGCACCCAAAGTTAGGCGGAGCATACCACAATAGATCTACTATCAGTAATCGCAGTGGTTCAGTCGTCAATCGATGTACTGACGGAGGTAGGAAAAGTGAAAATTTCGATCGATGCTTCGACAATACGATTGAAAAATATTATATTTCTTAAGCTGTTGTTTCTAACTTTTTGACATTTTTTTTTTTTTTGCATGAATTACAGTTTGTAAAGCCTTAAAACATTCCAAGATAGCATAATTTTCAAATTCTGTTGGGAACCACGAACAACTGACATCATTTTGTTTGAATAGTAGTCATCATATTCACGAAGTTCCACTGACATCGAAAAAGGTTGGTGTAACGACCGGTTCTGTGCGGAATCGCTTAGCCCCACGTTATTATCTTAAACATGATTAACCTCTGCAATAATGATTCGATCAATGCCAACTGCAACTATTCTGTAGATATCGTTCTACCCCTATAGCTTCAAGATTAATCATAACACGTACTACACACATCGAATCGATAAGCTCGTTTATGACTCAAAGCCACACATCATCTCGCTTTATTCTCCATCCGCGGTACTAATAATCAGTTCAAAATAAACAGATAATATTAACGATGTCATTAGCGCGCTTGAAAGGTCTGAATGTGGTTATTTCACGATAGCCACACAACTGAGCATAAAGCTGTTGCACCGTGGAGGACAGATCGGCATCGTTGAGGTAGCAATTGTACTGCTACTGGTAGAAAAAACTCTTTATACGATGACCGAACCATTATGGCAATGAGTAACAATTTGGTCGGAGGCAATCAGCAGGATACAAATAAATGCTTTGGTAAGTAAGCAGCCCCTAGGACCGATCCGATCGTCTATCATCATCATCGCTGGGAGTGGAACTCTGCATACGATAATGCAACGAAACGGGTTTCTGTATTAGCTATTAGTGTGTGCATTGCTTGTACATTGAATGTCAAATGTCAGTGTCCCAAATAATTATTAATTATAAAGAGCATAACTCTTCGCCACCACTTTCATTAGATTGCTCACTTCAGGAATAGTTTCAAAAACTAATTTCCTGTTTTCAAGGTATGAGTTAATTTTTAAATTACTGCTTCTTGTCTATGATTTAAAAAGTAATAAATTTTGTGAAGTGATTCAGAAAGTAATCATAAATTTCGATTTTAGATCGATGGCCAGCAACTCGCTACTGTGTTTTTACAACCATTGTTGCCTAACAACGAAGTTGTGTGAATTTTCAGAAGAGTTCTTTGTACTCAATATGTAACTACCCTCACCCAACAATTTGGATATAATACCACCCAAATGAATAGCAGAAAGAATAACAAAACCACTAGTTTACTATTATTTTTTATTCGTCACTCTTCAACCACAGCCTAAAACGTGCATACCGTACACGAAATAAAAACAATCCTTGCTTTACACGGTGGTCTGACAAACGGTTGTGAAATGACACATTTGTTGCTCAAAACAACGCAAACCTACACATATAGCATACCGGGTAATGCAGCGCGCTCGTTGTTGTTAGGAATAATGGTAGTAATCAGAAGATGTTCAATGAAAAAAAATGCATACTCAGTAGTAGTCTCTACTCCGCGGGAGCTACCCACAAAGGCGCGAGAAAGGATGACAACAGTGCCGGGTAGCCATGCTTTGTGACGGCGAAGGCTAATTATTGTGGCTCTCGTTTTACGGTTGCATAGTCATTAATGGCGGTGTCATTGCGGTTGAGTCGTGGTAATGTGGGCGTCTCCCCGTCACTGAGCTTTTTTTCCGCAGTTTGTCGTGGCGAACTCTTGCAGGATGGTGAATGACATACTTGACGTCAAAATTATGTCAATTGAAGGCTCTCACCAACGCCTGCAGCTGTGTAATTTCATTTTACAGCATGTTTGATATCGTGCGAAAACGGTTGTAATAATTGAAGGGAATACCGTTCGTCTGAAATCGATCGTGATCATGTATAATTTGGAAGCCCAATATTATGGCATTCATTAAAATCTAATGTTCGACCAAAAGTTCGGTTTGATGTGCAAACAACACAACACATGGATTCAGATTATTTAATATAACTAAAGTGGCAACTACTGACGATTGGTACGATTTAACTCTTCATAAGAATGAGAATGAGAATAGGAACGAGAATGAGAATGAGAATAAGAACGAGAATGAGAATGAGAATAAGAATACGAATGAGAATGAGAATGAGAATGAGAATGAGAATGAGAATGAGTAAGAGAATAAGAATGAGAATGAGAATGAGAATGAGAATGAGAATGAGAATGAGAATGTGAATGAGAATGAGAATGAAAATGAGAATGAGAATGAGAATGAGAATGAGAATGAGAATGAGAATGAGAATGAGTTTGAGAATGGGAATGAGAATGAGAATGAGAATGGGAATGAGAATGAGAATGAGAATGAGAATGAGAATGAGAATGAGAATGAGAATGAGAATGAGAATGAGAATGAGAATGAGAATGAGAATGAGAATGAGAATGAGAAAAAGAATGAGAATGAGAATGAGAATGAGAATGAGAATGAGAATGAGAATGAGAATGAGAATAAGAATGAGAATTAGAATAAGAATAAGAATGAGAATTAGAATGAGAATGAGAATTAGAATTAGAATTAGAATAAGAATGAGAATGAGAATGTGAATGAGAATAAGAATTAGAATTAGAATGAGAATGAGAATGAGAATGAGAATGAGAATGAGAATGAGAATGAGTTTGAGAATGGGAATGAGAATGAGAACGAGAACGAGAATGAGAATGAGAATGAGAATGAGAATGAGAATGAGAATGAGAATGAGAATGAGAATGAGAATGAGAATGAGAATGAGAATGAGAATGAGAATGAGAATGAGAAAGAGAATGAGAATGAGAATGGGAATAAGAATGAGAATTAGAATGAGAATTAGAATGAGAATTAGAATGAGAATGAGAATAAGAATGAGAATGAGAATGAGAGTGAGAATGAGATTAAGAATGCGAATAAGAATGAGAATGAGAATGTGAATGAGAATAAGAATTAGAATGTGAATGAGAATGAGAATGAAAATGAGAATGAGAATGAGAATGAGAATGAGAATGAGAATGAGAATGAGAATGAGAATGAGAATGGGAATGAGAATAAGAATGAGAATGAGAATGAGAATAAGAATGAGAATGAGAATGAGAATGAGAATGAGAATGAGAATGAGAATGAGAATGAGAATGAGAATGAGAATGAGAATGAGAATGAGAATGAGAATGAGAATGAGAATGAGAATGAGAATAACAATGAGAATTAGAATGAGAATTAGAATGAGAATTAGAATGAGAATGAGAATTAGAATGAGAATGAGAATGAGAATGAGAATGAGAGTGAGAATGAGAATAAGAATGCGAATAAGAATGGGAATGACAATGTGAATGAGAATAAGAATTAGAATGAGAATGAGAATGAGAATGAGAATGAGAATAAGAATGAGAATGAGAATGAGAATAAGAATGATGTGAATGAGAATGAAAATGAGAATGAGAATGAGAATGTGAATGTGAATGAGAATGAGAATGAGAATGAGAATGTGAATGATAATGAGAACGAGAATAAGAATAAGAATGAGAATAAGAATAAGAATAAGAATGAGAAATGGGAATGAGAATTGGAATGGGTATGGGAGTGAAAATGGAGATGACAATGCGAATGAGAATGAGAAATAGAAAGGTAATGACGATGAGAATTAGAAAAACAATGAACCTGAGAATGAAATGAGAATGCGAGTGACAGGAGAATGAGAATAAGAATGAGAATGATAATGAAAATGAGAATGATAATAAGAATGATAATGAGAAGAGAATGAGATTGGGAATAACAATGTGAATGGGAATGGGAATGAGAATAAGAATAAAAATTAAAATGAGAATGAGAATGAAATTGAGAATAAAAATGAGAATGGGAATGAGAACGATTAGAACGAAAATGGGACTGGGAATAGAAATGGAAATGAGAGTGAGAATGGGGTTGATAATGCGAATGAGAATAGGAATAGAAATGAAAATGACAATGAAAATAACAATAAGAATGAGAATAAGAAAAAACAGAATGTGAATGAGAATAAGAAGGTGAATGAGAATGATAATGTGAATGGAAATGAGAATGAGAATAAGAACGAAAATGAAAATGAAAATGGAAATAAGAATCAGAATGAAAAGAAATGAGAATGCCAGTGAGGGAAGAATGAGAATGGAAATGCGAATGGAAATGACAAAACAATTCCATTTAATTTTTTCCATCTCATTTTCCAAAAAAGTTCATTTAATTTTTGTAATAGAATTATATAGAAGCATTGCCTCACTCAATATTTAATTCCATGCGAAAAAAATGATAAAAATGCAATGAGAATGAGAATATGGATAAGAATAGTAATCAATTTCTGATTATCTTGTAGTGTTCGAATTTGTAACAAAAGCATTATCCGGTTAATGTCTACCAAAGTCTCCGCGATCAAAAGGGCGAATAGTAAGTTCCAAATCCCAGGCTAACCTATCACGAGATAATAATGAAGAATACCCCATACTCCCATTTGGCTTTTGGATTGAAGCCAAATGCTCACCTGGCTTGATAGGAAAACATATACAGAAGTGAATGGGCTGTTATCTTTTAATGCAGACATGCATTAACGAAAACGGCTACTGCAAGTATATTCGATGCTCTTGCGTGACGCTGGCGATATTCTCCTTCGAAATTGACCTGTACGAACATCCTATTGGCCGAGCTGCATACAAAAGGTGCTGCTACAATGTCGGGAAACAAACGTTCTGCGAGTACTTGTACGAATAAATTGAATTTTAATTATATTTATTACATTTTTCCCCAATTGTTGCAAAAAGGTTGCGACGAAAACGTGACAATGGCGGCCATACCTATGAACCTTAATATTACATTTCTTTTATCGTTAATTCTGCTTCAATGTCCAGGGTAGATTTTGGGAAATTATTAAACCATCTCCATATCATGCAAGCGATGCTGGAGGCAAAGTGACCTGAGCAAGATATAAATGATGTTATATTAGAGTGACGAGGAGACTGCAAGATCTAGAGATAGTGGTGCTTATTACGGGAGTCACTTCACGGTGAAATCAGAGTGAAGTGAACAAAATCCTATTAGGCTGATACAAATTTTGAAAAGTTTTTATGTCCACGGTTATCAAAGTTAGCTAAGAGGAGGGCAAAAAATAAATAACACTGAGAAGAAAAAAAAGGAATAGCTTTCATACAAAATTGTGTGCAGGTTACGACGTTTGTAACTTGTATGCAAAAGTGTGTTTAAAAATACCACATTATTATCGTTATTAATCATTTGGCTTGTCTTTTGATGACATTTTCACTGTAACTGGACTTTTTTTTTTTTTCTTCACATAACATTTATTTGACACGGCACAAATACAATTTAATGTTTAACGGCGCCAATTATATCTGATGACTTAAAAACTAAAGCAAATTTTTTATCCTCGCTGCCGACTACGAGCTGAAATTAAGTCTAACTTAAAACTAGCATGGGATTTCCAATCAGTGTTTTGTTGTTCAATGGTCGTCTGATAATCGTCGAATGGCATGTATGGATTCGTTCTGCTGAGCCACGATGTCGTGAGTTGGGACAGAGGCTCGTAGTCCTTGGGTCCTGGTTCTATTGTGCGGGGTCTGGTTGCTGGTTTTGTGCTTAAGGTTCAAACGTGTTCTTGTCGTTTTGTTGGGTGTAGACGGAGGGGTACGGGACTAGACTGGGGCGTGGATGGATTTCAGGAAAACGTATATAAGGGACATGTAGGATAGGTCACGGCTCGCCAAGACATCACGAACAGGAACAGCCGGCTGTCTACCCTCGGCCTGCAGGGAAGCTATTAATTTAGACCTGGCGTCACGGTGTACAGGGCATGACCAAACCACATGCTCTATGTCGTGATAACCTTCACCACAGGCACAGATACCACTTTCCCCGAGCCCAACACGACGGAGGAGCGCGTCAAATCTATAGTGATTGGACATAAGCCGGGACATCACGCAAATGAAATCCCGACCTACATCCAACCCCTTGAACCACGGGTTCGTCGATACTTTGGGGATTATGGAATGTAACCACCTTCCCAATTCCCCTCTGGTCCAAGCATTTTGCCAACTGATGATCGTATTCTGACGTACAAGTGCGAAAAATTCATTAAAGGCAATTGGTCTTTCATAAATATCACCGTTTGTTGCGCCCACCTTAGCCAAAGAGTCCGCTTTCTCATTACCCGGTATCGAGCAGTGAGAAGGGACCCACGCTAAGGTAATCTGAGTAGATTTTTCGGATAAAGCACTCAGATGTTCCCGTATTTTCCCCAGGAAATACGGAGAGTGCTTAACATCTTTCATCGATCGGAGAGCCTCAATGGAACTGAGACTGTCCGTAAAGATGAAATAATGGTCCGTGGGCATTTTTTCGATAATCCCTAGGGTGTACTGAATTGCAGCTAATTCTGCGACGTAAACAGAAGCAGGATTATCGAGCTTATGGGAGACGGTTAAATTGTTATTGAAGATACCGAAGCCAGTGGACCCATCAAGAAGTGATCCGTCAGTGTAGTACATATTGTCGCAGTTGATGTTTCGATATTTATTGGAAAAAATTTTAGGGATCTGCTGCACGCGTAAATGATCCGGGATTCCACGAGTTTCTTCTATCATGGATGTATCGAAAAACACAGTAGAATCAGAAGTATTTGATAAGTCGACACGATTTGGAATATTCGAAGAAGGGTTAATATTTTGGGACATGTGATTGAAATACAATGTCATAAAACGGGTTTGAGAATGAAGTTCGATTAACCTTTCAAAATTTTCAATCACGGGACGGTTCAAGACCTCACATTTGATTAGAATACGAGAAGACAGGCTCCAGAAGCGGTTTTTCAATGGTAGTACTCCAGCTAAAACCTCCAAACTCATCGTATGGGTCGACTGCATGCAACCTAAGGCGATACGCAAACAACGATATTGTATTCGCTCCAGTTTGATCAAATGTGTGTTTGCTGCGGAGCGGAAGCAGAAACACCCGTATTCAATAACAGACAATATCGTTGTTTGGTAAAGCCTTATAAGGTCTCCTGGATGGGCTCCCCACCATTGTCCGGTTATTGTACGAAGAAAATTCACTCTTTGTTGACATTTTTTCATCAGATACCTCACGTGACAACCCCAGGTGCCTTTAGAGTCGAACCAGACACCAAGATATTTGTGTACCAAAACCTGAGAAATCGTTTTACCCATTAATTGTGTTTGGAGCTGAGCAGGTTCATGCTTCCTAGAAAAAACTACTATCTCAGTCTTCTCCGGAGAGAATTCGATACCTAGCTGTAAAGCCCAAGCAGACAAATTGTCCAAGGTATCTTGCAATGGTCCTTGCAAATCGGCAGCTTTGGCTCCTGTAACAGAGATTACACTGTCGTCTGCAAGTTGTCTTATCGTGCATGAATTTGCCAGACATTCGTCGATGTCATTTACATAAAAGTTGTAAAGAAGGGGGCTTAAGCATGAGCCCTGGGGAAGACCCATGTAGCTAATGCGAAAAGTTGCCAAATCGCCATGCGTAAAATGCATGTGCTTTTCGGACAACAAATTGTGCAAAAAATTGTTCAAAATTGGAGAAAATCCTTGTCGGTGAAGTTTACCCGAAAGAATGTCAATAGAAACGGAATCAAAAGCCCCCTTAATGTCCAAGAACGCAGACGCCATTTGTTCTTTACGAGCATACGCCAGCTGAATATCTGTTGAAAGCAACGCAAGACAATCATTCGTCCCTTTGGCACGGCGGAAGCCAAATTGAGTTTCTGATAGTAGACCATTTGATTCGACCCAGTGGTCTAAACGACGGAGTATCATTTTTTCCATCAATTTCCGGATACAGGATAGCATTGCAATCGGCCTATAAGAGTTGTGATTAGAAGCTGGTTTCCCTGGTTTTTGGATGGCGATCACCTTCACTTGCCTCCAATCCTGCGGTACAATGTTTTGCTCCAGGAACTTATTGAACAAGTTCAACAAGCGCCTCTTGGCATTGCCGGGTAGATTCTTCAACAAGTTGAATTTGATTCTATCTAATCCAGGCGCGTTATTGTTACAGGACAGGAGGGCAACTGAAAATTCTGCCATCGTAAAAGGTGATTCTATCGCGTCGTGGCCCGGAGACGCATCGCGAACAATATTTTGCGCAGGAACAGAGTCCGGACATACTTTCCTGGCAAAATCAAATATCCACCTACTTGAAGACTCCTCGCTTTCGTTGACCGTTACGCGATTCCGCATTCTTCGGGCTGTGTTCCAAAGAGTGCTCATCGATGTCTCCCTCGACGTCTCGTTCACGAACCGACGCCAATATCCACGTTTCTTTGCTTTAGCCAAGCTTTTAAGCTTGGTATCAAGCTCCGAATACCGTAAATAGTCGCCAGGTATACCTCCCGTCTGGTAGGCCTTAAACGCGTCGGATCTTTGCGTGTAGACATCGGAGCACTCTTGGTCCCACCACGGAGTGGGAGGCCGTTCTTTGATCGTTACGCCGGGATATTTCTTCGTTTGGGCTTGCAACGCGGCGTCGAGAATCAAGCCCGCGAGGAGGTTGTATTCTTCAAGTGGTGAATGATGTTGAATCGACTCGACCGCTTTTGAAATCATTTCCTCGTATAACTTCCAATCGACATTTCGTGTGAGGTCATACGGAATGTCAATTGGTCGCATGCGAGTTGACCCGTTAGTAATTGAAATAAGAATAGGCAGATGGTCGCTACCGTGAGGATCGAGGATTACCTTCCATGTGCAATCCAACCGTAGCGACGTCGAACATAAGGATAGATCCAAAGCGCTTGGGCGCGCTGGAGGTTTCGGGATACGTGTCATTTCACCGTTGTTTAAAATAGTCATGTCGAAGTCATCGCAAAGGTTATAGATTAAAGAGGAGCGGTTATCATTGTATGGGGAACCCCAAGCCACGCCATGAGAGTTGAAGTCTCCCAAAATCAAACGTGGCGAGGGAAGAAGTTCTATTAAATCAAAGAGCAGCCGTTGCCCAACCTGTGCTCTGGGGGGAATATATATTGAGGCAATACAAAGCTCTTTACCTTGTATTGTCATTTGACATGCGACAACTTCGATGCCTGGAATCGAGGGGAGGTTAATACGATAGAAAGAATAGCACTTTTTAATCCCTAAAAGTACTCCTCCATATGGGGTGTCTCGATCAAGGCGAATAATATTAAAATCATGGAAGTTGAGATCAATATTTGAAGTAAGCCAAGTTTCACAAAGGGAAAATGCATCGCATTTGTTTTTATTTATCAAAACTTTAAACGAATCAATTTTTGGTAAAATACTTCTACAATTCCACTGTAAGACAGAGATAGAATCCTTCATATACGCAGTTGAATTAGGCATCGAAGGATACAATCGCTGCAAGGAGAGGCCATTGGGCAGTCAACTGCTTCAAAAATGATCTAACTGTTGGGAGGAATGCTGTAAGAAAAATTTTAATTGGATCGGGTACATTGAAAGTTTCAAAAATCCAGTCCACAATGTCAGAAAATTTCACTAATCCAGAGTTTGTTTCATCAACTGGGAGTGTAAAAGGAACAACTGGGGTTTTAGATGTTCCTGGCAGTGCTGGGAACTCCTTCTGGGACTTTAAATTTGCCAGCCCAGGAGGAGTTTGCTTCGGTTTTTCCGCAGCACTGTTTGGTTTGTTTGTAACTTTCATTTCACTTTGAGAAATCTTAGGACCTTTTCTGGGAAGTTTAGGAGAGGAAATTTTTTTCCTCTTTCTAGACTCCCCAGGATTGGCGTAAGATGCTCCCGCTGGTGAATCGTCAGAATCGGTTTCATCAGAGGACAACAGATCGAAGGGGTTCGAAGTAACGGGAGAAGTGGTAACGGTCTTCTTCAGCATGTCAGCGTAGGAACGCTTTGAACGCTCTTTGAGAGACCGTTTTTGTAACTGGACTTGTTTGTTGCTGAATTAAGCATATACGCTGTCGAAAAGTCAATAATAATAACAAAACGATATGAACTTTTTTTTTCTTTCCCTTCAAATTTTCAACATTTTTGAAGGGGGGGGGGGGGGGGGTGACATAAAATGAAAATGATATTTGTATCGGCCTTACGGGACTCACGTAAGTGAGAAAAACGTCGCGAAGTGACATCTGCCGTGGAATCTGGGTTATTATGCGTGTCATATCAGTGAAGTGCGAACGGAAAAAGCGACGTTTCGCGTGGAATTATTCCACGACCATTTTGAACGGTGAAATGATTCCACGAAGCTGCCATAAGTCTTAAAGTTGATTGATTGGTGATCTAATACTAAATATTTGATTTATTCTTCAGTAACGAAGCGAATCAGAGTTTGATCCGTGCCTTAAAGTGGTCAATTTTTCATTTTTTTGCCCGATGCAAAAAATGCAAACTGTTCAGGAAATTTTCGATACCGAAAAAAACATTTCTTTGATTCCGATTGTCTCAGAAATGCAGAACACGTCAAGATCTGGTGTTATCTAAAAAAACGGGAAAAGACTACTTTCTGGGACTTAGACATTTTTGAGCTGGGAAACAATCTCATTTCACTTGTCCTATTCTCAATTTCACTTCACTGTCAATTTCACTCCACGGAGGTGATTTGTGTCACCTCACATGAGGTGAAATCGGGAATAGGTCTAAAAAAGTTAAGTGAGCGTGAGAGTGAAATATATTTCACCGTGAAGTGACTCCCGTAATTAGCACCTGTTTTCTGGAGATAACGATTGTGTATGACCTACATCAACTATTAATATGTTTGTGGGAGACAGTTAGTTAATTAAGTGTTCGAAATTACAGTAACATCGTCCAAGGATATTAAATGTTGGCTGCACGCACATGACTATAAGTTTGTTTTACTAATTTTATCTTCTATAGAGCAAGATCGCGCCAAATGGCCTATGGTCGAATATCGACCATTTTTGATTTGAATGAAACTTTGCACACGTATTTGGCTTGGCAAACTGAGCATTTTTCACAGGTGGAGAGATTTTTTACACCCATGAGTTACATTCTAAAAGGGCGTTGGTTGTATAGAAAAACTGTCTGAGAATGAGTTGTAGGGAATTAAAAATGCATCATAAAAAAATTTACATTGTACAAAAAAACATTTGTTTGACCAAAAGAAATAAAAATAAACGTTAAATTTCAATTAAAAAAAAAGAGTTGAATTTTTTTTTATTTTTTTTTTTAAAGAAACTTGACGTTTTTACCTTTGTTATACTATTACCTTTGTTATACTAAACAAAGGTTATAAAATCGGTCGAAAAACGCAAAATAGATCCATGATCCGGAGGGCCGAACCGTATATACTATTCGACTCAGCTCGACGAACTGAGCAATGTCTGTTCGTGTGTATGTGTGTGTATGTGTGTGTGTGTATGTATGTTGTCTGTATGTATGTGCCGCAAAATACTAACGCACCTTTCATACAGAATTTTTTATATGAGACATTTAACTTTTCAGGCAAAATTAATGGCACGGAGAGCCATGTGTTGTATACCAATTTACTCAGATCGACGAATTGAACAATTTATGTATGTTTGTGTATGTGTGCCTGTACGTATGTATGTGTAAATATGTTGTTTATATGTGTAGTATATCAAAATCGACCCAAAAAAGAAAAATAACAAAAAAAAACACTAATTTTTCAGAACGCTTATTCCGATTTTGATGTTCGCATGCTAAAATGAAAGCCCCAGAGATCTTTGAAAATCATACTGAGTGCGATTTTTTATTGGTTGCTTGAACTGTAGAGTTTTGACCAAAGTATATTTTAGACATGGGATGTTTTACTTTCTAGATAATTTTTCTCTCTCACTGCTCTTCCTTCTTCTCTATCCCTCTTTTTTCGTATCGCTATATATTTCTCAAAGGAAATCAACAATAATGGACAACTTTTCATAATCTTTACACTCTTCGTAGTGCGTCTTAACTGGTATAAAAATATTACCCTTTAGCTTTTTCTTGAAAATTTGAACCAGACTTTTGAGGAAACCCGATCAGAAGAGCATAACCAAAAAATTACAAAATTCTATCAACGTGAGATTCAAATAACATATTTTGATACAATTTTGTATTTTTCCATAAAATTTTGATAACAAAATTGAATCTGGATGAGTTATAATAACAAAACGTGAAATGAAGTAGTTCTGAAACAAGTCTAACTAATTTTTCGTTTTTATCAAAAACTGTTGTTTCTAACAATGCTTGTTATTATATTGTTCTATATACTATCTTATTTTGTTAGAAAGCTGATATATTAGTAACAAATTTTTATATGTGTTTGATACTAGTAGAATCATTTTTGTTATAATTTCTGTTATTTTAACACCTAACGGGACCAAATTGAAAACCCAGCCTGTAAGGTTTTTCCCGTAACAAACCAACAACTTCTGTTACATATTTGTTTCTTCTTTCTGATCGGGAACTGCAATGCTTACTTAGCTCCTTTTTTCCGAAGCTTCCGTGCTCACTTCTTATAAAATATATACTAAATTGTACGTTGAACCTAGATTTGCAAAGAGTAAGAAACATTTACAGCCAAGCATTGTAGCAAAATCTGATCCAACAGTGTGCACATGTTAAACAATTAGCGATGCAGATATTTTGAAAAGCTTCACCAAAGATGTATAGACCTATTTACGTACGAATGTGTTAGTGCCACCCGTTGAGCAAAATACAAATAAATCGCTGTTTTGTTTGCAATGCTACGTTTTGAACAGCTGGAAAATTTTACACGTTTACTAGTGGGCGCAGGTGAAAAGTCACTTTTCTTTATGAATGATACAATATGCTCGTGTAAGATATAAATATTGCTTCCTAATTTGAGACTAAGTGCAAACAGAGTATCCATATTATTCCACTTCTCGTTATCGCAGCAAGATTTAAAAAGTCTTTATTTCGGATTTTTTCACACAGCCTAGGCCTTCGAAAACAATAATGTTCTCGTCTACACTCTGAAAATCCAAAATTCTCGAAGATCGTGGAGAACCTTCATTTTCAGATAATGCATTTGAAATAGAATTAAATTGACAACTTTCATCAATAGTTATATTTTTTCTTGTATAATTCTAAACTATATTTCGAGAGCAGGTTTGTAGAAGTTTGCTGCAATTCGTAGAAAAAAATTTGATGCTGATTCATAAATCTAGGTCCAGCGATTTCTGAAAATAAAGCGAATAAGTTGAACCGCATTAAACTAACATACATGTTTGCTGTACTAGTGTGAAATCAGCATCATTGTTATCTATTACTGTTTCCCAACGTTCGATTATCTCAAAAAAATTCAATTACTTCTAGCCAGCATTAAAAAATTGGTTTGTGATCGAAAAAATAAGACTCATGTACTCCAGTGATAACATTCATATTATTTGGAAAAACGTCAAACTTTAATTCAATGATCGTCTATGGTTAACTCTCTGAAAACTATCTTTTAAATTCATTTCATTCATTATTGAAGTTGGACTCATGATGGTATACGATTTGTCTGGCCAAATATGTATAAAGTAATAGTTAGTAAAACAAAGGTTTCTGCACCACTAGGTGGATTAATTCAGTTTTTTTAGGGTAGATTAATTTTTTTATTAAAATTCTAATTTAAACATTTTTCAAAATATTTGTGTTCTGATGATTTTAAAAGACGCAGAGATTCATTTTGAATCAAAAAGCTCTTGGTAGTAAACATTCTAAAGGCATCGGTTTTCGAGTTATTTTTAAATTAAGCTCGAAAAATTATTGATATTTCGGAAAATACACGTTTTTCTCAATTTGTCCATGGTTCTCCAGCAAAAACCATACGTTCATCGGAATGCTTGATCAAAAATATACAATTCATTTTTTAACAACAAAACGATTGGATAAATAACTCAAGCGCTAAACCTTAGCCTACCTACACGTTCCCCCTTGCCGAATGTTTTATAAAAAAATATGTTTGTCGTGCAACACTACCTACTTGTTTACTAATAATAACTGTTTGTAAAGTACGCAACCAATAACTACTGGGTTACCTGTAATACCTGTTTTCGTATATAAATACAATTGCACTACTCCAGTTGTGTTAGTAACAGTTTGCATTTTGTGAAGATGAATAAAGTGAAAATGAAATACACCAAGCCCCAATGCTGTAAACCCTTTCCTGATAATCGGTGCTCATCAAGCTTACGCAAATTAAACGAAAACGTTATTGCAAAATTAAAAATATTGAACAGTCAAACTCATTTTAATACGTCTTTATCAATTTGTGATTCGTGTAGTTATTGGAATGATAGTCAAGCCACCATTCATCCCTTCGTTGTTTACTATTCAGAATCTGGAACACTTAAGAATATCAGCTTCATCATAATATTGGAAGTACTCCATCATGATACTGTTGCGGTTCAGGTGTTCATTGCCAAATTAATGAGTTTTTTGAAAACAACAATAGAGTTGAAAAGAGCGATATTAACCCGTGAAGACCCGGGACGAAACTTGTTTTTTGAAAATGCTCGTTCTCAGCACTGGAACGGCCGATTTGGGAAAACTTGGAATTTTATTCAAGGGGAATAGTTGCTCTAAGTTTTGGTAAAGGTGCCACCCCTCTGGACCCCTCCCCGTTTTTGTGTGACGCAAATATGTCTGTGTTTTTTTTTCAAATTTTTCGAACAGATTGAGCAAACATTGGGAATTTTCATATGTATCAATTGCTCCATGTATCAAATCATGTCAGGTGGATGAAATATGGTATGTGAGAGTTAATTTTGGAGTTTCCAAATTATTTCAGTACAAATCCACAAAACTACGTATTTTTATAAAAAATCAAACAACAAAACCGTTCTTCAAATTTTAAGCGCTACATTCTTGCGGTAAGATCTCCTGAATCCATACGCGATGAAAAGATTATTTTAGCATGCAAAAATTTTGAGAAAAACCAGTTTAAATTCACCAAAGTACGTATTTTCATGGAAACCTGATTTTCCCAGTCTCCCATGGTAGGTTTCAACTTAGCTCTTCAATTTTCAATCTCTATAATTTAAAAGTGACGTCTCCTGAATCCAAAGATGGTGAAAGATTTTTTCTAGCATGCACAGATTTGGAGAAAATCAAGTTTTCATAAGAACTCGTACTTTAGTGAATTTAAACTCGTTTTTCTCAAAATATTTGAATGCTAGAATAAACATTTTATCGCATATTGATTCAGGAGACCTTACTTCAAAAATGTAGAGCTTAAAATTTGAAGAACGATGTTCGTGTTTTAATTTTCATGAAAATACGTAGTTTTGTGATTTTGTACTGAAATAATTTAGAAACTCCAAAATTCACTCTTACATACCATATTTCATCCACCTGACATGATTTGATACATGGAGCAATTGATACGTATGAGAAATCCCAATGTTTGCTTAATTTGTTTGAAAAATTTGAAAAAAAAAACCTGAATTAATCCACCTATTGGTGCAGAAACCTTTGTTTTACTAACTATTACTTTATACATATTAGGCCAGCCAATTACAAATCGTATACCAACGTAAGTCCAATTTCAATAATGAATGAAATGAATTTAAAAAATAGTTTTCAGAACGTTAACCAAAGACGATCATTGAATTAAAGCTTGACATGGCTTTCGCAAATAATATGAATGTTATCACTGGAGTACATGAGTCTTATTTTTTCGATCACAAACCAATTTTTAAATGCTGGCTAGAAGCAATTAAATTTTTTTTAGATAATCGAACGTGGGGAAACAGTAATAGATGCTGATTTCACACTAGAACAGCAAGCATGTAAAGACTGGAACGCGCAAAAATTGGTCGACAAAAAAATCGTTTCTTTCAGTCAAAATTCGTAATACAAAAATCTTCCTATTTTTATTTTGGTAGTTCAACTCACATATTTAAAGGAAAAAATGTTCGTTTATTATTTTGCTTTACCAAATCCAAACTGCCGTGCCTTCCGCTTAACCCCTTTCATTAAATTTTGTACAGTGGTCTTATCGACCTTATTCGTCGCCAAACGCCAGATAGATTTATTCTGCTGCTCGTTTTCGATGGATTTATAAGTTTTTTTTTTTGATATTCCGTTTGACCAAGTCTCAATACTGCTCGATAGGGCGGAAATCTGGGTTATTAGGAGGGTTGTGGTCTTAAGGTACCACAACCACGTTGCTCTAGGAATGGTAGCAGCCGATTTTCCAGGAACTCCTGGACGTAGATTTCTTGATTGACGATTTCGTAGTGATGGAGATACCGCTTTTTAGACCACACGTGCATATGGCCTGCCAGAAGAGGTATTTTTTCGAGAACTTCGATAGTTTGATGGTTTCGAAAATGTAGGCCACCTTCCCTTTTCCTGGTACGGTATAAAATTCCTGTCCCGGAAGCTGCTGGAAATCAACCTCTACATAAGTTTCGTCACCCACGGTCGAACTTTGTAAGCAGATTACAGTTTTACGGACCACCACTTTGCCGAGGTGTTTTGTTCGAAATCTGGGTTCACCACCTTCACCGTCTGTCACCGTGCACCAACATCGACAAACCGGATCGTTTCTTGGCCCGCTGCACATAAAAATGGGAGACAATGAGCTTGCCAGTGAAGTACCTGATTGAAAGGTTAGGATTCCGCATATAATTCGCTGCCACCTTCTTCATCGTCGCTGCCACGTCTGAATTACGATTGCCGCCGTTTCCAGGCTTCCTGGCGGTCCACAGACGCTCCCCGAACACTTTTAAAATATATGTTACGGTTGATTTGGCCACATCCAGCAATTTTGTCAATTTGAGGTGCGAGAACGTCGAATTCTCTTGCTGCGCGAGCAAAATTTTGACACGCTATTCCTCTTGCTTGGACGCCATTTTGAAAACTAGAGAGCAACCGGTGAAAACTCAATTTAGCAACCATTGTATACACACTCAACTTTCAAATTCAACATTTCATGGTTTTTAAATGCATTTTTAACAGAAATACACCAATTTGATGTCGACCAATTTTTGCGCGTTCCAGTCTTTATGTTAGTTTATTGCGGTTCTGCTTATTCGCTTTATTTTCAGAAATCGCAGAGCCTAGATTTATGAATCAGCATCAAGTTTTTTTACCAAATGAAACAAACTTCTACAAACCTGCTCTCGAAATATAGTTCAGAATTATACAGGAAAAAATATAGCTATTGATGAAAGTTGTCAATTTAATTCTATCTCATATGCATTATCTGAAAATGAAGGCTCTCCACGATCTTTGAGAATTTTGGATTTTCAGAGTGTAGGCGAGAACATTATTCTTTTCGAAGGCCTAGGCTGTATGAAAAAATCCGGAATAAAGACTTTTTAAATCTTGCTGCGAAAACGAGAAGTGGATAACATGGATACTCTGTTTGCACTTAGTCTTAAATTAGAAAGCAATATTTATATCTTACATGAGCATATTGTATCATTCATAGAGATAAGTGACTTTTTACCTGCGCACACTAGTAAACGTGTAGAGCCATGTAGAGTTGCTTCAACACTTTTTCCTTATTTTGCCGATTACGTTCATCGACTACTTTAGATTCCTGGTCACAAATTTAAAACATAAAATAAATGTTCAACTGAATAATTTTCCAGCTGTTCAAAACGTAGCATTGCAAAAAAACAGCGATTTATTTGTGTTTTTCTCAACGGGTGGCACTGACACATTCGTACGTAAATAGGTCTATACATCTTTGGTAAAGCTTTTCAAAATATCTGCATCGCTATTGTTTTACTTTTGCACACTGTGGGATCAGATTTTACTACAATGCTTGGCTCCCAAAAGCTGTAAATGTTTCTTACTCTTCGCAAATCTAGGTTCAACGTACAATTTAGTATATATTTTATAAGAAGTGAGCACGGAAGCTTTGGAAGATAAGGAGCTAAGTAAGCATTGCAGTTTCTTCTTAAATCTGGTTCAAATTTTCAAGAAAAAACTAAAGGGTAATTTATTTACACCAGTTAAGACGCACTACGAAGAGTGTAAAGATTATGAAAATTTGTCGATGATTGTTGGTTTCCTTTGAAAAATAAATAGCGATACGAAAAAAAGAGGAATAGAGAAGAAGATAGAGCAGTGAGAGAGAAAAATTATACAGAAAGTAAAATATCCCATGTCTAAAATATACTTTGGTCAAAACTCTACAGATCAAACAACCAATAAAAGATCGCACTCAGTATGATTTTCAAAGATCTCTGGGGCTTTCATTTTAGCATGCGAACATCAAAATCGGAATAAGCGTTCTGTAAAAAGAGTGTTTTTTTGTTATTTTTCTTTTTTGGGTCGATTTTAATATACTTCACATATAAACAACATATTTAAACATACATACGTACAGGCACACATACACAAACATACATAAATTGTTCAATTCGTCGATCTGAGTAAATTGGTATACAACACATGGCTCTCCGTGCCATTAATTTTGCCTTAAAAGTTAAATGTCTCATATAAAAAATACTCTTTGATCAATATTTTAAAATCTAAGAGAAAGGTGCGTTAGTATTTTGCGGCACATACATACAGACAACATACATACACACACACACACCCACACACACACACACACACACACACACACACACACACACACACACACACACACACACACACACACACACACACACACACACACACACACACACACACACACACACACACACACACACACACACACACACACACACACACACACATACACACGAACAGACATTGCTCAGTTCGTCGAGCTGAGTCAGATGGTATATACGATTCGGCCCTCCGGATCATGGATCTATTTTGCGTTTTTCGACCGATTTTATAACCTTTGTTTAGTATAACAAAGGTAATAACAAAGGTAAAACACAGACATATTTGCGTCTCACGAACTCTATTCCCCTTGAATAAAAGTCCAGCTTCTTCCAAATCGGCCGTTCCAGTGCTGAGAACGAGCATTTTCAAAAAACAAGTTCCGTCCCGGGTCTTTACGGGTTAATGTCTGATGGAGCTGCCTCACAAAATAAATATAGAAAAAACTTCGCAAGTCTTTGCAAATTCAAAACAAAATATAACGTCGATACAGAGTGGCATTTTTTTGCGACTTCTCATGGTAAAGGCCCATGCGATGCAATTGGTGGCATATTAAAACGAATGACAGGAAATGCAAATTTAGCTAAAGAACATGAACATCCCATTACAAGCGCAAAAGAATTGTATGATTGGTCTAATCAGAAAAGTAATAAAAATTCATCAAAAATGTCATTTAGTTGGGTCTCATATGAAACATATGAACAAGGAGTAACAGAATGGTGCAATATTTTCAAAAAATCTATAATAATAGCAGCCACACAAAAGTATCACTCTTTTGTTCCGATTTCAGACAGCGAAGGATTGACAGTTTTCCACGGCAACGAATAACAACACGTCAACACGCACTATAGTTTCAACACGGCAATGTGACTGATTTGCGGTTACTTTTCTCTTCGGTGTAGAATGTAACGGCAAGTCAGTCACACTCAAGGTTTTTATCATAAAATCAATTATATCAATGGTTTTTACAACGTAATTAGTGCAGGCTAGTATGCAAACTATATTTTAGCATGAATATTGTCAAAATAATTCATCTTAAATAAGTGATAACTGAGCGTGAATGAAATATCTTTCGAAGCTGTTTTCTCGTTTTAACATTTTTACAGATGGGACTGACTTGCGGTTACCGGCAGTATATCACTTAGAACATTTAACTCTTTTCTTGAGAACCGTTCGCTTAATCGTTTTGTTGTCAAAAAATGAATTGTATATTTTTGATCAAGCATTCCAATGAACGTATGGTTTTTGCTGGAGAACCATGGACAAATTAAGAAAAACGTGTATTTTCCTAAATAATTATAATTTTTCAAGCTTAAATTAAAAATAACTCGAAAACCAATGCCTTTAGAATGTTTACTACCAAGAGCTTTTTGATTCAAAATGACTCTCTGCATCTTTTAAAATCATCAGAATTCAAATATTTTGAAAAATGTTTGAATTAGAATTTTCATAAAAAAAATAAACTTCCATAAAAAAATATTTTTCATTTCTCCATCCTGGACTTTTTTTTAAAGTTGCGTGTTAACGTCAAGTTTCTTAAAAAAAAATAAAAAAAAATCAACTCTTTTTTTTAAATTGAAATTTAATGTTTATTTTTAATTTTTTTTGGTCAAAAAAATTTTTTTTTGTACAGTGTATATTTTTTTTATGATGCATTTTCGATTCGCTACAACTCATTTTCAGGCAGTTTTTCTATACAACCAACGGTTTCTGGGCTACAATGCTTCGAATAAAACCAATGCCAAAAGGCATACGCCCTTTTAGAATGTAACTCATGGGTGTAAAAAATCTCTCCACCTGTGAAAAATGCTCAGTTTGCTAAGCCAAATACGTGTGCAAAGTTTCATTCAAATCAAAAATGGTCGATTAAATTTTCGCGTATTTCCAGGCGATTTGAAATGATTTTGCTCTATACAGAAAAATGTGATCTTCTCACATATAAATCCGGTAGAAAGACCTGTCTTTCGCTGCTTCCCAACTAAAGTGGGATCATAAATCAGAAGTTCGCAGTTATTCACTTACACAAGAACTCTTTTTGTTTTTAGTAAATGTAACTTCACGAAAATTTTGACTTTGTATAATCGAAAGATAATAAGCAAACATGAAAGAAATACAGAATGCTACAACATCTTTCAGAGTTCCCTATAGTACTGTCTGCAGTATTTGCCCCAGCTAAACTAAAAGCGTGCTCCCCTGGAGCAGTCAGTAAATACTGCAATTTTCCATTTCGGTACGTGAAGCATATTTGTTCAAACATTTAAAGCCCACTATCGAGCGACTCTGGCAGCACAACAGCGCTGCTCGTAGCCACAATTCTGCCCACTTTAAACGGTCTCAGCTCATTAAGCAAACCTGGACTCTGTAATTCAGACGCTTTGCATCCGCACGTTTGCGAAAACTAAAACAAAACGAGCAACAGATAGGTATAGAGGTCCAATAAAACCTACCGGCTGCGGATTTTTTTTTTAATTTCCCGTTAAATCGGAGAGCCAGCAGCGGAGGCAGGGTAAATTTGAAATTCCCTGTTGCCAGCAGTGCAAACAACTTCTGGCAGGCACAAGCGAACTGTCTGATGCCGATTGTGATTGACTAGCACAGTGGCTAATAATGATGCCGGTAACAGCAACAGTCAATGACCGCGTTGGATTCGAGTCAGGCTCGTCTTCGAATTGTTTGCTATAACTCAACCATGGTACAAACGCTGCAGAACCAACCATCAACCCATATTGGCCGCAGATATGTAGGGGAAGCTGTTGTAGCATATATACGGAAAAACTCCGTAGCTAAACTGCACAATAACAGAACCGTTCACATCTTTGCCTTATGGAGTCATTTTCCATACACATTTTGCCTGAAAAAATCGTTGTCAATCGAAGGTTGCTAGAAAAAAAGGCCTCCCCTATGCTCGCACATATCGGCAGCCATTGAGTCAAGGCAGTCGGTGAGCCTAACAGACGAACGGCAAAGGGCTTACACATAGCTTCTGGCAATAATCAGACCGTTTGCCTGCAGTGAATCGACGCCTCGATGTTGAGTTCCTCTGCTCTGGTACTTTTCACGTCCTCATGATTTTTCTCGCGCGCGAACCGATATCGGTACTGCGGCTGCAGCCACTTCTTTCTCAAATGGCACGGCCATCATATATGATTCGCAGTGGTTTGGCAACAGTAGCGTTAGTGCGCCTCGCCTGGTTGCCAGGCAATCACTCTCGACTTTCGCACGTTACCTGTTCGAAGTGTCTTAAACGACAGTGCGGTCATGTACGGTATATTTATTATTCATTTAAAAATCGAAGGACAACGATGAACATTTTTTGAGAATATCGTTTGGATCAGAAAGTTACGCTCTTTCAGCTGATACACAAAAATCAGAAAACCATCTAAAACTTTACGACCCAATTGATCATCAAATACTGTTGAACAAAGTTGTCAAAGAACAAACAAAGTTGTCTTGGTGCTTCATTTTGGTTTGTTAAGTGGCTTGAATCATTCGTGCGCAATGGAATTTTGAAGGTGGGCAGCGATCCTGTGTTCATGAACAAGTCTGGTGTACCAGAGGGTAGTAACCTAGGACCGCTTCTTTTCATTATGTTCATCAACGATGTTACTCATGCTCTTGGGATTGGTTGCAGATTAATTCACTCCGATAATTTGAAAATTTACTTGACGATTCGCAACATCGAGGATTGTTATCGTTAGCAATACCTTTGTGACGTGGTATACTCTCTGATTCTAAGTACTGCAAAACGTGAAGTGATAACATTTCACCACACTCAAATGTCAATCATTTTAAACTATATCGGCGACGGGGAAGCGCTGCGATTACGTAAATGATTTTGGAGTTACTCTTGACCAAAAGCTGACTTTTTAATAACACCGTTGTTCCGAAAGCAAATAGGCAGTTGGAATTCATCGCAATAATTGCGCGTACCTTCAAGGACCCTCACTAAGGAAAGCACTGTACCGTGACATTTCATTCGACTGGCCTTGAAAGATTTACCTTGGCGTGATCCTACCAATTTACCGCCTTAACTCAATGCATCCTAAGGCCCTCTTCTTTTCTTATAAACCAATACCATCGTACAAACTTTGGTTATTATGTAACCTGCTTTGAAATTGTGCACAAGTGCTGCGTTAAGTGTCACAAGTGTCGAGCATATTTTTGAGTTTGGTGAGCCTAGTTATATTTTCAAACATAGAATAGCTAATTGTAGACACTTTCAATGGTTCGCTTGATTTTCATTAAAACTTTACGTCAGATGATATTCCCATGAATAAATAAAAATGTCTATGCCTATAAAAATGCAGTCCGGTCTGTCTGTCTGTCTGTCTGATCCATATAGGCTCGGAAACTACCGAACCGATCGACGTGGAAATTTGTATGTAGGGGTTTTAGGAGCCGAAAAAGGGTCCTATGATGGTTTGAAACCCCTCCCTCTTTGGAAGGGTGGGGTCCCATATAAATGAAACACAAATTTCTGTTCATCTCAAAACCTAACCAAGCAAATGGAACCAAATTTGGCATGAGGATGTTTTTAGGGGTAACAAATATATCCATAATGGCTTGACACCCCTCCCACTTCTACAAGGGAGGGATCCCATACAAATGAAACAAGAATTTCGCACAACTCGAGAACCAATCAACCAAATTTGGTATGTGAATGTTTTGAAAGGTAACAAATATGTCCATAATGGTTCGACTACCCTCCCTCTTCTGTGAAGGAGGGGTTCCAAACAAATGAAACACAAATTTTTGCTTATCTCGAGAACAAACCAACTAAATAGAACCAAATTTTGCAGGTGAATGTTTTTTGGGGTAACAAATATATCCATAATGGTTCGACACCCCTCCCTCTTCTATAAGGGAGGGGTCCTATACAAATGAAACTCTAATTTCGCACAGCTCGAGAACCAATCAAGCAAATATAACCAAATTTGGCAAGTGAATGTTTTTAGGTGTAACAAACATGTCCCTAATGTTTCGACACCCTTCCTTCTTCTGGCATGTCTCCAAATACCATTGCGAAATCCAAGATGGCGACTTCCGGTTTCTGAAAAACAGCGGCAAATAACCAAAATACCACCCAATATGGGTATTTCCGGAATTGTTATGAAGCGCTGAAGCCACAAATCGACCTATCGACCTCAGACAACATTTCGAAATCCAAGATGGCGACTTCCGGTGTCTGTTTTTACCCGAGTTTTTAGCCGAGAATGACCAAATACCACCCAATATGAGTGTTTCTTCAACCAGATTGACGCACAAAGGCCAGAAATTGTTCCCAAATGCCATTTTAAAATCCAGGATGGCGACTTCCGGTTTCCGAAAAACAGCGGCAAATGACCAAATAACACCCAATATGCGTATTTCCGGAATTGTTATGATGCACTGAAGCCACAAATCGACCTATCAACCTCAGACAACATTTTGCATTGTAAGATGGCGACTTCCGGTGTCTGGAAAACAGCCGAGAATGACCAAATACCACCCAATTTGAGTGTGTCTTCAACCAGATTGACGCTCAGAGGCCAGAAATTGTTTCCACGTGCCATTTTGAAATCAAAGATGGCGACTTCCGGTTTCTGAAAAACAGCGGCAAATGACCATATACCACCCAATATGGGAATTTCCGGAATTGTTTTGAAGTACTGAAGCCACAAATCAACCTCAGACAACATTTTGAATTGTAAGCTGGCGACTTCCGGTGTCCGGGAAACAGCCTAAAGTGACCGAATACCATCCAATATGAGTATCTCCGGAACCAGAATGATGCAAGGAGCTGAAAAATTGACCTCAGACACCATTATAAATTGTAAGATGGCAACTTACGGCTTTTGGAAAACGGCCAGAACTGACCGATTTCCATTCAATATGAGTATCTTCGGAACCAGAATGATACACAGAAGCTAAAATCGACCACAGACACCATTTTGAATTCGAAGATGGTGACATCCGGTTTTTGAAAAACAGCCGAAAATGAGCAAATAACATCCAATATGGGTGTTTCTCAAAACAGGATGACGCTCAGGGGCCAAAAATTGTCTCCAAATGCCATTTTGAAATGCAAGATGGCGACATAAGGTTTCTGAAAAATAGCCTGAAGTGACCAAATACCACCCAATATGAGTAACACCGGACCCAAAATGATGCAAGGAGCTAAAAACTGACCTCAGACACCAGTTTGAATTGTAAAATGGCAACTTCTGGGAAACAGCCGAAAATAACCGAATACTACTACATATGGATATGTCCGTAATCGAAAAGATGTAAAGAAGTCAAGCAAAAGCCGAAAGTCGAGGATGTTGTCATTCCGACAAAACCAAACATTTCAAACGATATAAACAAATCGCAAGGAATCAATGAATTTGAAATGTTTTAAATTATTAAATTGAACACTAAAATAGGTGGGACGAAGTTTGCCGGGTCAGCTAGTAAATAAATAAATAAATAAATATTCATGAATTAGGGTTTCGATCGCTGTAAAATGCTTTTTATTAGCGAAGATGGCCACAAAAAGCATTGAGGATCAATTACGCATAGAATTGTAAAAAAATGTTTGAAACCCATCTCAAGTTTAAACTCTCTGAAAACCCTTTGTTACAAACCCGAAATGACCGGGAACGGAGATTACCTAAATTCTAGCTAAAAAACATTGAACAAAAAAAAACGTTCAAAATCTCAGATCCTAAATTAAATGAAGAATCAATGGAAATCACTTGAGTCGCCAGAAATTCCCAAAATTACTGATATAAGAAAAACTCGTGTTTATTCCAGTGGTCCTCTACGGCCATGAAGCACAACCGTTGAGGTAGGCGACAGCAAGTAGAAACAGATCCTAAACTTTTTAAAGGTGAATGAACGCGAAACTGGTGTAAATTTAGGGGGCCGATATCAATCTCTCTCTGCACTTTTCCGTAGTCTTTAGCCTCTTATAGAAAAATTATTCTGGTTCTTGTTTTGTTGTTATAGCACATAGTACCTTCACCTTGCGTAACACGCTAGAAAAACAATATCTGTGTGCGTCTTGAACTGTCCTACAGATCAGACGTTTTTTCGGTTGCTTGTGGACTGGTCTTTGACTGCCTATAGCTTCAAAGTTTGTGTTTTGTCAGTGTGTCTTTTAAAGACTACCTGAAAGTTATTTCCCATCAGTCTTTCTCAAGACTACCTACTTTTAAATTTAACATTTGTTTTAACTTTTTTCGTATCACCTGAAATGGCTGGACGGAAAAAGAAACCTCGCATCGCTGCGGGGAGGAAAAGAGAGGCATCTCTTTCTGACACATCGAGTGTCTGTAGTGACAATCCTTTTGATATTTTGCCTGAGCAAGAAGCTGGTGAAATGGAAGTTACCAATAATGAAACTATACAAAATATAAAATCTTCAAAAAAGGAGAAAGTTCCACCTATTGTGGTAACTATTTCTTCTGAATTTAATATATTCAAAAAGGAACTTTCAACGTTTGTTTCTGACGTTAAAGTTACCTATCAAATTGGCCGTAGAGGTGAATGCCGCTTATTAGCCGACTCAGTAAAGGGTCGTGATCGTCTTGTTCAGTATTTAACTGACAAGATGTACAAATTTTTTACATATGACACCAAGAACGCCAAGCCGTTCAAGGTTGTCTTGAAAGGTCTCACCAACGATCAAACCGTTGATGAGATCAAACTTACTTTAACAGAATTACTTGGCATAGCCCCTACCCAAGTAATTCTAATGAAACAAAAATCACGAGGCGAAAACAGTCAGAGAACTGGAATTTCCCTTGTTAATTATTTAATTCATTTTAACCGCAACGAGGTTAACAACTTAAAATTTTTTGAAAAAGCACATGCATTGTATAATGTGCGTGTAAAGTGGGAAATTTATAGGAAGTATGGCGGAGGTGAAAAGCATATCACCCAATGCCGTACTTGCCAACGTTATGGCCATGGTTCCAAATTCTGTAACATGGACCAAAAATGTCTTAATTGTGGAGACTCTTCTCACAAAAAGGACACATGTCCTGTGAAAGAGAGTAAAAATTTTCGCTGTGCGAATTGTAACGGCAACCATATGTCAAATTTTTATCAATGCCCAGTCCGTTTAGCAATTGTTAAGGCAAGGCAAGGTAAACAAAATTCAATTTCTCAATTAAAACCAACTTCAAAACAAAATTCTCCAAGCGTACCAGTGACGCATAGTTTACCTACTCCTTTGCATACCCGTTTAACTTATGCACAGGTTACAGGTAGTTCGAACATTATACCGCCTAGTGTTGGTAGTTCGAAAATGACCGTTAATATGGGTAAGCAAAACACGCTAGAAAATAATTGTACACCTATTACTCCAGCTAATATTGCTGCCGAAAATATTTTTTCTAATGTCAACTGCCTGGGGCCTATTACGGCAGGTAAACTTTCTTTTTTGCAACAGGCGATGTTCGATCTTATGAACGCCATGTTGCAGGCAAAATCAATGTTTGAAGCCATTCAAATAGGCACAAATTTTACTATTAAAATTGTTTCTAATTTAAAATTTAGCAATGATTTTAAATAAAACAATTAAAATATTAAATTGGAATGCTCGCTCATTGAAGGCCAATGAGAATGAGCTTTTTAATTTTTTAACAGTAAATAATGTGCATATTGCAATTATTACTGAAACATTTTTGAAACCTAACATTAAATTAAAATATGATCCCAATTACGTGGTTCATAGATATGATAGGATTCAGGGTTCCGGCGGTGGAGTTGCAATTGTTATTCATCGCCGAATCAAACATCGTGCTCTTCCCCATCTTGAGACGAAAGTTATTGAAACTTTGGGAATTGAAGTTCAAACTGAACTTGGGATTTTATTTATTGCCGCAGCATATTTACCATTTCAATGCACACGCGAGCACAAAAATTATTTTAAAGGTGATTTACAAAAACTCACCAGAAATCGTTCGAAATTTTTCATAATCGGCGATTTTAACGCTAAACATCGTTCATGGAATAATTCTCAAAGTAATTCCAATGGCAAAATTTTATTCAATGATTGTTCTTCAGGATACTATTCTATTTTGTCTCCGAATAGTCCTACATGCTTTTCTTCTGTAAGAAACCCTTCAACAATTGATTTGGTGCTAACAGATCAAAGTCATGTATGTAGTGATTTGATCACACATGCTGACTTTGATTCTGACCATCTTCCAATAACTTTTTCTTTATCACATGAATCAGTTTTAAACCCTATGAGCTCTGTTTTTAATTATAACAAGGCTAATTGGGAAAGATACAAAACTCATATTGAGAGAAATTTCAATAATGAGCTTGATTTGCAAAACGAAGTGAATATTGATTCCGCTTTGGAAGCATTAAAATGTGCAATTGTTGATGCCAGGAATTATTCTGTTCCAAAGGCTCAAGTGAAATTTGATTCATCAATAATTGACGAAAATCTTCAACTTCTAATTCGTTTGAAAAATGTACGTCAATATCAACGTTCTCGTGACCCTGTTTTTAAAACTATTTATAAAGATTTACAGAAAGAGATTAAACATAGATTTACTCTTCTGAGAAATCAAAATTTTGAGACTAAAGTTGAAAAATTGAAACCATATTCAAAACCATTTTGGAAGCTGTCGAAGATTCTTAAGAAACCTTCAAAGCCTATTCCAGTTTTAAAAGATGGTGAACGTTTTCTTGTATCCAATGAACATAAGGCTCAAAGACTTGCTCAGCAGTTTGAGAGTGTTCATAACTCAAATTTGAATTTTGTGAGTCCAATTGAAAATGAAGTCACACATCAATTTGATTTAATTTCTTCCCAGAATTTTTTACCTGCAGAAATAATTGAAACTAACTTGAATGAGATTAAATCAATTATTAAAAATTTCAAAAATATGAAAGCACCTGGTGACGATGGAATCTTTAATATACTAATCAAACATCTCCCTGAGAGCACAATGGAATTTTTAGTGAAAATTTTCAATTGCTGCTTCAAAATTGCATATTTTCCCAAATTATGGAAAAATGCAAAAATTACTCCCATTTTAAAACCGGATAAGAACCCAGCTGAAGTTTCAAGTTATCGACCAATCAGTTTGCTTTCTTCAATAAGTAAACTGTTTGAGAGAATTATTCTTAACAGAATGATGTCACACATCAACGAAAATTCAATTTTTGCAAATGAACAGTTTGGATTTCGCCATGGGCATTCCACAACTCATCAATTGCTCAGAGTTACTAATATGATACGAGCTAACAAATCTGAAGGTTATTCCACTGGAGCTGCTCTTTTAGACATAGAAAAAGCATTCGACAGTGTTTGGCATAAAGGTTTGATTGCGAAATTGCAAACTTTTAATTTTCCAATTTTCCTAATCAAAATTTTAAAAAATTATCTTACTGATCGAACTCTGCAGGTTGTCTATCAGAATTCAAAATCTGATAGATTTCCTGTCAGAGCAGGTGTACCTCAAGGTTCAGTCTTGGGTCCAGTCCTGTACAACATATTCACTTCAGATCTTCCTGATTTGCCTCCAGGATGCACAAAGTCATTGTTCTGCGATGACACGAGCATTTCCGTAAAAGGAAAAAGCCTTCGTGTCATATGCAGTCGATTGCAGAAAAGTTTAGATATTTTTTCTTCCTACTTGCAAAAGTGGAAAATCTCTCCCAATGCTTCTAAAACTCAAATGATAATTTTTCCTCATAAGCCTAGGGCTTCTTTCCTCAAGCCAAACAATAATCACGTTGTCAAGATGAATGGGGTTATTTTAAGTTGGTCCGACAAGGTTAAGTACTTGGGACTAATTTATGATAAAAAACTTATTTTCAAAGAGCACATTGAGAGTATACAAGCCAAGTGCATCAAATATACGAGATGTTTATATCCTCTTATTAACAGGAATTCTAAACTTTGTTTAAAGAACAAACTTTTGATTTACAAACAAATTTTTAGACCAGCAATGCTTTATGCTGTACCGATCTGGTCAAGTTGCTGTTCAACAAGGAAGAAAACGCTCCAAAGGATTCAGAATAAAATTCTGAAAATGATTTTGAAGCGTCTTCCTTGGTTTGGTACACTCGAATTACATAGACTTACTGGTGTTGAACCATTAGAAGCTATGTCAAATAAAATTATTAACAATTTTCGACAAAAATCGTTGCAATCCTCAATTGCTACGATAAGCTCTCTTTATAGCCAAGTTTACTTCCCCTTTTCTGACAAGTAGGTTTAAATCCCTACGAATGATAAGTCCTAATTGCGAAAGCAAACAAATCCTAACAATTAAAATTACAAATTTCTAACAGTGTTGAGAAGTCACCATTTGTGATTGGACACACATACTCATTATTTACTAATATTTATCATAAATACTTAAGCTACTAACAAATCCCCCCTTAAAAAAAAAAAAAAAAACAATATCTGAAGACCAAGATTCAAACCAAACCCTAATAATTAAGGTTTCCACTTCAAACTGAAAATAGAGTAATATAATAAAATAGAATGCAGTAATATCGACACTGCCAATTAATTTCAATTTCAGCGGTATTCCATAACAACTTTCCCCGCAGTTCTCAAGCTCCCAAGGAACTCGAAAAGATGATTAGGTGCTGCCGTAAGGAATTTGTGTTTTGTATTTGAATAAATTACCTTCCGGTTTCCCTATTTAATGGGCACCAGATAGCAGCACAAGGCAACGAAACACACTTTTCGCTCCTTCCTCGTTAGGAAACATTTGAAAAGGGTTCCGAAGTAGTCCCATACGGGAAACTACAGGGAAACCAGTGCAGGTGTACAGTTCATCACTTCAAAGCCGGATCAACGGAAGCCACGTTCTAAAATTAATGACCGAAAGTCCTCGAGGCAAACGGAACGCAACTCGCTACGGCACAGAACGCAGAAAGGGTGTGCTGCAAACGATCACTTATCGGTATCTTTATCAGTTATGTAGATCTGCGGTTGGCATCGCATGGCCCGGGACATAGCGTCGATGCCGTCTTTCGTAATTTGGTAAATTAAAATGACACGTTCTACAATATGTACTTACTGAAATCTATTAACAGCCGACCGTAGCCTTTACGCTGGTAGGGTGGCAAGGTGAGAATGCAGGACACGTTGTAGTTCAGGAACGAGTTTTTCTCCTGCGGGAATAAAAGAAACCGAACGGCTTGTTTAGCTTTTATTAGATACATATGCCAATAATTATATAATTAAAAGAGTGGTATACACGTAAATTGCGTTGTTAGTTATTTACTGACACTTCCAGCACGAAAAGCTTCGGCAAAATTTTGGCATTTTACGCTGGTTATTATCCTTTAGGAATATGATCATATTTTAATCACGTAGGAAACGTTACTCTCACCAGTGAAAATAACTTACAATCTTGTCTGTTCGAGCTTTGAACCATATGAAGCCCCCCAAAAAAGAAGCTTCCCAATTTGTCCCGGTGCATGATTTTTTAACAGCAGCTTCCTACACAATGCTTTTTTCGAGACCCAATTTATATGCAGTTTTCCAGCGATTTAGCCGGTAACAACGAGCGCACCGTTTACCATTTCGGGATTTGTCCGCTAATGGATTATTTCACGGTCGTGCGTCATCCTCTTATTTTGTGTGTGAGCAGAAAAAAAGAAACAAGCAAAATGACACCCGGACCGCAGGAGCAAAAATCGTCGCTGTCGCGTTCAGGGCGGCCGTAGCCTTCGCCACTTATAAAGCGTTGAATGGGCTGCGCAAAATGAAAAAAAGTAAAATGAATCATATAATACAAGTAAGGGACCATACTTAAATGACGTAGCATTTATGAGGGGAGGGGGGATATCATCATTTTGTGACAAGCTGTGACAAGGGGGGAGGAGGGGTTCTAGTAAAATCGACGTAGCATTTTTTTAAAGACTGATTATTTTTCTACATGACTTGATCTTATTGATATTATTCCCTCAGTCTCTGAGGTGTACAGTAATCATCATCATCTTGAATCGTTCTAAATCAAAAATAATAAGCGATGACATGATGACATGAAAATGTTCGCTGATGTTCAGGAAAGATATTTGAGAAAAAATAATAGGTATGTAATTACTAAAACTTGAGATATTATTCACAAAACTACGTAAAACATGCAAAACTATGTCTTTCTGTGCTTAATTTGCCTCTAAATCAAAATTCAAAGCGATGACATATGATTCTTTTTTCACTAAAATGTTTGTTAATGTTTAGGAAAGGCATTTAAGAAAAAATAATTAGTATCTGATCACTAAAACTTGAGATATTATTTACAAAACTACGTAAAACATGCAAAATTATGACTTTTTATACTTAATTCGTCTCCAAATCAAAATTCAAAGCGATGACATGTGATTTTTTTTCATTAAAATGTTCGTTGATGTTTAAGAAAGACATTTGAGAAAAAATAATAAGTATCTAATTACTAAAACTTGAGAAATTATTCACGAAACTGCGTAAAACATGCAAAATTATGACTTTCTCTGCTAAATTTGCCTCTAAATCAAAATTCAAAGCGATGACACATGATTCTTTTTCCACTCAAATGTTTGTTAATGTTCAGGAAAGACATTTGAGGAAAAATAATTAGTATCTGATCACTAAAACTTGAGATATTATTCACAAAACTACGTAAAACATGCAAAATTATGACTTTTTATACAATTCATCTCCAAAGCAAAATTCAAAGCGATGACATGTGATTCTGTTTTTTATTAAAACGTTCGTTGATGTTTAAGAAAGACATTTGAGAAAAAATAACAGGTATCTGAGTACGAAAACTCGAAATATTATTCACAAAACTACGTGAAACATGCAAAATTATGGCTTTTATGTTGAATTTGCCTCTAAATCAAAACTCGAAGCAGTGATCTATGATGTTTACTGTAATAAAATGTTCGTTGTGTTTAGGAAAGATATTTGAGGGAAAAATAATAGGTATCTGATTATTTGAAATTTAAATATTTTCCACAAAACCACATGAAAAATGCAAAACCATAATTTTTTAGGCTCAATTTGTCTCTAAATCATAATTCAAAGCGATGACACGTGATTTTTTTCAATAAAATGTTCGTTGATATTGAATGACATTCGCTTGAGCTTGAGCTTGAGCTTGAGCTTGATTGATCACCACCGGTTGCCACTTCGTTACTGATCAGGATCGATTGGAGTTGTAAATCGAATTTAGTGATTCCTGCTTGGGATTTAGCTTTACGATGTGCATCTCCAAAAACCCCTGCATGCTGATCAGTACCGACGCCTGCCGGTCCAGAACGTAGATCAAAGGAAGGAAGGAAAGGGGTGTTAGTTCGATACTTGTTGTTACTAGAGGCCGGATATACTCCTGCACACTCCACAAGCACCACGGGTATAGGAATTTTGTGTTAGTTGTTTGTCGCGTTTCTTCTCTACATACGATAAAACTCTTGGCGGTATTTATGGGCCCTCGTCCACTAAGATATTTTTCGCGAACCTATCTTCTATGTATCTAAGACGTTTTGTTTCATTGATTTTAGGAGTACGACGGGAATAACGAGCTTTGTACCAATAGAGGAACTGACCGACCCTTCCAATTTTGAACCCGACGTGCACGCACTTTCCCGAGGTTAGTGGTGCGATCTTCGATATATGAACTCACGAAAGCGCGCCAGGTGCCAACATGTTTGAAACCTCATCATATTTGCAGTGACGGGATACAAGCGAATCGTGGAGGTTAAGTAATTTCGGTTACCTTACGTATCGTACGACTCTACGCGTTTCTGCTCATGAACACCTTAATTTACCCATTCACGAATCAATGAGTAGCTTTATTTCGTAAGACGTTAAACTTTATTCGGAAACTGTAAGCCGCCCGCAATTTTAGAGGATATAAAATCTACAACGCGTTTTTCTCTTGTAATATAATTTGGAATGAGCTAAGTATCCTAATGAATTCAAAAACTGGCAAATTTATATGCATCCAAAGCCCTTAAAATTCAAAAACAAAAAATTGCATCCAACAAGATTTAAACACTATTAAATAAAAAAAATTCAAGTGTATCAACATTTGTCCAAAAGCTAGGAAAATCATGAAAATAATAGGGTTAAATGACCGTAGCCGATCAGAACTCTTCATGACAGACGAAGCACTTAGAAATTTGTCGCGTGTGAATGATAGATGATCAAACATGATAGATGATCATCAAGATGATGAATATAGTAAAACCTACGACACGCTGAACCGCATCCGAGCCAATCTCCGCTTTTCAACCACATCAAGAAGTTCAATTTACTACCCCATGAAAACCAAAAAAATCTGTATTCTTTCCAGAAAATCTGCAATCTGCATGCAGATATCTGTATGAAAAATACGCAAGAAATCTGTATGAAAGCAGACAAATCTATATGTATATGTGGCCTCACTGGTCACAACTGAAATGATCTGCTATAATTTAGAACCAAACTGCATCGCCCGAAGGCAAACAAAGCCACCAATAGCTGTCAAACGCAAGTGCGCGACGTCACCGTGCGATGGTCTATTTGCTGAATACACATTCTCATGTCAGCCTACTGCAACTTGCAAGTTGATGCAACGTAAAAAAAAATCATGAACACATGAACGCGCTACCCAACACACACAGCAAGTGATCGAGAGAGAAAGAATCAGAAAATCGGCATCTTCGAAGGTGCCTCTGCGGTCGTAAGCAGCACAAAAGGCAGAAAAAAAACAAATTCTCTCTCGCTCACATGCCGTTCAAATCGAATGAAAGAAAAGCTGTGTGCCTTAACATAGGTAGTCAAAATTTCACTCTGATCCCGTTTCAAACACGACGTGAAATATCACCAAAACCAATACTTAGCTTCTGTTTCCTGTCTCTCCAGTTGCATTTTGCAAGCCAGCAGCAGGAACCACAAATGCAAGAAAGCTTTGCACTTCGCTGCGCGCAAAGCTCAGCGGAAGATAAAAAAAAACACACAAACCCAATCGATGTCAGTGGAGAGGACGTGTTGAACCTCATTCCTTCTTTACGGTTTCCACTCTCTTTTCACTAACACTACCGTTCACTTGGTAAAAATCAAAACGTACACGAATGGCGAACTATATCTTCTGTGCCAATTTACACTGCATAATCACTTCCATTTTTGATCTTCTAATTTTCACTCCACTCTAACTAATTTGTATCTTACACACGCGACACCCGATATACTTGAAAATTTACAACCTTTCATGACCTCTAGTGCGAAAATACATGTGAATTTTATTAGAAATTTACGGACCGATTCAATGTACGTGGACGAACGTGAGCGGCGAATAACTCCGACCTCGTTGATATTGAATGACATTCGAGATAAAAAATAGTTATCTGGTAACTGAAAAATAGAGATATTATTAATAAAACTAAGTAAAACATACAATATCATGAATATTTTGGCTCAATTTGTCTCTACATCTTAATTCAAAGCTACGATATATGATTTTTTAATATATGAGTATGAGTGATATATGAGTAAAAATAACAGTATTTTGGTTACTGAAAATTGAGATATTATTCACAACACTACGTTAAACAAGCTAAATCATGAATATTTGAACTCAATTCGCCTTTATATCTAAATTCAAAGCTATAATATGTAATTGTTCTTCATTGAAATGTTTGTTAATGTTCAGGAAAGACATTTGAGGAATAATAATAGGTATCTCATTGCTAAGAGTTGATATATTACTTTAAAAACTACGTATGTTTGAAGATGATTTTCTGCATACAGAAAAACACATTAAAATACTCTTTTTAAAATTTATATATATTATACATATAATGCATGCAAAATTTTGACTTTTTGATCATGAGCTCAATTCGCCTGTTAATTATTTTTTCAATAAAATGTTCGTTGTTCCTTCAACATCTGCAAATATTTTCTTGCAGAAGAATTTATGTTTTAATTTGGTGCGAGTCGAGCAGAAAAAAATACATTTCTGATGTTTTCGTAGTTTTACGAATAGTAACACATTGCGGAATTCGAAATATGTTTTTACTTTTACCAAAACTAGATCTTGGCACATTTGGCTGGAGTAAAGGCCGCATTTCATTGGTTTAATTTTTTTTTATTTCTACGTAGTTATGTGGATTAAAACGTTAACTTCTTCTCAGATGTGTTCCTTGGACATCAACAAACATTTTCGTTATAAAAATTCACATGTTATCTCTTTATATATGATTATAGAGGAGAACTAAGCATGTCACGCTAAATTCTTCTTACTTTGATTTCTTTCTTCTAAAAGTTACATAAAAAGATGTTTTACTGTGAACGATTGACGAATATCCGGTTATCACCCGAGTGTGGTATATTCGGAACTCGGATGACCCCACATAACATTTTCCAAAATAACGACTTATGGTTTCAGGAAAATAATCTAAAGTGGTATTTGGCCAACCATTTCAATACGTCCGAAACTTCCGAACTCCATACGTCATTTTGAAATCCGAAATGGCGACTTACAGTTTCTGTAAACATCCCCAAATCACAAAATTCAATCCAATATTGGTATTTCCGTTCTGTGCGTTCTCAAAATGTTTAAGTACTTAAAGTGATGTTGGACGTATAAGATGTGAAATATTTTTGAAGTGCTAATAATGCAATGAATTATAAAAAATGATTCCTAATTTTGAAACTTTTGATCCCGAGCATCGCCGGGAACGTTCAACTAGTTTATACTAAAAATACACTAAATCATTGCACAAAGTATTGCAGCGAGATCTGTCGAAATGTTTTTATCTGTTACATTCTGAGATCTTTTGAAAGCTCTGCTACATAAACAATCACTTGGATTTCCAAACATACAATCTGTTTTGAATACAAAAATCGTTGCTTTTTTATGGCTTTTAATAGTGAAAATTATGAGATACTCGTTTCATTTCCGGAATAGTTTCTGTGTTTTCTGCAGACATGGATCATACTAAGTTGTTTAAACACCTTTACTCCTTGTACCAAAACACAAGCCCTTCGAAGCAGAAGATGCAGTCACGAGTTTATAAGTTGTAAATAAATTAAATTAAACACGATTTTTTTCTCAAGTATTTTTTGTATGTATGTTACTACAGTCAGGCTTTTATTACGCGGGGGATACTACCTCGTAAAAAATACGCGTTAATTCGAAAATCCGCGTAAAAAAACCACGATAATTCAAAAATCCGCGTTAAGTGAACCAGCAAAAAGGGCTTTGAAAAAAACCCAAGACGCTCTAGAACCAGTATTTAAAATTGTCCTCTTTGACGGTCATTCCGGATCTTTCGGAGGGCGTTGGGTATTTTTTGGACTAAGTCTTCTACTAGATAAACACTTAAACGTTTCTGGTTCCAAACCCACGTTAATTCGAAAATTCGCGAAAAAGTTTTTGAATTAGCGCGGTTTCGCGTAAAAAAACCGCGTAATTAAAGATCCGCGTAAAAAACCTCGTAAAAAAATCCGCGTATAAAAAACCGCGAAAAAAAACTTGTATTTCTGTACGTTTTTTCAGAAGCGGAGAGGGAAGGGGGGGGGGGGGTAATCGAATGCAACGTTTTTTTTTTCAGGAGGGGTTTAGGTTTTGTGACCAAATGCTACGAGGGGGGAGGGGGGTCTTAAAAATCAAGAAAAAAATGCTACGTCATTTAAGTATGTTCCCTAAATAAATTTCGTTTTATAATTAACCTGACAACCGCCTCTTAACTCTCATTAAACCGGTGGACAAACTTCGGTTCGTTTCCTCGAGACGACTCGAGGGAGAGAGAAAGCCGATCGCCTGGAGCCATCTGAAATATTTTATTCAGGATCATCTTCTGTATGTCAAAGGTGACTGCAGAGCACCATTACTGCTCCGAAGACTGTGTCATTGTACCGCTGCAGCAGCAAGGCAACGCAAGGCGTTCACCACGCCGCCCATGTCTTGATTGTGTGCTTTCCGAAAGGTGCAGGACTGCACGATCCCGAGAATGAGAAAGTTAAGTGTCAATGGATTCGTGACAACTTGTTTGAAATGCAGCAGTATGCAATGGTGCAGCGGTGCATCGCGTCATATTACCGTAAATTTTGAAAAAAAAACTAGATACTAATACTAGCTATACATTCATGCATTACATTTGATAAACTAGTCTAACACGTCCATTATTTTATTAAATTAAACAAGCCTGACATTTGAACCAAAACTGTAACAAATAGTTCTATCACGTGGAAATCAAACTTGAAGTGATAGAAAACCTCCGTTGGAATTTTGCAACTATGACTTCAAATTATTTCAATGGCGAAATTATTCCTACGTTGGAGTTCCCTTCGAAAAGTTTGTAAACAGTTTGAAATCAATTTGGCCAATATATTGTTGCTTTGGTATGTGAACTTCCCAGTCAATTTCTGCAGATGTAGCGTTTATTGACCTTGTTGAAGATGTTTTTCATCTCTTTATTTTATTTTTACTAATATTTCGAATGAATTTTTACCAAAAATTCGTGAAATTTACCCTTAAGCAAACGAATGCTATATCTAATTGTATTCTTTTAACGATCTAACCAACAGGAGAAAATTCCCTTCTGATTTGCAGTAACACATGTCTAAATTTTTACTTAATTCATTAGTTCCAAATTGAAATTTTGGTAGTAAACAATTTTACCTGCACAGCTAACATGATTTCCATTCGACATGCTATTTTCAAACATGTACAGTAGAATCCCTTTATAGCGACATCGCAAGGGACTGTCGTTATAGCGAAATGTCGCAGTAATACGAATAATGTTTGCATATGTAGAACAGAAGGTACCGTTGAGAATGTCGTTATAGATTCAGCAATGTCGTTATAGAGAGATTCGACTGTGCTATTGTCGCAATAAAGAATGACAAGTATTAGTTTTGGTATGCCGTTATAGAGGAAGGTCGTGATAGCGAAATGTCGCAATAAAACGAAGAATTTTAAAACAGAATAAAACAGAAGGGACGGTTGAGAATGTCGCTATAGCGAGATTTGTCACTATAAAAAGTGTCGTTATGGAGGGATTCGACTGTATTTTTAATATAGTTTATCTTCAGCTTTGTGAACAAGGTGAAACTATGAAAGGCTTGTTTTGTTTTGAGGCGAACACTTTTGCAGAAAGAAAAAAGTAAGCTTTAGGATTTTAATTGCTATATAACTACACTATTAACTAAATCACAATTTCAAACCCTAAATCTGATAACAGTAGCCAATCCATTTGTTTTCAATGGTACTGACCATAAGAAAAAGTTTACATTCACGGAATAATAAATCTAAGTTAACAGACTACAACTTTTTTATTACCCAGTCGCGAGTTATATAGTAGAACCAGAAAGTAAGATGAACTAAAGCTGTACGGAACCAATAAAAAATTCCATAAAATGCCTAGATTAGACGATTGTAGTGTTACAATACATAGACGATGGAAACTTAAAATTGGTTAAAACTCTGCGGTACGAAACACGATTACGGTCTCTAAAGACCAGCAGGCACTAGTCAGTAAACCGAACCGAATACCTACCGTCTCTAAAGAACGAATTGTTAACTAGGTTATTCCACTAGACATAACTGCGATACCAGCAACGGCAACTGCTTTTGTTAGGTCAGGTTTCACGGAAGCAAAAGTCTAAAATGGATTATCTAATTATAAACAACGCTGTTCCAAAGTGGAACTCCAATTCACGGTAGTGGCGATTTCATTCATTAAAATAAAACCAGAAAATTGGCACTTGAGTTCATGGTCAATTATGTGCGAATGCCGTCGTCAGCCGTTCGTAACGCAAGGTTTCATTCATGAATATTAACTTCCACTCACATGCGTACAGTACTACGCATCTTTAACATTCGCATTTGCAAACTATACTATATCATTTTGGTTTCCTCAAATAACAAAAAATTCATACAAAAAAAAACAGATACACGTTAATACAACCACCCATTTTCAAGCGTCGAAACTAGTATGAAGTTATTCGTCTTGGTTGAAGAAATGATTTAAGCACTGATTATATCTATAATTATAGGACAAATTGTTAACTATAATTCAAGTAATTTTGTAAGATTGATAGTCTAGCGGTGAGTTAAAAGCGGTGCGAAATCTTAGCATTCAACATCTTATTTATACATATCTTGATCAATTTCGTATACGAATATGAGTAAAACATAAGTCATTTTTACATAACATAGTCATTTTTTCTAAATGTCGTTCTATAAATTCATTTCAAAATTTAACAGTCGCCTGAGCTGTACGATTTGAAGTTGTAGAGATAAACCATATCAACCTTGATGCAACGAGGATATTTCTGGAAAAGATCACATTACAAATCACAAGCGACGAACCTGAACACAACAAGTCAACTAAGCAATAAAAAACTTCTGTTCCTTATTATTTCCACATGGCAGAAGATAAAGACACTATAAATCACCTTACCGTCTCATCCGCGCCAACAGAAGCAGACCTCAAAAAAACCTCACGTAGGCGACACAAAGAGGTTGCCCATATAACTGATTATTTTAAATTAGCATACGCAATTTCTACTAGGGTAAATGACCCAATAGTGGAGGAGCTAAGCACGAGTTATGCATGTTCAGCCATGTTTTGGCTAAGATAAACGAATCTAGCTGGTACTTTTCATTATTTTCTGTTGAAATGGGGTCTACTTGATAGTTTTGCACCTTAAAATTGACTTTGAACACGTTTTGAGGCTTGAAATTAACAAAAATATGCTGCACGCTTTTGCTCCAATAGTTGCGGTAGAGTTCCTATAGTTGCGAATGCGTGTTCCTATAGTTGCGATATATAAAACATTCGTGTTTGCTTGGTTAAATGAAGGTATTTAACTCGCTTGTAGTGGTTTTTAATTGTTTTAGTATTTATCATGTTGTTTTTAATCGGTTGACTAGTAGGTTGGCAAGTGAATACAAAAATGCACGAAATTAACCAAGAGACGGATTATGCACCAACTTGATCAGATTTTGGCAAAATTCAGTGAGAGTTTGTGGGTATGTAGGTTTTATTAAACTAAACAATTTTGCATGCTTCTCATAAAATTTCTCTAAACTAACATTTAAAAAGGGCTGAAGTTTTTGAGCAGTTTTTTTATAAACCAACGTATCTGGATATTGACTGATATTGAAACAAGTTGTAAAGGAATGAATTTTAGACAATTGCTTGAAATTTCATATAAAGATATTGGAAAATTTAATTTGAGATCCTACATGCATGAAAAATAATAAATGATTTAAATTTTGTTTTTTTTTTTTTTTTGATAGTCAATTTACCTAAACCTTTTTTGAACGATTTAAAAAAAATTCTAACAAAAATTCAGTCATGTTTATGGAACATTTTCAACGTAAAACAATGTTGGACATAAAAAAGACTAATAGCGCTCATTTTGAAATGCTTAGAAGAATTTTAGGCGACTAAAGTGTTTGTCTATAAACCTTGGCTTTAAGAAATCTGAGATAACAGTTTCCATATTAACTCACTTTTTTTTGAAATCTTTTTTTTGTTCAAGTAAAACTTTAGACACTTTCCTAAACGTCTCTTTCTCTTGTGTTTCTCTTGAAAAAAGCTAAAGTCTATTACCTCTGCTTCGTACCATGTCTGCGCCTACATTTTCGACGTTAGTGTTTACTAAAAGAGCCATCTAGTTTCTGACTGTTTCACAACAACATACTGCGAAAGGCTCGTCAAAAGAATTACAAGACCATAAGCAGTGATTAAGCATCGATTAAGAGGTCATACATAAGTAACGTAGCATTTTAGGGCTGAGGGCGGCAGACTTTGTGACCGATCATGTAAACGCGGGGGAAGGGGAAAGTGTGGTAATTTTCGAACCCAACCTTCCCCTTTCACAGTGATAAGTTACATCATTTAAGTATGTCCCCTAGTACCTACTTATCCTTAATATTCGCAATTCGTCCCTCATAATCTTCTCTAATAAACGTAAATCAGAAATGCGGAACATACCGCAACTACAGGAGAAGAGTATATCCGGTGATCCAATAGTGGAGGAAGTAATTTATAGATAATATGATCACCAATTACCGAACTTCACCTGTGAAACAGTTTCTATAATAAACTATTATCTGAGAAAATAATTATATGAGTATTAATCGTACTAAAAACACACACATATCTTAAAAACTTTGTGGACAAAATAAGATAATAGGTAGTGAAGGGTGCCTTCCAGGTAAGTTTCTGAAAAATACAGTTTTTTTCCAGTAGTTTGGATATTTTCAGTATATATTGATATAGTAACGTATGTACTTATGTTTAATCTATTGTTTCTTCAACATGTAGCATAAGCAATTCACCTCTAATTAATTTAAACGATGGATTTTAAAGCGATACCGCAACTATTGGTGCTACCACAACTATTGGATCATCTACCCTAAGTATCAACGGCTTACACGCACGGTACTTGCTCTGAACTTAAACCACAAAAAAAAACAAGTTAGCGTGGAAAACCTCATATTCCTCCATGGTATACAACCAGTAACAGTGAACGAACTTATAATGAATCATAAGTCTGTCAATTTGCACATCGTTAGCAAGCCAACAAGCTGGAGTGGTGGGGGAGATCACACAGAATAATGTGTTCTGACATTTGGTCTGCTTTTGAACTAGCGATTTTGTTTGTCATGAGCCTTTCCTCGGAATAGGGTGAATTGTTAAGCCATGGAGCCCATTTCCAGACTATTATAGAGGATATGACAGTCAAAACAAACGGTTTACCCTCTTGGTTTATCACTATTTTGCTACACCAGTTTTACAATTATTTGTAAAAAGAATTATAAAATTTCTATATGTGGTATGTTTTTCAAGTTGAATGTGTGGAAAAATTCGCATTGCCACAATCGCAATAACCACTTTTGATTTTAAATCAGCTTTTAAGAGTTGATTTTGCGAAAAATTTGATCATCCAAATATTTTACGTTTCAAATATTCAACCGGAATAGTGGTGATTATAAAAATTAAGAGATTAACTAAGCCTGATACAAGTTCCGATTTTTTTATGTCAAAGGTAATCAATGTTAGCCAAGGAAGGGGCGAATAAACAACACCGAGAAGACAAAAAGGAATATCGTCAATGAACATTTGTATGCAAGTTACGATGGTTGTAACTTGCATTCAAATGAATGTTGAACAATATTATTGTAACTCTATTACTAATTATAAATAGCTCATATTATATATGCTGTAGAAAAACCAACAAAACGGCTTGAAATTTTTTCCTTCCCCTTATAATTTTCAACATTTTTGAAGGGGAGAGTAACATGAAATTCGTTCTCCGGTGTCAGATTGCAATAAACGCAATTATAAAACGATTGAATCCAATCCTTTTAAAATCCAATCCACCCAAAATCAAGTCTAAATACGAGGTGCTCTGGTGTTTCTGATCTTATCAAAGTACAATCCAAATAAATTCCAAATCTGATCCAAACCAAACCCGATCCAAAACCAATTCAAACACAATCCAAATTCGATACAAATGAAATCCAAATCACTTGCAAATTCAGGACAACTACAATACACATCCAATACAAATTCAGTCCAAATCTGATGCAAATTCAAATCAACTCCAATCCACATCCAATACAAATGCAATGCAATCTAAATCCAATTCAAATCAAATCCAAATGCAATCCTAAGCAAATCCAAGACAGTTCACATATAATGTAAATTCAATCCAAACCCAATCCAAGTTCAATCTGAATCCAATCCAAATTCAATCCAAACCCGATCGAAATTATAATCCAGTCGAAACCAAATTCTGCGAAGATGAAGTCCTCCTCTATTGCTGGGCCATACGGAATTCCAACGTGCGTGCTGAAAAAGTGCACTGATGTTTAAGTTGAACTCCTGCGAGCAATTTTAAATCTCTCACTACCAAGTAGGACGTTCCCTACATTCTGGAAAAGTTCATGTATGACGCAAGTGTACAAGAAAGGAGACAAAACGGATATTAAAAACTATCGCGGAATACCTTCGCTGTCTGCTGGATCTAAATGCTTTGAGATACAGTAAGGTCGCTTTTTACGCGGGTTGCTTTCCTCCATTACTCAAAAACGGTACAAGATATCGACCTCATTTCAATCACGTTTTCCGTTTTAGGCCACCAGTGAACATATATCAGCTTCCAAAAAAAAACAAAATTTTTGGTGTAAATACTCAAAATTTAAAATATTGCATTTTGGTCTCTAAATTGGCCACTAGCATATTCAAACGAGGTTTTAACGTTTTAGGACGGTTTTCTTTGTTATATTTGCAACTCAAAAAAAAATCGTTTTTTACGCGGGCGCATACAAATTTGGAACGCATCCCCCGCGTAAAAACCCCCTTAGTGTAGTCCATTACTCCATTACATTACATTACTAAATCAAATCCAAATTTACGCACCGCAACGCACTCTAAGGTTCAAACAATAGTCACGACAAAATTCCAGAAACATTGTGTATGGTGTCAAATACCCTATGATAAGTAGGAGCTGATGATTCCAAGATGTGTACTACTTGTTCGATTTGGACGTGTCTACAAAAACCTTTCGTCAGTGTATTCGTAGTAGCATGTGAATTCCTAAGTATTTTACATTAGATCGTGTAGATCATGTAGTCAGATGATTTTTATAGAAATGAACTATAAACAAAAATCCAAATTTAATCCAATCCAAATCCGATCGAAAACCTAATCCAATTCAAATCCAATTGAAATTCTAATCCAATTCAAATCCAATCCAAATTCAATCCAATGTCATATAAATACATTCCAAATCCAATCCATATCCGATCCAAGTCCAATCCAATCCAAGTCGAACACAAATCCGATCGCAACTCTAATCCAGTTCAAATCTAATCTAAATCCAATCTAATCTAAATCCAATCTAATCAAAATCCAATTCAAATCTAATCCAAATCCATTCTAAATCGAAATCAAATTTCTAATCCAATACAAATACAATCCAAATCCAATTTATATCCAATCCAAATCCGATCCAAATCTAATTCAAATCCACTGCGAATCCAATCCAAATTGAAGCCAAATTCAATCTAAATCCAATCCAAATCCAATCCAATCCAAATCCAATCCAAATCCAATCGAAATCTAATCCAAATCCAATCCAAATCCAAATCCAATCCAAATCCAATCCAAATCTAATCCAAATCCAATCCAAATCCAATCCAAAACCAATCCAAATCCAATCCAGATTCAAGCCAAATCCAATCCAGATTCAATCCAAATCCAATCCAATCCAAATCCAATCCAAATCCAATCCAAATCCAATCCAAATCCAATCCAAATCAATCCAAATCCAATCCAAATCCAATCCAAATCCAATCCAAATCCAATCCAGATTCAATCAAAATCCAATCCAAATCCAATCCAAATCCAATCCAAATCTAATTCAAATCCACTGCGAATTCAATCCAAATTCAAGCCAAATCCAATCTAAATCCAATCCAAATCCAACCCAAACCAAAACAAATCCAATCCAATCCATATCCGATCAAAAACCAATCCAAGTTCAATTCAAATCCAATCCAAATCCAACTTAAATCCAATCCAAATCCAAATCCAATTCGAATCCAATACAAATCCAATCTAAATCCTATCCACATCCAATCCAAATCCAATCCAAATTCAATCCAATCCAAATTCCAAATTTCATTTTCATTCGAAATCCAATCCATATCCGATCCAAGTTCAATCCAATCCAAGTCGAACACAAATCCGATCGCAACTCTAATTCAGTTTAAATCTAATCTAAATCCAATCCAAATTCAACCAATATACAATCTAAATACAATCCAAATCCATTCAAAATCTAAATCGAATTTCTAATCCAATCCAAATTCAATCCAAAACCAATCCTAATCCAATCCAAATTCGATCCAAATCTAATCCAAATCCAATGCGTATCCAATCCAAATCTAATCTATACCCAGCCCAAGTCCAATCCAAATCCAATCCAAATTGAATTCAAATCCAATCCAAATCCAATCAAAATTCAATCCAAATCCAATCCAAATCTAATCCAAACCAATCCAAATCCAACCCAAATCTAATCCAAATCCAATTCAAATTCAATCCAAGTTCAATCCAAATGAAATCCAAATTCAATCCAAACCAAACCGAAATCTAAATTCAATCAAAATTCAACCTAAACCCTATCGCAATCCAAACCAAGTTCAACCTAAATCTAATCCTGATACAATCCAAATCTCATGGAAACGTAGATTTCTTACACTATTTTTTGAAAGAAATTGAGTGAAATTAGCGGATAAGCAAAATGTAAAAATCTTATTTTTTTCAGTATTATGAAGGTGTACACGTGTTATTATGTATACAACCAATCCAACCCAAACATTATCCACATCCAATGCAATCCGAATTAAATCCGAATCGAATCTCAATCTAATCCAAATTCAATTCAAATCTTTTCCATATACAATCCACATCTAATCCAAATTCAAACCAAGTGCTCTACAAATCTTATCCTAGTACAGGCCAAATCTCATTGAAGCGTAAATTTCTTAGACTACAGTGACGTTTCGATTTCATTGGTTTTATCATGTTAAAGAATTAACTCACCTAGCGATGCCATCTAGCGGCGGAAAATTGTCAGCAAATTTTCAGGCAATCGCTGCTTTTAACCCTGGGAAGATAATCTTATTCTGGGGTTAAACCCAGTGTAAGATAATAATTCGATTCGAATTGATACATGAATTTTACATCTTTTAAAATGCAAGTTTTTGTTCAAAATTTCATAATGAGGGATCATTACGGTGTTAAGAAATCGATACATAATAAATATCGGATGTTTTTTGAAAATCGAGAATGGATTCGCACTATTTGAAAAAGAAGGAGATAATGTCACTAAAAGCGTGGAGTCAAATTGACGCAGACTTTCTTTCTAGGGTAAAATAAGAGTTCTAGTTTTAGGTTGATTTATAAAAGGACTTGAATTGAAATTGATAAAAATGTAGTAACTTCATGCCATGCTCGAACGTATTTGACACTCAGAAATCGCCGTTATTGCTCATTGGAAGATTAGAAATGCCTGGATACTTGAAAAATATAACGACTCCATTGCATTACCGAGGCTAATGCTTGGATGAATCGAGAACTTTTCAGCCGTCCACATGGAATGTGGAAGTTTTGCAAGCCAGGGTTCCGAAAAAGTTTTCAAAAAAAATTCCTGATATTCTCTGAAATATAACATCATTTCCCTGTTTTTTTTTCTCAGCAATCAGAACAAAAAAATGCAACGTACATGAATGAAACTCTGATATCCCAATGAAAATCAATGATCGGATGGGAAACCAAACAGTAAAATCACGTACCTATTAGACTTTTATGTTGTGAAAATCCGATTTGACGCTGGAACACCGTTGAGAAAGGGTCGTGTCTCGGTAAAGCGTCGCCTAAAATAACTAGACATCTTGGGTTTCCGACGATCTGGAAAGTTATGGTCCTCAGCAAATTTGTTCAGAAGGTCGAAGACTTCTAGATGGTGGAAAGTTAAGTACGGAATACCACTGGTACTAGTCTGCACGCAATTCTTCGTATTTTGAGACTGATTTACCTATACTACGATTCCATCCTACTAGAAACCAGTGGTCTTCAAACTGTTGTCAACGTTTTCTACAGTTTCCTTTTGACAAGATTCCTAAAGACCGCAGCAGATAAGTAATCTTCAAAATTTTGAAAACTGCATGCATACAAGCTGCCTGCCTTGCGGTCAAAGTAAAAAACAAACTGTGTATCAAATAAAATCTCTTGATCCTCTCAACAACTGAAGACGACGACTTTCAAAATAGTCGGATTCACGAGGTGAATAAGATTCAAAATACTTAAAACTGTATATTCGAGAACAGGAAAAAAGGCTATATCAAAATGAGGTGTACCATCATTTTGCCGAGAAAAAAAAATCGCTGCTTGCTTACGTTGGAAGTATTAATACAAATTGAATCTGTGTGCTACAAAATTAAATAATAGAAAATTATTTAAATTTTTCATCCGATGTATTTGTTCCTAACATGCAATTATACACTAACATTTTATTTCTTAACTGTTAATTATTTGCAAAAATTTAATTGTATGCAAAAATTCCCTCAGTTCATTCATTCATCAAAAATTATTTAGTCACTTTTGGAGTAAGCATTTTTGAGTATTCAGTATTCTTGAGGAAAAATGTCACAATTGAATAAAAATCCAATCTTGTATTGAAGCTAACAAAAGCTTATTTCCAAACGAGTACATTTATTTGTTATTTGGTGTGGAAAAATTCCAAAGTTAATCAAATAAATTACATAGAATAAGTAGTACCAAAATCATAAACTAATTTTGTAAAATTGTTCAATTAATCTTTGTTTGGCACGCGGCGCACAGTGTGTCCAAATCGAGAAACGGACGGCAAAACTATTTTTTCAAGTCCTATGTTATTCATACCTTCTAGAAAGTTGCTTCGTTTACTGCTGTCCTTCATATGCTTTAATGGAATTAGTTACAAATTTCACCGTATAGAGGGCGCCATATCTAACTTTTAAACGTGACTTGCTAGACGAATGGTTTCTTCTGCAAAGTTGTGTAAAATTCGATTACGAAAATGTTTGCTGAATACTTCAAACCTCTAGAAATTGAGATTTCAGAGCTACAAGACGTTTTCTAAGAAGGCTTTTTAAAAGCAGTTTTTTATCCATATGTTCAACTCTAAGGCCTAAAAAATGACCGTATATAATTGAGAGTGACGTGGTAAATCAAGGTGAACAATTTCTAAAGATATATTGGTTATTATCTACAGTATTCATGAATGAAAACTGGAAAAAAGTGTTTTTAAAGGCCTTTTGTATTTGAGTTGAAACTCGAAAAGGCGCAAACGAACCCAAGCTTCTATGAAGCCATCCGATAGAGTACCTTTCTGACTAACAGAAAAACACAAAATTACAGTGGGTTATTTGTAGTTTTGAATATATGGCCAACTGAAGTTACCGATTTTTACATGCATTTGTGCGCTCTTTATAGCACAAAGGCCGGCGCGTACACTACGTTTCCGTTTCCATGCCCAACGAACAGACACCACAATGGGGCTAAATCTAGAAACGGACGGAAATAGGTAATTTTGAAGTCCAATGTTATCAGTATCTTCTAGAAAGTTGTTTCGTTTACTGTTGTCCTTTATATGCTTCGATGCTTTTGTAATCAAATTTTACACAACTTTGCAGAAGAAACTATTTGGCGCCCTCTATATGGTGAAAATTGAAGTGGGTTGCATCGAAGCATATAAAGGACAACAGTAAACGAAACAACTTTCAGGAAGATACTGATAACATTGGACTTCAAAATTACCTATTTCCGTCCGTTTCTAGATTTAGTCCCATTGTGGTGTCTGTTCGTTGGGCATGGAAACGGAAACGTAGTGTACGCGCCGGCCTTTGTGCTATAAAGAGCGCACAAATGCATGTAAAAATCGGTAACTTCAGTTGGCCATATATTCAAAACTACAAATAACCCACTGTAGTTTTGTGTTTTTCTGTTAGTCAGAAAGGTACTCTATCGGATGGCTTCATAGAAGCTTGGATTCGTTTGCGCCTTATCGAGTTTCAACTCAAATAAAAAAGCCTTTAAAAACACTTTTTTCCAGTTTTCATTCATGAATACTGTATATAACAACCAATATATCACTAGAAATTGTTCATTTTGATTTACCACGTCACTCTCAATTATATACAGTAATGTTTTAGGCCTTAGAGTTGAACATATGGATGAAAAACTGCTTTTAAAAAGCCTTTTTAGAAAACGACTTGTAGCTCTGAAATCTCAATTTCTAGAGGTTTGAGGTATTCAGCATACATTTTTGTAATAAATTTTTACACAACTTTGCAGAAGAAACCATTCGTCTAGCAAGTCACGTTTAAAAGTTAGGTATGGCGCCCTCTATACGGTGAAATTTGTAACTAATTTCATTAAAGCACATGAAGGACAGTAGTAAACGAAGCAACTTTCTAGAAGATATGGATAACATAGGACTTGAAAAAATAGTTTTGCCGTCCGTTTCTCGATTTGGACACACTGTGCGGCGTCACACGAACATGCAATTTCCATCTCACAACATTAAATAGCCAACGAAACTTCGATAGATTGAGTTGATAGACAACTTCAAACGCACCCCTTCGATCAGGACACACTAGAACCGCGTTCTTGCTCACAAGCTTTGCGATGTCTTACAATCCATTATGACATTGCAATCAATTATATTACAATGGCCATTACAAAATGAAACACTTGAGAAGAAGTTGGATTGCCTATGACTGAGGCTTAGCCCTATCCCGGGACCTGCAAGTATTAACTAGGTACATCTTTCATTCGAGTTTTCGATGCCAGACAGAATAACTCAAACCTCCACCAGCAGATAGCAGCCGAGTTTCCGACCGAAAGCAATAGTACTGGCAATACCAGACAGTAGTAGAAAGAGACACCCAGCGCAGAGTTTTCACAATGAAGAAAGATTCAGCGACCGAACGTTGCCGCTGCCATCGCCGCCGCCATCAGCCAAATCAACAACAACAACATCAGCAGCAGCAGCTACGGTTAGAAGGGTCTAAATCGAATAGGGATAACACAAGTAAGAAGGAAAAAACCGGCATCAAATTTTATTATTCTGTTCCTGTTTTCCCTGCCTGGCCGTCTGCCGAGTCCTCACACCAAACCAGAATACAGCATCCAGATGAACCGGCTTTGATGGTGGTTACGGACCCGACAAACCATCCGTTCATGTAGCCAACAACGCCAAACGCCACCAACCGTTTATTAAATATATATTTATAACAATATATATCCGTGTCTAGATTTCCTGGTTCATAGACACATGCGTACGCATTCCCGGACCTGGAATCCCGAGACCATAGAAACACCGAGATACATTCCCGGGGAACAACCGAAAAACCGAAATGCTGCCTCATCCCCGAACTGTCTCCGTTGCCTGTAACTGCAGCCATCACCGACGGCGACCGAAGGCATCAGGGTGGCAAGCGTCGACATCCTCTCCAGACCTTACGGAGCGGTGGCAGACGGTCGACACGTTAAAAGGGCAATGACCGAATTTCATACCGCCGCTGTCGCTCTCGTAGTCATCGTCGTGGCCGTCGCCGTCATCGTCATCAGCATTACCAAGACCAACTCCGATAGAACCGTTGATGCCTCGCATGCCAGCTATCCACTTAGTATCGACAGAGCAGAGAGCAACTAACCGGAGCAGCGACGCGCCCATCCCGAATCGGGGATCATTGTGGCCCGCGTTTGAATGGGGGTGAAAAGAAAGATAACTCTTCCGATACTACGGAGAATAGCCGTGGAAGAACCGATTGCGCAGCAGGACGGCCCGGGTTGGGAGTGATGCGTGCACGAGAAACGACGTCTAGCGTACGATGCCATCGCAGAACCTACCCGACACCATGGTCCAATATAATGGACGTGGATGGAAAATTCGTTGACGCGAGAGGAGTCGCTTGTGCGAGGAGCGAACATCAGCTACCAAACGTCTCCCTATCTGACGCACATACACATTCATCGGACCAGTACAGGAAGCGTGAGAAAGGACAAGCACTGGAGGATGGCTGCGTAACACAACACATTCTCAAAAGCAACCACAAACCACGGGATCCATTATTTACCGAGCGGGTAGGCTGAGATCCGGGAGTGATGGAACACTCAATTTTCGCTAGATTCAAATATCACGTGGCGCACATTGACACTCATCGTTGACGACATATTGCAAAATGGTAAACTGATCAAATATTCAAATTTAAATTTTTGCAAAATGATTTTACATATTTACTATTTTTCCAAAGATCGACTTTATCGAAATAAATTCAAACAATTTGATTCTAGCTAGAATGTAAACAGGAACTCCGAGACAACTCTATCATCCCACTGCATCTGCAAAAAACAGTGAGTTACTCTGCGCTAGTCGCTACAGCAAAAACATTTGTTTATATGCTTTAGTACTCTAACATTCAACTGAGAGTTCCACGTGCTTGCAGGCTCCAACCTACCCAAAACAACACCTCCTGCTGATCCTGATTTCCATCGAGCACAACGAAGTGGTAGCAGACGTCAACGACATCGTTTGCACCCCGCCTAAAGTGCATCAATGGTTATGGTAAGCATGTCTGGCCGTCTGCTCTCATTCTCAACCTTATACAACACTGCTTTCTAGTATCAGCCAGGCAAAACAACACAAACAGCGCGTTGCAGGAGTATGCGTAGCCTTCGGTTCCGATACATAGAAAATTCATTGTGTGGCAGGATCAGCGAGATATCATCTGGTTGCTCTCATCTGTGCAACACCTTCTCCCATTCAACCTTCCGCGAGACGTTTCCTTCCACCTCGGGGTACCCTGCCCCGGAGGCCTGTCTGGCGTCCGCATGTTTTTTGCCAAACTCATCCTTGCTCAACGTCCTTGCAGTAACAGCAAGGGCTATAAGAGGGTTTTTGGCTTCCATCTCGCTGCGCACACAAGTGTGCGTGCGCGCGCGAATAAATGTACTACGAAAGTGTCGTCCCGCTCGGACTCCTGCTTGAATCACGCCATCCAGCCGTCGTCGCAAAGCTGTTACCCCTCGAAAACACAAGCAGAAAGACAGTCAACAATTTGTTATCGATACACAGCATAATAATACAGTACATAAGTTTAGGGGTCGATGAAATTTTCATTTCGGCGAGACGCGTCAATGGACCATAAATTAGCAATCAAAACAAAGAAACCATTCCGGTCACCTACTCTATCTCGCAATAAAGCGTTATTTTCCAGCGGTATAATGTTACGCGTTTATTTCTAATTGATTGCGAAATCTGTCTTTGGGAATACAATTTTCCTACACTGCATTCAAATCCGCCCGCTCCTGCCGATGTTTCCACGCCTTTCAATCCAAAGCATTCCAGACGGAGCGCAGTTACGCTATGGCCTCATCCCTCGCCAGATGATGGGATGCTGCCTGGCGACAGAGTTCAATGACCAAAACACAGCACCCGCCGTTCCTGCCCGCCGCGACTTTGCCGAAAGCCTGTGAATATGCAGCCCAGACACCGACACATTCATAGCCGTCCAGAACTGGGACTACCGCTTCCCCAAGCGTTACCATCGGTTACCGTTTTACGCCAAAGCGCGCGTCTGGTTCCTATCCCTCTTTTTAGCACCGGCACCCGTTGGTCACCAATCAGACAATCGTCGGTACATAAATCAGGTTGAAGAGTCCAGGCCCAAAACCGGGACCCTCCGTATAACCTAACCGCGTTTTCCTGTTTTGGGTTCTATTTGCAGGTGGCTGAAGTACACCTTGCCGTTGGCACCATCAATCCTTGCCCAACCCGAGCTACATTCATTGATTGCGGTCGGTGTGTGCTCAGCACCACATCCACCTGGATCTCTAATGAATTGTTCCCCGTGTAGGCAGCAACACCGGTGCGTTTGAATGCTGAAAATCTTACAATTATTCAAAATATGCAGAACAGATAATGAGAGCTAAATGCATTGCAGCAAACGGCAGTCACTCTTGCAGAAAATTAATCATGTAAATGAAAATTCGATAAACAAGATACATTTTCCTGTGATTGTAGAACATTTTTTGTTGTGATTCATAATCAGCAATTTAGAGTTGCATAGTTGCGTTTTGCTGTGTTGAAATAAAGCAACAATGCACCAGCAACAAAGAGCAACAAAAAGTGCAGAAAAATGAACATGGAAGCGAAATAGAAAAAAAATTGAAGAGAAGTGGTATGAAAAATGAAAGAGATACTGAATATGACATCAGAAGAGAAATTTCTAATAATGATGAGTTAACAAAATATAAAGATATGGAACGAAAAAAAAAATAAACAACACAACAAGAGGAAATAAAGAAATATGGGCAAATAAAATGAAAAAGCATTGGCGAAAAAAATGAATTTGAGATAATAAAAAAAATGAAATATAAAATAAGGATACAAAAATAACCTAATGATAACCGCAAAACCCTAAATAAATGTATTACAAGAAGTAAGAGGCAATTTAATATAACGATAATGGGAAACAGAAATAAAAATAAAAACAGAATATAAAAAAAACGAAAAAATGGCAAATTTGGAAGAAAAAAACACGGAAATACAAAAGTGTAACGAACAAAGTAATTAGAAAAAAGCCAGAGTAGTAGAAATTTGTGAGGAAAATGATACAGCAAATAAAAAAAGGAAAATTGCAACAGAAACGGGAAAGAAGAGAGGATTTGAAGAAAAAAAAATGTAAGAGGAAAAGGAAAAAGCAAAATGAGAATGGCAAGAAAAACATGAAGGAAAAAGAAAAAAAGGAATAGAGGGATGAAAAAGGGAAATTCGAAAAAGTAATAAAAAGTGAAAGAGGGATAAGGAAATAAAAAAAGCCAAATGGAAAATAAAATGAAGAGATTGAGTAAAACAGAGTAGAAAGGAGAAACAGAACAAAAATGGAAATGTAATTTAAGCAACGCAAATGGTAAATAAAACAGAAGAAGACAATAAAAAGGGAAAAGAAGAAAATGGGGAGGCAAAAAAATATAAGAGAGAAAAAGGAAAAGCAAAATGAAAAAAGAATAAGAAAAAAAGGAAAAGGATACGGTAAAAAGAAATGAGAAAAGTGGTAAACGAAATGGAAGAAACATAGGAGAAGTAGGAAGATTTAGAAAAATGAATGGACAAAAAATATAAGTGGTAGAAGGAAAGAGACAGGAATCATGTAACAAGATAATAGTAAAAGGTAAACAAGAGGGAAAGAAATTAGGGGTAAGGAATAATAAGAGAAATAAAATGGTAATAAAAGGAAGTAAAAGGAAAAGAAATTATAAAAAAAAAGAAATTATAAAAAAGAAAAAAACGAGAAAATGGAATAGGGTAATCGAACAAGAAAATGATTGACGGAAATCAAGAATAAGAAATATGAAAAGCAAACAAGAAAATTGAAAAAGGGAAACGGAAAATCAAAATTATAATATGATATAGGAAAGGAGAGCAAAAAATGAGGAAAAGAAATGAAGAAAAAAATGAAAGACCAAAAAAGCGGAAGAGCAAATGCACAATGGTCCAGAAACTGAATATAGGGGGAAATTTGTATCTAGAGTTCGATAGCAATATTTTAGAGAAAAATTTCCTTCTGCAAAGTTGTTACATAAAATAAAGCGCCCATTGAAAAAATATTAAAAATTAGGGTGACCCAGATTTTGATGAATTAGAGTATCTAACTTTTTTATCTTTGTAGATAGAAGGAAAAGTTGTTCTACAATGTTAAAGATCCGTTATTTTAGACAACTTCGCGAAAAAAAGTTTTTCTCTATCTTTGAAAATAACCGATTAAGATTGAAAAAACACATTTTTCGCTCTAACTTTTGACGTGGGATTACGTCTTTGTTTTCTATACTGGTATGCATTCTGTAAAATTGGAAATGAAACTGGAAAATGTTGCGTCAGATTTTAAACGGTAATAACAGCATAACCACATGACGGATAACAATAACCAATATGTTGTTGGATAGATAAAATGTTGAACAATTTTGTAGTACGCTTGTTATCATCATTATTTCATTGCAAAGCGGTAAAAATCGATAAAAAGTATCAAGGACAAATTTACGTGAACAATGAACCAATAACATGCGCGCATTCCTAGCACAGACAACATGAATAGACACAGAAAAGCAAAATAAGAGAGGAAGATTAAAAAAAAATATTAGAAAGGGAAAAGATAATGAAAAGTGATATGGGAATACAGGTCGGACTCGATTATCCGGAGACTCGATTATCCGGGGGCTCGATTAACCGGGGCTCGATTATCCGGAGAAAATGGTTCGATTATCCGGAGTATTTTTTGTTTTTGTATTTTTATAACGTACTTTTGTCTTCCGGGTCATTGGGAGGTTCTGGGTTGTTCATGATTGTAGCGGTACAAGCCCCGTTCCGCTTAGGCAGTTCGTTTTTGGCAGCTTTCTCGTCGTTCCTTCAACCAATTCTTACTTAATAACCTCCAAAAGCAAGGTATTATTGTTTTTTGTTGCCAATAAGGACAACCGCTATTGGAAGACCGGTTTCGGAATTATGGCAGGAATATTATTATATTCCTGTAATATAATGGCCATGATCATTGCAGTACTTAAAACCACAAGCAGACCTGTCCCGGTTCTGTTCCGGATACTCTCGGATTATTGAACCAAAACTCATCAAGCGAAATTAATAACGACTTGAAATCCGCAAAGTAGTCCATATCAAGCGTCTAGGTCGTTATAGGTCACTCAAGAAATGGAAAAAACATGAGTGTTTGTTTTTACATCTTCTAGATAATCAATGTAACCTAATTTATTATTACGTATATATGTATAACAAACGCCGACAAACAGTCTAAGGGCAATTTTTATTTTTTTTGTCGGCACATGCATTGTATACAATTTATTATAATAGAAAACTCACTATTCTAGATGACAGATGTTAAAAATTTAAATACAAAAAATGGCTCCATTATCCGGAAGGTTCGATTATCCGGAGCGAAATGTTTTTCAAAACTCCGGATAATCGAGTCCGACCTGTAATTGAAAAAAGCAAATAAAAGTTGTTTTGAAGAGAAGAAAAATAACAAAATGCGGCGAGGAAACACGAAGAGAAGAAATGTGAAAAAGAAATGAAAAAAAATTTAAAAATACAACAAAAATAAATAACTAAGAGAAAAGTGCGAAATATGTAAAATGGAATAAGCAATATACAAAATAAAAATGAGATTAAAACCAAATAAAGTGGAGTAACAATAATTCGTTAATTCTGCATTGCTTTAAATGAGTGAAACGAAGACATGAGAACCTACAAAATTAGACAAAGCTACGATCCGGTATATAGATTTACATATGCCATTCGCTGAATTACCAATGACTCGAGGCTTACGAAAACAAGAAATATTCTATATACGCACCGTTGTACACACATACAAGAGCTGCTACAACAATATGAGCAATAGTCCTAAACTCAAAAACTATTCAAGTAAGGGAACTGCCATCAGTAAGTATACAGTGACGATATTTGGGTGCCGAGAGCTCATTGAAGAGCTTCAAATTTGCAATAACGAGCGCTAGGCTGGAAGCATCGTCCTTCTAGACGAGGAAACCCAACAGCAGGAGTATGTAAAAGAAACGAACTGGCAACGACCGCACAATCCCCGGGAAACATGCTACCTTAACCGATAGCCGAATTCGGAAACGCTCTTCTCGATGGTAGTTTTCCAAAGAAAAATACTCCACCAGCAGCAGAAATCGCTCGATCCCACGCGGTATGAGGCAAACCGTCATCAGCGAGGCGCGCTGGCTACATAAGGAAGCAGCAATGTGTGAAGCTATTTCCTGGTTCCGGGACTTATATCACACTATTCCAGACTGCCTGGGCACAGAGCCTCTTCTTGCATTCGCACTTTCCTACCAGCATCCAACCTGGAAGCAGCCGATTTTTCACCATCACCACACCGGCATGGATGTTGTCTTTGTCATTGACCTCGTCGGGTTTGATGTAATTTTATTTACTTCACGGTTTTCCCATTCGGAACGATGGCAGAGCTTTGGCGAAGTGTCAACAAGCTCGGGGAAGAGTGACTGTGTTCTGAGTTTCTGCCAGAGAAAATGTGAAACTAACAGTTGCCACATAACTGGAATCCAAAACAAGGACCAGATATTCGTTCAAAATTTACCGAAAAAGATTGGCTTTTCGCTAGGCAACAGAGGAAATACTATTCTTACAAATGGAATTGGTGCATGGAATGTATTTATTGGTAGCTTTTACTTTTGGTTGTATTTTTTTTCTATTAGGTTCTGAATATTAGAGAATTGAAGCTAAATCTGATTTCCATGGCGGAGAATGTAGTCGACTACATTCCCAAAAAATCACAGTCACAGTCTTTATACATCTTTATACATTTACACTCGAATATTAGGCTTCTTATTGAAAGCAAATTCTTTAAAAAAAAAACAAATTAACATTTTTGCTGTAAAACTAAATATTTTATTATTTCTCGGCAAAACCACTGTACAAAACCTAATATATATAGTTTTTGTACAAAAAGTTGTTTCATTAAAACAAACGTTTTAAATTCAGTTTATATGATAGCAAATGGGAAACTAAGAAAATAGAATATAACTTCTAAAAAATATAAAAGATAAATTATGAATGAATGAAAAAAATAAGTATGGGTCATTCCATACGAAGTGACCACGAAAAAGCACAAACTTGGACACGACCATCACAGATTTTGCTCAAAGGTGGGAAAATTATTCATCTACTGTCACTTTGGAGAAATCCCAAATTTGGTGTCGATTGGAATACCCCCCGCTCTGTGGGATCTATAATCTATCTGGCAACACTTTTGGGCAAAAACAATATTTTTTCTGGATTCCTTGGTTTATTTTCTTCAAAATTCACCTATCACTATTTTTCGGGTGTCTTACGTCTATAAATTATAAAATAAAATAATTACGAAATTTACAACTTTTTTCGCAAAAATGTTATATCTCGTGATTGGCTCATATTACCTCGGGATGATAGTTGTTTCTTATGTGAAATTTTCCAATGAACACGATGAAATTATCAAATTTAAAATAAAAATGGCTGCATTTGCCGAAAAATGTAAATTTAGTTTTCAAATACAAAACTAATTTATCTGGCAACACTTCCGGTCAAAACTTATATTTTTCCTGGATTCCATGGTTTATTTTCTTCAAAAATCATCTATCAGTATTTTTCGGACATCTTACGTCTATGAATTGTAAGAAAGAGAAAAAAGAGATTTTTGACAAAAATTGCGCGACTTGGTAATAAAGAGGGGGGTCCTGGAGAGCGGAGGTTATTCCAATCGACACCAAAATTGGGATTTTTCCAAAGAGACAGTAGATGAATAATTCCCCCAACTTTAAACAAAATCTGTGATGGTCGTGTCCAAGTGGCGTGTACACTTCGTATGGAATGACCCGTATTTATTTCAGATGCTTATGCAAACCGATGCAGGACAGAGATTTTTTTTTACTTCTGAACAGGCTTCTTCCGTTCTCTTGATTTTTGCTCAAAATTGTTTCTCTACCTGCCAAACCCCTTGGAGAACTAGGCTTTCTCTCACACAGAGTGAGTAATTATCCACATTTAGGCGTAAAGTATTTTAGTCGCAGAGTTCCTTGTCACTATTAATCATCGCGTGTTAGGGGTTAACATTTTTTTTTTGCTCTCTCAGTTCAAGAGGGAGTAGTTTTCGTCAGCTTCTCGTTTGCTAGAAGAGAAGTTGGCCAAATATCAAAACATTTAGGTTTACATTGAAGCCACATCCTAACCGTTTTCGAATTAAATATTATAGGAAGATTCACAACTCACCATGGGTGCGTATTCTGCAGAAAGTACGATTTGATACTGTTTTTGCCGCACCCCAGAGCGATGAGAACGGTAACGCAATGCTCAGTTGATCGGCGAGCAATTTTTTTTCACTTTTCTTGCGTGCGCGGATGAGCAATTTACAAAAGTTTTTCTGGGCTTTTGCTCTGTCAAATTAGGAGCGTTTTTTTTCGTCAGAGAAACTATTATTCTGCCCTCTCTCTACAGCAGATGGTGTGATACACATTGAATGTAAGCTCACAGTTGTTAGGAGGGAAGAAAACTGTTTTCTCTTTAAGATGAAGATGAGCAAAACTAAGCCTGCTTCTGAGATGTTTTTCACATAACATATGCTTTTGTTACGTCAAAATAACGTTAACAAATCAACATACTCCACACTAATTGAAAATTATATAAGAAAATTGAGGTGATTAATCGAAATACACTAAGGTCACTTTTTACGCGGTTTTTTTACACGGGTTTCTTTTTACGCGGATCCCGGAATTTACGCGGTTTTTTACGCGGATTCCGGATTTTACGCGGTTTTTTTTACGCGGATTCCGGAATTTACGCGGTATTTTTTTGCTCGGATTTCGGTTCCTCTTCACTCGGATTGCAAAATTAACGCGTTTTTTTTACGCGGATTCCGGAATTTACGCGGTTTTTTTTTACGCGGATTCCGGAATTTACGCGGTTTTTTTCTACGCGGCACGTATCCCCCGCGTAAAAAGCGACTTTAGTGTATTACATATTTTTATACATGGGCTATTATTCCCTGTGTAAAAGCTTAACATTGCTGAAAATTGCCAACAAATTGTTCATGGCTTATGGTCAATAAACTGAACATTACCGATATTCAATAACTAATTAATCAATGAGCTTTCATTAATATAAAACCAATAAATCTGCTTGAGGGAAGACCCTACTCTGGAAGGTCGAAAAATCATGAATTTTCGTATTTTTTTTTTTCGGATAATTAAGGGGAGGTGAAGTGTTCGGGTATTTTGGCTATTAGTTAAGGTATATTTAAAGATGTATTTTGCATGTCAATTGTAAAGTTACTCCAAAAATCACGAAAATATGAACTTTTCGACCTTCCAGAGTAAGGTCCCCTCTGAAAAAGTAAGACAGATTTGTAGCTAACTAAATGTTTTGATATATGAGAAATACACTCAAAAATCTAAACTCAGCATTTTTACATTCAAAATTTTAGAAAGTAATTTCAAAATTCGTGCGAACATTACGAACTTGTTTATGCTAATTTTTCGCTAAGGTTATATAAAAAACGTTCTGAAAAGAAGTGTTTTTTCTATTCAAGTTTAGCCAGATAGAAGAAAACATGTAACAAAATTTAGCGTTGGCATTAACTTTTTTCTAGGTTTGAGTTCAATTTGAATCAACTTCCTCACAATAATAACACCCTTTATTGTGATAAAAAAAAGGTCAACTCCAATATGCCGTACTATTTTTTTAATCGTAAGTCAAAAATAAACATGAACACCTTTCATTATAAAGATTTGTGTATAGTATCATGCCTTAAGTAAGATTTTGACATTTGCTCTTCAGTTATAAAATTGGCGTCGAAGCAAGTTGGCAAAATTGTTGAATGTGGCCAAATCAACCGTCACCAACAAAAGAGAATTGTTTGGAGGAAGATTGTCGACTGCCAGGACGACATAATCGGGGGGAAATCAAAATCCGAAGACTGCAAAAACGACGAACAAAGTGGCTAGCAGTTTCAAGCGGAATCCCAACTACAACTGTGAGTCGACCTTAAAACGAGCCAGACTGTCGATTTACAAAAACATGGTTAACCCAAATTAGGGATGTAACGGATATCCGCATTCGTATCCGCAAATGCGGAACATCCGCATGAAAATTGACATCCGCAATCGCATCCGCGTCATATCATGCGGATATTGAAAAAAATATCGCTTCATAAAATTTTGTAGAAAAATTTTGTAGAAAAACCACATCCGTAACAACCGTGCTCTAAATCGTGTCGGTAAGCAAAACAAGTCAGTCAGACAACGATCGCGAAAGCTGGACGTGAAGATGCTGACGAAGTTTGATTGCGTGGTACAGGATGATGAAACTTACGTCGAGGCAGACTTTAAACAGCTTCCTTGGCAGTAATATTATACTGGACGAAGAAAATGTGCCAGAGATTTTTAAGCACATTAAGCTGTCAAAGTTTGCAAAGAAATATGACGTGTTACAGGCCATCTGTTCCTGTGGCTTGAAGAGCAACATTTTCATCGCGGAAAGTTCCGTCAAACAGGAAATTTATGAGCAGGAGTGCCTGAAAAAACGTCCGTTTTCTTTCCTCAAGCAACACAGTTGTTCCGTTCTGTTTTGGCCGGATTCAGCATCTTGCCATCACAGAAAAAAGGCTATGTAGGGGTATGCCACGAACAACGGTGCCAAAGGACATGAACCCTCCAAACACACCAGAGCTCAGTCGTATAAAAAATACTAGGCTATCGTCAAGCAGACTCTCAAAAAGACACGACAGAGTCGAAGTGTCAACGATATGCAGTTCAAGGCCAAAGCAGGTATTACACGAAGCAAATATTTGCTATTTTTGGTACGGATTTTATTTTGTGTAAATAAAATTCGTACCAAAAATAGCAAATATTCGCTTCGTCTAATATCTGCTTAACTGTTGTTTTGCGGCGACCAAATTGAATATGATAAAGAAACATGATTTGATTTTTTAATAATAAAATGACTGCAGCTTTTTGAAGTACATGCAGTGCACGATGTATTTAACGATGCATGCGATGTACACGTGTCGAACTCATGCTTTCAAAGAACCATGCAACAAACCGTTTCAGCAAACACATCGTGAATTTCATCGCAATTCAATCTTTGGACATGATTCAAACTCAAATCCAACACAAGTGTACTGCATTGTTAGTAGGGTTCATGTGCAACCGGGGATCTGAGGGGTCAGAAAGATTTATTGAAAAAATCTGTCAAATTCTCCCGACACCACGCTTGGACGATATTCGCCGTGTGAACACGGCTGAAGGACGTAATGATCCTTCTCGTAGAGGTCCTGAAGTGCCGGGGTCACAACCTTTTTCAGAACCTTCTAGTATAGTACGCGGTGTTGATTTTCACATTTTTCTCGATAAACATCACTGCGGATTTCCTTCGGCGCCCACAACCGATCATTTTGGCTGTAATATTTTACAGTTTTCCCTGATATTCTCTGATTTTCCTGATTTAAAAAACAATTCCCTGATTTTCCTGTTTTTTTTTCACCCTGTACCACGCTCTCTGCCAGCCACCATGTACTTCGTTTTGACAGTGTTAAAGGGGAATCCAATTCTCGCAGCTTCCCTTCTGAGAGCCGTGAAGGCCTCCTCAACAACCCCTACGTTTAACACCAAAACAAAACCTTAGTGTTACGTTTCAATTCTCGACCTCGACTCGACCTTCTGTTTATTATACACAGACTTCGTAGCCAACTGTTAAGTGTGCAGGACAATTGCGGGGCGATCGCTATGATCCTACTAACTAAAACTGACAATTATATATTCGTTAAACCTCAATAACCAATACTTCCAACAGGTTCAGAATCTAAGAAAACAGCTTATGTTTATGTTTGAGATCCTACACTGAATTTTCTGGGCCATTTTTTCATTTAATAAAAATTTTCAGTGAAGGATCTCAAAAATAATTTTTCCAATATTTTTGAATAGAATTTTAGACAATTTCCTAAAAACCATCTCTTGACAAATTTTCTCTGATTTTGGCATCGCCGAACGGTTAGGATCTCAGAAGTGAAAAAGTTTTCAATTCAGTTTTTTTTATATTCATAAATGAAAGTTCAGAAAATTCCCTAGAAGTTATCCCTTGATAACTCTGCTCTATCTTTTGTCATTACTGTACATTGTTTTTCTTTTTTCGCTCACTTTGGTTCGTTTAGAAAATTTTCAGGCAACTATATTCTCTGTCTAAACAATTTAGGGTAGGGAATGGCTTTAGCAGTGGCGCCTATTTTAATCAGTCGAAAAAAACAGACCTTAAAAAAACGCCTGCAAAAAAGATGGAAACTGCCTAAAATAGGTTCGGGGTGATTGGAATAGTGTTCCTCGATTGGTAACTTCAATTGATTATTGTTAAAGTTTGCTAACTTAGATTTACAATCTGAAAACAAGTTCTGGCAGAGAACAGATTGATATACTTCTGTTTGAATTTCACCTAACACATTTCGAGTATTTCGTCTCATTACACAGGCGGTTCCTAAAGCTGCTTAAAATATGTTCCCTACCCTATCTATCAGAAAAAATTGAGATGAACAATTCTTTTAAAACCACTATTTGAATGAATTTTTTCAAGTGTAGAATTTCAAATTCAATTTTTTAATATTTAAAAAGAAAGTTCAGACAATTCCTTAGAAGTCATCCTTTGACAACTTTTCTCTATCTCTTGTTTAGTCAGACATATCTATTACAAAAATAACTTCAGTCCTTTTCAAATGTTTTTGTGAAAATGATTATTACGCCACCTCCAAAATAATGTATTTTTTACAAAATTCTTAAGCAAGAATATTTTATTGTAGTATTCATATAATTTAAGTACGATTGCCCATTATTTTGTGTCAGTTTATTATTTGAATAATGAGTCTATGCATAACGTGTAGGATCATTTGGTTATTTTGAGGTGGAAATAAATATAACACCATTTAGATAAAAACTTCTTTAAAACACTCAGAGGCAAATATAATCAATAATGTGTTACTTCACCTTTAGTCTATATAACCTTCTACAGCTGCCTAGGTATATAATAAACAAAAGATTTTAGCGTACTGGGAGCAATTTTGGCGTATTCGCCGATGATATTTTTTACAGCTGTCTAACAGTTTTGAAATCCCTGCCCTGTGCTAATATATTTGCTGTTACAATTCCCCAATAATTTTCTATGGAATTCAAGTCAGGATTTCATGATGGCCAATGCATAGAAGCAATATTATGGGATCCACGAGGATTTTTTTCAATATTACTATCTGTATGAAATAAAGCAATACATTGCAGAAAAATAACATTTTCATCCTTAACGTCTTCGTAACTTAAGGAATCAAAGCTTCTTTTAGTAATTCGCAGTACTACTCAGAATTCATTCTGGTTAATATAAAACATATTGATGTTTTTACAGTGCCACTAATGCCTGTCCAAACCATTACGGTTCCTCCTTGTAAGTTGCGAGAAGCTCACCCTGTGTGACGACGCACCTACTCCTCTATTGCATTGCCGATGCGGCGCTTCATCGCAGCAAACTTCGGCGAGAAAACTGCTATAGCGAACGGACTGACAGCTCTGTCCAGGGCTGCCAAGTATACAGATTTTTCTGTATTATACAGATTTTTTGACCACGATACAAAAATGATACAGAATACAGAATTCATACAGAATTTTGATTTTTAATACAGATTCATACAGAATTTTAGCAATCGGTTTTTTTATTCTTGCTTATTTTCCGTCGATCTGGTTCCGCCACTGGTGGAGGCGACTCCACCCAGGACCCTAACTTACGACCCGTTGTTCAACGGACCGGCGCCAACGGCTTTACTTACTCATGCGATGGAATGCGTGATCCCAGAAATTTTTCGGCTCAGAAAATCTCCCGGTGTCGGCTAGGACTCAACCTAGACCAGTTGGGTTGGTTGTGGGTGGATCACGCCATCCCACAACCATCGACACCTATGTCGGCGTTGGGATTCTAACCCAGGCGTCGAGCGTGGTTGTTCGAGTTCTGCTGGGCGTCTGGCATTTACTAAGCGGGAAATTCCTTTTGTTTGATTTCTTCTGGACATTCGACATTTGGCTAAGCGGAAAAGCTTTGGAACAAAAATACAGGATTCTATTGCCTTTCTAGCAAAAATAAATACGGTTATAGACCTGAGTTTTCTTTCAGGAATTTTACCCAACCTTTTTACGGTTTCAGGCGAAGTTTAAGGTTGTATGCCAAGCCCAGTTACCCCAAACCAGAGCACTTGTAGGCACACGAACAAAATACAGAAAAACACAGATTTTTTTACGGGTGCATACAGATTTTTCAAAATAAAATCTGGCAGCTCTGGCTCTGTCACTTGGCCAGCGATAACAGAGGAGAGCAGACTGCAGCCGATAACCGACAGAAGAGATTTCCTCAACGTGTTAGACTCATAAAATTTCAAGGCAGTAAAAATTAATTATTATTAGTGCCTAAGTTGAAAGTAAATTTCTATACAGTGCTCAAAAGCGGTAAGATGTTAAAACGTTGAATTTATAGTTAAACTAAATATGATCAAATTTTTAGGTTAGTCAAAGATTACTATACGAAGGATTCAATTCATGCATTTGTTTGTTCATATGTAAGCTGATATAAAATTTGCTTCTAAATTGAACCTAATTGCTAATTACATTTGTAAAAGATATTGTTATACTTAAAACTTCCTGATTTAATTTGCGTTACGAGTTAGGAAACGTACGAACGTGAGTACATGTGATGTAACAAAAAAAAGAGTAACACACGCAATTCGTTCTTACAGGAAAATTTTAATCGCAGTGCGCAAAATACACGATTTAAAATTTCGGAAAAGTTGTTTCCTTGTTACATTGCACACTGGGCCAGGAATGGAATCTAGCGGAACGAAATTATTCTGGTTTTGGTTTGACCAATCGGTTTCCGATCTTCTACAAAGTTTCTTGGTATAGTTAGGGCTTCATTTTGGATGTTTGAATTAGTTCGGAATTTAGCCGCGAAGGTGGCGTTGCGATGCTAACTTCTTTCCCTTACACACTAGAGCTTTGCGGCTTTCGACAAAGTTGTAGATCTCTAAATTCTATGAAATTTTACAGAATATACAAAATTTCTAACTCTTAAAGTTTCAGAGATATACGAGTTCTTCTAAAATTTGTCTGAGCTTCACGTTTTATTGTGATAATTTTATGAGTTCACTCGAATTAATTTCTTAAAAAATGTTCTCGATAGAAATTGAATAATTACGTCGTTTTCTTCCAAGTACATACGTTTTTGAAGTACTTAAGTGAAAATATTACACAAAATTTGAAAAAATACATAATTTTGTGAATTAGATATCTCATAGGTTAGCAAGTATTACAAAACCATGATTTTTTCTTAAAATTGTCCATCAAAAAACCTTTATTTTCTGAAATTTTGGAAAATGTGTTTTTTGTGTTTTTGTGATATTTCAGTTTGAATACAACCATAGTTTTCATATAAAAATACAATTACTATGTATTTATTGCATGAAATTTCCGGTCCAGTACCCTGATACTCTATCCGACCTATTTGCAGTCTTCAGCAAAGTTTCTCGGTGTAATAAGAACTTCAACTTGACGTTCAGCTTAGTTCGCAATTAGGCCGCAGAGATGGCGCTTCGACACCAACTTTTCATTCTTACACGCTAGAGCTCTACAGTTTTCGACAAAGTTTATAAAGATCAGAAAATTTTATGTAACTTCGTAGAAGAAACAAAAATTCTGTCTCTTAAAAATCCTTGAAAATTTACGAGTTTTTGATGAATTTGTTTGAGTTTCACGTTTTTTGTAATAGTTTTGTGATTCGAAACATTAAAATCACCAATGAATATGCAATTTTCTGAATCAGCATACTTCGGATCGTTTTCGGTTTGAGTATGCGTCGAGTTTTCGTTAGTAAGGCTAGTTTTATTAAGAGTAGATCCGTTGCTATTGAAATAAATATTACCTTGTTTGTTTCGTAGCCAAATCCAATAGCAACGACATATGCGAAAATCGTGAACGCTCTGAAGTGAAGACTACAATTAAAATTGTTCTTTTTCTCTACGTGCCGTTTACGATCCGAAGTATGCTTTTTCAGGAAATTGCATGTTCTTCGGTGATTTAATGTTTCGAATCACAAAACTATGACAAAAAACGTGAAACTCAAACAAATTCACCAAAAACTCGTAAATTTCCAGATTCGTTCCGCTAGATTGCATTCCTGGCCCAGTATGCATTGGTAACATTCTCGCAGGGTGATTTTTTTCTTTCTAACAGTCTCCAGGACCATCAGAATCAACGATATTAACTTTTTTCCATCACTGAAAACCACTTTGAACCATTCTTCATCCTAGAGCTGGTATTTCTCGGCGAAACTCAACTATATATTTTCTTATGTCGCGGAAGAAGTCGCGGTATAGCGACTGTTTTCCTGTATAAAAGGTTCGTGTCGGAGTTCGAAACTTCGGATACGACGACTGGTTACTGGAATGTGCGTTTCTGCTTCTACCCAGCTGATAAACGCTTGGATTCAACAGCATGGGTTTATTCTCAGGCTCCCCACCACGTACCCTCCCTTACTTCAATCTGAATTCTACTCTCCTTCTAATAAAAATAAGTCCCTATTATAATAAAACTGGCGTTAGTATGAAAGTTCTCTCCAGGGAATTGTAATTAGGCGATATTGCTAGGATGGACAGAGGCTCGGTATAGTATAGCAGTAGGTTTGAAACGGAAAGGTAAAACTTTCACACAAGCACGGATATGAATGATAAGAGTATCACTTACTTCAAAAGTGATACTGCCAAAACATGAAGTGCGGAGTATAGAGAACACCTGGGCAACAGATCTAATCTCTGGTCACAGTGATGAGTCCACACAGGAAAAAATTTCTCCCCCAGACTTACTACTATTCTCTTATCCTACCGTATCATCTTATATTTGATAATGAATGGCAAGATTCTACTAAGATTCAAACTCATGACACCCCGCTTGTCAAAGCGAACTCTGAATCCTTACGACTGCGGCGAAGCTCTACGAAACACAAATAAATGTTAGTACAGACGAATTATCGAGAAAAAAAAATGGTTTGAATTTGAAACTTCGAATGCGATTGGCCGAAAAACAAATTTCAGTACAATTTTCAGCGCTACAAAAAGTAGGACAAAACATTCCGTATGCAGAAGAAATTACCAAATATTTACAAAAATGTTTGTTCACGGACTCGGAATAACCCAAAATTAAAAATATTATGACGGTTGTTTATGCGTGACAAAACAAAAACTGAAAAAAGAAAAAAATTCTTAGTAATTTTTTTAGCGTAAGAACGGTTTATTCGATTCATGTAAGGGGCCGTCCACATACCACGTGGACAGATTTTTTTTTTGATTTTTTTTTTCTTTTTAAAATATGGAAATATATTAAAAAAATCAACTTGGTTCCCGGATGTTGGAAAAATTATTATTATTATTGCGCACTACAAAATAAGCTTCTACGGTAGTTTAAATGGCTTAATCAAATATGTAGACACATCAATATAACGTTTGGGTCGTACCTCAAATTTCACCATCATTGAAGTTTTGATTTTAAGCTATAATTAGTATTAAAATCTCATGTTAACTTTAACTAATTCGTAAGGGGCGAATTGGTCACCTTTAGGTGGGGTGAAATGAGCACACCTTGTCACATAAACTCAGCTGAAATTCATCTCAGTAAACTTGTGAGTTTATCTTTCTATAGTCAGTGTTTGTTCACAATGATGGTGCGAACATATATAAGAAATTCTTTGAGACCGAATCGGCCAGAAAAAGAGACTGCAGGCAGAATTGGCCACCATAAGGCGCGACGGGACATTCACGAAACAAGCCGCCAAGTATCATGGCATCCCGTGACAAACGTTGGCCCATTAGTTGTACTACTACACAGTTTCAAGATATGTTCTATAAGAGCGCTCATTATACCCCGTGGGTGCTCATTATGCCCCAGTGAGGTGCTCATTGTGCCCCGCACATCGACTGATTACTAGTTTTTGATGCATGATTCTAATTTGTGTTTTTCACCATTATACGATAAACTTTTCAATTTGTGAATAGTGTACCTTTGATTATAGATAGTTAGTACAAGTTTTGCACTGAAAACAGCTTAAAATTTTTGTCGTTTTCCATGTTTAAATCAGCAACCAAGTTAGGGTGCTCATTATGCCCCTATTCCCCCTACAAATTTCTAACAGTGTTGAGAAGTCACCATTTGTGATTGGACACACATACTCACTATTAACTAATATTTATCATTAATACTTAAGCTACTAACAAATCCCCTCCTTGAAAAAAAATTAACATCGCGCAGATTTGAAATTTCATTTTTTTTTTTTCAAATATCTGTAGTCACATTTCCTGTTTCCTAGACTGAGAAACTTCCTGAAAAGTACTTTTCTAGCATGCCAAAAAAGTCGTTTTCAACTTTTGTCAAAATTTGATTACAATTTACAGCAAACTTAATGCTTTTTCTTTGAAAAGTTATTAACAACGTGAACGCGACGGAAAAAATCACTCGTTTTTGAAAATTTTATTATTCAAAAGAAACATTTCAAGCGATTTTTCTGAATCTCGCCGCACTGCATTCCAATCCATTAATCGTTCCTGAATCACATCAAAGCATAGCAAAAGCGTCAATATTTATGTATGAATGCAATGCCTTTGCAGAGGTGAATTGATGTAAGCATAATACGATGCTTTCCTCTTGAATTAAGATGTGAGCCTTCCTACGCCGCGATGCATTTGTTAACTTCGAGCAGCGGAAAAAGTAATACCTCGCAACTATCACATCGAACTTCCGGCGAAAGGTTTATAAAGTAAAGATCCAGTGCTTTGCAGTTACAACTTCCACAAAATGTACTGGCACAGAATTAACTTCAAAGGACAGCAATTTTCAGTGTAAGCTGATACTTGTGAAGAATCGCGACATGGAAGTAATCTCAACTTGCCACTCACTTTTGCGAGGATTCCGCTGCAGTGCAGTTTGAAAGCAAACACGGAATGCACTTCTAAATGCTTACAGAAAGTAAGTTCCTAAAGCACCATGAGAGTAGAAATACTAGATTGGTACCTAGCAGAAACATTCAAGAGCTGTACACTGCACTTCTTGAATCAATTAAATGCTGCTTTACGACCAATCTACTTTGATCACCTATATTTCGGTAAACAAGTCGACGAAAAGCATACTTTTCAAGTAATTGCCGGTTATTTTTGAATCAAGCTTTAGCTACGTCCCAGAATCCCCACATTCTCTACCTTCTCATTGAAAACTATCATCTTTCAATGAATTTCTCTTGACAATTCATGTCACTCACTTACCTTGCTGAAGTATCCAACCGTGTGACATCCGTCGCTATCCGCCAGCGTCATAACATAAAACAGGAACGGTTCCACATCATAGTACAGCGTTTTGTGATCCAGAAAAAACTTGGCCAGCAAGCAAAGATTCTGGCAGTACTGTTTATGCCGTTTGCCATCCACCTGCCACACGCCAAGTTTGCCTTTGCGATAAATCTGCAATCGATAGAAACGCCACAATCAGGATAGATTAACGCTCAGGTTATCGAATCACAAAACACCTACCTCATCACCAGGCGGATGCCGCCAAACACACTTTGCTGCGTGGCGTTTCATTCCCACTTCCGACTTTTGATAGCGCAGGCAAAATTCACACAAGTACAATTTGGGCAACCGTGCAACATCATCCGGGTAGGGACTCTGATACCACACCTGCATGCAGTGGCGTCCCATCGAAATGAAGCGAGTGCCCTTTCCCGTAACCATGTCTTTCAGTTCATTTTCCATACTCTCACTAGCAACTGCCTGTGCTTCGCGAAATAGCTGTAAATCATAGTCCGAAACTATTCCATCTAGGAGCGGTTCCAGGTCGATTTCGTTCTCATCACGCTCGACCATAGGCTTTGGCCTCTCAACTGGTGGTGGATTCGGCTTGAAGCGTGTCCGAAGATCACGAATCTTTTGCATATAAGCTTTCTGCTCTGGTGTTTGTATTTTCTTGCTGTTCTCATAAACCGGAACGGCTTTCTTGCGGTCTTCCTCCCTTCGCTTGCGTTCCTGAAGAAAATCCTTAGTATGTTGCGATGACATGTTGTGATACATGGGACAAGCTTCCAGGATGAAATGGCGCTCGCACTGTCCACCAAGATGGCCGGTAGTGGGACAATGTACCAGTGGGCATCTATTCTCCACCGGTTCAGGTTCCTTTTCGAGCTCCAGTGGAGTTTCTTTGATAACAGGGTCTTTCTTTTTGCTACTGTTTTTGGCTTTCCCCTTTGTTGGCACAATAGGTGCCTTTTTGACAGGGCTCTTAGAAGCAGATCTTTTAACACTTTCGGTGTCTGATTCCGTTTCCGAAGCATTTTTTCCAAGCAAATGTTTCGATTTTCTGGTGCTTGACGAGCGCGTGAGCTTACGCGTTTGCTTCCCGGTACCTTCGGTTTCCGAATCAGTGCCGGCGTCCTTACCGTCGGTTTTTTGCGGTGTTCTTTCGAGAGGTCGTTTCATATTACTGTTGGTCTTTTTCAGCTGCTGTGCAGCAGTCGCTGATGGAGATGAGTCCTCCGAAGAATCCGAGTCGGAATCTGAAGAGCCGGAAGAGGATGAGTCTGTGGAAGTTGTCGTCGCCGATGATCCATCTTCCTCTGGCTTCGAAGGTTTTGGCTGAACGGGTGCCGGAGGTTGTGCTTTAACAGGTGTGGCAGAAACTTGAGGTTTAACTTGGGCAATAGGTTTAGTCACAGGTCCAGTTAGGGTGGCAATTGGAATTTTTCGGGGGCGACCTCGGGCTGAAATAAAGGAAATATTATATAGTTTACTGTCTAATTGAACTGAGTAAGGCTGAAGATTGATAAATTCTTACTTCTTTGTTGTTGTTGTGGTTGTTGTTGCTGCTGTTGTTGTTGTTGATTGCTATTCGACCCAGCAGAAGTTTTACCCAATGCAGGCTGGTTTTTGCTTACAGCAGCTCCCGATACTAAACCTGTTGTGCTAGAAGCAGCGGTACGTCTATCCTTCACCTCCGGTTTATCTTTTTCATCGTCGGATTCGGATGAGTTAACCGGAGAAAATATACTCTTTTTCTTGGCCTTTGTTGCGGGGGCAGTCAGCGCTGGACTTGGTCCTTTCTTAGCAATTGGCGGATTTATTTTCGGTGGTTCTTTTGCTAAAACGCCCACTTTAGCTGCCGCCTTGGTCATCGGAGTCTGTTTATGCTGCTGTTGCTGTGAATGATGTTGCTGCTGCTGCTGTTTGATAACCGAAGGTGGAACCTTTCCACCTGTAATCGGGGGAACTATTGCCTGCGGAATGTTTGCTTGGGACGAGGTTGTCTGTTTTTCCTGCGCTCTACGTTTAGCAGCTTCCGCTTGCTGTACCTTCTTTTGTACAACTGGAGCAGGTTTTGTTTCGACCGCGGAATCGTCATCGGTAGTGGAAACCGAGCCTTTTGAAGCTTTTCGCTGTTTGTTGTTAGCGCCTGTTTTTGAAGCAGTTTTATCAGAATCTTTTGTTGCAGTAGCTGCTGCTGCGGCAACCATCGCTTTTGATGCTGATGCCGTCGTTTCGGAGCTACGACGACGGATTACTTTCTCGTTTGTTTTATTTGGAACTGCAAAAGAAACGCCTGTGTAAGCATATAACTTGTTGCGGTTTATTCTATTCAATTTACCATTCGCGTTGCTGTTGTTTGTGCTGTTCCTAGTGGCAGGTGCTTCCTGAGAGCTAGAAGAATCACTTTCACTGCTGGAACTTCCGGAATCGCTGCCACTAGAACTGCTGTCGCTCGAACTTGAATCCGATGAGCTGGCGCTGCTGGATTCCGTGCTACTTGTCGACTGCAAAGCAACGGCGTATTATCTTGAACCAGATATTTCTCTACAATAGGACCTATTACCTTTTTTCGGGGTGGCATGATCCTAAATCCACAGCGAACTTAAACACTAATAGTAAACAGAAACAAACGCAAAAACAACGAAAACCCTTCACCTAAACAGCTAATGAAAATGTTGCAAAGGAAAACGATATGTTACAAACGCGAACAAAAGTACACAACTCTAAGATTGGAACAACGTTTTGAGCTCAGTTGTATGAATAGCAATGTTTGTTATTCGCAGATATCGTAAAATAACACAAAATTTTCACAAAACACTTGGAAGAATTTTAATTTTATTGTTTACGCGTCCGTCCAATCTGTCAAACTAAATCAGGGCTGCCAGAAGGCAGGTGCAAGAAACTTTTGTACGTAATTCTAACAATTCAAACAAAGTACTAATTATTAGGCAAACAGTTTAATGAAATTAATGAAGTCTGCCAAATAACTATGAAATTTGTAAATATATCAATACAAAGCTTCATTATAAAGCTTGCATAACAACTAGCAATTTGGCGCTACTGAAGACCTGACAACTGTAACAGTGAAGGTAAATAAATACCCGTCGGTGAAATTATTAGTAATAAACCTATTACACGTTGGAACGCTTCTGTTCAACCTTAATATAAAAAAACATCGTTTAGCCCTACACACTCTTTTTTTTCTGGAAACCAGCAAAATTTCGCTGAACTTTGCCAAGCTGTAAACTCAGCAATTCATCCAGCATAATAAAATTTTGCTGTTTATCCAGTCAAGTAAAATTTCACTCAATTGACAGCACATACTGTAACTTCAGCAAACATGAATTAAATTATTGAATAATCAGCAATAAAATTTTGCTGTACATTTAGCAAAGCAAGGTACATTACGGCGAGCAAATCAATGTGTCAATGCTGTCATTGGTAAAATCCGCTAAACCGCTGCGAAGCTCTTACGGGATCATAACTAAGTTACTGATAGCGACCATAGCTAAATGAGTAAAAGGTGTTGCCTGAGAGAAACATGGTTCCCTTACTCTTACTGGTTAACCAGCAGAATGTACCTTGCTTTGCTAAATGTGCAGCAAAACTTTATTGCTGATTATTCAGTAATTGAATTCATGTTTGCTGAAGTTACAGTGCTGTCAATTGAATGAAATTTTACTTTACTGGATAGACAGGAAAATTTATTTTGCTGGGTGAATTGCTGATTTTACAGCTAGGCAAAATTTAGCGAAATTTTGCTGGTTTCCAGCAAAAGTAAATGAGTAGCATGTCGACGTACCCGCGCACTTCCCAACAAACAATTTTGCTGATTAACGGCTTGTTAAGCTATAGTTTAGTCGAAACTTAATAGTTGAATATGTTGTAAATCAACAAAATTATTTTTTGAGTTCTATATGTTTTTCGCGAAAAATTTGGTCGCAATCAATAATACGTTATATTCTGGAAAAGAGAGAATCAGAGAGGCTTTTGATTACGGTGTGAGACTACTTCGGCAGGTTTTTGCCTTCATGCTTCATGCAAAACCTGAAAAAGAACAATCTACCTACCTTCCCTACCTGGCAGCAAATCGCACTACTGCAGCAGCGTTTGCTTTTTGGCAGGATTTGCATCAGAATGTGAATCCGGACTTTGCCAACTTCGTCATGCCTTTCGGAAGGGAACATTTTGAGGAGTTGTTAATTAACGAAGAAAAGAGAGTTATCAATAGGAACATGAGTAAAACTGATAAGGATAGACAAGATGTGGATCCGCCGACCTTGGACAACGAGAAGGAAGCTTGTAAAGAGTTTAAAAGCCACGAAGTAGCTAGAAACGAACTAGTTAAACGGACTCATTTACCCAGCCTGCATCAGGATTTACTGCCTTGATTATAGCAGCTCCTTAATTAATCGTACAAAACTCTTTTTCGCATCCTACTTGATGAGGTTGTAAGAAACTGTTCACCTTGCGTTAAATCCTGGCCAATTTTAATTAAGTCTATTTGAATATTCTGTTTATAGACTTGAAGGCGGCGTACGATTGTTGGCTAGTGGTGGGAAACTTATCGATACTTATCGATAATATCGATAAATGCTGGTCATCGATACTATCGTCAATTTTTTGACGTTAACGATAATTATCGATATTATAAGGGTGAGCACAAGTCAGTGCGGCTGGTTACTGGAGGAGACTCAAAAGAAGGAGACCTCACCTACCCTACCCCAGGAGTTGCTTTTGCCGCTAGGTATTTGTTAGGTGCTGTTATTCGACAAGATTTAGCATTGTTGGGGGTGGTGTAAAGGTTCGCCCCGGGTGTCACTGAGTTTCTGAGAAATAATGGTAACTAAAAAGGTATTGATAGTTTTAAGTTTCCTAAGAACAGATGAATTCGACAACTTAGAACTTTAAAAAAATATCCAAACTTTTTGCACCATCTCATAAAAAGAAACGAAATTGTAATAAAATGCATTTTCTTTGGCTTGCCAAGTCTTATAATATGATGGACATGTATAGCGACAGTCTATTGGTAATTCTCTGGTAATTGTTTAGATTAACTTGGAACTGTTTAAGTTTAAAGTATCTGTTACCCAGCAAACAATTTGCAGTTCCACTAAAAACCCAAATCAACGAAATTGTTGCGCCAAAAAAGTATCCTGGTTTATACAGGGGGTAGACAAAATAATTGAGATAAATAAAATTCTCTCGAATTTTAAATGGCCAGAACTCTACAAAAAATGAATCAATTTTGATGAACGGTTTCATTTCACTGGAAAACAGTATTATACTAGTATTACTTGGGAACTTGGTGTGACCAACCTACACCGAAAATGCTTCGGATTTCAAGAGTGTGTGTCAAAGTGCAACGCATAGTACGTTTTAGGCAACTAAATTGTCTATCTAAAATAGTTCATTAAAAAAAATCTGAGATCACCGATATTTTCTAAAATCATTTTTTGTTTTTAAAATTATATGTTTTTCAGAGTAGGATCTTTAACTCATTTTTTTATATTTTTTTGAAGGAAAGCTCAGATAATTTTTACTAAGATATATTGATTCATAAGAAAAAGGTTCAAATACAGTTAGGTTTTCTTATGCGGGGGATACATGCCTCGTGAAAAAACCATGTTATTACAGAAATCCGCTTGATAAACCGTGCGTAAAAAAACCACGTTAATTTGAAAATCTGCATAAATAACCATATAAAGAAAATCCGCGTGACAATAATCTGACCTTTTTAAATGTTAATCCAGATAAATTTTCAACCGCATGATTGGATTGCAAAGTTGCTTGGTTTAATAAGACCTACACACCCACAATGTTCGATTGAATTCTGCTAGAGTGCTGCAAGCTCAAAGAAAATTAGTACCCAACAGGGAAAAAAACCGCCAAAATCAACACCCATACTTAATAAATTCATACCTCGATGATTCCTTGGCGAATTTTCAATCTTTTGCTACCAATGAACCCGAAATAAATTCTGATTTATTGACAACATATAAACCTAAGTGAACCAGAATGTCAGAAAAAAATCTACGCGTTGCAAAAATGTACACTTTGGCACACACTCCGGAAATCCGAAACATTTCCAGTGACCCTTGGTCACGTCCAGTTCTCAAGTAATACTAGGAAACTAGGACAGTTTTCCAGTAAAATGAAACCTGTTTTGTCAGAATTGATTCATTTTTCGTGAAGTTTTGGCCATTTAAAAATTGACAGAATTTTGCCTGCTTCAATTATTTCCCTTATTATACAACCTTCAAAATGAACTTCGGCTTGAAACTACTCCGTAGGAAGCACTCTCGGCGTAAAACCCGAAGACTTTCCAAAACAAACTGTTTAACTCGTCCGCTTGTTTGAATTTTCATTCGCAGTATCGTAAGATTTGTCATTCAAGGCCTTAACACAATGGATACGTTGTGGCTGCGTTTGCGGCAATTTGACAGTTAGCCCATACATTTACAGTCACATTGACGTCAACGCAACGCAAACGTATCCATTCTGTTTGGGCCATCTCTGTCTGTCTTATATAGTAAAATTGCATTTGTCGAATAACGTTTGCGGTAAAAAAATGGACAAAAATTGCCGATTTTTCATGGGTTTACCTTTAATCACACCGACGAAACTACTCATGCATCATCAATCATAGTAACCCATGAGTTAGCAAAAAAAAATTGACAGCTCTATCAGTCAAACTCTAACTGGATGACGAAAAAAGTGAAGCTACTCCGTTCAGAAGTGTGCGCGTTCAAAAAAACGGTACCCCGCCGCGTCAAAAACGAACATCGTGGGGCACTTTGTGGACGCCGGGTATGCCGGTTCTGGCATCTACAGGCAATGACGCAGCGACAGCGGTTAAATAAGATGGTCAAGTCGATTTTCCCGGCGAATCGCGACGCGACAATGGCATTGGACGGCTAGACCTATCTCACCCTGGATGGCAACGACTAGCAGGGCTCTTCGTATTTTACCTCCCCCACAAAGGAAGTGAGCACCGAGGTAAAGTTTATTCCACAGACCAAGTTCCCCAAGAAGGTGCGGCTGTGGCTGACAATCAGTGAGAAAGGGATGTCAAAGTTGCTCTTCTTTCGCTCCAGGCTAGCCGTGAACGGGGAAAATTATAGTACGAAGTGCCTGACAGAAGTTGCGTCGTTCATCAAGAAATACCATAAGCGCGAAGACACGGTGTTCTGGCCAGATTTGACGTCGGCCAACTACTCGAAGCGATCGTTGGAGGAGATGGAGCGGCTGAATATCGATGTGGTACCGAAGTCGGCGAATCCGCCCAATGTTCCCCACCTGCTTCCTGTGGTGACCACCCTAGAATACAACCCTGTCTGAACAACTGGCTGGCTCAGTGTTCTGATGCAGAGAATAAATCAGTTTATAGTTGACTGTCGAAGAGTACACCTCGCGTTTTATTTACTAGCGTATCACCAGTCCCGTTAGCTTTCACAGTTATTTTAGTGGCGACGAGGAAATCGGTTTTTTCTTTCTTAGAAATTCGCGTGTGTACGAACGGTTTCTTTGGTTTTGCGACAGTGTTTCCGTAGCCTACGAACAGTTTTTTTCCGGCGTTAAGTTTGCTGGTGAAGTGGTTTCGCGGCGTTCAGTTTGCCGAAAGTTTGTTTCCCGCTGGAGTGAAAAGCGACAGAAAAATTAAAAAAGTTTTGCCCCGCCAAGTGTTTGCGGAGAGCTAGTGTTGAAAAGCGGTAGTAGTGTTTTTCCGCAAAGTAATAAAAATCATAAAAAAAAAAAAGTTTATCCTGGTAAATCAGGTTTGTTTTACTTTTAACAAGTTTTTTGATTTTAATCAAACAGGTTTGCGTCAACGACCACGTAAGTTTTTGCACAGTTTATCTTGTTTTAACAGCATGTTCAAAGTGCGATTGTAAGCCTTTTTCGACTGTTTAGCACGCAGGAGGAATTGCGCTTCATTTTGTTTTTTACCGTGATCGGATAGGCAAAAGAGCCATTTTTGATTTTGGCAAAGTTTATGCTGCACTACCATAATCAAACAGCAGCATATTAAAGTTTTGCATGTAAGTTCTGTTTGATTCAGCACTAACACTAATCATCGGCGGCATTTTTTTGTCTGCTTCATCGCACCGCCGAAACAAATCGTATTCTTGCTTGTGTTTTTCGTTCCGCACGAAGCGGAATAGGCAAAAGTGTTTTGTTGTTCACAGCTGTTTTTTTTATGTTGAGTTGTGTGGAGATCAAAATCAGTTTGTTTTGATTTGATCGCACCAGTGAAATATACACTGAAAAAAAATATTTTTGTAATTTTGCACACTAGTACAAGTTTTAGTTTGTCAATTTTTTTTAATTTTTTTTTCTTCATCATGTCAAGTATGCCGTTAGTGAATCAAATCGAGCCGTACGTTCCTGGTACTATTCCGTTTGCGCAGTTTTTGGAGCAGTTGGACTGGGTGTTTGCGCATCATAAAGTGGTTGATCCGGCGGAGCAAAAAGTTTCTTTTCTCGCTACCTGTAGCAGGGAAGTCTACAGCGAGATAAAGCTTCTTTTCCCTGGCAAGGATTTGAAAGCTTTATCGTTTAAGGAGATTACGGATGCTCTTAAAAAACGGTATGACAAGACGGAAAGCGATTTGATCCATCGCTACAGATTCTACAAACGCGAACAAGGGCCGAATGAAACAGCTGTGGATTTCATACTAGCTGTTAAGCTCCAAGCAGAGTTGTGTGAATTCGGACAGTTTAAGGATATGGCGATTCGCGATAAGTTGGTTTGTGGAATCCGCGATGAGGAGCTACAAAGGCGTTTGTTTGATGAGGACGATCTAACCTTGGCGAAAACGGAGAAACTCATCACGAATACGGAAGCAGCAGGAGAGAGGGTGAAAATAATCTCTCGAGATTCCAGTTCGCGCCGTACGAGCGTGTTGAACAGGCTTGGGAATCGGGACAATCGGTCTGATTTCCGAGATCGCTCGCGTGGACGGAGTCGTCAGCCTAGCAGAGGAAGGAGCAGAAGCCGATCAGTTTCGTTTGACCGTAAAAATCGTTCCACTTCAAAGTTACGAAATCTGTTTTGCAATTTCTGTCGTAGAAAATGACATACACGTCGTTTTTGTTACGACTTGAAAAACAAGAAAAAGTCAGTGAAGTTTGTCGAATCTCCAGCAGCAAAGCCAAAATTGAACGAGTATCAGAAAAGTTTGAGACGTCGATTGAATAGATCCGTCTCGGATGACGACGACATGGACTGTTTGATGATATCATCAGTCAATAGAATCAACGAACCGTGTTTCCGTAACGTTTTCGTTGACGACTTGCGGTTGAAGATGGAAGTTGACTGTGGCGCTGCAGTCTCCGTCATCAGTTTGGAGATGTACGAGGGAGAATTCGATCACATACCTTTAGAGACGTGCGACAAGAAATTAGCAGTGATCAATGGCAGTAAGTTGAAGGTGGAAGGAGAAATAACAGTAAAAGTTGAGTTTAACGGCCAAGCGAAAACTGTTCAACTGATCGTTTTGCGAAGTGGAAGTTGCTTCACACCTTTGTTGGGACGAGACTGGCTGGATGTATTCATTCCTGACTGGAGGAAGGCGTTTGGAAGCAGCATCAATCAACTGGCAGTTTGCCCGGACCAGATTGTTGCAGAGATACAGAGTAAGTTTGCCAATGTTTTTGATAAATCTTTATGTACGCCAATTAAAGGGTTCGAAGCAGATCTAGTTTTAAAAGATCATACACCGGTTTTTAAGCGTGCTTATGACGTTCCATACAGGTTGAGGGACAAGGTTTTACAGCACCTCGACTGTTTGGAAAAGGATGGAGTCATAACACCAATAGATTCGAGCGAGTGGGCGTCACCCGTAATTCAAGTGGTGAAAAAGGACGGTGGCATTAGGATGGTTATTGATTGTAAAGTTTCTATCAATAAAGTTTTGATTCCTAATGTGTATCCACTCCCACTAACACAGGATTTGTTTGCTTCTATGGCTGGCGCGAAGGTTTTCTGTTCTCTTGATCTGTCTGGTACGTATACACAGCTATTGTTGTCAAAAAGGTCAAGAAAAATCATGGTGATTAACACAATCAAAGGTTTGTTTACGTACAACCGTTTGCCACAGGGTGCTTCTTCAAGTGCGGCTATATTTCAGCGGATCATGGATCAGGTTTTGAAGGATATCGAAGGAGTTTACTGTTACTTAGACGATGTTTTGATAGCAGGCAAGGACTATTCGGACTGTGTACGGAAGCTTAATTTGGTCTTAGAGCGTCTTTCTAATGCCAATATTAAGATTAATCTGCAAAAATGCAAATGGTTTGTTTCAAGTTTGCCATTCTTGGGTCACATTTTGAGCGACAGAGGTTTGTTGCCGTGCCCGGAAAAGGTCGAGACTATTCGGAAAGCTAATATTCCGAATAATGTTTCTGAACTGAAGGCATTTTTGGGTTTGGTTAATTACTACGGGAAGTTCATACCCAATTTGTCCTCACGCCTCAGCTGTCTGTATCGTTTATTAAAAAAAGACGTTAAGTTTGTCTGGGACTCAGAATGTAGTCGAGTGTTTGAAGACTGTAAACAGGCGTTGCTGAGTTCAAAGCTGTTAGAGTTTTATGATCCGAGGAAACCTGTTGTCGTTGTAACAGATGCATGTAGTTATGGGTTAGGCGGCGTAATCGCACATCAAATCAAGAATGAGGAAAGACCTATTAGTTTTGTTTCTTTCAGTTTAACAAATGCACAAAAATCCTACCCAATTTTGCACTTAGAAGCGTTGGCAGTTGTTAGCACCATCAAAAAGTTTCATAAGTTTCTTTTTGGCAAAAAGTTTACTGTGTATACTGATCATAAGCCATTGATTGGAATTTTCGGGAAGGAAGGAAAAAATACGTTGTTTGTGACGCGTCTGCAGAGATATGTAATGGAACTGAGTATTTACGATTTTGACATTGTTTACAGGCCGTCAACAAAGATGGGCAACGCAGATTTTTGCTCACGATTTCCTCTTCCTGAAAATGTTCCTTCAAGTCTGCAAAAGGAATACATAAAGAGTTTGAATGTTTCCAATGAGTTTCCGTTAGACCATGCTTTGATTGCGAGTGAATCACAAAAAGATCCGTTTTTGCAAAAAATTGTTTACTACATGAAGCATGGTTGGCCACAGAAGTTAGATCGAAGTTTTTTAGATGTATACGCACAACACCAATACTTGGAAGTAGTAGAGGGTTGTTTGCTATACCAAGACCGTGTCGTTATTCCTGATAGTTTGCAAAAGAAAATTCTGCGTTTACTACATAAAAATCACTCAGGAATAACCAAAATAAAGCAGATGGCCAGAAGAACAGTTTATTGGCATGGCATGAGTATTGACATTGAAAATTTTGTTAAAACTCGTTCTGTGTGTTGTCAAATGAATGTTGTTCCAAAGCAGGTACCACATTCTAACTGGATCCCTACAACAAAACCGTTTACCCGCATTCATGCGGACTTCTTTTATTTCGACAAAAAAGTTTTCCTGGTCATTGTCGACAGTTTTTCAAAATGGCTTGAAGTTGAGTACATGAAGTTTAGTACAGATGCCAGGAGTGTGAAGTCGAAATTTATCAGCGTTTTTGCTAGATTTGGGTTGCCGGACGTAGTTGTTACGGACGGAGGACCGCCGTTTAATTCTAAAGAACTTGTTGATTTTTTTCAGAAACACAGTATCAAGGTTATGAAAAGTCCTCCGTATAACCCCTCGAGTAACGGACAAGCAGAACGTATGGTAAGAGTGGTAAAAGAAGGTTTGAAAAAGTTTTTGTTGGATCCGGAGATGGCTAGTTTGAACACAGAAGATCTGGTGTCATATTTTTTGTTTGGTTACAGGAATACATGTTTAGAAGGTAGTAGTTCTTTTCCTTCAGAGAGACTGTTTAGCTTTAAACCCAAAACGCTGTTGGATTTAATCCATCCTAGGAATAGTTTTAGGAATCATCTGACGAAGCGTGATAATGTGGATAAATCTGTGTATAGCTATAATACCAAAGATTATCATAAACCTGACTGGATTGACAAGTTGCGCCCAGGAGATCTAGTATACTTTAAAAATTTCAAACCTACTGACATTCGACGATGGCTTGAAGCAAAATTTTTAAAACGTGTTTCCTTAACAACTTTTCAGGTTTCCGTCGGAGGTCGGGTGTATCTGGCGCACCGCAATCAGCTGAAGCTGGTTGGAGCTCGCAGAAATCGTCACGGTTTGATTTTTGCGAGGGAGGAAGGAAGGAGTGTTAACCGGAAAAGAGCGCGCGATGACGATGACGATGAAAGCGTTGACGACGATGCTGGCGGATTCCTTGGTTTCGCAGCAGATTCGTATATCTACCGAGGCACATCTGACGATCATCCAATGGTTTGTGATTCGGAAGGTGGCGGCACATCGGCGTGTTTACCGCCTGAGGAAGTTGATCCCCAGGAGGGCCCATCTACGCGACAGTGGTCGCAATCGAATCAACCGTCAAGTTCGAGTTGTCATCCAGAAAGTTTGCGTCGCTCTAGTAGACCGAAGCGTCCTAAAAGGGATGTCGATTTTATATATTAAAACTAACATAAGTTTGAGTTTGTGGCAGTATTGTTTCGCCACTATCTGGAAAAAAAGTTAAAGCGGCAGTCATGTTTAACCGCATTCAAAAAAAAAATGAATACCTACATGGCAGTGAAGTTTGGCCATTTTCAGAAAAATATTGTTTAAACTAAAGGGGGGAGAACTGTGGTGACCACCCTAGAATACAACCCTGTCTGAACAACTGGCTGGCTCAGTGTTCTGATGCAGAGAATAAATCAGTTTATAGTTGACTGTCGAAGAGTACACCTCGCGTTTTATTTACTAGCGTATCACCAGTCCCGTTAGCTTTCACAGTTATTTTACTTCCCATCGAGAATTTCTGGAAAAACTTGAAGCGCAAGATCTATTCCAACAATTTTGTCGCGAAAACGGAGGAGGAATCAATAAAAAAACGAAGAAAGAGCTTAAAAACATGGCTACACGCATGTTTTCGTCCGCCATGGCGAATGTTCCGGTTAACTGCCGGAAGGCTGCACGCAAGGACGTAATATTTTTTTGTGAGGAAGCTAACATGATAACCTTCCATGGGAAATTTATCCAACTATATTTTTTGTCATAGTTTTTTTTATCACCATCTGAAATAGTTTTTTTTTCATCACTATCTGGAAAAAAATTTTTTTACCGCAAACGTTGGCTGTCAAATTATCGATACTTATCGATAAGAGCCCCGGAATTATCGATTGTTATCGATGTCCGTCTTGGGCGATATTTCCCATCACTAATTGTTGCGATCCAATTGGCCGCAATATCGATGGCTCGATTCTTCAAAAATAGACACTTTTTACCAGAATGTGTTTTTACCAGAGCATGTTTAATAGTTTAAACTTAAAGACATAAAATAACAATACATTTACACAATATACTTACTTTATTTTTACGGAGACAGGTCGTTACCGACTGACTGCTGAATTCATAAGGGGCCATGCACATACCACGTGGACAGATTTTTAACGATTTTGAATCCCCCCTCCCTCCCCTCCGTGGACAACTGCCCATATATATTCTAAAAAAATTGTATGGACCGTGGACATGCCGCACCCCAGAGCGATGAGAACGCTAACGCAATGCTCAGTTGATCGCCGAGCAATTTATTTCACTTTTCTTGCGTGCGCGGATGAGCAATTTACAAGAGTTTCACTGGGTTTTTGCTCTGTCAAATTAGAACGTTTTTTCGCCAGAGAAACTATTACTCTGCGCTCTCTCTACAGCAGATGGTGTGATGCACATTGAATGTATTGCTCACAGTTGTTAAGAGGGAAGAAAACTGTTTTCTCTTTAAGATGAAGATGAGCAAAACAAGCCTGTATTTAACATGCGCCTTAAAACCTCATTCCAGTGAGATATCTATTTTTGCAAATTTACTTCGAATCTCATTCCACCAAAAATTTAGCGAATCCAAACCTCAAGGCTTTGGGTTTTTTTTTAAATTTAAATTTGATAATAAGGAAATCACAGGTATTCCAAAGCATCTTAAGCCTGTATCAGACTAGCCGTTGCAGCGGTTGAACGCTACCGTTCCGTTCTTTTTCGACCAATCAGAGCACAGCGGTCGACCGTCGCTTGTTGTTGTTGCAAAAAATAGAATCATTTCTATTTTTGCCGTCAACCGTTCCCGACGGTTGGCGACTGCTGTCATTATCATGGCGAAAGCAAACGTGCCTCTTCACACCTACACAAATTCACATTTAGAGACCTGTCAAATAAAAATGTGTGCTTCTCGTTTTGGCACATCAGACAGCCAGTCAAAACATTGATAGCACCGGCAACGCTGGTTGGCGATGTCAAATTTCGACCAACGCACACTGGCAAAAATGAACCCGAATTCCCACTAATTAAAAGCCGCTGGGCTGGATACCTTAAATATAGCATTTTGCATGTGAAATTGGTCAAAAAATCGATAGGTGATATTTTCATTATGTGCAGGGCCCGGGAAAGGGTCTATATTTCCAAAAATACGCAAAAATAGGGTGTAAAGAGGCGAAAAAGACCATTTTCCGTGCCCTTTTCAAAATGAAACCATCGACAATCAATTTGTTGACCAATTTTACATAAGAAATGCTATATTTAAGGTATCCAGCTCAGCGGCTTTTAATTAGTGAGAATTTGGGTTCATTTTTGCCAGTGTGCGTTGGTCGAACTGTGACATCGCCAACCAGCGTTGCCGGTGCTATTAATGTTTTGACTGGCTGTCGTGTGTGCCAAAAAGAGAAGCACTCATTTTTATTCGATAAGACTCGATATGTGACTTTGTGTAGGTGTGAAGAGGCACGTTTGCCTTTGCCATGTCAATGACAGCAGTCGCCAACCGTTGGGAACGGTTGGCGGCAAAAATAGAAATAATTCTATTTTTTACAACAACAACAAGCGACGGTCGACCGCTGTGCTCTTATTGGTCGAAAAAGAACGGAACGGTAGCGGTCAACCGCTACAACGGCTAGTCTGATACAGGCTTGATACAGGCTTGATACAGGCTTTAAGCCTGTATCAGACTAACCGTTGTTGCGGTTGACCGCTACCCTTCCGTTCCTTTTCGACCAATCAGAGCACAGCGGTCGACCGTCGCTTGTTGTTGTTGTAAAAAATAAAATGTTATTTCTACAGACGGTGTTATGAACAGATACGCAAAGAGTGAGGTCGAAAACTCCAAGTGAACCGTCAAATCGAGGCTCCAAGTGTGCAAAGTAAACAAACACATGCGTGTTACTTTTCGTACAGAATGTGTGTTGCGATCAGTTTAAATTCTGTGAATCACGTGCAATTATGGTTCCAACGAAAAATGTGTTCGTCATGCTCATGTTATGAGTGATGCATTGTAAATTGTTATAATTGTATGAACAAGCACTGAAACTCAGTAATATATCCTTACAAAGTTTCGAAATTTCATTAAACTTTCTAGTGCGTATGAAAAGTCATGCGAAAATAAATGTGGTTGCCAGATTTGTTTAAATAAAATATTAGCAGAGGGTTGCCATATTTACTGCTCAGTAATATATCCTTACAAAGTTTCGAAATTTCATTAAACTTTCTAGTGCGTATGAAAAGTCATGCGAAAATAAATGTGGTTGCCAGATTTGTTTAAATAAAATGTTAGCAGAGGGTTGCCATATTTACTGCTTTTCTCTTTGCGTATCTCTTTATAACACAGTCTCTAATTATTTCTATTTTTGCCGCCAACCGTTCCCAACGGTTGGCGACTGCTGTCATTGACATGGCAAAGGCAAACGTGCCTCTTCACACCTACACAAAGTCACATATAGAGACTTATCGAATAGAAATGTGTGCTTCTCTTTTTGGCACACACGACAGCCAGTCAAAACATTAATAGCACCGGCAACGCTGATTGGCGATGTCAAATTTCGACCAACGGGAACGGAAAGGAAAAAAAAGAAGTTTTGTTTTGATCGTGCGTCCAGAATGAAACCATCGCCAATCAATTTGTTGACCAATTTTACATAAGAAATGCTATATTTAAGGTATCCAGCCCAGCGGCTTTCAATTATTGGGAATTTGGATTCATTTTTGCCAGTATGCGTATGTCGGCTTTAAGCCTGTATCAGACTAACCGTTGCAGCGGTCAACCGCTACCGTTCCGTTCTTTATCGACCAATCAGAACACAGCGGTCGACCGTCGCTTGTTGTTGTTGCAAAAAATAGAATCTTTTCTATTTTTGCCGCCGACCGTTCCCAACGGTTGCCGGCTGCTGTCATTGACATGGCGAAGGCAAACGAATCTCTTCACACCTACACAAGATCACATATAGAGACTTGATAAATGAAAATGTGTGCTTCTCTTTTTGGCACACACGACAGCCAGTCAAAACATTGATAGCACCGGCAACGCTGGTTGGCGATGTCAATTTTCGACCAACGCACACTGGCAAAAATGATTCCAAATTCCCACTAATTAAAAGCCGCTGAGCTGGATACCTTAAATATAGCATTTCTTTTGTAAAATTGGTCAACAAATTGATTGGCGATGGTTTGCTTTTGTACAGGGCACGGGAAATTGTCTTTTTCGCCTCTTTTCACCCTATTTTTGCGTATTTTTGGAAATATAGACCCTTTCCCGTGCCCTGCACAGAATGAAAATATCACCTATCGATTTATTGGCCAATTTTACATTAGAAATGCTATATTTAAGGTATCCAGCCCAGCGGCTTTTAATTAGTGGGAATTTGGAATCATTTTTGCCAGTGTGCGTTGGTCGAAAATTGACATCGCCAACCAGCGTTGCCGGTGCTATTAATGTTTTGACTGGCTGTCGTGTGTGCCAAAAAGAGAAGCACACATTTTCATTTGTCAAGTCTCTATATGTGATCTTGTGTAGGTGTGAAGAGATTCGTTTGCCTTCGCCATGTCAATGACAGCAGCCGGCAACCGTTGGGAACGGACGGCGGCAAAAATAGAAAAGATTCTATTTTTTGCAACAACAACAAGCGACGGTCGACCGCTGTGTTCTGATTGGTCGATAAAGAACGGAACGGTAGCGGTTGACCGCTGATACGGTCTGATACAGGCTTTACATCGCTATGAAGTCATTACGATTGGGTTCAATTAGTTAAAAGGCTTTTGAAAAAAAAAACTGAAATATTTTGTTGGGTACCTACAGCAAACAAAACTGTGAGGATTACAACCGTTGCCTTATAATGATTTTTTGAAACGGTTTCTAGTAGTACTAATAGTATTTGTATTCAAAATTGTAAAACCGGAAGTATTTTTTTCACAAAAACAAATACATTAATAAATAACACGTTTGCTATGAATGTAGCTTACTGTTTTGTTTATATCCCTTTATTTAAGCCAACAAAATTGTTTCTTATTATTTTAAAACTATTCACTTTTAAAATGTATTTCAAAACTATGAATCTGGCTAATTCTGTTTCATTGCATTATATTTAGCTCACCGGGTATGAAAAACCTCCTTGATGTTTTATTCATTTTTCATAAAATTATGATCATTTTGAGCCTTGTTGGTAGTAGAATATGTTTGCGCATCTTAAAATGCTTTTTCAGTCGCGAAGTTAGCATAAACGTAAGCAAAACTATTTAACTAAGTTTGTCTGCATCGTCACGTTCACTGCATCTTATTTCTTACTATGTCATTGTGCAGTAAGTTGTGTAGATAAAGCCTACGCAGAATGTTTCTCTCCAGCTAAGTGATACTTCTAATTTTGGAATCACATTAAAAGATCTTTTGTGTTGTATCGGTATCTGCCTTATCATACGACGATAGTCACGATTGAAATGTTTATTTTAAGTGCTGCACAAAAGCTAATGTAATTTTTGGCAATGTATTTCTCAACAATACACTCTCTAGTGAATAGGAAAACTGATTTTTTTTCTGTATGCTATACCTTAAACTGACTGGTTTTTTGAGCTCTGGCCAAAGAATAAGTTTTTAATTATTCTCTATTGTTTATGAATACTGAAAGCAATGAAGAGCGGATGATTTTTAACTCCAAAAAGCATTAAACTAATCGTCCTGTGTTTCCAATTTTCAAGCGATGATATTTTATCATGAAGCAATTAGTTCGCGCGCAACCACTCAACACACGATCATTCTTTCTAGCTAGCAAACATTAAAACTGTTTATTTAACTTTTTTCGAATCCTTTTTCTTGTTTTCCTTTTTTGATTTAGCAGAATCTTCGCCTGAGTTTTTATCGGATTTTTTACTCTCTTTGGGTTTCTCATCAGGGTGATCTTCATAACTAAAAAAATAATGCAAGTGTTATTACCGTGATTGAAATGTATGAATACTGAAATTTTTGAAGAGATACTCACGCAAAAAGCTTCTTGATATCACCTTTAAGCAGAGCAAGTAAAAGTGGTGTTCCCAAGCAAGCAGGTACCAAATACAGCAATGCCGGCTGGGCGTGTTTGAACACGTGCATTACAAAGATTGTCGCAAGTAAGCCAAAGAAGTAAGCAATAAACGTAGCGTAGAAGTAAAAATTACTCTTTCTCTTGAGGCTGTTATCGAAACGCAAAAGCAGGGCGATAAAGATTCCTGGAATCACGATGTCTCCTAATCCTAGAACAGCAAAATTCGAAGCACTCAGTCCGTTCGTGATCAAGTCCTGTGGAAAGACCAGCTTTATCGGAGCTTCGAAGGATTTGGCCACCGTGACCATCACGTTTGTGCCGAACACCCAAAAAATGTCATAGAAGAAGAGACCTCCTAGCAAAATGCAACCGGTAGCGATGTTGTTCAGATGCAAAAGTTCAACTCCATTAACAGCAAAGGCCAGTCCTAGTAAGTTGTTGGCAATCCAGTGCTTCTTAATCAGATACCAAATTCCAATTACCAACGATATAATGAAGCACACAATGTCGTGTGTAGTAAACTTGTAATCAATTAAGTACGTTTCCTTATCCCCTTTGACACCTTCTGTAGGTCCTTGAATGAAGGACAGGTGATACGGAATTTTCGGTATCGCAGCTGGTATCAAAGAACTTATAACCGGGCTTAACAAGTGCGACAATGCCATCACACCAAGGAAGAAAAAGTAACCAGTCAGCAGGAAATTAATGTTATCCTTAGAGAATATTTTGAAGAATATGTACAGTCCAAACAGTGCACAGGAAGCCATAATAGGAAACATCATCGCATCTTTTGACGTCATTGTGTCCGGTTTTTCGCCCGTCTTTTGGAAGGTGCTCTGCAAAAATTAAACGAAAAACTTAGCTCTGTGTCAGTGAAGCTATAGCCTCCGAACCTACCGTCTGTTCCTTATGGTGCTTAACGGAGCGTATCGAGCCGAAGAAAATGGGTAACATTGCCATTGCAACTAGTGTTGCATAGGCCAGGGCCATTCCTTCTGGCGTGGAAGGGATCTTCGCCGTGCCATTGGTTGCTGCCGCGTTGGCGTTTTCAGTGAGATTCTCCTGCACTTGTTGGACCAATTCTTCCACCACTTCGGACATTGCGGTGGCTCACACTTACCGTTCGAGAGGACCTAATCGAAAAAAAATGTCCCCAACTATCTCGATCTACACACTGCTCATACACTCACTATTCTTGGGGCAGAAATTAAAACTACGGTAGAAAACTAATAACAGAACGCGAGCTACCTTCCTTGTTCTACACCAACTTCTGAAGCACTCGTCGTTTTCTGATTGCGTGTCAGTAGCACTTGCCAGCGATAACAAAAATCATGACACGAATGTCAAATAGTCTGCAGCGAAAGAGATCTAAAACTTTGATTTGTTGTATACACGATTAAACCATTTTAGGTAAAACAAAGTGAAATTTAAGTCACGTTCACGTTCTATAAATCAAACTGTGCGGAAAAGATTATCATGTTTCATAATGATAAGATAAGATAAGATTATATTCTTTGAAACAATCGAAATTTACTGCTGAGAAATAAAAAATAATTTCTTCATACATTACGGTTATATACATATCTAAATCGCTTGAATGACAGTTGGTACATATCGGGGAGGGAGAAACGAATATTGCACTCAAAATTGATCTAAACAGAGGACACGCACATTTGTCATTTTTGGATAGCGCTTCCTGCTGTAACCCAAGCATGACTCGAACAAAGTTTTTAGAAATATTAGGATAGGAATACTAAATGTGCCAATTTTTCTGTAAAACACAGATTTTTCAAGTCAGTTTCTACAGATTTTTCAGTTTGCAGTCTTTCTGAAAAATTTTACTAGAGCGTAACTAGAGACTGTGTTATAAAGAGATACGCAAAGAGAAAAGCAGTAAATATGGTAACCCTTTGCTAATATTCTATTCCAAACAATTCTGGCAACCACATTTAATTTCGCATGACTTTTCATACGCATACTAGAAAGCAGTGCTGAGAATATTCACTATCATGATATTCAAAAGCAGCGATTTTCAGCCTTCTTTATGTTAATACTCAAACTACCTATGCGAACATTGATATTCATGATACCAGACAACCGATGAACACCGACCGAATAAACTTTAACACTCGTGTCGTTATTTTGAACGTCAATAATAAAAATCATTTCAGAACAGTGAAAATCAAAACAACCTCATTCGACAATTTATACTGTACCGTGTGGTGTACAGTGTCTGAACAAACTTCCACTACTTGGATTGATAATTACCGAAACTTCTCTGAATATCATTTACAAGGCCTTTGATATTCATTCCTCTGTTTTCTCATTGAATATGGTAAACGAAATTCATGCTTTGTCGCAGTGAGCATTGGCTACTGAGTTGCACCAGAAAATAAAGGTGCTGACACTGAGAATAATTCAATTCATCAACTCGTGAATAAATACTGATAATCTAAGGCACTGCTAGAAAGTGTAATAAAATTCCGAAACTTTGTAAGGATATATTACTGAGTTTCAAAGCTTGTTTATACATTTTTTTTAATTTTCAATGCATCACTCATAATACGAGCATAACGAACATTTTTCCCGTTCAATCCATAATTGCACGTGGTTCACAACATTTATAATGATTACAATACAGATTCTGTACGAAAAGTCACACTCCTGAGTTTATTTACTTTGCACACCATCTGCTACTTGCTCATCAGTCTTGACGTAGTTCAGCGAAACAATATTCCGATCCAGTGCATCACGTATAAAATGGTGCCGGATATTGATGTGCTTCGTTTGTGGTATATATCCGCCGTTTCTTGCAATGCAAATCGTGTTCTGGTTGTCACACCGTAATTCGATTGGTCATCTTGACCGAACTGCGACACCAGTCCTCGCCACCATGACGCCTCTTGTACCGTAGCAGATAGGGCCATGTACTCCGCTTCGCAAGGTTAATAGTGATACGGTGGTTTGACGCCTACAGCTCCAAGATACTGCTCCGCCTTGCATGACAAACACGTATCCACTCGTAGATCGTCTGTCGTCGAGATCGGATGCCCAATCCGCATCGGTATAACCTATCAGCTTTGAATCACCGGTTACAGAATACTGCAACATCATCTTCGATGTACCTTTAAGGTACCGGAAAATATGCTTAACGGCTTCCCAGTGTCTCAGTCCAGGATTCGTGTTGAATCGACTCATTAGGTTCACGGCGAAAAGGATGTCTGGTCTGGTGCACTGTGCCAAGTACATCAAACACCCAACAGCCTCCTGGTATGGCATCACTTTCATTCGTTCAATCTCTTCCGGTGTCTGCGGTGCTAATTCTTTCGTGAGCTTTCCTGCAGCGTTCATTGGAGTAGTAACAGCCTTCGCATTTGACATGTTGAATCGACGCAAGATGGAATCAATTTAAGCCTCCTGGTCCAGCGACACTGAATCTTCCGCTCGGGTAACACGAATGCCCACGCAGCTCATCACAGGTCCCAAGTCCTTCATTCGGAAGGTACTGCTGAGCTTTGCCTTGATATCGTTCTTAACTGCTTCATTGTTAGCAAATATCAACACGTCGTCAACGTATACCGCAACAAACACAGTCTTTCCATCTTGGATCCAGTAATATAAGCACGAGTCGTAATCGGATTGGATTAGCCCCATCTTCTTCGGCGCGGCGTCCAGTTTGGCGTTCGAAACTCTGGTGGATTGTTTGAGTCCATAGAGTGCCTTGTTCAAGCGACACACAAATTGAGATTGTGGAATGAGAACGTCTAGTTTGGATGACAGTTGGAAGTATAATAAATTTTATTGAATGCTCTCTTTTTAATAGATTGCTGTGTTGAACACAGCTGGGTCGCAGCTTACTAATTTCCAATAATATCATATTCATCATCAAAGGCATGTACGATTTATTGCCATCAGCGATGGGCACCATTTCGCCTATTTTTAGATCGGTTAGTGAATATGATACGACAACATCGGGTACGGGTTTGTTAAAGTTCGCATGCTTTTGGCGATTTGATGTATTTATCACAACAATGCCATGATATATAAAATAAAAGTCGTGGGACAACTATGTCTATTAAGCTCAATTTTGAAGATGCAAGAGACAGACATAGAAACGATGTGCTGTACACTTTTGCGGCACTGGAAAACATTTATGTTATCTCAGGAAACAAATTTTCAAAATAAAAAAAGACTTTCTGAAGCATAGGAATTGTAGGAAACCAACAGAAGTTATGAGAAAACTAGGCCTTCGAATTTTGTTTAGCGGTAGGGCTCAGAAGCTTCGGTTTTTCGAAAAATGTCCTCAATGGTAAAAATAAATTAAAGCTGAGAGAGTTTCCCAGCTGAAAAATATATAAATATTTTTTTTACCACAAAAATCAAAATAATGGTCGCAGTGGTCCAAATCTTACAAAAAAAACACTAAATTTTAACGTTTATTGCATCTCTAATGAATTTGCCATCACAATTTTTTTGTTATTGAACATTTTTTCATTAGTAGAAAAGTATAATTTCACCCGCACGACTTGTGCTGAAATTTAGAATAGTGACTTCTTTCGAGAAGACGAAACTCTTGAGCCGTACCTCTAAATCCCTGAACGAAATTCAGAGGTCTTTTTCCCATATATCTCATCGACACATTTTTTTGTTGAGGTTTCAACCGGCGGTCATTTACCAGTCAATGAAAACTATGTTATATTGCATACTGTTTAAGCAACATCAAATAATGAATTACAACTAGTTTATTCGTAGAACATTCTGATTGCAAGCCATATCAATGCGGCTCTGCTGCATAGTCGAGGGCAAGGAATCAAGGCGGTTTTAAGTCAATGCTATTCAATTTCAATTGAAGTAAATTAAGTGTGCATACGCTTTGACAAACAAGTTCATGAGTCGCATTTTTATCGGTGCTGTCTAAGATTGTCATTTTCGGTTGTCAGTTGCGGTTGTCAGTTAGAGCGCAAAATTCTAATTTTTCTCTGAAATCACAAATAAAAACTAAAATAGCTAAACAACCCAATTGTTGTCAAATTTTGACACGTCTCGTTTGAAGGTTCATACTCGCTTAGTCTCCTAGCGTGTCACGAGGTACGATATGGCCTGGCGTCGTATGTTCGAATCCCTACTGCAAACTCTATATCTAATGAACAGAAACAATCTCAAAACAAATCTCGAAACGCAATCCGAAAAATGGTTTGGCTGCTACAGTAAATACCTACACGAATGTGTTTACATATCAATGGTGTTCGCACTTGAGGACGGCAATTGGGAACTGAACTGACCGAGCGAAGCGGCAAGGCAATTTTGGTGGAAAATTCATTAACTCAATTAGTCCTAAAAAGAACTGGGTGAGTTGCCTCCACTCTAGTCAGACGGTTGGTATAAAACTCCAATGCTCGCTATCGAACTTGTATTTTCCTGTTTCTCTCTGCTTCTATAATGATTTTCTGCTTCTTCTACGATGTGAACAACTGGGTAATCAAAACAAAACTGATGACTTGAGCGATGCGTCTGCTGCTTTTATAGCGTCGCGGTGGGGGCGGGGTTTGGTGGTCCTCGATGATTGGCTGTTTTTTGTTAACTGCTGAAAACGGCTGACTTGTTGTTGCTACTTTCGGCGTGAGACGGAACAAATAGATTATCATTATCTGCATACCGTCTTCCATGTTTTTTGTCAACAGTAGCCGATAAAGGGCGATGGGCAAGGATAGAAAAAGTCGATGACAAAAGCAAAAGTATTTCTATCTTTCTTCCTCTCGTGCAAAAACCAAACAAATATCAGCACCTTCGTGGTCCCGAATAGAGGCGTCATCCACAAGTTACGTAAGGACTTTTTCAGAAAAGAATTCTTTTTACTTATGGCGTATTTGCAAAGAATGAAAAGAAAACAAGTTAATTGATTTAGTCAATATCATGTTTAAGTTAAAAAAAAACTGAAAATTTAGTATACGAAGTGGAGTACATAATCACTTAGATAAGGGGCCATCCACATTCCATGTGGACAGCTTTGGGGGGGAAGTCAGTGTAATGTCCACGGTCCATACAAAATTTTCAAAATTTATATGAGCAATTGTCCACGGAGGAGGAGGGGGCGGGTTAATATCGTTAAAAATCTGTCCACGTGGAATGTGGATGGCCCCTAATGAGAATTCACGCTTTCCCAAGATTCAACTGTAACCATATCAGCGAGAACTTACAACTGATTTTAACTTTTATTAGTTTTGTAAGTTTTGTTTTAATTTCAAATTTTTCAATCTTATGTACATAGAATTTTTTCGAATCTCCCTCTGCCCCTTCGTAAGCATTCGTAAGCAATTTGGATACCCCTCTTCCCCCCTTCGAAACCGTTACATAATTTGTGGATGACCCCAAAGACCGCCTGGATTCGAGAATGTTGCTAGATTCAGACAAAACTTTCAGACCAACTGCTAAGCGAAATTCCAAAAGTTGTTTTGAATGTTGTTTTCGAATTTATCGCAGACCGATCTAAGCAACGGTTAATTTAAGCAGCACGTACGGTAAGCCGCATCGCTTATGGTAGCAGAAAAACATTTAATTACCTCAATTGTTCTCTCCTATTCTCTCTCTTCAATATTCTCTCGCACTCATTTCTCTACTGCAGGCGGCCTATGTTGCCTCCGATCGAGACCAGCTATGGCTGATCATGAATGCTACGGATTTTCTGAAAATGACTCGATTGATATCAAGGCCACCATGGCTACAAGCGATGGTGATACGATACTTACGAGCCCCTTTGAATCGCGCAGAGGGTTAAGACAAGGTGATGGACTTTCCTGTATGCTACTTAGCATAGCCATTGAGGGTGTGATTCCGTTTTCACAAGGTTCGTTCAACTTCTGGACTTCGCGGATAACACGAAACTTTGCGATGGTGGAGGAAACTTACGCCTGACGAAAACGAGTCACATGCGAGCGAGAAGCTTCGAGAATAACAACGTCAGCCTCCAACTCTATTCTTTGTAGACGGCGTTCGTGTATTTGGGGTCACTGGTGACTGTACAAAACCCTGATGAGACCGGTAGTCCTCTACGGAATCGGGACAACGAAGCTTCTCACAGAGGACCTTAACGCTCTTGAAGTTTTCGAACGGAAGGTGTTGCGGACTATCTACGGTGGAATACAGACAGACGACGGAGGATGGCGACGGCGCACGAACCATAAGCTGCACGCGCTGCTTGGAGAGAATCCCATTGCACACATGGCAACGTTCAATAGGTTGCGGTGGGCCGGTCACGTCGTAAGGATGCCGGACGACAACCCTGTGAAATTACTTCTCTTTAGTAACCCTGCCGGCACCAGAAATAAAGAGGCGCAGCGTACACGATGGCTCGACTCGTTCGAAGGAGACTTGCGGATTGGTAACGTAATGTACTACGCACTTCTGAGCTGGCCAAGGGCACGGAACGGTTGAAAAGCTATAATCTTCCAGGTCAAACCTTTGTTGACAAATGGTCGACAAAAACGGAAAAAAGTGCAGTGTAGATAGCTTTTGGTGGTAAGACAGCATCAAGTATAGGCTTAAGATCGAGGGACGTATTGGGCCTATTGTTTTTCTTTATCGCTCTATGGAAAAATACAGCATAACATTTTATATTCGAGTTTAACCCAATTGTTGAGCATAGGCTATTGGTTTTTATTTTCGTTTCGATCTGCGGTTTCAATAAATTATTGTTGATTACTTGTTTTCTACTAGCTAAGAATTTTATGCTATCGTCTTCCACACTCTACATACGGTGTGAATATAGTATACGACTCGTATGGCCTAGTTGTGCCTGTCTACTGTATGCAATTTAGGGCCATTAATTGAGAACTTCAGTGTTTGAGAACTGTAGTATTTGATAGTAGCAGTAGAGTAGTGAATAGTCGGCAATTCAATTAATGTAGATATGAATGCTAGAGACTCTCGTATTTTAGGTATCAATCTGCTTTCCATATTAGGACAATTATTCGCGCTTCAAAATTTGGCGAAAGTTTACCTAGTATCAAAGTAGTGTGTAAATAGTGGCATCAGCTTTTGGGCTGCTGATAATTTAATTGCGTTTTTAAGAAAGGTATTCGGTCGAAAAAAGATAATGTTTTCTATGGTGGCATGCTGCTACGATTGTTCTGTGTTCAATTGATCCTAAAAGTATCGTTCATTTTTCACCAAGAATTGTTTTGTGGCTAAACCTGTTTTTGGCTCGCTTTTAATTTGTCGTTATGCATCAGATCACAAGGCACTCTAATTACTTGTCTCTTCAAACGGAGTTTACAAGTTTACGATTACAGGGTGGTGGTCTATCTATCTATCCTCTTGCCTATATTCCGTGTTCTTGCGAGAATTAAAATAACGATTACAGGCTATAATTTGTAAGTGGATCCAACGAACCAAAAATTTGCGTATTCAAGTTCTTTTTCTTGTGCATACTGGGTCATTTTGACCACTAGTGGTAATAGTCGTGCCTATTGTTCATTTAAAATTTATACGAACAGTGGTCTAGTAATCCTACAGGTCTAATAAGGATATGTTGTATTGTTCTACTTCAGCTTACAGATTATAGAGTTATCCTCTACGAGGGTGTTGCGAATAGTGCGTTCTACGAAAAGAAGGGATATGTAATTAGGAAAAGTTGATGAATACATTAAACATTGTAGTAAATTTCTTACAAAATTGAACATTCTTTTTTGAAAAGGCTTGGTTGCTTGCGTATGAGCTAACGCTCAAATCTTTGCTTTTGAATTATGCAAAATTAAATAAGTTTGACTACGCCCATTACAAAATAATGTAGGTTTGATTCTGTAGATTAGATATTTTCTACTTTCTCTCGAGGTCCTTACATCTGCAGATTTGAAATGTAACTAGTGATTGGCGACTGGTATTAACTCGGCAAGGCAAGGGCAAGGTGAACAAACGGGAAAATTTTAAGAAACACCGTTACAGATTAAAATTGAAACCTGCCGTGGGGCTTTTTTACATTAAGTGATTCTTTCGTGTAATGTGGTGTTACCTCCGAATTGTTCGAATGTAGAACCAAAACAATGTTTTATGCCGTAGATTCAATGTAAAATTCAAAATATTTGAAAAAATTGTCATCTCTTTCTACTTTTTCGTAGTTTTAAATTTAAACGCATTGAAACATACGCTGATGGCGTGTTTGTTTGCTGTTTGCTTTACTCGTATGCAGATTGTTTCATTTTTACTGTATTTCATATTGGCTCAATTATTTCAGGACCGGATAAGTTTCTATGTTCGAAATGTTTATTGTAGGAGAACATCGTTAGGCATCCTTAAACGAATACAAGATAAAACGCATATGAACGAACGAATCAGTAAGTATATAGAATAAATGGGAGTATTGTTATAAAACGTAAATAAAGAGAATCATCATTGTATCATTGAAAGTACAACTCGCGAGTTTAAAATGTTCTAAATTATTGCATGATAGAGAAGTCTTATTTAAGTTAATAATATCAATAACGAAAACATTTGTGAATGACCTGTATTTTAGCACGTTCTTTTGGAGTGCTATTTTTTATTGTTACTTCAGAACTAGCCAGAGCAGGAATTAAAGCTTCGCCCAACTTTAGTGCAAATGATTATAATATTTGTCATAGAGTAGTTTCCTCTGCCAATTAGAACCGGCTTTTCCTGTAGCGATTGCATTCTTGTGTGCCATAGTCTACTAAGTGGGAAATATGGAACTAGATCGCCCTATATAACATTAACGTGAAAACAGAAGAAATCAAATCTGTTACCGAGGTTGAAAAAGTATCTTGCGGAAGACTTTAGATCATTTTGAAAGGGGATAATAAAATATGGGAAAACGGAAAAAAGTTATCACAACGTATGCAACACTTTATAATCACATTTTTGTACAAAATTTGCTATCATAAATTAAGGAAGTTTTTTGCTTTTGTAGACGACGATCCTGCCATATATTCCCCTATTTTTTTAAATAATTGTTATGCATAATCAATAACCGTTGAATATATCAATTTCAATTTTACCTAGTTCATCACAGATGCTTGTGTTCTCTAAAAACTAAATTTGCTTTCTGTAGCACTTTTACGCGCCCGTTCAAAACGAACAAGTACTTGATCCTATTAAGACAATTCAGTAAGTCAGTCGCCCGTAGATTACGCTGGAACCGAATGATCGAGTTGTGAAACCGGCCAGGTGCGAATCTGACGTACAAACCTTCATGTTTCAACCACATTTTGATCGATCGCCGGTTCTGATCAACTGCTTTCCTGTTGCGCTTCGGCCGCATCTCACGACACACTGTACGGCAACAACGGGTCGAAATTGAGTAGATCTGCTTCGCTTGTCGCATTTTTGTATCCCCAGGACTTCATAGCGGCTACACAGCTGTCCTGAATTATTTTAACCTGTAATTCATGGTAGTTGATTAACGGTTGCCGATTTATTCGCCAGCCTATTATTCACCTCTTCAAACGTGAGATCCTTCGTCCAATGGAGAGGCGCTAACTTGGAGTCTCTGAAGGTGGAGCTGACTCCTCCGATGTCCTGTTTCGTGTGCGTATCCAGGAACGCTTCAACTGATGGATCGAACGGAAGACCGTAGAATTTTAAAATCTCTTTGGTCATTTCGTACGAGTTCAACGAGAGGTCTTCGTAGCGAATTGCACTGGAAAAAAGAAAAAATCTTATTTAGAGTATATGTTGCAATAGAAAAAGAGTTAAATCACAAAACACAAAGACATTGTCTATCTATGTCATATTACTTGTTGGTTTTTTGCGGTTACTAAAGCAAAATGCGGAAATGTCTTGCAGAAATGTTTCATTTATTCAACTCTAGTAAATCGTAATAAAATTGGTAGTACATTATTTATCATCATGGAATCAAATTTCAAATTTTCAATGTTCACCTCTGGAGGCCACGGGAAAATGGAGTAATGACTCGAATTTTCCACTCTCCTCACTTCCTTTGTAGCAACTTTTGATTTCAATAATAGTTGTTTCTTCCGAGAATTATCGTGCAGTTTTTGGTATCGTTCATGGATAATTGAGCTTGTAAACGTTTTTCTTATTCATTACGCTTTAGCGGAAACGAGAAATCGACAAGCACCAGCAAAACGGGCCAAAAAATGAATGAAAGTGGGTCTAAAGGCATTGAAAGCGGACCAAAAACGAAAACTTACCATTTCTGGGAATAGCTGCAAGCCAAAATCTAGGTACATGACAACTCAGAGATGAATAAAGAGGAGAACTCGGATACGACATGCTCTTCAAAATTCGTCCTTTCATTGATGCAGTGAGAGCCAATTTTCTAGCCTAGAAAATTCCTTACTCCATAAAAAATAAATCATCAAATAGTCATAAACTAAGTTTTTTTTTCGAAAACTACGTTGTTTACATTATTTTCTATAGTATTTGAATAAATACTTCAAAAATTTTTAGAAATTTTTTTTTCGTGTTTTTAAAAAAAGTCCCTGCTATGCTCATAGGTGCTCTGGAGCACCATTTCAAAATTCGCTTTTTTCTTCAAAATTCAATGTTTTACAGTGATTTCAACTACCCTGCAAAGTATTTCGCCTAAATTGACCCGGAAAGCATTTTTAAATCATGAAAAACCTCATGAGCGGGAGAGGGTTAAGTATCAAGCCGTAAGTGCTGAAGTTTAACAAAGCTATGCTGTTGGCGCTCACTAAGTATAAACGGGTTGAAATATGCAAAAACTAAACCAACATAGTTTCCGAAAATACTGTTCGCGCTTGTAGAGAAATGCCACGAAATCGCCATACTAAAATCTTTGTGAAGTTCAGTTCTATCGACAGAAATTGATAAGACTATAATTTTCAACATTTGAAAGTTTGAACTTGTCGCCGCTATCATTTGTGGTTGGAATAAAAAATTCAATATAGAGCAAAATCGCGCGAAATGAGCTATGGTCGAGTATTGAACGTTTTTGATTTGAATAAAACTTTGCACACGTACATATTCGGCGAAGCAAATTAAGCATTTTCCACAGATGGAGAGATTTTTTAGACCCATAAGTTATTTTTTAAGAGGGCGCATGCTTTCTGGCATAGGTATTAATTTTGTCAATTTTGAGTTAACATCGGATTTTGGCCTATCTTTTAGTGTTTTTTGCCTTTCTCCTAGAAAGGTATAGCAATCACTGAAAAAACCAAAGATATAAAAGTGCTCCAGAGGGTCGAATCTCGTATATCAATCGACTGAGTTCGACGAGCTGAGCATTTTCTGTATGTGTGTGTGTGTGTGTGTGTGTGTGCATGTATGTATGTAACAGTCTCTCAATCTGACTCAATTTTCTCAGAGATGGCTGGACCGATTTTAATGAAACTAATTACAAATGAAAGGTCTAGTTGCCCCATGAGACCCTATTGAATTTTATTGCAATCGGATTTTTAGTTTTGAGGTTATGTATCAAAATGTGAAAATCACAAAACTTCATTATCTCAGAAACTACACAACCGATTTGAACAAAATTGGTATCAAAAAAACGGGCTTGTATTTTGAACCATTTGTAAAATAATTTTATGTGGATCGGACATGTGGTTCAAAAGTTATGTAAAGAAACGTATTTCAAAGACTGTTTAAACTCACTCACTTTCCTCAAAGATGGATGGACCGATTTTCACAAAATAAGTTGCAATAGAAAGGTCTAGTTGCCTGATAAGACCCTATTGAATTTTATTATAATTGGATTGTAACTTTGTCTGTAATGTATCAAAATGTAAAAGTTATGAAACTCCATTATCTCAGAAACTACACAACCGATTTGAACAAAATAGGTATCAAATGAACGAACTGTCTTCAAAACCCCTAAATAACTTATTTTATGGTGATTGAACATGTAGTTCGAAGGTTATGAAAAGAAACGTGTTCAGAAAACTTTTTTAAATTAAAAAAAAAAGCTATAATTTTAATTTTTTTGCCTTTCTCCTAGAAAGGTATAGCAATCACTGCAAAAACTAAAGGTATAAAAGTGCTCAAAAGGGCCGAATGTCGTATAACACTCGACTCAGTTCGACGAGCTGAGTATTTTCTGTATGTGTGTGTGTAACACTCTCCCAATCTCACTCGATTTTCTCAGAGATGGCAGGACCGATTTCAATGAAATTAATTGCAAATGAAAGAAATCAAAGATATAGTTATCGGTTTTCGTTATACTCTACTAATTTTTTTTGGAAATAAATATTGCAATTCAGTCCGCAAATATATATTTCGACTGTGACGTACAGTCTTCCTCAGTGCTTATGTGGACTGGTAAAGAGCAAAGCGTAAATCCTGTTTTTTATTTGTAGTAGGTAAAATGAAAATTTAGCATTCTTAATTGGAGTTAGGTAGGGAATTATGCGGTCGATTGTTTACCGTACCATGTCTGGGGTTTTTGGGAAGCAGATTGAATAGCCATGAGGGGTGATTACCTGCGTCTTTATTGAGAAGCGTGCATAAGTGTTGTTTATAAATTTCTAAACTTTCAGCTACGTCTAATTTCCATAAATTATTAACGGGGCGGAGGAGGTGAATGTTATCCGAAGTTAGTGGATGTTCCTCGTTAAAAATATGTTCAGCAACTTTTGATTTGAAAAGGTATGGTGGGGCATTTTTTGAAACTTTACTTGCTTTTGTCACTTCTGCGAAATGTTCTTTGAAACGTATCCCTAGGTTACGTTTAGTTTGTCCAATGTAAACCATGTCACAGTGACTGCATGCAATTTTATAAATTCCAGCTTTGTTCAGGGTATCAATAGGGTCTTTGGTAGACCCCAAGTTTGTTTTGAGTTGGGTATTTCTACTAGTGTAGACAATATCCATCCCAAATTTTCTAAATTTTGAACGAAGTGTGCGTGTCAAGTTAACGTCATATTCAACGGCTACCCTTTTCAGATCTTCTGTTATTGGGGTGAGCTACCGCTCATGGCAAGTCCGTCCCAATTGCATTTTTGTCAATTTTGAGTTTATTTATGGAATCAATTCCTTTTTAAGGCTACTTTCGATAGAACAAATATTTTTGAATACTTCGTTCTGAGGAACTATGAAAAAAATAGCAAGTCGGTTTGTCCCATAGCAAAAGTGATCGCAAGTCGGTCCCATTGCAAAAATCTTCGCAATTTAACCCCACAGCCAATAATGATTATGAAAAATGTGATATTTACCACAACTTATGGTCTTCAGGTTTAGAATTGGATGTACCAAGTGATATTCGATAGGAGGTTTGATTGAATTTTACACGTTCTACATCGTGTGGCTCTAGCTGATAGTACAATGTTTTCTTCAAGACCAAATTTCCACCAGTAGCTTCTTTCAAATTCGGAAATCTTTTACAACACTCACCCCAATAACAGAAGATCTGAAAAGGGTAGCCGTTGAATATGACGTTAACTTGACACGCACACTTCGTTCAAAATTTAGAAAATTTGGGATGGATATTGTCTACACTAGTAGAAATACCCAACTCAAAACAAACTTGGGGTCTACCAAAGACCCTATTGATACCCTGAACAAAGCTGGAATTTATAAAATTGCATGCAGTCACTGTGACATGGTTTACATTGGATAATCAAAACGTAACCTAGGGATACGTTTCAAAGAACATTTCGCAGAATTGACAAAAGCAAGTAAAGTTTCAAAAAATGCCTCACCATACCTTTTCAAATCAAAAGTTGCTGAACATATTTTTAACGAGGAACATCCACTAACTTCGGATAACATTCACCTCCTCCGCCCCGTTAATAATTTATGGAAATTAGACGTAGACGTAGTTTAGAAATTTATAAACAACACTCATGCACGCTTCTCAATAAAGACGCAGGTAATCACCCCTCATGGCTATTCAATCTGCTTCCCAAAAACCCCAGACATGGTACGGTAAACAATCGACCGCTTAATTCCCTACCTAACTCCAATTAAGAGTGCTAAATTTTCATTTTACCTACTACAAATAAAAAACAGGATTTACGCTTTGCTCTTTACCAGTCCACATAAGCACTGAGGAAGACTGTACGTCACAGTCGAAATATATATTTGCGGACTGAATTTCAATATTTATTTCCAAAAAAAAATTAGTAGAGTATAACGAAAACCGATAACTATTTCTTTGATTTCTCAATCACTCTGCTAAGACGCTCGTTATAGATTTTCTAAATTTGCAAATGAAAGGTCTATTTGCCCCATAAGACTCTATTGAATTTTATTATAGTCGGATTTCTAGTTTCGAGGTTATGTATCAACATGTCAAAATCACGAAACATCAATATCTCAGAAACTACGCAACCAATTTGAACAAAATCAATTTCAAATGAATCAATTTTAATCTCACTCATGTTTCTCAGAGATGGCTGGACCGATTTTCATAAAATCGGTGTCAAATGGAAGGTCTAGTTGCCCCATAAGATCCAATTGATTCGTTTTGCAATCGGACTATTACTTTGCCTGTTAAGTTTAAAAATGTGAAATCCAGCTATGAAAAGTAAAATTTTCACAAGACTACTTAAACTCAATCACTTTTCTCAGAGATGGCTAAACTCACTAAATTAGTGTCAAATGAGAGTTCTAGCTGCCTCATAACACCCTATTGAATTTAACTGTAATCGGAGTGTAACTACGTCTGTGATGTATCGAAATGTGAAAATCACGAAACATCATTATCTCAGAAACTACACAACCGATTTTAGCAATATTGATATCAGATGAACGGGCTAGTTAAGGGTTAACTGATGAATTATGATTCAACAAGTGGTTTCATAAATCGGCTGCTCTATACGTTCCCGTTTCCCATTTTCCGTTATGCAATAAATTGTTAAAACAACGAAAGTCTATTATCTCAAAGATTACACGACTTATTTAACATAACTAGTGTCATACGAACGAATTATCTCTTAAACTTACAAATAACTAACTTTATAACAACTTGATATGTGGTTCAAAAGTTATGGAACGAAGAGAAATTCAAAGACTATTTAAAACTATACCTGCTTTGATCGATATATGTGGGCTCAACATAATTTAAATGTGGTATCGTACTATTTGAACGTTCCCGGTTCCGCTCGTGATGAAATTATTCGATATTAAAAGTCATTTCTCTTATTTCGCTAGTTTTCAAGCACTAACTTTACGTCAAATTTCATATTCAATACTTCAATTACAACATCAAAATTTAAGAACCCAAAGAGTGAATAAACCTTTATTGGATTTGAGCATTCATGTAAATCTATTTTTACAAATAATAAGTTCATTCTGTGCCGAACACGCATCAGTATCGGACGTGTGATCGGTGATCGCTCCGATTGAATATAAAACAAAAGACGTGTGAACAAGTGTTGGCATTGTTTGCCTGGTCGAGTGAAATAAATCCGGGTTCAAGGTCGCGCCTTTGTGCAACTGTTTCGCATCGTGACTACCAGCTGGTGCGTAAGCCGATTTGGCTGCTGGCTGAATTGTGCTACAGCAGTGGACGAGACACAAAAGAGGAAAGAGAAGAAGCCATCAGTTGACAGTGAGTTGTATCGCTGTGTGGAGTGATCTCACACCTGGCTCGCTGCAGTGCGTCTTGAACTGTCCTACAGATCAGACGTTTTTTCGGTTGCTTGTGGACTGGTCTTTGACTGCCTATAGCTTCAAAGTTTGTGTTTTGTCAGTGTGTCTTTTAAAGACTACCTGAAAGTTATTTCCCATCAGTCTTTCTCAAGACTACCTTTTTTTAAATTTAACATTTGTTTTAACTTTTTTCGTATCACCTGAAATGGCTGGACGGAAAAAGAAACCTCGCATCGCTGCGGGGAGGAAAAGAGAGGCATCTCTTTCTGACACATCGAGTGTCTGTAGTGACAATCCTTTTGATATTTTGCCTGAGCAAGAAGCTGGTGAAATGGAAGTTACCAATAATGAAACTATACAAAATATAAAATCTTTAAAAAAGGAGAAAGTTCCACCTATTGTGGTAACTATTTCTTCTGAATTTAATGTATTCAAAAAGGAACTTTCAACGTTTGTTTCTGACGTTAAAGTTATTTATCAAATTGGCCGTAGAGGTGAATGCCGCTTATTAGCCGACTCAGTAAAGGGTCGTGATCGTCTTGTTCAGTATTTAACTGACAAGATGTACAAATTTTTTACATATGACACCAAGAACGCCAAGCCGTTTAAGGTTGTCTTGAAAGGTCTCACCAACGATCAAACCGTTGATGAGATCAAACTTACTTTAACAGAATTACTTGGCATAGCCCCTACCCAAGTAATTCTAATGAAACAAAAATCACGAGGCGAAAACAGTCAGAGAACTGGAATTTCCCTTGTTAATTATTTAATTCATTTTAACCGCAATGAGGTTAACAACTAAAATTTTTTGAAAAAGCACATGCTTTGTATAATGTGCGTGTAAAGTGGGAAATTTATAGGAAGTATGGCGGAGGTGAAAAGCATATCACCCAATGCCGTACTTGCCAACGTTATGGCCATGGTTCCAAATTCTGTAACATGGACCAAAAATGTCTTAATTGTGGAGACTCTTCTCACAAAAAGGACACATGTCCTGTGAAAGAGAGTAAAAATTTTCGCTGTGCGAATTGTAACGGCAACCATATGTCAAATTTTTATCAATGCCCAGTCCGTTTAGCAATTGTTAAGGCAAGGCAAGGTAAACAAAATTCAATTTCTCAATTAAAACCAACTTCAAAACAAAATTCTCCAAGCGTACCAGTGACGCATAGTTTACCTACTCCTTTGCATACCCGTTTAACTTATGCACAGGTTACAGGTAGTTCGAACATTATACCGCCTAGTGTTGGTAGTTCGAAAATGACCGTTAATATGGGTAAGCAAAACACGCTAGAAAATAATTGTACACCTATTACTCCAGCTAATATTGCTGCCGAAAATATTTTTTCTAATGTCAACTGCCTGGGGCCTATTACGGCAGGTAAACTTTCTTTTTTGCAACAGGCAATGTTCGATCTCATGAACGCCATGTTGCAGGCAAAATCAATGTTTGAAGCCATTCAAATAGGCACAAATTTTACTATTAAAATTGTTTCTAATTTAAAATTTAGCAATGATTTTAAATAAAACAATTAAAATATTAAATTGGAATGCTCGCTCATTGAAGGCCAATGAGAATGAGCTTTTTAATTTTTTAACAGTAAATAATGTGCATATTGCAATTATTACTGAAACATTTTTGAAACCTAACATAAAATTAAAATATGATCCCAATTACGTGGTTCATAGATATGATAGGATTCAGGGTTCCGGCGGTGGAGTTGCAATTGTTATTCATCGCCGAATCAAACATCGTGCTCTTCCCCATCTTGAGACGAAAGTTATTGAAACTTTGGGAATTGAAGTTCAAACTGAACTTGGGATTTTATTTATTGCCGCAGCATATTTACCATTTCAATGCACACGCGAGCACAAAAATTATTTTAAAGGTGATTTACAAAAACTCACCAGAAATCGTTCGAAATTTCTCATAATCGGCGATTTTAACGCTAAACATCGTTCATGGAATAATTCTCAAAGTAATTCCAACGGCAAAATTTTATTCAATGATTGTTCTTCAGGATACTATTCTATTTTGTCTCCGAATAGTCCTACATGCTTTTCTTCTGTAAGAAACCCTTCAACAATTGATTTGGTGCTAACAGATCAAAGTCATGTATGTAGTGATTTGATCACACATGCTGACTTTGATTCTGACCATCTTCCAATAACTTTTTCTTTATCACATGAATCAGTTTTAAACCCTATGAGCTCTGTTTTTAATTATAACAAGGCTAATTGGGAAAGATACAAAACTCATATTGAGAGAAATTTCAATAATGAGCTTGATTTGCAAAACGAAGTGAATATTGATTCCGCTTTGGAAGCATTAAAATGTGCAATTGTTGATGCCAGGAATTATTCTGTTCCAAAGGCTCAAGTGAAATCTGATTCATCAATAATTGACGAAAATCTTCAACTTCTAATTCGTTTGAAAAATGTCCGCAGACGTCAATATCAACGTTCTCGTGACCCTGTTTTTAAAACTATTTATAAAGATTTACAGAAAGAGATTAAACATAGATTTACTCTTCTGAGAAATCAAAATTTTGAGACTAAAGTTGAAAAATTGAAACCATATTCAAAACCATTTTGGAAGCTGTCGAAGATTCTTAAGAAACCTTCAAAGCCTATTCCAGTTTTAAAAGATGGTGAACGTTTTCTTGTATCCAATGAACAAAAGGCTCAAAGACTTGCTCAGCAGTTTGAGAGTGTTCATAACTCAAATTTGAATTTTGTGAGTCCAATTGAAAATGAAGTCACACGTCAATTTGATTTAATTTCTTCCCAGAATTTTTTACCTGCAGAAATAATTGAAACTAACTTGAATGAGATTAAATCAATTATTAAAAATTTCAAAAATATGAAAGCACCTGGTGACGATGGAATCTTTAATATACTAATCAAACATCTCCCTGAGAGCACAATGGAATTTTTAGTGAAAATTTTCAATTGCTGCTTCAAAATTGCATATTTTCCCAAATTATGGAAAAATGCAAAAATTACTCCCATTTTAAAACCGGATAAGAACCCAGCTGAAGTTTCAAGTTATCGACCAATCAGTTTGCTTTCTTCAATAAGTAAACTGTTTGAGAGAATTATTCTTAACAGAATGATGTCACACATCAACGAAAATTCAATTTTTGCAAATGAACAGTTTGGATTTCGCCATGGGCATTCCACAACTCATCAATTGCTCAGAGTTACTAATATGATACGAGCTAACAAATCTGAAGGTTATTCCACTGGAGCTGCTCTTTTAGACATAGAAAAAGCATTCGACAGTGTTTGGCATAAAGGTTTGATTGCGAAATTGCAAACTTTTAATTTTCCAATTTTCCTAATCAAAATTTTAAAAAATTATCTTACTGATCGAACTCTGCAGGTTGTCTATCAGAATTCAAAATCTGATAGATTTCCTGTCAGAGCAGGTGTACCTCAAGGTTCAGTCTTGGGTCCAGTCCTGTACAACATATTCACTTCAGATCTTCCTGATTTGCCTCCAGGATGCACAAAGTCATTGTTCTGCGATGACACAAGCATTTCCGTAAAAGGAAAAAGCCTTCGTGTCATATGCAGTCGATTGCAGAAAAGTTTAGATATTTTTTCTTCCTACTTGCAAAAGTGGAAAATCTCTCCCAATGCTTCTAAAACTCAAATGATAATTTTTCCTCATAAGCCTAGGGCTTCTTTCCTCAAGCCAAACAATAATCACGTTGTCAAGATGAATGGGGTTATTTTAAGTTGGTCCGACAAGGTTAAGTACTTGGGACTAATTTATGATAAAAAACTTATTTTCAAAGAGCACATTGAGAGTATACAAGCCAAGTGCATCAAATATACGAGATGTTTATATCCTCTTATTAACAGGAATTCTAAACTTTGTTTAAAGAACAAACTTTTGATTTACAAACAAATTTTTAGACCAGCAATGCTTTATGCTGTACCGATCTGGTCAAGTTGCTGTTCAACAAGGAAGAAAACGCTCCAAAGGATTCAGAATAAAATTCTGAAAATGATTTTGAAGCGTCCTCCTTGGTTTGGTACACTCGAATTACATAGACTTACTGGTGTTGAACCATTAGAAGCTATGTCAAATAAAATTATTAACAATTTTCGACAAAAATCGTTGCAATCCTCAATTGCTACGATAAGCTCTCTTTATAGCCAATAAGTTAGCAATTAAGTTAGTTGTAAGTTTACTTCCCCTTTTCTGACAAGTAGGTTTAAATCCCTACGAATGATAATTCCTAATTGCGAAAGCAAACAAATCCTAACAATTAAAATTACAAATTTCTAACAGTGCTGAGAAGTCACCATTTGTGATTGGACACACATACTCATTATTTACTAATATTTATCATAAATACTTAAGCTACTAACAAATCCCCCCTTAATACCTGGCTCGCTGCTGGTGGCTGTTTGGTGCTGCTGTATTGGTGCTGCTGGCTGTAACGGCTGCAACTTCGAACGATCGGACAACCAACCTTACTGGAAGGGAGAAGTAAAAAGGTACGTGCTCTTGTCGGCGCTAGTGCGCTAGACTTAGCGGGATGGATGTAGATCCCTCGCCTCCCGCGCCACCATCCCCGAACCCCTCTGACCCTGACCCTTCTGTTACCCCCTCCCCTGTTCATTCTTCAGTCCCCCCTCGCCCCAGGCTTTACCCAGACGGAGCCCAGGGCAGCTATACTGTCTATTTTCGGCCAAAGGCGGGACCGAAATCGAAACAGTTGAACCTCTTGCAGATTTCTAAAGACCTGACGAAGGAGTACAAGGGCGTGACCGAAATTTCCAAGGTCCGGCCTAACAAGCTCCGTGTCGTGGTCAGTAACCTGAAAGAGGCCAACGATATAGCTTGCTCTGAGCTCTTCACACGCGAGTATCGCGTTTACATACCCGCACGAGACGTGGAGATCGACGGTGTCATAACCGATTCGAGTCTGTCCGTCGAGTGTATACTGGCAAGTGCCAAAGGGTGCTTTAAAAACAAAACCTGTCCCGATGTAAAGGTGCTCGACTGCAAGAAATTGCGGTCAGCATCGATCATCGGTGGCAAAACAGTATACACCCCGTCAGACTCGTTTCGAGTTACGTTCGCCGGGTCAGCGCTACCAAGCCACGTCTCGATCCACCGGGTTCGTCTCCCTGTGCGATTATATGTGCCTCGCGTCATGAACTGCCTGAATTGTAAGCAGTTAGGCCACACCGCCGCCTACTGCTGCAATAAGGCACGTTGTGGCAAGTGTGGGGAGAATCATGCGGATGATTCCTGCAGTAAAAATGCTGAAAAATGCATTCACTGTGGGGAGAGTCAGCATGAGCTCTCGACATGTGCGGTGTACATGCAGCGCAGGGATAAAATAAAGAGGTCTCTCAAAGAGCGTTCGAAGCGTTCTTACGCTGAGATGCTGAAGAAGACCGTTACCACTTCTTCCATTACATCAAACCCTTATGATCTGTTGTCCTCTGATGAAACCGATTCTGACGATTCACCAGCGGGAACATCTTACGCCAATCCTGGGGAGTCTGGAAAGAGGAAAAATATTACCTCTCCTAAACTTCCCAGAAAAGGTCCAAAGATTTCTCAAAGTGAAATGAAAGTTACAAGCAAACCAAACAGTGCTGCGGAAAAACCGAAGCAAACTCCTCCTGGGCTTGCAAATTTAAAGTCCCAGAAGGAGTTCCCAGCACTGCCAGGAACATCTAAAACCCCAGTTGTTTCTTTTGCACATCCAGTTGATGAAACAAACTCTGGATTAGTGAAATTTTCTGACATTGTGGACTGGATTTTTGAAACTTTCAATGTACCCGATCCAATTAAAATTTTATTTAAATTTAATCTTACAGCATTTCTCCCAACAGTTAGATCATTTTTGAAGCAGTTGACTGCCCAATGGCCCCTCCTTGCAGCGATTGTATCCTTCGATGCCTAATTCAACTGCGTATATGAAGGATTCTCTCTTTGTCTTACAGTGGAATTGTAGAAGTATTTTACCAAAAATATTCGTTTAAAGTTTTGATAAATAAAAACAAATGCGATGCATTTTCCCTTTGTGAAACTTGGCTTACTTCAAATATTGATCTCAACTTCCATGATTTTAATATTATTCGCCTTGATCGAGACACCCCATATGGAGGAGTACTTTTAGGGATTAAAAAGTGCTATTCTTTCTATCGTATTAACCTCCCCTCGATTCCAGGCATCGAAGTTGTCGCATGTCAAATGACAATACAAGGTAAAGAGCTTTGTATTGCCTCAATATATATTCCTCCCAGAGCACAGGTTGGGCAACGGCTGCTCTTTGATTCAATAGAACTTCTTCCCTCGCCACGTTTGATTTTGGGAGACTTCAACTCTCATGGCGTGGCTTGGGGATCCCCTTACAATGATTACCGCTCGTCTTTAATCTATAACCTTTGCGATGACTTCGACATGACTATTTTAAACAACGGCGAAATGACACGTATCCCGAAACCTCCAGCGCGCCCAAGCGCGCTGGATCTATCCTTATGTTCGACGTCGCTACGGTTGGATTGCACATGGAAGGTAATCCTCGATCCTCACGGTAGCGACCATTTGCCTATTCTTATTTCAATTAATAACGGGTCAACTCGCATGCGACCAGTTGACATTCCGTATAACCTCACACGGAATGTCGATTGGAAGTTATACGAGGAAATGATTTCAAAAGCGGTCGATTCGATTCAACATCATCCACCACTTGAAGAATACAACCTCCTCGCGGGCTTGATTCTCGACGCCGCGTTGCAAGCCCAAACGAAGGAATATCCCGGCGTAACGATCAAAGAACGGCCTCCCACTCCGTGGTGGGACCAAGAGTGCTCCGATGTCTACACGCAAAGATCCGACGCGTTTTTGGCCTACCAGAAGGGAGGTATACCTGGCGACTATTTACGGTATTCGGAGCTTGATACCAAGCTTAAAAGCTTGGCTAAAGCAAAGAAACGCGGATATTGGCGTCGGTTCGTGAACGAGACGTCGAGGGAGACATCGATGAGCACTCTTTGGAACACAGCCCGAAGAATGCGGAATCACGTAACGGTCAACGAAAGCGAGGAGTCTTCAAGTAGGTGGATATTTGATTTTGCCAGGAAAGTATGTCCGGACTCTGTTCCTGAGCAAAATATTGTTCGTGATGCGTCTCCGGGCCACGACGCGATAGAATCCCCTTTTACGATGGCAGAATTTTCAGTTGCTCTCCTGTCCTGTAACAATAACGCGCCTGGGTTGGATAGAATCAAATTCAACTTGTTGAAGAATCTACCCGGCAATGCCAAGAGGCGCTTGTTGAACTTGTTCAATAAGTTCCTGGAGCAAAACATTGTACCGCAGGATTGGAGGCAAGTGAAGGTGATCGCCATCCAAAAACCAGGAAAACCAGCTTCTGATCACAACTCTTTAGGCCGATTGCAATGCTATCCTGTATCCGGAAATTGATGGGAAAAATGATACTCCGTCGTTTAGACCATTGGGTCGAATCAAATGGCTTACTATCGGATACTCAATTTGGCTTCCGCCGTGCCAAAGGGACGAATGATTGTGTTGCGCTGCTTTCAACAGATATTCAGCTGGCGTATGCTCGCAAAGAACAAATGGCGTCTGCGTTCTTGGACATTAAGGGGGCTTTTGATTCCGTTTCTATTGACATTCTTTCGGGCAAACTTCACCGACAAGGATTTTCTCCAATTTTAAACAATTTTTTGCACAATTTGTTGTCCGAAAAGCACATGCATTTTACGCACGGCGATTTGGCAACTTTTCGCATTACCTACATGGGTCTTCCCCAGGGCTCATGTTTAAGCCCCCTTCTTTACAACTTTTATGTAAATGACATCGACGAATGTCTGGCAAATTCATGCACGATAAGACAACTTGCAGACGACAGTGTAATCTCTGTTACAGGAGCCAAAGCTGCCGATTTGCAAGGACCATTGCAAGATACCTTGGACAATTTGTCTGCTTGGGCTTTACAGCTAGGTATCGAATTCTCTCCGGAGAAGACTGAGATAGTAGTTTTTTCTAGAAAGCATGAACCTGCTCAGCTTCAAACACAATTAATGGGTAAAACGATTTCTCAGGTTTTGGTACACAAATATCTTGGTATCTGGTTCGACTCTAAAGGCACCTGGGGTTGTCACGTGAGGTATCTGATGAAAAAATGTCAACAAAGAGTGAATTTTCTTCGTACAATAACCGGACAATGGTGGGGAGCCCATCCAGGAGACCTTATAAGGCTTTACCAAACAACGATATTGTCTGTTATTGAATACGGGTGTTTCTGCTTTCGCTCCGCAGCAAACACACATCTGATCAAACTGGAGCGAATACAATATCGTTGTTTGCGTATCGCCTTGGGTTGCATGCAATCGACCCATACGATGAGTTTGGAGGTCTTAGCTGGAGTACTACCATTGAAAAACCGCTTTTGGAGCCTGTCTTCTCGTATTCTTATCAAATGTGAGGTCTTGAACCGTCCCGTGATTGAAAATTTTGAAAGGTTAATCGAACTTAATTCTCAAACCCGTTTTATGACATTGTATTTCCATCACATGTCCCAAAATATTAACCCTTCTTCGAATATTCCAAATCGTGTCGACTTATCAAATACTTCTGATTCGACTGTGTTTTTCGATACATCCATGATAGAAGAAACTCGTGGAATCCCGGATCATTTACGCGTGCAGCAGATCCCCAAAATTTTTTTCCAATAAATATCGAAACATCAACTGCAACAATATGTTCTACACTGACGGATCACTTCTTGATGGGTCCACTGGCTTCGGTATTTTCAATAACAATTTAACCGTCTCCCATAAGCTCGCTAATCCTGCTTCTGTTTACGTCGCAGAATTGGCTGCAATTAAGTACACCCTAGGGATTATCGAAAAATGCCCACGGACCATTATTAGGCTCTCCGATCGATGAAAGATGTTGAGCACTCTCCGTATTGCCTGGAGAAAATACGGGAACATCTGAGTGCTTTATCCGAAAAATCGTTTCAGATTACCTTAGCGTGGGTCCCTTCTCACTGCTCGATACCGGGCAATGAGAAAGCGGACTCTTTGGCTAAGGTGGGCACAACAAACGGTGATATTTATGAAAGACCAATTGCTTTTAATGAATTTTTCGCACTTGTACGTCAGAATACGATCATCAGTTGGCAAAATGCTTGGACCAGGGGGGAATTGGGAAGGTGGTTACATTCCATAATCCCCAAAGTATCGACGAACCCGTGGTTCAAGGGGTTGGATGTAGGTCGGGATTTCATTTGCGTGATGTCCCGGCTTATGTCCAATCACTATAGATTTGACGCGCATCTCCGTCGTGTTGGGCTCGGGGAAAGTGGTATCTGTGCCTGTGGTGAGGATTATCACGACATAGAGCATGTGGTTTGGTCATGCCCTGTACACCGTGACGCCAGGTCTAAATTAATAGCTTCCCTGCAGGCCGAAAGTAGGCAGCCGGCTGTTCCTGTTCGTGATGTCTTGGCGAGCCGTGACCTATCCTACATGTCCCTTATATACGTTTTCCTGAAATCCATCCACGCCCCAGTTTAATCCTATTCCCTTCCGCCTACATCCAACCAAACGACAAGAACACGTTAAGATCCCGGATCCGGAAACAGCAACTAGACCCGCACGATACTCTCAGGTCCCGAGGGAGACAACCCAATATGCCAGTCCGTATTATCTTGGCCCAGCAGCGGAACATATTCAATATGCTGCTTACCTATGGCGATGGAAAACCATCAAACAACAAATCAGTGCTTTTAATGCAAAACATTCTAGCTTTAAGTTAGATTTAGTATCAGCTCGTAGTCGGCAGCGAGGATAAAAAATTTGCTTTTAGTTATTAAGATACTTTAGAAAGTAAGCTACCAGATATAATTGGCGCCGTTAATCATTAAATTGTATTTGTGCCGTGTCAAATAAATTATAGATGAAGAAAAAAAAATAATAACTTGAATGAGAAAGGCTGAGTCTGACCGCTAGGTGGATTAATTTAGGTTTTTTTTCAGATGTACCAATAAAAAGTAGTGGTTTGCTTAACAAAATTGGAAATCAATACGTAGTCGAACTGTCCCATTGCGGTTACTTCTCTCTTCGGTGTAGAATGTAACGGCAAGTCAGTCACACTCAAGGTTTTTATCATGAAATCAATTATTTCAGTGGTTTTTACAACGTAATTAGTGCAGGCTAGTATGCAAACTATATTTTAACATGAATATTGTTGAAATAATTCTTGAATAAGTGATAACTGAGTGTGAATAAAATATCTTTCAAAGCTGTTTCCTCGATTTCATATTTTTACAGATGGGACTGGCTTGCGGTTACCGGCAGTTCGGTTCGATAGAAAAACTATTTTAGAATGAGTTGTAGGTAATTAATAACGTCTCAAAAAAATATACACTGTGAAAAAAATTGAAACACTAAATTTCAATCAAAAAAAAAGAGTTGAATTTTTTTTAAATTGTTTTTTAGGGTACGTTTTTGCCAGTGTAACTCTAATTCGTTTATGGGCAGTGTAGTCCCTAAGTAATACTACAAGTTTGTCGAACAGTGCAATGCTCTAACTCTAATACCTGAAGAGTGAGAGCCCATATACAGCGCAAAATTCAGCCAATATTCGCGATGAATATTATGATATAATAATATTGTAATAAATAATGAATAATATTGGCTGAATATCCCAGTGAAATGTGGGCTCTCTTTAGGCATAAAAGTTAGTGCACTGCTTTCTTTGACAAACTTGTAGCATTACTTAAGGCCCACTTACACACACGATGTAATGACGCCTTCTTCATTCAAAATAGAAGGCGTAACCGCGCCTTCCGTTGGGACGCCTTCTATCCAGAACCTTTTGACGTAGGACCTAACCGCACTATATCGAGATACATTCTGCGGAAACTAAAACCAAGGTGTAAGGTTAGAATGAAAGATTTCAAACGGTAATACTGATGCAACCAAATGATGCATTACAATAATCAATATGTCGTTGGATTGATAAAATGATGGACAATTTTGTGACTCCTCAGTTATCATTATCATTTCATTGTTAAACAGTGAAAATTTCATAAAAGTTTCAAGGTCGAATTTTCTCGAACAATGTACCAATCACATACGAGCACTCCTGGCACAGACTTCATGAGTAGACACCAACTGCCTGCTGTGATATCCTGTATAGCAGGGGCAAAAAAAAATTGGACAGAATCTCCCCGTCCCAATAGGTCAACTAATATTCGCTTCCATGAGCCTAGACTATTTTGATGTCTTAAAGGCGAAGCTTTTTCGGAAAGTTCGTAACCACCTCCACTATCAGACAGTTTTACGTTCTGCTGTTAGAATGTTATTAAAACTGGTGTCTTGAAGGAGAACATGCTGGCACAGGCAACAGTACTGGACCGAGCAAAGTATAAATAGAGCGCTGGTCACTCGTCGTCTATCAGTGCAGTAGAACTCGATATTCATTCGTGTGCAGCCAAGCCAAGTGCAGACTACATTGCCGCTGTCGACGCACAGTGAGGCGTGTTGGGCTAACGTGTAGGTGTCGTTTTGCGAACTAGAACACAATCGAATTGCCGTTTGAATTGTCTTCTTCTTCTTCTTGTTTCGTATAGTAGCAAATATCAGAACTCAATATGATTATTCGGGTTTCGCAAAATACGCTGCGCCACCGGGGACAACAAAAATCTGTACGTGTCGGTAGAGGCATATAGCAGTGTATATAAATTAGATTCATTGTACAAATAAAATGCATTGTTTTTTCTGTGAATATACATTTTTGTTTAAAAACTGTAATTCTTTATCGTTATTTTTTCCACGAACTTGTATCTGCAGGAAAATTTTTTATTATTTTATGACACGACAGAGAGTCAGAAATGCATCCCGATCACCGCAGTAGTACCGCTAGGTTCCAACCTGGGCCCGGTGTTGTGGAATGTTATGTATGACAGACTGTTGAAGCTAAAGTACGTTATGAGAGTCGTTATGAGAGTCGACGCTGCGGACGACATACCGCTAGAGGTCTACGGCGAGGTAATCGGAGAGGTCGAAACTGATGTTAGCGCACCATAAGACGGAGGTCACAGTCGTGAATAACCGTAAATCAGAGCAAACTCAAAGCGATCGTTGACGTTCTTGGGGTTACGGTTGAAGACAAGCTCACGTTTAAGAGCCATGTCAACTATGTATGTAAAAGGTCCTAAACGGCTATTGCAGCACTATCTCAAATGATGTCAAAGAGCAAGCGGAAACTTCTTACAAGCGTGGTTTCGTTCATGCTAATGTATGGTGGGCCAGTATGGTCCAAAGCACTAGGTACTGATAGTTATCATGGTAAACTGGAAAGTATCTACAGGCTCATGTGCCTCAGAGTTAGAAGTGCGTATCGTACGGTGTCATACGACGCAATCTGCATATTGTCTGGCATGATGCCTGTCAGCATCGCCATTAAGGAAGATGTAGAGTACTCCAACCAACGTGACACAAAAGGCATACGAGGTACCAGAAGATCAGATCCCGATGATCAGATGGCAGCGTAAATAGTCCAATTCCTCGACCGAATTATTACGGAGGTATAGGGTGGTGCGGTCAAAAATGGTCAAACATTTTTTATTAAAAAAAAACAAATCATGTTTCATTATCAAGTTCAATTCCTACACAATAAAGGAAAAATATTGACTCAAGCTTCCTTTTTAGCGGATGCGAATTGTCGGACTTTTTCTCTTGACTGCTTCTATCAAGTTGTGTACAGCCCTCTTGGTCACTTTGTTCGCCGCAGAACGCCAGTTAACCTAGAACTGCATCTCATTGACAACTGTCTTTCTTGTCTTCGTCATGTTCCGCTTGACGATAGACCAGTATTTTTCTATAGGGGAGAGCTCTGGTGTGTTTGGAGAGTTCATGTCCTTTGGTACCTCCTGGACGTTGTTCGCGGCTTACTAATCCATTGCCTCTCCGACCAAATCCGGCCAAAACAAAACGAAACAACTGTATAGCTGAAAAAGTAAGAGACGTTTGTTCAGGCACTGCTGCACGTAAATTTGCTAGCTGACAAAACCTTCTACGATGAAAATGTTGCTCTTCAAGTCACAGGGCCAGATGGCCTGCCACACGAGATATTTCTTTGCAAACTTTGACAGCTTAATGTGTTTGAAAATCTCTGCCCCCTTCTTTCTTCCAGTCGCCGCTTTCGCGATCGTTGTCGACTTGTTTTGCTTATCGTCACGATTTGGAGTCAATACTTTTTTGTAAGAACGACTAGTTTTTTTTTGTTCGATTCACAGTTTGGTTTGCTTGCGACCCTCGGACGGTAAAATTGGAATTCCGCTTGAAACTATTGGCCACTCTTTTGGTTGTTTTTGCGGTCTTTGGATTTCGATTTACCCTCGATCTTGTCTTCCTGACAGTCGACAAACGTTCTCCAAACACTTCTATTACGTTGGTGGCGGTTGATTTGTCCACATTCAACAATTTTGCCAACTTTGTGTGCGATTAGTTCGCATTTTCACGATGCTCGAGCAATGTTTTGATTCGTTACTTCTCTTGCTTCGACGCCATTTTCGCAACTGAAGAGCAGATGTCGAAATCAAAAATAGGGCATGGCACTATACATACACATCTTTATAATGAGGGGTGATCTTGTTTTTTTTTTTTGATACACGATAAGAGTAATACGACAAATGGAAGATAACCAATTTTTGACCATACCACTCTTTCTCATGGGAGGTGAACTTCCACCTGACACAAATCCTGTCAGGACATGGATATTAAGTCTGTATCAGACTAGCCGCTGCAGCGGTCGACCGCTACCGCTCCGTTCTTTTTCGACCAACCAGAGCACAGCGGTCGACCATCGCTTGTTGTTGTTGTAAAAAGTAGAACCATTTCTATTTTCGCCGCCAACCGTTCCCAACGGATTGTGGAGATTTGCATTTCAATATCTGTTATAACTTGAGAACGAAACTTTCTACAAAGAAATTCGTTAAAAATGACGCGCAATTTATCGAAAAATCGCATTGATCTTCTGAGAAGTCTCTCTTGACGTGCTCATAATGTAAAAAAATCATTCCAATCAAAAACAGTTGACAAATATAAGGCATTTTTCCAGAGTTTTTTTTTTGATTCTCTAAAATATGCTCGAGATCTTTCTATTGGTATAATGAAGATTTAAAAATAAACTAATAAATAAATGGAGAATTCCCCTTTTTTCTAGAAATTGTCATTGAATGTTTAATCAGGAATATTTGGGATAAACGAAAACAGCTTTCGAGGAAAGTTTAAGCCGCATATTAGATACTCGCCGGGCTCGTCGCTTCTACGTTTGCTTAACGTTGTCATTTGAGTCTCTGGAGACTTTACACATTTCCGAGCTGGCCAAGGGCACACCAATTCACAGGAATGGCTGGAATCTTTCATTTTTTTTTTCAATTTGATCTTTAAAACAAACTTGTGTTGACAACTGAAAGTATTCTGAAAATCCTCCGAATTTTCGCATAAATTAAATCAATCTGGCGGGTGGTCCACTATAGGTTAATTTACCCTACCATAGTGCACAGTGAAGTGGGGCGGTCATTGGGCCAAAAAAGAAAACTACAATTTCCCAGCAATACTTTTTTCCGTAATTAGGTATCGACTGTCGAGGTATCAAAGTACTCCAAAATTTTGTTTGCCTGCATTTTTTTAAGTGTACTGAGACAGCGTTGAAAATTAGTGAAATACAAATCTCCACAATCGGATAATGTATAATATTACCGCAATACTCAAAACAACATAAACTTGTTCTGGGAAAACAATATCAGATTCGGACTTAGCGTCCCGGCCATAACTACATTGTATTTCCTATGAGACAGCACTTTCATGGAATCGCTCTACTATTTGAAGTGCCTATAAAAAGGACCACATTCCATTAGCGTTCGATTACCATAGAAACTGTAACCAATTCAAAACTTTTCGTTTCGAATCGATTATAGCAAGATAGATCATTTAGAAATGGCACTCATTCACTGTTAGATGGATTAGGGCTGCAATGTTTTTCTGCAGTCGGGCCGCGTGTCAGACATAATTCGTTTCAGCCATGCCGCAATGCCAATTCAGAGAGATTGTTGAACAGATTGATACCTGTCACTTTCGCATCGGCAGTCACATGCGTGTCGAGGATAATTTTATAGACCGCTTGTTTAAGCCAAGGTACATATTTTAAGTCTGGTGCGTGTGTCTTGACGCAGGCAAGCAGGGGTACTTGGACCGATAGGGTTTCGGTGAGCGCGAAAGCGCTGCATGTTTAGGTGCTCCAAAGTGCTATCTATGCTATTTTACATGCGTTATTTTGATGATAGACAAAGTGAGCGGCAAGCCCCGGACTGCTAATGGAATGATTATAGTCTACTGTGGCGAATTACCAAGCAGGATTTAGTATGCCTTTCAAGTATTTATTACTTTGTGGTCGTTCATGATGAAATAGACAGTGTCTTAGCCTTTTTATAAGCACCTTCCAAAAACATGATGTGACTGCAAAATAAAAATTACAACGCCATCCGCCCTGTGGGCGGTTTACTAGATGACTTCAAATCTTGGTGCGATTAATTTGTATTTCGCACGTAGAAGAATAGTTTAAAATTCTAATAAAATCGCATTCTGCAATTACTTACCGGAACCTCGTCGGATACATTTTCGTCAGCTCGACGGCCGCTTCGTAGTCCAGCTGCATATCGTTACAGACCGTTGGTGGATGGTCACAGTCGGGGCGGCCAGGGCACCACACTCGATGCTTGCGGGACTGCAGTGACCCCCGTGGATCCCGGATCAGCAGGATGACGCGAACGTTCAAGCTGCGAAATAGGAAAGGCACGTCGTTAAATCTTAGAAGGTTAATGAGTCATTTTCGATTATGAGTAAAAAGGAGGGCGCAGGCTGACCTAGGGGATGATTGGGTCATCAAATTTTGTGTGGCATATGAACTGACATAATACGACGGCCTCCCGCCGACAGCGTACGGAAGCAGATAATCATCTAATTGGCCGTTAGCCACATGGAGAAATTCGCCTGTGCAGCAGAGTTCATCGCAGTTACAATGTTGCAAATATTACAACATTGATATAGCTTTGAAAACAAAAACAAGTCAAATCCAATATTTCATCCAGCGAATTAGATGGATCAAATGGTCAACAACCATCACAATCGACAAAAAAACGGAGCATATGACAGCGCTCATGTAATTGCATACCACTTTGGAAGACATTTCAAATCCCATTAGTTCGCAATCCGCGGGAAATCCAACAATAATTGTCACGATCCGGAAGGATGACGTAATTCGACACCAATCACGCCACAAAGCACAAACACAATGGGGGGTACGTGCTGGAACATGTGAAGTTCGTTCTAATCTATCAAGCAGATGTATAGTTTTGTGTTCTGTTCAGGTTTATATAATGGGGCTTAATTGTTGTTACGGGCGGTTAGTTTTTTTTTAATGTCACTGATTTACATATGAAATCCTAACCTTTTGCCAGGGCGTCCGAAAACATTTTCGGTGTGCAACTCCTAGTGATCTTACTATTTTAATCATCAATAACGTAGTTGGCACAAATACCACAGGAAGGAGTTAGTGTTAGTGGGAAGGTACCTAGCTAGACCCACTGAGTGATTTCAAACAAAAAATGCTATGCTGTTTACATTTTCAAAAGATTTTGGATTTTTTCTTATTACGTTAAAGTGCAATGGCTCCTTTAATTTGCTACATTATTCTCGAATACACCTGCCTGAGTCAGTGAGAATTTTGAACGGTACATGCACAAAATAAATTGAACTGAGTAGTTCCGGGTACACAACATCAAACTAGCCAGAATTGAATTTCCGGGAACATTTCCTTAATATTATTAAAAAGACTTAACTCGATTAGAAATTCAAAAAAAAAAAATAACAAAACGTATGGGAAAAACAAGTTTCACTTTTCCAGAAGCAGAAGAAGATGAGGTATCAACACATAAACGGAAAACAAAGAGATTTGTGGAATTATTCATCAAGCTCGATGATAAACATTTTAATATCGCAACATCGAGGTCAGAAAAAAATCAGAATTTCCCTCGATTATGGTCTATGGAACTGCGATTTTGTGTTACGCATGGTTTGTGCGAAATTTTACACATCTTTTTCTTTTAACGATCTTTTGTTATTTTATATAGGGCAAGTGAAGTAGTTGATAGTTAGTGAAGTAGTTTAATGTCTCTGCTCACTCATTTGTTTCCGTAAACAGAGAATTGTATGTGAAACTCTGGAAGTATTCCGTTTGTGTTTCAGTATACGGTTCGAAGCCACCATTTATCTATTCATATAAAAGAGAAGTTTTGTATGTATGTATGTTCCAGCATAACTCTCGAAGGCCTGAACCGATTTCAACCAAACTTGGCATACGTGTTCTTTGTACAAAGGAAGTGGTCATAGAAATATTGGATAGGGGGAGGGGCTACCCTTAAAGAAGGAGGGTGTCGAAAGTAATAAATTTTCATACATAATGGAAACCTTTTATTGAAATTTGATGATTTTCGGGTTCTTGGTCATATTTGGAGGCCGGAAGTTGATGTCCAGAGACCGAAACATGATGTTCAATGCCATTTGTAATCCAAGATGGCGACTTCCGGTTTCTGGGAAGCCACTTGAAACTGTAGAAAACGCTCACAAACCCCCCAATATTGGTATTCTCAGAACAAAAATGACTCTTAAGAACCGGTTATCGGTGTCTGACGATACTTTGAAACTTGGGTTTCCGACTTCCGGTTTCTGGAAATCTGCGAAAATTAATAATTGAATTATATACTTGGCAATACGGGTATTTTCGGAATCGGAATGACGTTGTCATACGAAAATCGATCATATATTTCCAAATATTGGCCTTTTTCGGAACGTAGTGACGTCTGTTTGCAGCCGAAAATCGGCTTTCGTGCAAATGTTTCTAGAGAAGTGTTTCAAACCATCCAACCTGCTTTGATCCGTTTTTGGAACGATTTCTTGACATATTTCTTGCATAACTTGATAACGGAGAGTCCAATCTAGCGTTTTGGATTAAAAAAAATGTTTGGAAAAGTTGCTGAAGCTCAACTATTACCGAATTAAAATTTGGTCGATCGAATAAGATAAGAGCTCCTAAGATCCAGCTATTTATTTAAAAAAAAGTTTTGTTTGTATGTATGTATGTTCCAGCATAACTCTCGAATGACTGTACCGATTTCAACAAAACTTGGCAATCGTGTTTTTTGTACAGAGGAAGTGGTCATAGAAATTTTGGGAAGAGGAAAGAGCAACCCCCAAAGGAGGAGGGGGTCTTAATTGGTCAGAAAATCAAGTTTTTTCATGTATTATGGAAACTTTCTGAATGAATACGATAGTTTTTAGGCCTTTGGTCATTTCTGGAGACCGGAAAATGATTTCCAGAGACTAATTTTCATGCCCTCCTTGAATATGTGCTCTGCAATATGTATATTCTAGATTTCAAGATGACGGCCATAATCCAAATATTCATGTCTGGCGCACATTTTTAAATCGTACATGGCGGATTACATTTTTTGGAAGGGTTACTAGAATACAGAAGAAGGCTTGGACGTAATATTGAAACGTTGTTTTGAAATCAATTCCGCGATTACTGCTTTCTGCCAAGCTGTGTAAAACTGAGCAAAATGGTTAAATAATGTCAATATTTCTAGAAAGAGAACTATGTTCAGAAAATGATAACGAGCGTCCAACGCTATTTTTAAATTCAAGAAGAAAAATATCCAAATACTGCTTGATTTGATAATAAGGTTCATAGGTAAGAGTCGACTCCCCAAAACCGAAAATTGGTGTCCGAACGTTTGGTATAGTAAGAGTTGTTTTTCTGCATTGGAAGTTATTCAAAATTTGAGGAAAATGTTGAGATAGTCCCCTTATCTCCAAATTGTTAATTAATTCATGAAGACTGATGTTCAACTATAAGGATGATATCGATATTGTTCACACAAAAAAGTGAAACGAGAAGACAAAGCAAGCAATAATTTTAAATATCAGAGATGACTTTAGGCTATTGATTATGTAATTTCGGTGTAATTTGAGTTTATTGTAAGTTAATCGATACCGTCGAAGATGCTGATGAGGCAATCCATTTTCCAACGGAATTTTTGAACTAACTCGACCCAGCTGGAATGCCTCCTCATCGATTGTCAATCAACGAAAAAGGTGGTATATAAGCAGGTTTGTAACTAAAATAGAAATGTTATTTAAAATGATGGGTTGGGAAAAATAAATATAAATATAGAGAATTATGGAAAAAGCAGAAATTTTTACACGAGAAAGGCCGGGTACATTCAGCTAGTTTAGTATAAAGTTGGAGAAAATACTTTGAGAAAATGGATATTGTTAAGATAACTGCAGTCTTAAGTTTAAACACATTAGCTGTGTATGTTTCCATATCCAAGTAATAGCAATTCTGAAAATGAAAAAAAAAATCATGTCGATTTGATTCTAGATATAGTACCATATAGTAACTTACAGTGACATTTCTTTGTAATATCTCATGGTAAAGGCCCATGTCATGCAATGGTGGTATATTTGAACGAATGGTAACTAGAGCTAGTCAAATTAAGTCCTGGTTAGTAAAAAAAATATTCGATATTTCAGAACTAAACATCTACACACACTACTACACTACAAACAACTACACAGTAGCAATCTAAGGAGAGCAGCATGCTACTCTTGGGTTACTTTCTTTGTCTGGTAGACCAATTGTCCTAGGATGGAGACAAGAATTGTTACTAGTGTATACTTTGTCTAAATAGCCAACTTTCCCCCTTAACGTCGAAATTAGAAACACGTAGGTTACACTTGGGTCGTAAACTGTTGTGCAAAGCGGACCAGTAGAACATTAAAATCCGTACTAGTTGACATAAAATAAACCCCGGTGTTGTCCAGGCCATAAAACCCAGCAACTCCCAACCCTACCTCCACGTGGTACCAACTGGGATCCGAGCAACCAAGAGAAGATCGGTGAACCGGTGGAAAATTTGGTCGTATGCTGACAGAGGAGGGGGTACTGTTCTCCGTCTGTTCCCTCATGTCAGGGGCGGCTCAAACAGCGACTGATCCGCAGCGGACGGCTGAATTACAAAATGCACCTACACCTAAGACGGCAGCCCCGTCGCGAGACTAGGCATCGCAGCCCTAGTAAGGCAATATGCCGAAGGTACCCTACAACGAACAACCCAACGAATGGGAACAATTGGTATCGACCCAGGCGAACGAAAAGGGACAATTATTGGAAACTCGGTACTTGAAACGTCAGAACTCCACTCGAACCGGCATGCGTGGGCATCTTAGCCAGAGAGCTGGTTGAGCTTCGAAATTTCTCAGTTTACATAAATTTACGGTCCTTCTGAGGCCCAAACGTCGTCTTAGACCAACATCTCGTGGTAGGAACGGTTCGCACCCGGCTGACCAACGTATATAAGACGAGTACTGTAAGGAAGATACGGTTGGACATTCGGAGGTTGTCAGCTGACGGAGTTACTACTGAGTTCGATGCGGAGCGTCAAGAGATGGCGGACGAGAAAAACCGGGCCCGTGCTCACACGATGGTGGCAGCAAATTGTGTGACTCGGCAGCCAGACAAGGGAAAGTTATCGAGGGGCTACAGCAGCCGAAAAGAGACTCAATCAACGCAAGAAACGTGAACACTGCGAACGATCTCTTGCGAGGGAGACTACCTTCTCCGACACGAGAAGTTTCTACAGGGTGGTAAACCGGACGGTACCAATCCCTGCCATGTTAAGCGACAAGGAAGGGAACCTGATAACCAATGGGACACAGGTGGCCATGTGATGGAAACGAAATTTAGAGGTAGTGCATCACGGCGAAGAGGATAGAGCCATCGACAAAAACGGGAGAGAAATTGAAGAGGATGAACAAGCTGTGTATCCGCCAAGCTTGGACGAGGTCAGGGAAGCTTGAAAAGAGCCACAAAGCAGCTTGTAAAAAAACAGCTGGAAAGGACGGCCTCCCTACCGAACCTCTCAAAGCTGGGAGTAAGCAATGGCTCATCTTAAAAGTTTGGGCCGACTCATTCGTCCAGTCTATAAAAAGGGCCACCGACTCGATTACAGTAATTATCGAGGCATAGCACTCCTGTATTCTGACTACGAGATTTTCTCCCGCATCCTGTGTAATAGACAGTTGGGAGAAGCCTTTATCGAAAAGTACTAGTGCCTTGAAGTCATCATCTGTGTATAGACTTCAAGGCGGCATACGATTCAGTTAAACGCAACTAATTATTGCAGATAATGTTTGAACACGATTGCCCCTGATTCGTGCCACCCTTGACGGTTTTTCACCAAATATCAAGATTGCGGTCTTAATTTAAGACCCGTTCGTGACGATAACAGTCTGAAGCAGGGTTTCGCAGTCCCGAACCTGTTGTTTAACATTGCCTTAGAAGGTGCAGTACGGAGAGCTGGTGTGCAAAGAAGCGGTACTATTATCTCAAAGTTTCATATGCTCCTTGGCTTTGCAGGTGGTATTGATATCGTCGGTCGCAGAGCGGTGGGAACTAGCGATAATTGGACTTACCATTAACTCTACCAAAACAAAGTACTTGGTGGCTGGTGGAGAGCGTGGAAGTTCGTTGAGTCTTGGATTTGTATTCTCGTAACGTGTGATAACGACGTTAGCCGCGAAGTAAAGCGACCGCAAACAGGACCTTTTACGGTTTACGTAGCCAGCTGAGATCCCACAGCATGCATGTTCGCACGAAATTTGCGCTTTTCAGGACGCTGATTCTCCCGGTGGTACTCTAGGGCCATGAGTGTTGGTCGATGAAGGAGGCCGACCGACGAGCACTTGGGGTCTTCGAGCGTAGGATTCTGCGTTTAACACTTGGCGGAAAACTGGAGAATGAAGTGTGACGCAAGCGAACGAATCACGAGGTGTACCAAGCATACCAACATGCGGATCATCATGCTTAAAAAAAGCATTGGCTTGCTACGTGACACGAATGTCGCAGGAGCGATCAGCGGAGACAATATTCAGCAGAGAGCCCGGCAGAAGTCGGTAGACCCCGTACTCGCTGGATATGTGGTGTGAATGAGGATACCCAATCGGCCGGTGGGATGTAAAGACGTATTCTGGATTCGGCAGTGGGTCGTTAACGACCTGTCGCCATAAAAGTGAAGTAAAGTGAGTAGTTTTCACTTTGAAGTTTGGTTTGCAATCAAGTTAGGAATGTTTTGGGGACTATTTTTTGCATTCAGCACAAATAAATATCTGTCATGTTCGCGTCCCAAAGAGTAATGCTCGAAACAAACACAAATTTCAGTTATTTTTTCATACTCTAACTCTTTGTGTTAAGCTGGAAGAGCTCACCAATTCTCCATTATTTCAGACAATCACAGACTGGCATTTTTCGCATCGATGCTATTTGATGACTTGGATTGAGACTGAAGTACTTTTCGCCAGATAATGGCAAAAGTATAAGAGCGACGGTTACAGACCAAAGAATCCAACAATTGGCTTTGTCTCATTGTGTAGTATGAGAAATTGCGCACCAATCGCTAAACAATTATTTCGAGTAAAATTTTCCTTCAGTTACCAGATAATGAAACTTTAACCGACCTTAGCGTGGTAATCTGGAAACAAACCCAGCTACCGTTGCAGTGATAATACCGAATGCATGCAGTGTGCACGCAAGGTACTAGGCTGATGCGCCAGACAAAACTTTAAAATCTATTTTACGATATCAGCATATCTATTGCTACTTTCTAAGTTCAGGGATACTTATATTTTCACATGAATGCCAAATTTAATTGATTTCTCTAGGATCTGCCGCGGGTAATTATTTCTCTACAAATGGGATATAGGTTTTAAATTAGCATTTATTAACGAGCCTTATAACGTGACCCAAAAATAACAATTTTGCACCGAATAACGGTTATGCTGCAGCTGCATGGTGCATAATGCTTGTCGCATTAGCCTGGCTGGGCTAGAGAAACTGCAGCCGGGCCTCATAAAATGATAACGGTGTACGTGTCAATAAGCCACGCAAAAACAAGCACACTAAGCGTTGGAACTGTGAGTTTCGTGGCACTTTATGTTCAATTCTCAACGCTGCTGTGAAAAGAAAACTGCCGCTCATTCAGCGGGGGACTGTTGTTTGGTGCTCGTTTATGCATGCAAATCATTACAATTGTAAATTGTGGCATGTTTGCCAAGCGTACGACAGTTTATTGGGAGGCGAATACGAAAAGTCGCATTTGATGGATAAAAAAGAGGCAACAATAGCAACGAAAGTGCATGAGATTATAGATGTTTTTAATATGGGTTTTCGTGGATCGACCGTTGTTGGTTCAGCTGTCGAAAGTTAGTTACTGTTGTTTTGAATTGTTTTGAGACTGATGAAACTGCACATCAGTTGTGTGCCATAAAACCGTGAGCGAATTTATTTTATGTTAACGTGAAATAGTCATACATTTTCATAAATACGCAGCTATTTTAGAAACTTAGTAGTTTTATAGTACGGTTCCACCTGACGACAGCAGTGATAATATAATTGCAAACATTATTTAGATAGAGACTTTCAAAGGCTTTTGAAAAATGTAACAACTTACATACAGTGACAGTAGTAGATTCTTTATCAGTAGTCATATATACTAAGTCCGTTATCAACAGGCGGTTCAACTTGCTTCGTATTTTCATCTATATCAGCTTATAAACGTAAATGTATTCAAAACAGAAACTCTCAACAAGATGCCCATCGGAAAGCTTTAATTTACAAACGACATTAGAAAGTGTCACCGCTGTTGTTGAGAAGCTCATTTGCTGTGTCTTTAATCGACTACAGCGAAGATAATGCTTTTCATATTAACAGTACTCTCGTAGTAATGAAATGAAATGCTGATTTATTCATTGTAGTTAAATGAAAGTCCCTATCAGCAGCGAATATACGCCTGAACGCCTTGATAGAGCTTATTTTCAATGCAGTTAATGAAAATTTTGCATCCGATAAGATGTATTATAATCATTTGTAAATTTTCATTGAATATTTAATTTTATTGGGCTATCATAATGTGAACTCTATGCAGCATAATTAAGAGTGGAGTAGTGGGATATACTTTTAAATTTGTGGCAGCACATACAAAGATGCTCATTATCAACAATCACTATTTGATTTACCTTTTCGAATTTAGCATAGTTTTAGGAGTCAAATTGAGAAATATTATTAAAATGATTCATTTATAGCTTCTAGACTTTTACAACACTTATCTGTCAGCGGTCCATTGGATGCAACTGATTCCAGATAAGAACTGTCAACTCAGTTACTTTTTTCTGAGGCATAAAATTAGCATCGGAATTTCGAGTCTATCAAGCGCTCTGCTGAATACACAGATGGTTTATTTGAAAATCCACCCAAATCTACACGATAGTCACGATGTACTGGCGGTTTGTCAAACAAACGATTCAAATACTCCAAATGACTGTGTTGAAACCGGAATAGAGAGTTTCTATTTGATTAGATGAATAAAAGAATAAACTTGAAAAGGTTCGCGGTGGTAGGAAAGCCTTCGAAAATATCCATGATGGGAATTTACTATTGTCTTTCGTACTGGATTGAACATATTTGCGATTTATGCGTTTTTTCAGGGTTATTCACAATCGCTGAACGATCATTTTTATTAAAATTTCGTTTTTTGACGTAGAACTACAACTCTTAGGAAGTTCGAGTACAAAAAGTCGCCTTTGTGCGGCAGCGGCAGCATCAGCGGTAGGTGCTTGCGTGCATGTGTCGAATTTTCAGCGCGAAAACAACTTTGCACTGTGTTATCAGAAGAGTTGCTTATTCTCACTGTCGAGAATAGCACAGAGATGCGATGCAAAGCAGCGATCGCAAATTGATGTCAAACTACATGAGGCTGTTTAACTCTGGAAATAATCTGCTAACACTTAAAAAATTTAAAATGGCATCTAGAGCCGATTTATGGCGTAAACATGGGTATCTTCGGAACCGGGTGGAAGCCGGCAATCGACCACTTTATAGGAGTATTTCCGGGTTCGGGATGATATTTGTGTCTATGCCTAATCAACAATAGACGTGCCGCTTCCTTGCAGTGTCGAAGTGATTGACTTTGCTGATCAAAGATCATACCCGGATTCGTGAGCGTCCTTGAAAAGAATTCCTGAAAAAAGAATCCTCAGGAATGCCCTGTATATGGCTCTAGGATTCTTGAATAAGAACCCTGAGTGGGAATCCTCCGGATCGTGTTTGTGATTACTTTCACGATTCCGTCACCGAGTTGAAGGTATCCTGGGATTCTTACTTAGAATTCTCTGCGTGTTAGTAAGGGTACTGTGCGGTAGTGAATTTATAATATCTTGAATACTTATTGCTTATAACTTAAACACCTATAAGTTAAAAATTACATCAATCTGGAATTTTTTTCAATATCTTAGGCTACAACGTAAGTTCTATATAAATACACTTATATAATGTACTTAACATAATTTATAAAATAACAGCAGGAAGGAAAGCGCTTAACCTAAAACACATGCGGTATCCTATAGGCGATTCACTGAAAATTGTAAGTGAAATAAGATAAATTTGAATTGATTCTCTAAATCATCGGTTCTCAACCTTTTTTTGTCCGCGTACCCTTTGGCGATATTTTCCAAATCAATGTACCCCCTGGCTTGGAATGTTCTCGCAGAGTGGGAGAGTGGTAGATCATGTTGTGCTAGTCTAGTTTAGCTTTAAAATTGAGCTGTGATTTGTTTGATTGCTACAGTCATGTTTTAAGAGGAAGCTTGAACAACAAATAAAGTATTATAAAAAAAATTGCTTTGTCCGCCATTACTGATTTTTCTTTCGTGTACCCACTGAAGGCTCTCGCGTACCCCTAGGGGTACGCGTACCCCAGGTTGAGAACCGCTGCTCTAAATGATTATATTTTAGCTTAAAGCTTCGTGTTGCTAAAGAATTCAGTGAACAGTTGGTTCATTTCTGAAATCGCCGGAACAATATTCATACACCGTAAATCGATCTTAGTTGCCGCTTTTAATCTTTTTAGGGCCGCCGCATTATTTTCAGAGAGTTATTTTATTAGTGTTAGATAAAAATTATTAACATTGATGATGATATAAAATAGTCTATCATTCAAAAATTTTTTGTGATGTATACCAATTTATTATCCGATTTTGGTGTTTGCAGGTGTGAATGTGTGCTTCAAAAAATCATATTGATCTATCCTTAGAAATCATACTGAGCGCGTTTTTTATTGGTTGCTTAAACTTTTGAATATTGACCAAAGTAAATTTGTAGAGATAGTATGTTTCACTTTTCGCATAATTTCTCTCTCTCTTCTCCTCTCTCTTCCTCTCTCTCTCTCTCTCTCTCTCTCTCTCTCTCTCTCTCTCTCTCTCTCTCTCTCTCTCTCTCTTCACTCTTCCTCTTTCTCTCTCTCTCTCTGTCTTTCTCTCTCTCTCTTCCTCTTTCCCTCTCTCTCTCCCCCTCTCTCTCTCTCACTCTTCCTCTTTCTCTCTCTCGCCCTTTCTCTCTTCTTCCTTCATCTCTCTCTTCCTCTTTTCCTCTTTTTCCATCTATTTCTCTTTTTCTCCCCCTCTTTCCTCTTTCTCTCTTCCTGAATTTCTCTCTCTCTTCCTCTATTTTGTTCTCTCTTTCTCTCTCTATCTTGCTCTCTCTTTCTTCCTATCTCCTTTTTTCTCACTCTCTCTCTATTTTTCTTGCTCTCTCTATCTCTCTCTTTCGCTCGCGCTCCTTCTTTCTATCGCTGTTTTTTTTCTCAACAAGAAAAAACTAAGAGTCAAAGACAACTTTGCATAATTTTCGTAATTTTTGTGGTACGTCCTAACTGGTTTGAATATATTTTTATTAACAATTTGAAGTAGATTTCAAAGGAAATTGCAATACTCACTTAACTCCTGTTCTCGCTGGCGAAGCTTCTGTTCTCACATTAGTGGAAAATAAGAAAATTTCACAGCTTTCGGGGTAAGAATTGTAACAAAAATTGATATTTTTAAAGGCTGTATCAATAACCTACGCTCTTCATAATATAAACATTGCCATTTTCCAACTTCTCGTTGTCACAGCAAGTTTTATAAAGGCCTGAAAGTGTTTCGGATTTCGCCATACAATCTAACCTTCAAGAAGATTAATGCTCTCGAGTACACTCTGAAAAGCCAAAATCTTTACATCTCGCGAAAAACCTTCTCTTGCATTGAAAAAGAATTGAATTGACAAATTTCATTTGCAGTAATATGATTTTCAATGAAATCTTTTAGCATTTGATCCTACAGATTTTATCGCAATAGAGTATATGGGTGTTTCTGGAATCGAGATGATGCCCGAAGGCCGCAAATCAACTCAAGATGTCATTTTGAAATCCAAAGCGACAATCTCAGGTTAATGAAAAATAGCCAAAAAAGGTCATCCCGAAATCGAAATGATGCTCAGAGACCAGAAACCGAATCTATACATCATTTTAAATTTCGAGATGGCGAGAAGCCTAAAATTAACCCCAGACACCCCTTTGAAATCGGAAGTGGCAACGTCCGGTTGCTGGAATTACCACAAATGATCATTCTAGATCCGATATGATGCCAAAGACCGAAAATCGACTCCAAGCACTGCTTTGAAATCCAAGATGGTGATGTCTGGAAAACAGCCAAAAATGATCAAATCAAATACTCAACGTGGGTATATGCAGAACGATACCCAGAGGCCTGAAATATATTATGGGTATTCATGTCGAGCTCGTAAACAAATACCCAGCCGTAAAAATACTCACCTCCATTGACGAGTAATGGAAGATACACAGTTTACGGCTGGGTATTCGTATACGAACTCGATGTGAAGACCCCTATTGTGATATTGAAATACAAGGTTTCTGGAGAAAAGGACAAAAACCATCTAAAATAAGTATTTTCGAAAACGGGATGATCCAGAGGCCCCAAATGCCATTTTGAACTTTTTAGGGCCACCACATTATTTCCAAAGTGATTTTAGTAGTGTTGGATAAATGTAATTGATGTAAACATATTGGTACAAGTTAATCCAGCGTAATATCAGCGTCCATCATTCGAAAAATTAATCAAAAGGAGAAGTTTGCTTCGAGCTCTTCCCTTGCAATCATTCTGGAATGCAATAGTGCAAGCAATGTAACAAACAGCCTTGGGGGCCATCCACATACCACGTGGACAGCTTGGGGGGAGGGGGGGTCCACTGTCCTCACAAAAAAAAGAATAATCGTTAAAAATCTGTCCACGTGGTATGTGGATGGCCCCTTATGTAGTTCTACGTCAGCCTTACGATCGTGGTTTTGCACATAAACCTTCCGATTTTTCGTCACGAAAAAAAACCTCGTTAAAGTGAAGTTGAATTGGACTAATTCTGAAATATAGTCCTCAACATATTTATCATTGGTCCTTTTGAAGTCTATCTTTAAAATCACAGAAATAATTGTTTTTTACCCAACACTAGCAGTCCAAGAGTAATTTTTTAACAATTTGAACCTCGAATAGAGTTGAGGTAGTTATAAAAATGGATGTATACCCTTCTTATTTGTAAAACAAGAATACTATTTAAATTTTTAATTAAAACAATTTAACACCTGAGTTCTTCTGCATGTATTACTTGATTGAACATTAGAATAATGGTTGAGCTATTTCAGGCCAATCCAAATAACCCCGATTACCCGAATGTGTTATTGGTGTGTTGATAAAAATAAGAGCTGCCAAGAAACATGATTTAGGAAACCTGATTTTCGGCAAAATACAAAACAGCACCATGAACATGACATAGTAATGTTTATGATTGTTAGGCATTATAACACATTGAATACATAAATGATTATCGTCATAAAATAAAAGGCGCAGCGACGCATGCCTAACAAGTTTATTATAAAGTATAAAAATTAATAAATGTTGGCCGTGGAAGCAAAAGTGACATGAATAAAACATCTATCCTATGAATGTTTCATTTAAATTTTTGAAAAGAGAAGCCTTAATAGTTATCATTGAAATTGTCTGATGGAAGAAAATTAAAATCGTTCCATTGCAACTGAAACCATAATTCACAGAGATCAAAATTTGAATATCATTCAACGTTATCCGTAAGATCGAATGATTGGTTAAGTTATTTTGGAGACGTGTGTCGAGAAATACAGTTTCACTCGAAAATATTTGTGGTTGGATACTTTTTAATAAAATAAAATTTTGTTTTTTAAAAAAGATTTCCAGTACGTTTTACCTTGTTAGTATCCGACTTCAAAATAGAATAAATGCTGAAAACATCTTCGTGAGTTTTCTTAAACCAAATAAATGTTTTTTTCCTAATTTTCATGAAGCAACTCAAAACAACCATTTCTCCAAGTAACATTTTTTTAATATTTTAAATATTCTAAATTAATGGGCCATCATGTAATTCATTTTGGGTCGCATTTATTCGATGCACCCAAAGTACTTAAAACACGCAACATTGTGACAGTTGAACATACAAAGCGTTGCATATAATCGATTGTCGATCCGTTTTATATACTAATCAAACATCTCCCTGAAAGCACAATTGAATTTTTGATGAAAATTTTCAATTGCTGCTTCAAAATTGCATATTTTCCCAAATTATGGAAAAATGCAAAAAATACTCCAATTTTATAACCGGATAAGAATCCAGCCGAAGTTTCAAGTTATCGACCAATCAGTTTGCTTTCTTCAATAAGTAAACTGTTTGAGAGAATTATTCTTAACCGAATGATGTCACACATCAACGAAAATTCAATTTTTGCAGATGAACAGTTTGATTTCGCCATGGGCATTCCACAACTCATCAATTGCTCAGAGTTACTAATATGATACAAGCTAACAAATCTGAAGGTTATTCCACTGGAGCTGCTCTTTTAGACATAGAAAAAGCATTCGGCAGGGTTTGGCATAAAGGTTTGATTGCGAAATTGCAAACTTTAAATTTCCCAATTTTCCTAATCAAAATTTTAAAAAATTATCTTACTGATCGAACTCTGCAGGTTGTCTATCAGAATTCAAAATCTGGGGTCCAGTCCTGTACAACATATTCACTTCATATCTTCCTGATTTGCCTCCAGGATGCACAAAGTCATTGTTCTGCGATGACACAAGCATTTCCGTAAAAGGAAAAAGCATTCGTGTCATATGCAGCCGATTGCAGAAAAGTTTAAATATTTTTTCTTCCTACTTGCAAAAGTGGAAATCCCTCCCAATGCTTCTAAAATTCAAATGATAATTTTTCCGCATAAGCCTAGGGCTTCTTTCTTCAAGCCAAACAATAATCACGTTGTCAAGATGAATAGGGTTATTTTAAGTTGGTCTGACAAGGTTAAGTACTTGGGACTAATTTACGATAAAAACTTATTTTCAAAGAGCACATTGAAAGTATACAAGCCAAGTACATCAAATATACGAGATGTCTATATCCTTTCATTGACAGGAATTCTAAACTTTGTTTAAAGAACAAACTTTTGATTTACAAACAATTTTTTAGACCAGCAATGCTTTATGCTGTACCGATCTGGTCAAGTTGCTGTTCAACAAGGAACAAAACGCTCCAAAGGATTCAGAATAAAATTCTGAAAATGATTTTGAAGCGTCCTCCTTGGTTTGGTACACTCGAATTACATAGACTTACTGGTGTTGAACCATTAGAAGCTATGTCAAATAAAATTATTAACAATTTTCGACAAAAATCGTTGCAATCCTCAATTGCTACGATAAGCTCTCTTTATAGCCAATAAGTTAGCAATTAAGTTAGTTATAAGTTTACTTCCCCTATTCTGACAAGTAGGTTTAAATCCCTACGAACGATAAGTCCTAATTGCGAAAGCAAACAAATCCTAACAATTAAAATTACAAATTTTTAACAGTGTTGAGAAGTCACAGTAACTGAGTGAACTTTTTCACTCAAGCATAACTTGAATGCTGCTTAAAGAAACTGTCAGACAGCCAGACGGATGCCCCTGATCTATAGTATGACACTATGCGAATTTTGCTGGCGAGGGTATTATTTATTGGGCATCTCATCTCATAACAAAATATGGCCAAAGAGTGGGCCATGGGAACACTAAAGGAACCGGTTTCAAAGCCTCTGCTTTGTCAGTCTGGTCGATAGTTGTACAAAGGCACCGTAAAAACCGTTATACCTTAGGGTGATTTTAAATACCTATATCTGGTTTTCTTTTAAATTGTGTGTATCCTATGCAGATGCGGACTACAATATGCTGAAATTGCATCTCGCATATGCACATAAATCCAAATCCAATATCTGATCCTAATTTAACTATATACGCAAACATTCAAGCCCTAATCGATTGTTGTGTTCTTTTAGTTTGTAGAAGTTTTAATCTGGTTTCACATATAGAATATGAAATAGGTTTAACAGCTTTTCAAAATCATTCAGGAAGGAAGGAATGCAATAAGATATACAACTTGTAGTTGGTACATATGTATATCGTATTGTACCATCCAATCTAAGTTTTATTCGATATCGAGCGCATAAAAATAAATTTTCTCCAGATTTTATTACATCCGGTAAAACTACATACACTCTACAGTTGTCACAACACAGCTTGCGACTAGAAGCTGCTGTTTTGCACTGTTTCGTAACACAAAGTAAGAAAATAACTGCAAATCATTTCCGATCGTATCGACAACGACAACAACAACAACAATAAAAGGGTCCGTCAGCTGGCTGGTTGGGTTGTGCATTCCGCATTGTGATGCGAGCTAGCATTGGCCAAAAATTGCAGAAATATCGATACTCTAGTATCGATAATTTTTCCCTGGCGGTATCGATGCAAGGTTGATGTTGTGGGCGGAGCATCGATACCAGCTGTATCGATACTCTGCCTGCTACTTGGAACAGGTCTGTGAAAAGCTCCAATTTTTTCTTGATCATTAATATGGAAAATCAGAGATGCCAGGTGTTTTTGAAAAATGTAAGCAACTATTCGAAAAACCAACAAAATCTGCTTAAAGTCTAAACAAAATTTGTCTGTGATTTAAAAAAATACGTTCGCGCAGGCAAAAGTCTGCAAAAATTTTGGCAGATGTTGAGAAAGTCTGCGTAAATATAAAGAAACTTTGACAAAAATCTGCAGAGACTCTGAAAAAAAAATTATTTATGCGAATCAACAAAAATCTGCACACCGACTCTAAAAATCTGAGTTTTGAAGACAAATCTGCATATTTTGTATCCCTGCGGTCAACAGACTAATGGTACCAGAATGAGACAGTGGTGACAGAATTATATGTCACACACACAAATCAATGCAATAGCATTCGCGCGTCTGCGGCCTTATTTGAAATATAGGGCAGCACGATAATCCTGGATTCTTATTCTTCATTGCCTGCCTTTTTGCAAAAACTCGGCGCTTACGATTTTGCTCTGCACAGACAGTATTACCAAATGCGGCAGCTTTTTTCTCGCAAGAGGCATGAAAAACCGCCTTAGAAATGAGCGGGTATATTCAATCCTTTTGGTGTCTTTCACAAAAAGAGCACAAACCAAATTTCTGCACTGTTTGTAGAAGACTTTAGCGTGATGGATCATATCCGCGCACTTCTACAAGGCTTTTCCGTTAGACAATTTGTAGTAATCAACAATATTTTCTGATTTTATAGTTTCTCTTCAGTATCGAAAAAATATCGGGGCGAAATTATCGATCCAGCTTGATATCGAAGTCGCTTGCATCGATAAAAAATAACGATACTTTAGCCCCAAGGTATTGATACCGTAAGTATCGATACGATATCGGCCAATGCTAGATGCGACCTTTGCAATGACTTTACATCCGCCCACGAGCACGTAGAGATGCGTTTGTGGAAACATGGCTGATTTATATCGGCCGCTGTTTGATATTCACCTCACAAACTACACAATGCTACCGTGTAAAGCAAACGGTGCGTGAAAAAGTGTACATACTCTCCTACCGGGTAAGCACGATTAAATGAAGCAGTGCTAAATGAACATTTTTCACATACAATATAACAATTGACCGATTGGAATCCTTCGCCCAGAAACGTACAACTTGGTTGTACGTGATTTGAAAAACTGTTAGGGTTAGGGTTAGGGGATTAGGGTTACAAACCTAACATAAAATTTTTCCTATAACGAACTAACATTTCTTAAAATCAAATGAAACAGTTGACAACATTATTGCTTATTATTGCTCTTAAGTAGGTAGAATATTTCGCTGCTTCCAGGCACTATTTTGGTGGGTTTTCTGTAATTTCAACTAATTTTTAACAACCAAAGGTAACTCATACACGACCGAACATCCTATGATCTACCCAAAACAAAAGCCATATTTGAATTAAATGGAGTTTACCGGATTGTGTACCGGTTTACCCTAATGTAAGGCCAGAATTGTTGTTTCTTACTAATTGAATTCATATATCAAATCGTAAGCCAGCGTTTATTTATACCAATCTTCATAATTGTGCTAACAAGGCAAACCTGCAGAGCAAACAAAAATACATTTGTACCTAAGTAGGCATGAACCGATTTCTCTCACATGTATCTATATATCCGTTAGTGTGATCGTGATTTAATTGTTTGTTTGACGTATGAATTTAACACCCGCTGAAGTTGCTTTATCGCACGTACTGATACACACCGGCCGGCAACTGCGATACCAACCGGGGATGGTACTGCACAGATCTTGCGTTGAATCACCCAGGCAACACAAAGCCAAATTATTGTTCATGTTTACTAAATCGTTACAATTTACAGCTTCAGAAGGAGGGCTATTATGGAGGATTTTGCTCCTAATAATCGACAATGAAATTTTATTTGTTCGATGTTCTGCATTGGACGATAATTATTAGTCGAGCGCATTTGACGAGGGAGACTGCAAACGTAATTATATTTAATCTGTAGGTACAGCTGAACCGGTTCCGCATGCCACTTAACTATACCATATTGCCATATTGGCGTTGACGGTGTTGCTGATATTTGTTTGGTTTCTGCGTGCGAAAAAGAAAGAAGGAAATATTTTTGCTTTTGTCATCACGCACATTTTGACAATTACATACGAGAGTTCACGTAGGTGCGAACAGCCTTCGAAATCTCTTTCAACGCGAATAAACCGAATTGCCATACATACATGCATACTTTGCTCATCACCACAAACAGTGTTGCTTGCTAGACCGGTTTAAGTAGCCCAGCTGTTGTCTTCAAGTTTACTATTTGTTTTGGGTGTCAAGGTGCCACATTGATGCAATCAGAGTGTAGGCTAGGTTAGCAGTCGTCGTAGGTCGTGACAGCGACAGCGGGATGGTTGCAGCAAAACAAATATCTTTACGAGACCAATTAGGTGCTCTTTTATCTGCACGAATAGATCACGCAAATCACTTCTTTATTAACACATTGTAAGATCGTCAAAATGGTCACCTCTCGGCCATTTCCTTTTATGGGTGGTTTAATAAGTGAATATTAGGCATACACATCATACAATGGAATTTGTAACTATCTTAAGAGCTCTATAAGGTATCTAAACGTAGTTTGGCCGCAGTGGATCCTGGAAAACTCGGTTCCAAGAATAATCATTGTGTGATCATTAAAATTTAAGACTTTTTACATTGTGCGTGTAATTTGTCTCTGAACGCGGTATATTAACTATATAGATACTACTTTTTTCAGTAATCTTATATGTATCAATCAACTCGACAAGTTTATAATACCAGCTTTTTTCAAATTTTGCTTTCATGAAATTTTAGATGTGAAAAAATATTTCAAATATTTGGATATGTTACAAATCCAATATTCAAATCGCTCGACCTATTTTCAACTCGTAACTGATCATTTTACGATTTAATATTTCTGGAATGGAATCAAAGTCGAGTTGTCCAGTGATGCCATAGGGCAGCATCTGCGGGAAATGGGTTAATTAGCACAATTGCATGAATTCCTCGGAAGTTTATTTTTACACGCATGACCAAAAAAGTTAGTTCGTGTTATGATCATTGTAAAACTGTGTCACTCACTCTAGCACCTGCACCGTTCCGTGTAGCGAACAGCCATAAACCATAGATGAACTCCAATAAAAACTGGCCCAGTTTTCATGCCATTATTTGTACGGACTGTCGCCGCTGGAAGAACTCGCTCGGTAACGGTTTTGGCATGAATCACTTCGAAATGGTTTTCTTCGTCTTACACTCTTTGGCACTAGTTCCGCATACCTCTTCTGTAGCGGCATATATCCTTACCACAACATACAGCCTTTGGGCAGAACCATTTCTAGAAGCAGCATTGCCCCCATTTGCCAACATCGAAAAGCATGCGAACCGCGCCATTCTTCCGCATATGTTTGTACCCGCTGCAGATATCTGCAGCACCATTGGTCATTGCCCAGGCAGCACGTTTTATAAGGTTAGCGAATTTCAATTTTCTTCACTTTCCACCACTGACTGAGCTGCAAACAGCAGCGCCTTGCGCGGCTCCGGTTCTCACAAGAGAAAGTCTTGCATTATTAATTGTAACGCTCTCGATACGCCCGTAGTCATGGCGAACACCTATCGGCTTCCGCCCGGTCTCTCAGACAGACGATGGAAAGCTGATTGAGGCGTGGAACGAAAAAAAAGTTGGCATACAGACACGGTGCACCAACTGCGACCATCTGGAGCCGAATTACTCAATTGATTGGACCGTATTTACCTTTCCTGAGATGATGAAAAAAGATGTTTTTAGCACTAACGAAACAGGTCTTAGATAATGAGATTACAGGTTAGTATTTTGGGCCTCGACCTCACCACGAGCTTGGGTACTCGATTTACTGGCCAAGCATCGTAAATTTGAGTTCACGTCTATAGCAAGGTCCCATTAGATTCCAGCACTACGCAACTTTACGATATCAGCTGCTAAGCCCACAGTCAGTCATGACCTTTATCGTATTTGTGCCTCTTCTGCGTAACACAAATTTGCAGCCACGAATGGCTTTGATTTAAGGTGAATTATTGATTTCGGGTCTAATCATATCAATTTATCATTTATTGCTTTTGATAAAAGGCTTATTGGGTATTTTGAACGTATTTTCGCAACTTTACGTACAGTCCCTCCACAATTTAGTTCAGCTACAATTGAGCCGTTGAGAGCAAAAGTGGTACATGTGCCATTGAGTAAATTTTTCAGAAGACGCGATAAACGAAAACACTCAAATAGTAAATTATTTTCAACCATTTTTTCCAACATAACTGCACCAAATCATTGCTGGAAAGATTTCAAAAGACGGTACATGGAAGCATAACGAGCTCTAATTGAGAAACTTGCACAAACTTCAATGTAAAAACATGTACCACTTTTGTTCTATGGGAAAAATAATGACAACCAGAAAACGTTGAGAGTAAAAGTGGTACATGTCCAGTGTGAGCATAAAGGATGCATAATCATAGGACATAGAACATTCATGTCTTCAGCAAAGTTGTCCAAGTGATTGAGTCCTATAGAATGATGATCTGTTTGTTAAGGGATTATGTCTCTTCGTGGCGTATATTTATTTGGTAACAGCATACGAGTTGATACTGAAATAGGTAAAATGGTTTCTGTTACAAAATATTCACGGGTACACTAGCACCACGTAGTGAGAAAATTACAAACCAGACAGATTTTCATCTGAATGTACTCAATCACTTGGCCGACTTTGCTGAAGACATGTTTGTTTATATCCTAAGATCCTCGACCTACAATTCATCTAACATGCACAGATTGGACATGTACCACTTTTGCTCTGAACGAACTGGTGATTATGTTAATTACCAAAAATTGTGTTGGCTATAACTTTGGTTTAGGTTATCAGATCTCGGTTTTTCTTGGATATTCTAGTACATTATTACGTTCTGCATCAATTTATTCAAAAAACCCAAAAAGTGTAAAAATGGCACATGTACCACTTTTGCTCTCAACGGCTCAATTATGGGTCACTTTTACGAAAATACGTCTATTCTCACGAAATTAAGCAAATTTCATTAGCCAGGTATTTTTCTAAACTCAGTTGTAACTTTAATTATTCGATTGAAATGATCTGAAATCGGAAATGTCACAAAAAATAATCATTCTACTCGGTGCATTGAACGAAGTTACCTATAATTGTAGTAATGTTACATTTCGCGGTGCACAATTGCGGGTCAGTCCATATTTGGCTATTCTTATTATTTTTGCATGGTAATTTTGCATGGTAAATTGAATAAAATAACTTATTATCAAGCATTTACAACAACAAAAAAGTTTTGACGTGGGACTACGTCTTTGTTTACTGTACTGAGATGCATTCTGTAAATTTGGAAATGAAACTGGCAAATGTTGCGTCAGATTTCAAACGTTAATAACAGCATAACCACTTGATGGATAACAATAACCAATATGTTGTTGGATAGATAAAATGTATAACAATTTTGTAAAATGCTAGTTATCACTCTAATTTCATTGCTAAGTGGTAAAATTGCTAAAATGTTTCATTGACAAATTTACACGAACAATGAACCAATAACATGCGAGCGTTCCTAGCACAGACGACGTGAATGGACACCATCCGTTCCCTGTGATATTCTCTGTATCAATATCGAAATAAAAATTGTCAGAGTCTCCCCGTCCCAATAGGTCAATTTATTTTTGCTTCCATGAGCTCAGACTAATATGGTGTCTCGGAGGTAAAAGTTTTCCGAAAAGTTTGAAACAACGCCCATTCTTGAACAAATTCTAAACCTGCTTTCAGAAGCTAATAAAAACTGATGTCTTGAAAGAAAATATGCTGGTAAAAGCAGTGTACCAGTGGAGTAATGAACCGCAGATCTCTCGTCGTCTATGATTACAGCGGTACTCTTCTATTCGTACATTTCAGAGGTACACTTCGTACTGTACGTACTGCAGCGGTACTATTCGTACTGCAACGGCACTATTCGTATTACAGTGGTACACTTTTTTTCGTACATTTCTATTCGTGTGCAATCGAGGAAAGACTACAATGCTGCTGTTGATGGTGATTGAAAGTTTATCTCATAAATATTATTACCATAAAATACTCAACAAGAATTGTACATTTTTGCAACGGATATTTATTTAATTTTATCTTCGATATTCACTAAATAATCGTGACCGGGTAGTATCGAAAGAGTTAATTCCCAAATAACCACATTTATAGAAGAGTTAGAGCCTGCGAATGCTTGTGAATTTATGGTTTATTTACTAAGATTCATTCAGAATCTCTTTTTACATTTCAAAATTGTTAGATGATATACATTTATTCTAAGCTTTACCATAAAAACGTATATTAGCTGTCTTCGTAATACAGGGAATGTAGTTGTAGGAAAATGAAAAAAATTGTCAAGCAAAACACAAAAATGGAATTGTTGATTGCTACGATTTTTCGCTGGAACTTGTCAATAATTTTGTTTAACATATCTTCTTAAGTTTGCCAATCAATGAACCGTTGTAAGGGCTTCCATATTATTTTGAAAGTATGATCCATATTATAGATTTGATTCAATCAGAGTTAAATCAGACAAAACCATTCATTATGATAACGTAAGTATTATTGGATTTGGTTTTTGAGGATATAGAGTTAACTCTGACTTTTACGCATTACGAAAAATTCTTGGTGCTTCTTCAACAAGCACGATATGTTTGTGCCTTGTCAAATACATGTTGTTTGCACAAAAAAATACTACAGGCATAATATCGCCAAATATAAACGTTATTCTTTCGAGTGTTGTTGAATATACTTCAAAAATTGATTTCCGGGGGAGGCTGAAAATAAAAATACGTACAGTCACTGAGCAAACACATTGATTCTGTCTGCAGACTCTGTATATTTTGTAACAAAAAATCCCCTAATTACAGTGTTTAGTCCCACGTCATCATTTCATATAACCGTAGGGCTGTACGCTTTGTAGTATTTGTGATGTATTTTGACGATATTATAGACTGAATGATTTTGAATGCCAAAAGTGGCCCATAATTGTGTCTTTTGCTGTGTAAGTAATTTTTTTTTCAACCGATTTACACACATCAGCTGCAGTGAAACTAATTGTTGATCGAAAGTACACATCATAACACAGAGAAAGGTAGTAAAACATTGATAGTTGATTATTCCTCCGATTTTATATTTATTTTTGAACATTCAGAGAACACATTGACTGACTCATAATTGTAGAGGCACTGTATTAAAAAAGGTAGTTTGAAGCTAGGGTAGCGGAGGGAAAGTCGTAATAAGCTGATTGAGCATTATCGAGAAACGAACAACCATTGATTATTTCAACCCAAAATAGAATAATCAAACAACAGTTTTTTTTTCTTTTCGGGTACAACATTTTCACGGCCACCTGTTATCAAATATCGCAATAAGTTAATTGTTTTTCCTGTAGGAATGCAAACACTGAATTGATTAAAGAACGAAGTGAAACGTAGTCCAAAGATAATGATTAAAAAAAATATTTCTTACAGTTCGTAAAACATTTTAGAATTGCCAGTATTTATCTATTAACATTTAAAAAGTATTCCACATATGTTTCAAAAGTAATCAGAATTCATGAAATTAGACGTTCTAGCTAAAAACAGTAGAATGTTCAAACAAGGTTTTTCAATTTACTCAGTAAAGCGTGTCCAAAATTATGATTACCCTTCTGATAGGGCTCTATAGAAACTGATAAAAATTTGTCTTGAAAAAAAAAAAACATTTGCAGATTTAGGCTATACTTTACGAAGAATGAGAAGCAGTGTAAACTTTTTTTTCCTCTTTTACCTTTTCGAAGAAATTGTAAATCGAAAAAACTGGCACCAGTTTGTTGAAATATTTTAAATGTGAAACAAAATTTGCAATAATTCGGGAAATTTCTCACAGCTCGAATTTGTTTATTTTGACATTCAACAGCAAATACGTATATTTTATCTTTAGTTATTGCGAAAAATGACAACTCTATTACGAAAGAATTATCCTTTAGATTTTGTTTTAATTCACTTACCATTTTGAATCGTTCATAAATTTTAAATTTTTACTCCACATTTTGTACAATGTTATCAATTTTGATATTATCTTTGTTGTGCACGCAAAAGTTTAAGCCCTGATTAACAAATGTATCCTCTCAAAACGCGAATGATTCGAATCCTTCTCTGACTTTGACATAAAGTGTTTGAAATGCATAACGCAACAGTTGTACAATGAATACGTTGACAGAGATCGAAATCAGAATATGTATCAAACACACAAAAATCGTGATGTTTCAATAAACTTCGGTTTCCAGCAAACGATCAGTTTTGGGGCGCTCAAAAAACCGTGATTCATTTTCGGATGCCGGAACATATGAACGATGGGCCATCCCTAACAGCCATTAGTGATGTTTTTGCCACAGTATTAACTGACGCTGGTGCCAGTAAGGTAGAACTGAATGCGTATGTATAAAACCAGAGTCATAGTTAAACACAAATGTTTTAAGTAAATCTACTGTCTTTTTAATAGTGAATAATTCAATGATGTTTTCAATAGACGGATTCAAGAAAGTGCATCGATCAGTTAATATTTTCATTCATTTAATCAATACCCAACCTATCAGTATTGATTGCTGGCTGCACTGCTTCTACGATACCAGCCTGCTGATCACCAGTTGATGCTTTATAGGTGTAGTGATTTGGAGCAAAATAATAATACATTTAAAATTAATTAATACATTTAAAATACGCTAGAGCAGGGGTTCCCAGATGGTGCTCAGCAAAACTTTTGCAAGTGCTCTGCGCCGTCCCAAATCGTTTGCTCGGTGGAACACTTTTTCAAACCGAAATACCTATTTGGTGAAGCATATAGGTATTTCGGTTTGAATGCATGGCACATTAAAATCTGGTGTTATCCAATGTTTTTTTTTCAATCTCAGTCTCAGTTTGAAAGTCACAGAAAGTCGAATATTTTCAAAAAAAAAATGCTTATTGGATAACACCAGACCTCGACGACCTCATGCATTTTAAGAGATTTGGTATTAAAAAAACGACAATTTCGTGAACCTATGTATTTTTTCCTTGATCAAAGAAGTGAAACTTTGACCGCACAGATTATTGCAGAAAATTTAATTAAACCTTGCATTCATGAAGTCGTTCATGTTATGATTGATGATAAGGCAGTATAACTGTTACATTCGATTCCCATGTTGAACAACATGATCGCTCGCCGTATTTTCGACATGGCTAAAGATGTCGAAAGCATTTTGATTTCTCGGGTGCAAATTTGAAAATTTGCGATGTAGATTGATGAATCCACAGCAATTCGGATGGTATTTGAACGCTATTAATTTACTGAAAGTTTCCAAGAAGATTTGTTTCTTTGCAAACCGCTGCCAATTTCAGCCCCAAGGGAAGAAGTTTTCAAGCTGATCGTTGATTATGTAATTATGGGAGAAAATTCAATGATGATCAGTGGCTCAGCCTATTTGGCTGATATTTTTAAAAAAATAAACGATCTGAGCCTTTCAATGCAAGGCAAGATGATAATCTTCAATACAAACAGCAAAACTACGGCCTTCAAAAAAAATGAATTTTGGGCAGAATTGTTAAAAAAACGAAACCTTGGCAGCTTTCCAAAAAACCAAGCAGAAGCTGCTTCGAAGATATCATCCAAGAATTTCCACGAAATGAACGAGCATTTGCAAAATACAAATCAAACTCTTGCTGTTGAATAATTTCGAATTGTCCAGGATTTGTTGCAGAGTTTTGAACAATACTTTCCCGATGAGTTTCACAGAAAATCGAAGAAATGACATGGGTGGAACAGCCTTACTCGATACCAGCTAAGCCAAAATCATTGAAGTCAGACAAATAGAATGCTTGATTGATTTGACATCAAATAAGAACATGAAGGAGAAAATCAAATTCAAAAAATCGCTGGGGGAATTTTGGTGTCAGATAAAAAATGTTTTGCCCGATAAAGTTAAGCTCATGTGCGAGTCTGGATTTTGAACATACCTAGCAACAAAGACTAAGTATCGATCCCGGTTTTAGGCTGAACCAGATGTTCGACTGCAATTATTACGAATAAAACCTAACATTACATAACTTGCGAAATCTAAGAGAGCTTGTTCAATTAATTAAGTCGTTTTCATTGAATAATATTTATAAAATTGAACTAAATTAAATTAAACTAATACCACATTAAAATAAACGTAAAGTTAGTGTGGAGTTTCAGCATGAAAATGTTTCTCATAGTTTCAAGAATGCTCGTGCTCCGCTGAATATTTTGGCCTAAAAAAGTGTTAGTGGGGTAAACAGGCGCTTCACAATCTTGTATTCAGAAACTGCTCAAATCGTAAAATAATTACTCTCGGTTTATTCCCGAAGTTACACGATGAAATGAGAGGTTATTTTTGGAGCTAACAGAAGTATAACGAATGCCAACAAAGCCATGAGATTTTTTTTCTTGTTGGGTATTTTATCACTGCGACCAATTTTTTGATATTTTGTGACATGCGATACTTTTTGTTGAGCTTTTTTTTAAATATGTCCTTTGAATAATTTAATAACCAAAGGGACGAATGCAGTTTAGAAACAAATAAACTCTATATTTCATAATCTTTATTCTGATTCTGAATTATCACGATCTAACCACTCATCGATATTAGTAATTGCACTCAATGCATTTTTCGAGAATGCATTATTTCCTGTTGCTCTGGTACCATAAAAAAAACCTTATCAAAATCAATGTTTGAGAATTTATTATTACCAACCAATTTTCATGATGTTCTTGTACGTTCATCAACGCTAACTTGTATTAATTCAAGCTTATTTCGCGTATAGAATGAAGAAAAGCGGGCAAATATCGATTTTATTTATTCTACCGATAAATATATTTTCGGTTTGAACTGCCTAATTCCTGTAGAAGGGTGTACTTTTGACCTCATTCCTATATGAGCATCTTCCGGTGAAACTTTTTTCCCGGTTTTCTCCAGCATGTTTCAGAAAAAAAAATGGATGATGAAATACATCGTTCATTCTCTTGTTGGCTCCAAAAATAACCTCTCATTCCATTGTGTAACTTCAAAAGTAAGCTGAGAGTAATTATTTTACTATTTGAGCAGTTTCTAAATACAAGATTTCGAAGCGCCTGTTTACCCCACTAACCCTTTTTCCAAAAACCTCATATTCTGCAAACTATTGCATTAGTGCATAAACAAACATAACCTTAAAATTATAGCCCAATGGAAGAACAACAACACAAAACGCAGTTAGGGGCCATCCACATACCACGTGGACAGCTTTGGGGCGGGGGGGGGGGGGTGTGTAATGTGCACGGTCCATACATTTTTTTTAGAATTTATATGAGCAGTTGTCCACGAGGGGGGGGGTTGAAAATCGTTTAAAATCTATCCACGTGGTACGGGGCTGGCCCCTTACGCTTTCTTGCACAATGGGTTCCAAATGATGGGCAAAACCATGTTATCGAAAAATTGGGTTTTCTCACGCATCTTTATAACGGCGCATTTTTTAAATATATCAAATGAAAGCTCTTTAGTTGCACTAGAGAACGTATTATTTGGATTTTTATCCTAGATCTGTTGGCAAGAGAAAAACTGCTGTGAAAATCACCTTCTTTTTTAGAAAAATGCGAATATCTCATCATGTATTTTCAATAGCAACTTCCAATAACTCTCATTTTGTTCCCTTTATAGAGTAGAATAAACATACCAATTTTCATGAAAATCGATTCAGTTTACACAAAGTTATAACAATTTTACGTTTTTAGCAGTTTTTGGACATAAATTTTTGACGTGCTATTTTACCCCACCTACCCCTTTTCAAAAAATCTGACAATATGCGAAACAATGTTTTATTATATAGATAAACAAACCCCAAAAGTTTCAGTCCGATCGGAGAACCTCGATGCAACCTCCCCTGTAAAGATGGTTGCGGTTCTCGCGAACTGGCTCTTAAGTGCATAGCACCATTTTTATTGTATCAAAGTGGTATTTTTCTGGAAGTACCGTTTATCAACAACAAAAAAGTACGTTTGATTTTGAGATATACCAATTAATGGAGTAATGGCCGTTTCCCTGAAACGCTTTTTTTTGCAGAGGCTTGCGGTGATCCTGATAGAGACTCAGCGGGTCAACTGAAATCAAAAGTGTGCCGTGTCCTTGAACGATCGTATTTATGAGTATTTTGTTTTCATTGCAAACGGAACGGTTTTCCCAAAAAATGCACGTTTTGGGCGCTAAAAATTTCATTAAAATTTTTTTTGCGGCAAAATGTTACTATATGTTTCAAAAAGCGATCGTTCAAGGACCGGCGAATTTAATTACGAAAATTAAAAAAAAAGATGAAGGAAATCGGTTCAGTAGTTTTCCCGCAATCACGACAAAGTCATTTATTGAGAAACACCATTCCATTCCTTAAGTAAATTGTAATATTGGAGAGAAGAAGTCATCACAAAAAGATTTGTGATCTAATGGTAAATATTGGATTTATTTTTCAGTAACGAAATGAATCACAATTCGATCCTTGCCTCAAAGCGATCGGAGTTTAAATTTTTTACCGATGAAAAAAATGCACGCTGTTTCGAGAAATTTTTTGATACCGAAAAATCTGATGCCAAATGTCTTAGAAATGCAGAAAATGACAAGATCTGGTGTTATTTAGAAAAATCGACTTTCTGGGACTCAGAAATTTTTGAGCTGGCAAACATTCTCATTTCACTTGTCCTATTCTCAATTTCACTTCACTGTCAATCTCACTTCACGGAGGTAATTTTTGTCACCTGACTTGAGGTGGAATCGGGAATAGGTCTCAAAAAGCGAAGTGAGCGTGAGAGTGAAATATATTTCACCGTGAAGTGACTCCCATAATAAGCTCCTTTGAATCACATCGTTAATATAGGATTCATAGGGAAATTAACTACTACAGGGTGTCACCGTGAAAGTGATACACATTTGAGTGCTTCGCATCGAGAGGCCTACCCTACTAACCAGCTGTGTTTGTTTTCATGGCGACACATGTTTATAGTTCACTTGTTAGTGATGAAGGTAGTGTTTCACCTTTACTAGAGGAAAATTGCAGTGGTTTCAAGAGAGAACAAATCAAGATTTTGTATCTTGCTGGAATGAGCAACATACAGATCAGAAGGAAGCTGTCACATCTGAATTTGACTAGGTTTTTCGTGTACAGGACAAAAGCAGAAACTGGGTAAACAACGGAGTGTGCGGACTGTAGCGGAGATCAAAGAGTTTAAAAAACGTATCCGGCGTAGTCCAATCCGATCGACAAGAAAATGGCTCATGAAATGAACCTGAATCATAACACTATGCATCAAATGAACAAAACAAAAGATCAATGGATTATAGATCTCGATTGAAACGCCGACCGAAGTCGTGCGTGCGGCTAATGGTAATTTTGAAAAGCGTTTGCGGGGCGTAATGATATGCAAGGCGAAAAATTTGAACTGAATGAATCCTACTGTAATCTTAATACTCTACCACATAACACAAAGAATCAGAGGAGAAATATTCTTCTGTTCTACTTTCATGGCATTACTGAAGTGTATCACTTGACACTCTGTAATATCACAGAGAAAAAATCATGACAAAAAGCTAGAGTAATGTATTGTTTTTTTTTTTTTTTTTTTTTAATTGTGACTAATTTTTGAAAAAGGTTTATGTGAAGATCGTATTGAAGATTACAAATATTTTTAGAGCCAGAGCGGGTTGTTAGATGGGCGTTTTTATTTTGTTAGGGAATTAGAATAACGTTGTCCATTGATATGAACTTTTGTAGTAGATCGGTGTTACATCTTCGGCAAACTTGTAGATGATAATTTTGTCTGGTCGATGAAAAACGGTTACCATTTTTTTTAGGCTGCTCTCCTATTGGAGTAGTTGATGTCATGACAATACATTATCATTATTCGATAGATATTTTTTTCGAATAATGTATTTTCCTAATATTTTATTTAATATTTAGGTTAAGTTACTTAATATTCTCTATAATTATAGATTAACTATTGAAAAAACTATGTTCTATAAAATTGTCTCACGATGCGTGGTTATTCTCAGCCATTTTTGGCGGCGTTTAAAAGACGATACTACATTTGGTGAACCGTATAAAATAAATCTACTGATAAAAAAAAGAAAATAAATTGACTGATTTATTGACTCATTCCAAGCTTTTGTACGCCAAGACATCAAAATTTTAAACTGCAAATTTAATTTAGAACTGTTGTGTTCTTTCAAAAAAAGATATTTTTTTTTTACACAACACTTATTTCACACGGCACAATACGAAAAAGGATATATTGAACTTCACGGAAAACGATTGTTTCATTTGAATTTACATGCAAAACTTGATTAAATGATTGAATAAAAAACACTTATAAAAGATTGATAAAGCCATAGTTTTGACTCCATTTTCAAAAATATGCTTAGTATGATTATAGGCATGTGATACTTCAGAAAGTTTTTTTTTTGTGAACGTATTTATGGCAAGCGCAGTTATTACTGCTATTTAGTAGATTTAATTGCTAGGTCATTGAAAAACAGTTTTTTTTTTCAAAAGTCATTTTTTTTTAAATCATAACTTTTTTCCCCTGATTTCTCCATGATCGGACCGGTTGCATTGTTTTTGTTTAGGTAATCTTTTGTAGTTTTTATAAAAAATCAGATTTTTTAAAAATTGAGCTCTTTTGAATAATTAGTTTTTAATTTTTCTTTTAACGTTTTTTCAAAAATAAATATTTTTTTAGAGTGTTTATTTTTTTAGAAAGACAAAATTATTGTCTACAAGTTTTTCCAAGACGTCACACCGATCAAACAAACCGGTTTGGCCCTGAAAAAAAAAAATCGTCAATACCTTTCCAAAATAGCATTTTTCAATAGCTTTTAAATAATGAGCCACATTCCAAAAAATTCTTCTTCTTCTTAGGGTGGGTTGTCTAGCTGGTCGCCGTAAGCGAATTACTTCTGCACTAGGCCCAGGTTACAATGTCAAAACCTCCAGGAGCAATTCATGACGCTACAGTCACTGGCGACCGATAAGGCACATGTGAGCGAATTTACTCTGGACTGAAGGTTTCAACGGCAGTTATGTGTTGTAAATGGGGAACGTACCTGTTGTTACCGGTTCATATCATCTTACTCATCACAGAGTTGACTATACCTTTGTTGTTCCAAGGCCTCATTGCATCGATATCAATGCCGGCAGACTTACTTGTGGTCGTTGCGTCTGTTGCTCTCATTTATGCCGTGTTCTCATCCTCGGTCGTACCTCTCGACATATCCCATGCAAGTCCGTCCGCGTTACTGCTATGCAAGTCCGTCCGCGTTACTGCTATGCTTGTCATGGTTCTTTCGTTTGTTCTGGTGATCTATTAAGCATTTTGTCTCGCAACCGCAAAAAAAGAGAGAAAAAAAATAAATAATGGGAATGGTTAATGGCAAAGCCGAAAGTACTGTCACATACATCCACATTCAGACCGTCAACATATACCACCACCCAATGAAATTCATTCTACCAAAAACGTATAACTGATAACGAATTTATCCACTCCACTGGGTCAGTGCCAACACCTGGAATAATGAAACGATACTGCGACTAACGACGTAATCTAAAGAGATGTTAGGCAGTTGTCTACATTCAAAGCTCATGTATTGGTGCGCCAAAACTGACTCAACATTCGCTGTGCAACTATCCATTTCAGGGTGCCAACTGCACAACAATGGGTCGAATCAAATCGAAATAGAGTCGTTCTGACAGCAGTTAAAGCGAATTTTTATTCCACAGGGTCAGTGCAAGTCTACCCAAGAAAAAAGAAATGGCATCACGATTCAGAACGCAAGTAAGAAAGAGATGCCCGATTATTGTTTATGAACTAAGCACGTGCGACGGTGGATTGAAACTGACAAATTTACGGTGCGCTTTGGGCAACACGCCGGGTCGATACTGGGTCAAAATCAAGCGAAAGTGGGTGAGCTGGGTGGAATAAAGAAATTGCCATTAGATCGCAACTGGGATTGACACTGGGAACAAATAAATTCGCGCAGTTAAAACAGCTGAATGAGAGAAAAAAAAATAATTATAATAAAACATACGGGTGAAAAGACATACATATGCATACACACATGTATATATAGAAAAATAATAATAATGAGAGTAATAGTAGTAGTAGTTGTCAGAGAAGTGGGAAGGGTTAGTAATGCTACATTATATGAGGGCAATGGGTGGTCGTTAGTCACGAGGTTTTGTTAGTGGTTTTAGGGTTAGTATAAACCTCGATTAAGCCCTACAGACCCCGCCAGTATTTAGTTTTGTTAGGTCATGCGAAACTAAAACCGGCGGTGTGATAAGTCAAGCGTAATCAAAAAAAAAGTGAATTGCAATTATTGTGTTGATCTCAATAAATTGTTAAATTGTTACTATTTGTTATTATTATAATGTTATTTATATTGTAATTTTTAATTAAGCTTTGTGTTTGGAAATACGCTTGACGAATCACCGTCAAGTCCTCCACCCATGTGTAGGGTCCTCCACCCATGTGTAGGGATAATGAGCCACATTCCAAAAAATTAAACCAATAACACAAAATGGTATCTTTTTCAGTCAAATCAAAAATATCAATTTCAAAATAAATAATAGAACTGGGACATTTTTGTGGAACTGCTCCCTTACACTCGTTTAATGCAATTTTGTTGACATTTTTGACTTCCTATTTTATTTTTATAAAACAAAACCCTTCGATTACTTTTGTTTCAATGCACAAAGATTACAAAATCGGATGAGCAGGTTTGAAGTTTCTGGTTTGAAGAGGTAATTGAAAAATATTGTTTCAATTCTAGGGACCATACTGCCCATAAACGCATAAGAGTCACTCTGCCATAAATGTACAACTAAGTAAAACGCAGTAGACACGGGAATCAAATAAAAAAAATTAAACATGCATTCATCCGATGTAAATATATGTGGCAGAATACTTTTATATGCAATGAGGTTATTATTGTTCCGATTAGTGCACTTAAATTGGTCTTTTAATAAAAGTTACTCCGCCCATAATCGCATATCAGTCCCAGCTTCATTTTCATCAAGTTGACAAAACAGCGCGTAAAGGTATTTTTCTTCCTTAAGTTATTTCAGCTGTTGAGCGTGGTTTATTCCCATATTTTCGACATAATATAATGAGATAGACATTTACCATAAATTCTCTAGAAGAACGACAAAAATGCAGGGGGGACTGGTATGCGATTATTATAATTTTCTACTATTTTCAGCTCTGAGCCTGTTTTTTGTAACGTGGGACTGACCAAAATTTATATTTTTTTATCATCATTTTAGAAACAAACATAGCTTTTCTGTGATATTTTGAGAGCACACGTCATGTAAAGAAGTTTCTGAGGTTTATCTCAAAAGTGTTGAAAATTTACATGGGACTGTTATGCATTTATGGGCAGTTTAGATAATTTTTTTCTTAATATTTTCATACATACTTGTGATTAACTATTGGCACTAGCGTAGCGTGGGAGAGGGGGAGGGGGTGGTCCGCCCCGGGTGTCACCGTTTAGGGGGTGACACCCATGAGGAAAATTTTCATACGTGTCACCTTCAAATAGGTCAATTAGGTGGAGGTCGAGGTGAAACCCTCGCAAATTATATAAACTTGCCCCTAAGAGTATAGTTCCAACCAAATTTGAAAAAATGGATAGATTTAGTGCAATTGACTCTCACATTTTTTATAAAAAGATGATTTCGCCACTGACTATTGGCAAAACTATTTTCAATACTACATATTATAAGCCGTATGTATAAAACAAATTTACAAAAAATACTGATAGAAGAGATTCTTATTTATTCTAAAATGGGTTCCATCGAAATATACCGTTCCCTCGAATTCTTTCAATTAAATATCAAATATTATTCACATTCTCAAATCTGTTGTTGTATAATTATAAATGTGTGAAAATACGCAACTGTGCATTCAGAACGAATAAAAAGAAATTACCATTAAAGTTTCGATATCATTGAAATGACTGTGCACTTATTTTGCCAAAATGAATTGCATTATCAGAAAGGAAAATATTGGTCACGCAATTCAAGATTCTGGTGGCTGATTGACATGGTATTGCGTAGTCGTGCAGCGCCCTTTTAGCTCCACAAAAAAAAACACACACACAAACACAAATTTTACATAACCAAAAAACCAACAACTATTATCGTTGAGGTCTGGCAGTTGTGGGTATGAGGAGACATTGAAGTCGAGAGTGAACAGAAACGCTTACCTTTTGTCCTCCAGCAGTGGCGTAACCAGCGATGCCCTGAGGCGCACCACTTTCATACTTTGCAGTGGGAACAGCTTGCAGAACGGTCCTAGGAACTTCGGCTCGTAGCAGAACTGCGGAAAGAGCCGGCAGTGTCGCCACAGGCGGGTGTTGTGACTGAAGAGGTAATTGTGAGTTTTACCAAACTCAAGATAGCTCTCCATTTCGGTATAATCGCACTTGAGCAGATGCTTCAGATTGTGCACCGCGATCCGGTCGTTTGGCGGGCCGCGGATCTGAACGATGTCGAAGTCCAGCAGCGGCTCGTAATGGTAGTAGTTGCCAGGCATCGCATTCAGAATGTCCCCCAGAAAAGTGGAGCCGGAACGCCAGGTAGTGACAATAATGCTTCGCACCGGTTGTCCGTCGGTTTCTGGGGTTAAATCAGCCAATTTGGTGGCCTCGTTGTTATACAGTCCGTTGGGATATTCGAATTCGGCCATTTCATCCGCGATGCGCGATCGTTGATAGTTGAGTATATCATCGATCGTGATGGTGGAATTATGCGGCGTCGGGATGATCGGATTCGTGTCATACGAAGAGCCTGCGTTGTAGGGTTTTGATCTGTAAAAAAGCGGACGGTATTCACGTACTATAAGTGACAGGCTGCAGCATAAATATCTCTATGCTCTCATTCAGTCGCTTGGTAAAGTGTTAAAATTATTTTTATCTACAACCTACGCGAGGCTGAAAACAACACGTAGAAGAAAAAACGCAGAATAGCGAGCGCAAACAGAAGCTCTTACGACTATAGTGTTGGCGAGTCAAACATAAAATAAACTGTCTCAAGTCAATTGGCTTTCGGAGATCATCATCATGATTTTAGAATTGTTATATTTTAGTAGTATAATAATAATATAGGTCATGTCTATATATTAAAAAATGAAACACGAAACTTAAACCAAAATTTAATATTGAAATTGTCTATGATTAGGTCAGCTAGATAGTGTAGCGTAAAGTTTCTTAGTTTGCGTTGAACCCCCCGTGGAAAACAGCAAAAAAGACTTGTTTTATAAATGCATTTATACACAAGCACTACTTGTTTGATTCAGCAAAAAAAAACTAAACTTCGCAAGCGCTTTTTGACCTTCATTTTTGAATCTATTTTCCCAAAAAAATACACTAGCACTGTCGATCCGTGATGCTTACCCATAGAATTTATGAGCATTTAACAGCCGCAGATTGGCGTTCCGTTCTCGTGGTTTGAAATACTCTGTCGCATAGCTGTTCGACGTAAACCGGTGGCTTGCAAATAGAAGTAAAATGCACAAACCACTGACGGCACATACCCCGATTAGATTCATGCGGCGTGACATTATTTCCTTCTTTTTTTTCATTCAACCACTTTCTCCATTCACAAGCGCACACATTAGCGGAAAACTAAAAAAACTGAACACAGAAACCCTGCCACACAGTGTGGCACCGCACAGACACCGTCTGAATTTTAAGATTTCTAGGTTTATTGGTCTTCTTCCTGTGCTATTGTTTACAACATATAGATACTTTAGAGATTCATATCAGCTGTAACTACTTTGCTTACACACATTAACTGCAGGTCTTGTACTCCAGCGTATACATGTATAGAATACGCCTGATTACTGACTAGAGTATGATTTCCCGACCTGCAGACTCAAGCGAAAATCAAAGCATTTGGACAATATCTGAAACTTGTATAAACTCTTTTGTATATTCACTTTCTATGTGCCATTTTTATATTCTTCCAATTAGTTACATTCACCACAAATAGCCGAGGAAAAGACATCAACACATCAACATTTTACAAGTACAAAGCAATATTACACTTATTTCTTTCGCATAAATATCAGCCATCGTCCCAAACGAGTACCGAAAAACACCTTCACTGAAACTGTTGTGACCAAGTTTTCACTTGTCTGTTCACCGAATACTAAGAAAAAAAATCAATGACCACACGTTTCGCGAATTAAAGTCACACCGATAGTTTTCGCGAAGATGTCGAAAGCGCGGCGAGCAGAAGCAAATTGATTGCAGCTCCTGCTACATACTCGATTCCTGTGTTTTTATTTTCCTACCCGTTCGCACAAATTTATGCTGCGCAAGCAAATATCCATCAAAGCCTTTGACAGCGATAACTGTCGACTTGACAGCGTGTAAGATGAAACTCGCTGAAAAATTGCCCTTCAGAATCGGATTTGCCAATCATGATGATATTTAATGTGGAAATGGATAAGGTGAGGAAGAGCTCTGGAGTAGTTTGTGATATGGTCGTATGTCTATACGTGAAGTAGGTACAAGGGATATAACTCTCACAAATTAACGTTTAGACATACGAACTTAACACAAAGTAGTCGATTACTGTTCGTTTTAGAGTAATCGTTCTTGTATTACTATTAAATTGAAAATAATACAAAATTCAATCAGAACTCTTACTTACGAAATATTTAGGTCTTTCGCAGACTTCGAAGTTTGCTTATTATGTTAGAAGATATTCTGTATTATTTTTTTAAATAATCTATCAATATGAACATTTGTAATTAACTTGCGTGAATTTGAATTGTGGTTGTGATGGGGTGATCTGGGGTTATCCAAAAACCATATGGATTTCAAGGCGAGAGAAGCTGGTTAGACCTTTAGTTACTGAAAATATACTAGCACCAGAGAGTTCAAGAGCATGAGCATGAGCATGAGCATGATTGACCGCCCGCGGTTGCTACTTCGTTATTGCCAGATCAGCTGTAATTACGCAGAGAACCAATAGATGATGCTTGGGATTAACATTCATCCTCAATGTGTAAAAACTGGTGACCTTAATCTTTATATTAGGCAATACCAGCGCCGGCCGCATCCGAATGCAGGTCAAAGCAGGAGTGTGTATAGGAATATGTTGACGTGATACTCGCTTTATTGGAAGCTGAGAACACCTCTGCACTTCCACGAGAAATCACTGGGATGTTGGAGAAAAGGGTAAGATTTGCAGCAGATTTCGTTTTGGTAAACGATGCGCTGAGCCAAATATCGCGCGTACGAGTCCATTACATCTTTTACGGAAATCATAACGCGATCCGAACCCATTCCGGTTGATGACGCAACACCGCAAAATTAAAGCGCACGCAAGAATACCGGACCTATAACCCAATCAAGACAGACTCAAATATTCGAAAATCTGTTTATGAAGTCATTATGCAACTACCGAAACGTATCTCTCATTGATTTATCTCAGCTGACTACACAATGTTACGAAGCAACCATATATGCATTAACCAAAAACAAGAAAAAAGTAAATATATAGGCCCTCAACACATACTGCAAGCGGTCAGCAAGAGAACTTCAAAAACGGCCTATTTGCTTGGCCATCGCCGTTTGAAACGAACGAAAAAAGAAAGAAAAAGAAAAAAAAGGATGTGTGCGTTGACAGACGAGTCGCGTATAATCCTGATATTAATTGCAAATAATTGCGATATTTGGTGGCGATTAATTACGATGTTTTGTCGCGATTAATTATTTACGATATTTATCGAACGAACGGAACCTACTCCGAATCACTGCGTGCTGGAATAGAACCTACGGGTGGACAGTCTGCGAATAAATGGTTTGGTTCACCTCGGAAGTCACAACACACCGAAAATCCATATTCGAGCAAAGCTCACCTGGGCCGAAAACACGTTTACCCCGGAAAGTTATGCGCGACCGCTCTATTCCCTCTTACCGACGCATACGCGGAGACACGGTATTTCGCGTTGATTACCACTTACTTCTTGAATAATGAAGCGAAGATACCTACTGAGTATGAAAAACTGGCAAAGTTTCATGCATTCATAGCTAGAAAATTCCAAAAAATGCAAATATGCATATCCAACAAGACCGAGTACCAATTAGATTCAGCAAAATGCCAAAATAATCGCAACAAAATTTATTTGCCATGCTAACCGACAAGATTTCTACTTAATTAAATTAAAAATTGTCTATGTGTTTCAGTATTTACTCAAAAGCTAGAAAAATCATAAAACAAGGGCATAAAACTGCTCAAAATGAAAGCAGAGAAAAAAACAAAAAAAAAAACATTGGTTCCTTTTGCCATGCAAATCAAACAACAAACACAGGCAGAACGTCACCAACACCAACCCGGTGGCATCGGTCTTGTTTCCTGAAGCTGCCGTGAAAGACAGTGGCGCTAGTCTCATTTATGTTCTTGAAGGTTTGTTCACACAGCAGTGTAAGCGTGACGAGCAAAGCATAATATATGTTGTAGAGAGTTATGCGGCTTGAATCAATTTAAATATTAAAAAATAGCTTGGCTTAGCTTTGTAAATTTGAAACACACAGGCATTGATACGCTTTCTCTTTTACACATACATTGAGATGGTATTCTTTAATCATCGCACGTTCGCCAGCTACCTGCAAGAAACACCGCCATTCGCAATCGGCAAGAGCAAACGTTGTGTACATTATATAACAATGCAACGCATTTATTTTTTGTTTTATCAAGTAAACCTCTCGACGTTATGTGTAATAAACATATCATCCGAAAACAACACGTAAGTACACTGCCGCTGAACACCGACACTGTGTGCACGTATGAACAATGCTTTTTTTCTTGTTTCGATGAATCAGCTGTCAAATTGCATGTAAAATTGATCCAGTGATCCAGCTAATGCTGGCTTCACTTATGTTGTACGTAAACGTCAGTGATGCCACCGGGTTGACCAACACTAATACTTATCCTTTAATTCCCGCGTCCTCTCTGAACTATCATGCTAGTGCGAGAAAGTGCCGCACGCAAAGCAACGGTCATCCTGCACTCGCACTTCTCTCGCTTTTCCTTGTTCACCTTGCACTTACTCACACACACACACTTATGACAAGGCAAGGGCTAGCGGGAAACGTGCTCCGCCACCGAAAAAGAAATGCAGCTCTCACAAATTAGCCACAAAATTGCACGAATCTTTCACGGATTTCAACATTGACGCCACTCTCACCGATAATACGAAACCGCCATATTTCGTATTACCTTTTACTCCACCCTTTGCACTTAAAATTTAACGATTACGCGACGGGAAGGCTAAATAAAATACGTCGACATTATTGCACTATCCCCAACCGTACTCGACAATCCTCGGAACACTTCATCGCGATTCAAATCAAACACTCGGAATTCACACCGAAACAACAGCGGCCTTCATTCAATAAACGTAGACACATCACTTTTCCAGATAGAAAATATATAACTTATAAAAACTTGAAAAAAAACGATGAAAAATTCCGACGAGAAACATTTTCACGTCCGTTCTTGATCACAGCTTGCTTCGATCCTCACTAGCACCAGAGAGTTCAAGAACTTAAAAAGAAGAATTTAAAAATGCCAAAAATGAATTTACGTTGCTAATAGATAACCTTTATTATGAGGGGACATTCAGATGATCTGCGCGAATTTTACAATTCAGAAATGGAGAGAACGGTGGAGTGATGTGGTAAATTAATCAAATAATAATTTGAACATACAAAACGAGCTGTGTGTTAAAGGTTCACCTTCACTCTATTGAAAAACGCGTACAGCAAAATAAAAATCAATTTGCTGGTTAACCAGTTAGGGCAAGAGAAACACTGTTGCTTGTGTGAGCGAATAAACGTCAAAATATTATCGGTTTATGCAAGATACACCGGTTCTATAGGTAATTTGACAGTCACATGTACATTCTTCTAAAAAAAATCACAGGAAGGTTGTGTGCAAAGCCACGACCGCAAGGATGAAGTAGAATACTTTAACAAGAAAGATAACCCGGTTGCTTGCGTGTCAGTCATTTTGAAATCGGATTTGTTTCGTATATAAACATCACACTGCTGTGCATTTGCAGCAGCATCAAACCTCAGTTGCAGTTTATTAATAACCATTCATTATGCTTTTCCAAATACATTACAAATCAATCAAAGAAATAGTTATCGGTTTCCGTTATACTCTACTAAATTTAGTAGAGTATAACGGAAACCGATAACTATTTCTTTGATTGATCTCAATCACTCTGCTAAGACGCTCGTTATAGATTTTCTAGATTTTACATTACAAATATTAAATACAAATACATACAGTAGCCTTGAAAAAGACCGATTGCTGCAACTGCAATTTTCATTCAATTTTCAGATATATCCGCTGCAACTGCTGCGCTAACCGTAACCATGCCACAGTTGTGGCTGCTATACGCTGCCATTGGTATCCGCTGTCCCTGCATCAGCTGGGCCAAACATATAACGACCAATCAGAGGTCGAATTTTTCGTTTTGACAAGGCTTGACTATTTCCAATAGTACAATAGTTTGAATAATAAAATTACAATTATCTTCATTTGGGAAGAATCTTAGAAGATTTTCCAATCTATTGCTGCAGGAACGAAGGAAATCCATCGAATACTAACCGATTTATTAGCATTTGAAATTGGACATATTTTTCACTTTTTTCGGTTTTAGATTTTCATTTCACATTTCTATGTAGCCAAACTTCCTGAGAGAAGTATTCTACTTCAAAACCTGTTTTGAATTGGATGAAATTTTAGTGAATAAACGTTAACCGTTTGTTATTCAAAGTTGGTCATGCTGATCGCAGCCTTTGCGCTGCCTCTACAGTGGGGGGTTTACTAAATAAAGTAAAAGTAAAAATTAGACAACTACAACAGAATTTGATTGCATCCCGCACAGAATGTCTGCTTGTGTTGATGCCAGAAAATTATTAACCTTCAATTATTTGTTTATTTGCCTTGAAAAAAGCATTTTGCGGTAGAAAATCGGTTACTGATTACAACTTTTGAGCTGCCCTAACATTGGGGGAATTAAGATACACGGACAACATGCACTGTGGAAGCTATTTCACATTCAGTAAATTCGACGGGTGCGACAGATTTAAATTGCTAGGATGCAACACAGAATGCTTGCTTGCGTTGACAAAAAATATTAACTTTCAATGACTTGTTTATTTGCCTTGAAAAAGGCATTTTGATTTCCAAAATTGGATTTCCTGATGGCAATCTTCATGCTGCCCCAACACGGGGGGAATAATGGCTGTCTGGCGACACACGCTGAGAAAAACCGTGCTGCTCCTGAGACGTGGTGACCAACCACAGGGCTAGTGCTGCTGCTAAGGAAGGACGACTGCTGTTGTCGCTGTCTAGAACTATTATGAGCGGTTCCGGCTGAAACAGGCTCTTATATAGGCCAAATAGCATGTTTTCAATTGCAAGGTATATGATCCTGTCGACCGTGCTTGGGAAGCAAGCATATAGCGACCAATCAGAGGTCGAATTTTTCGTTTTGACAAGGCTTGACTATTTTCAATAGTACAATAGTGTGAATAATAAAATTACAATTATCTTATTTTGGAAAGAATCTTAGAAGATTTTCCAATCTTCCATCGAATACCAACCGATTTTCACTTTTTTCGGTTTTAGATTTTCATTTCACATCCCTATGTAGCCGAACTTCCTGACAGAAGTATTCTACTTCAAAACCTAGCAACAGGTTCACCCAGTAAACGGAATGCGAATTCGTGTTGTTGGAGTCTTTACCACTTGACCGTGATTTTTTTGCTCAAGTTAACTGGATATATTCTCAGTTTTCTATTCTCGTTTAGCCAAATTGAAAAAGTAATAAAAAACAACATTTATTTTGGGAATGTTGAATTGTCTAATCATACAATGATTCTGGATTCGCTTGCTTGCCATTTCAAGTTAAAATATTTTGCTATACTTTTTTTGGGTTGATTTAATACCTCTGTTCAGCGTCCGTTTGTCCTTTTTTCAAGCGAAAGGTCTTTTATAATATTTTTTTTTTCTTCGTCCGCGATTTCAGGTTTCAACAATTTGACAGCATTACTAAAAGACGTTTCCGAGCTGTACGTGTGTGTGTTTTGTGCAAAAGGTTCATACCATAGTCTAATTATTGATGCGATCAATTCTGAAGCATCCAGGTGCATTATGCAATCCTTAAGTGAAGAAAAAGGAATTGAAAATCAAAGAAATTTAATATTGCCTAGAAAGTCTACATTAGTATTATAATTAAAAGTTTTACCTAGTGATAAGAAAGAAAAACTCGATTTCTGCGGGCCAGGAGATAACGTCATTTTGCTCTACTTTGAAGAGGATGAGAAATTTGACGTTGAGGAAAAGTATTATTTTAGACACAAAAATTCTAAACGAGAGCTTCTGAATGCTTTTACTTTCTAGACAAACAATTTCTGTTAACAAAAATATACTATTGTCACCGTTCTTTGGTACTGAGGAATTTGCAAACACCTTCTTTCGTTAGAAGTGTGAGGATGATTTTTCTTTCCTTTCTCTTTTTTATCTGGCAGGTTTTTGTGAATGTCGATTTGTCCTATTTTTTATGTTTTATTAGTACGATGTTGCCATGATTTAATATATAACAATTCTATCTACACCGTTTGCTGTGTCAAAACCGTAATATGTTTGAATATTGAATTGCCTTTCTGTTTTCAAATAGTTCAAATAACCAGTCACCTTTTTACACTGAATGAGTGAGTATTTTTGAACAAACGGGACTATGATCGATTTCTAATGATTTTGTTTTTGTTCGCTTACAGTATAAATGTTCAAATCACATTTGAAACGGAATTTTGTTTCTGTACCCTGTAAAATTATGGTATGTAAATGGAATATTCGCTTTTTTTTAGATTGTAGTTTTGATTATACATTTATAAAATTGAAAGGAAAAGAGAATTGATGTTTGCGGTTTGTTTTTTTTTTATTTTTTTCATGCAAAGATAATACAAAAGTTGAGAAATGCTTTTGTGCTTGTGCAGAGAAGCGAGTTTCATTTTTACATATTTCAGGTTCTTCTCATCCAATGACATTAACTAAATTAATATTTATTTCGAGGTTCAAAATTTACTCTAAGTAAGTTAAAAGTTGCATCAAATAAACAAGGTTCGTACGTGTTTCTTGCTTTTAATTTTCATTGCTATCACTAAAGACGACTATCGTTTCAGGATAATTCTTTGGCAGTAGTTCTTTCTATTTATTGGTATGTTATTCTTCTTCTTTGTAGTTATATAAATCTTTCTACAACCTTCTTCAAAACTATCTAAAACTATATTTACATCCGTATTGTTTGTGATTTTGTGAAAGTAAGTCGACTTTTTCTTCTTGTCAGTTGTGGGACACTCTACGTATCAGAATGCTTTGATCAACTTCTAGATAGTCTAACCATGTTTCACTTCCGTGTTAAAGCCTTTAATTTACTATGTGGCGTGTAGCGTCAAGGAAAAAGTGTTCTGCGCTTTGGGAATAATATGAACACTAATCTAATATCTGTTTCTCGATGTTAGATAAAAACAATAGCTTTGCGTATTTCGTAAAATAGCATGCCAAAGTCGTCTAACTATACAGATGTCTGTCGTTGCTTTCCTCTTCTTTCGAGAGTCGCTGTAAATTTGGGTTGGCCATACTTGAACTTTGATTATTCCGTTGTGCGTTTGTGACAGCTCTCGTATGGGGAAACCATCTGTCTGTAGTTCAACAATGACGAAAACTTACAAAAACTCTCGTTAGTTGTTATCCCCGGCGGTAACTATTTCATTTTAGGGGTTTTCACACTTGAGCTCAAATTTGAATTGTTCAAATTAAACTTACAAAAATCTTCAAAATTGATGAATTCTGAACTTGCATGCTAATTTTTTCAGGTCTGCCCGTCAGTTGCCAATAATGATTGAATGTTTTCTAAAACACTTTTGCAAGATTTTCTGTTTAATAACATTTTTCGCACCAACTCGAAGGTTTTTAGAATCTCTGTGGGCGAAATGAAAGAGAGGCATGTGAATCACTATACGGCAGTTTACGTGATTTTTCCTGTTGAAAAGACGTGAGAATTGTTTTGTATGTAGTACTGCAGAGTATAGTTCTAGCTTGTTTACATTACAAAATAAAATCTGTTCGAAAATAGAACTCGTTAGTTTCAAGAATGCCAATGTGCTGCCCAATGATTCGATAATATCGGTTGCCAGTTTCGTGGGTTTTCAGTCCGCCAAACTAGTAATTTGGTAATATAGTAACCATAATATTACCACAGACAAACAGACGTACCACGAGATTTATTTGCGTGGATCAAAATAACGGTCAATTCAAATGAGTTTCAGTTATGCGGAATATTCCCGCCGCAGCGGTGATGGCGCTAATGTGCCTTTTCCTTTGAACTTAGTTGACAGTATTCGAGCACCGTGCTCAGATACACAGCAGAAAAGCTGAAAGTGTATCTTTTGCGGAATGTCCAGGAATATGTCCAGTAGATGTCGCACAAGTTAGTCGGAACCACAATTTTCTTAGAATTTTGTATACAGTGGTACGTCTGTTTGTCTGTGATATTACTTGGTTTACAGTACGATCTGCCTAGTCAACTGAAAACATTTATTTAGTTTTGGTATCTGTGAAAGTTGAATGATGGAAATTTAAGAAAAAAATCAATGCAACATAAATCACAAATGAAACGGATTGCCGTTCCTACGCCAAAGGTATGCCCAGAAACTTTGTGGTATTCAACATTAGAAAGCATACGACGACCATACTGATAGTTGATGATTTTTGCCTACGACTGCATAGCTCAGCCCTGGATGTTATGCAGAGATCATTAAGAGTAACAATAATTTAAGTTGTAAAAGTAATACTCGTTTGTATGGGTCGGTAGAAACACTCGTTCGGGATCGTCTTAATACCATCTGGATTTTACGTTTAGTTGGAAAACTTATGTTAAACGATACAAGTAGTAGAGTATAGGCATCAGAATATAGTATTGAGTTTGCATTGCACAGTGGGTTCGTAAAGCAGAGCAATTTTTACTGCTGGATTTATTTCAATCTACTTATTGTCTTAAAACATATCTCATTGCATTTCGAATCAAAAGGTTTCCCTCAGAATAACCGAGCAATGAACGAAAATTTTCAACCCGCCCTGCTTCCGAAATCAAAGCAATATAGGATTCCAGAGAAACATAGATGCTCACAACACTCCTTGTAATGAATCCACATATCGGTTGCGTATGTAAGAGTGTTTGTGTATATGTAAGGATATTTTGTCTTCAATATGGACGGCAGATAAGATACTCCAAAACTGACCCTGTTAGGCATATTTCACTATCGTTTCAACCGAGAGTTTTAGATGTATAGATGGAAATATAAACTAAATTTGAAAAATGTTCTATAAAATAGTTATACTAGGACGGATGAGGCGCATGTTTTTTATGAACTGGGTAAAGTTTTCAAGCTTCTCTTTTTTCTACTATAACCTACACGTTGCTCTATCGGGCACCTATGTGTAGAAATATATTGCCTTCGAACAATCTTTTAACTTTCTATATTCTAATGAAAAAAATGCTTACAACTGCAGCTCTTATGGGCAGTCAACTATGCGACAGGAACTGTTTTATTAAATTAAATCAAACTCTTAGCAAAAAAAAGAACTTCCATCTGCATGCGCGAGAAATCTTTGAGTATAGGTTTAAATGTAGCTTTTTGACCCACTGTGCTAGATGTTGCGACTTAAATGTAAGAACTGATACCAGGTAACTATTTAGAAAAATGTTTCAGCGTTGAGATGAGTAGAAAACAAGTCTAATTCACAATGATCATCAACATCGACAGCACACTAGCGGTGTGTCAAAACAGGTGTCCGTGTGAATCATTCTTAGAATATGTTTATGCTAAGTTTGATTGAAAAAAGGTAGAGGCAGGTATACAAATTCCCACACAGTTGGTTTGTATTCTTCCTAATCGTCAGTATGTGACATTTTCCCGACTATGCAACGTTTATGCCTATCCTTGCTTTTATTGTATTATTTGCGTGGTTCATGATTTTCCATTAGCAATGAGTCGTGAACTTTATAATATCTACAGCTTTCATCTGTTAAAAACCTGTGACTAGATTTCATATGTAGTTCCTATAAACATCTTACTCGAACTTATACATTGTTCATGTTCGTCGCGTCGAAATTTTGCTTGAAACAACTGGATTTCCAAAAAACCGTTTCGTTTTCACTTACTTCAATTACTCTTTCACTTTATCGTTACTTTACGAAATCTGTTAGTTACTAAATTAATTTAATTTATACGTTTTATTGTTTTTCTCTTCTTTTCGTCTCCAAAACACCACGCCAGCGAATTATGTCGCCATTGTTCGGAAATGCTAGTATTCTAACGGAAAATATTCGTTTCTATGTACAAAATAGCTATGTGTACAATATTCGTAACTATCAGTACAAACTACTCTCAAGTGAGTTGGTTTTGACCCCGTGTGATAATATTAACATGAACTAAAAAACCAACAAACCAATTCAGAATACCTAAAGTGCCAAATAAAAATCAGTCAGCTGAAACGTCATCTAGACTAGGACTCAAATGTGTCTACTACGAAAGATTTCATTCTTCGGAACCCGTGGGATTCTGGTAAATCTTTAGTTTGTACTTACTTATTAACGATTCGATGCCAATAACAAACCCAAACATAAACAGCCTATAAGATCTAGGGTAGTTTCAGTGAAACTTTGTTGTTACTTGCGTAAGGAAAAAGAAAACAGAAGAGCCGGTATCCCCTCCATCATCACGCGCTGGAGTAGTCGAGCGATCGGTTCGATGGTCCCGGAATTGCTTCGTCGTCCAGGACGAAGGTGGGACTTTGCCGAGAGGTTGAGGCAATTGGTTGGTAGTGGTAACCTTGGCGGTTACGGTTGTTCGATTTCTGCATATTACCTAGCGTAGGACGTTGATTATATGATTGGTCGGGACGTTCAACTGGAAAACAGAAATCAAAATATGAACAAAACAAATGCTGAACGATAGTTGGTAAAAAGTTTGTGCCTAAGTGCACACATGCAGCCTTGACGTAGCACTAGATCAAGTATAGTAAGACGAACTGTGTTACTCTGTGGTTATCACAAGTTAACAATTTGAATTTCTGTATCTCTTCTTATATTTTCACCATTTCTGAAGCTGGTGGGTTTCGTTGTGAGGTGAATATGCTGACGAACTTTTCCTTCTTCCGCACCTTTATATTTCTTATTGGGTTTCGTTATCATCGCTTCCCGCTTTTTGACAGTTAAATGTCAGAAAAGACATTTGTTTAGAAAATTGGGGATTAATAACACTGGTCAACACAGGTTTTGCCGCAGTGCTCAAACTGGAAAGATATGAAAGATTTCAGCCTTTTAACCGTTCCTGTGAATTCTGGTGACCCTGGTTTGGTTAAAAGGGCTTCAAAAGGTCACTGGGTTCGTCGCTTGTACGTTTGCCCACGGGAAAACTTCACGACTTCACGGATTTGAGACTTGGCTATGAGCACCGAAGTTCACAAGGACGGTTAAAAAGCTATAATCTTTCAGCACAAAAGGGACGGAATAAACAATTTAGGGTTCGCAACCAAAATAAAGAGTGGAACGACCAAATCGTTACATAAGTACAGAGATGGTTACACCATCTACCAGAGCTGCGGCAACACACACAAGCTGGGCACAGGTTTCATTGTGATGGGCAAAATGCAGAAACGCGTGATTGGGTGGTGGCCAATCGACAACAGAATGTGCAAGTTGAAGACCAGAGGCCGTTTTTTCAACGTTAGTATCATAAGGATGACGGAGCCTGGTGTACTGAGTGCTGACTTCGACGTTTCAAGGGGTTTGTTTTGATCGGCAGCGGAGGCAGCCATTGTGGGATAATAATTTTTCTAGCCTCGATCTCGGTTTAGGACACACATCGCGATTTGTATTGGTTTTTGTGCGCGTTTAACTGTTGTTTTTTTGCAGTTTGTGCCTGTGTGTCTAACGAAGGTTGTTCTGCGAATACGTTTAGTCAGCGAAGGTTGTTTCGCTGGGCCGGAATTCGAGTACGACTGGTGTGTGTGTACTCGCCTGTAAGAGTATGTTGTATTCCTTGCTACTCCCGGTTGAGTGACAAAGAGCGAAGAAAACCACCCGCCGAAGTCTGCTGTAGGAGCAGCTCCCACCACATCAGCCCGCCAAAGTTTGCTGCTGGAGCAGCACGGAAACCGCCCGGACGTCCCGCTAACCGAAGCCCCTCTGGAGGACTGCTGATTTACTGTGAAAGCAGCCATTGACAACGAAGCGGATGGTGCTGTTGGATTCGTCGGAAGGAATCGACGTAACGGCTGGCAAAAGACCTGTCATAACGTGAGTCGATACAAACAAAAACGAAGACAACACACCCATCTTTACCGGGACAAAAAGCTCCGCCTGGAAGAGCTGGAATGTGAGAAAATGGAACATCGTATCGTTCTCAAGAAACACGTAGATTCTACAAGAAACTAAACGCATCTCGCGTAGGCTTTGTGCCGCGAGCTGAAATGTGTCGGGATAAAGATAGAGGAATCTTGACGGATGAACGTTAGGCGATCGACAGGTGAAAGCAGCACTACAATGAACACCTGAATGGCGCAGAGGCAGAGGACCAAGACGGTAGGAGGAACTTCGTCAGCACAGCGGATGAGGGAGACATACTGCCCCCTATGATAAATAAAGTTAAGGGTGCTATCAAGCAGCTCAAGAACATCAAATCAGCTGGAAAGGATCACAGCGGAGCTTATCAAGCTGGGCCCGGAGAAATTGACTTCTTATATGTACCAGCTGATAGTCAGCATCTGGGATACAGAACAGCTATTGGAGGAGTGAAAGAAGGGAGTAATATGCCCAATATATGAAAAGGGCGACAAGTTGGAACGTGAGAACTACCGAGCGATTACGGTTCTCAACGTAGCCTACAAAGTACTCTCCCAGATCATCTTTCGCCATCTCTCGCCAATTAATCAACAATCATTACACTGCGTCAGATCCTCCAAAATGTCTCCCGAAAGTAAATAATTATACATTAACACTAACAGCATTTAACTTACCTGGTATGTAAGCTTTTTGGTTACACATTGGTGTCACGTTATCACCCGTTTCGGCTTTGTTATAATTCCGATGATTCGATAACTCGCCTGCATTAACTGCATTTCCATTATTGTTGTCGGTAGTGACGTTGTTCACATTGTTTGTAAGCTCGTGACTACAGATCGGACTGAGCTCGCGCTCTTCCAAGCACATGTCACTATAATCGTCGATTACGTGACGATACTGGGAGGGACATCGTGTTAGAGCCGCCAGGATCACAGCTTCAATTGAACACACATAACCGATTATCTGCGGATGAGAGAACATATTTATTTACATCTGGAACAACTGAATAATAAAAATTTCGCCAGGGGCATACCGCTGATATGAACAATGTGTCCTTCGTATGCTTTGGCACCCACATGAATTCCTCCGCGAAAAACACCATGTGGAGTAGCAGTGACGAGCCAACAAGAAATAGTAAACCGATTGTCAGGTACATCCAAGCATTCTGTAAGCAAAAGTTTTCGAATATCTCTCCGCTATTCATTAGTTACGCACAAGTACTTACCAATTTTCCCCAATTAAAGGGAAACATTAATGCTATGTGTGATATATCCAAAAACAGCATCAAACAAGTTATTAACAGTGAAAAGAGAGCACAAAAAACCTGAAAATACACGAACATGGCTACTTTAGTTTTTTATTTTAAAATTATGATGAGTTTGTGGTTATTGTATCGTTAACGTTTACTGTTACCTACTTCAAGTTGCAGTGAGAAATTGAGGAAAAATATTCGTTAGGTCAAAACTGTAATGAACAATCGCGTGTCAAAAATAAACTCTATAACATTGAATTTTACATGAAAAAGTTTCTTTTGACAAAAAAAAAATGATTTTCAAGAGAAACCAGAGTTGTTAACTTTAATGTCTAATTCTAAATTCTAAATTAAAATTTACATACGGCATAAATTAGAAAGAACAGTAAAAAATTCATGAAAACCTAAATTATTCCACCTAGCGGTCAGACTGAGCCTTTCTCATTCAAACTTGTTATTTGTAAAAATAGATTTACATGAATGCTTAAATCCGATAAAGGTACATTCACTCATTGGGTTCTGAAATATTGATGTTGAAATTGGAGTATTAAATATGAAATTTGACGTAATGTTAGTGCTCAAGAAATAGCGAAATAAAAGAAATGACTCTTAATTTCGAACAATTCAATCACGAGCGATACCGGGAACGTTCAAATAGTACGATATCACATTTAAATGATGTTGAGGCCATATATATTGATCAAAGCAGGTATAGTTTTGAATAGCCTTTGAATTTTTTTTCTTTCCCAAACTATTTGTAGGTTTGAGAGATGACTCGTTCGTATGACACTAGTCAAATAAGTCGTGTAATACTTGAGATAATAGACTTTCGTTGTTTTAACAATTCAATGCATAACGGTTGCTTAAGTTCGATTTTAATCAAATGAAAAGGAAACGTATAGGGCAACCAAACTTTGAAACCACGTGTTCAATCATAATTTATCAGTTAACCCTTAACTAGCCCGTTCATCTGATATCAATATTGTTCAAATCGGTTGTGTAGTTTCTGAGATAATGAAGTTTCGTGATTTTCACATTTCAATACAATACAGACGAAGTTACAGTCCGATTACAGCAAAATTCAATAGAGTGTTATGAAGCAGCTAGACCTTTCATTTGACACTAATTTTATAGAAATCGGTTCAACCATCTCTGAGAAAAATGAGTAAGTTTATGCAGTCTTCGGAATATGTTTCTTTTCATAGCTGGATTTCACATTTTTAAACATAACAGGCAAAGTAATAATCCTTTTGCAAAAAAAATAAATGGGGTCTTATGGGGCAACAAAACCTTACATATGACACTGATTTTATGAAAATCGGTCCAGTCATCTCTGAAAAACATGAGTGAGATTAAATAGTCTCTAGAACACGTTTCTTTCTGTAACTTCTGAACCACAAGTTCAGAAGTTCATTTGAAATTTATTTCGTTAAATCGGTTGTGTAGTTTCTGATATATTGATGTTTCGTGATTTTTACATTTTGATACATAACCTCTAAACTAAAAAACCGATTACATTAAAATTGAATAGGGTCTTATGGGGCAACTAGACCTTTCATTTGCAATTAATTTCATTGAATCGGTTCAGCCATCTCTGAGAAAATCGAGTGAGATTGGGAGAGCGTTACACACACACATACACACACATACAGAAAATGCTCAGCTCGTCGAACTGAGTCGAGTGATATACGACATTCGCCCCTTTTGAGCACTTTTATACCTTTAGTTTTTGCAGTGATTGCTATACCTTTCTAGGAGAAAGGCAAAAAGATATGAAGGCCACAAATACAGAAATATCAAGAGAAACAAACATGTTGTAAGTTTTTAACTATCTAAACACAAATAGAAATTAGCGCAAACAGCCAACTGGAGTAATAATCTTATGACATTTCTGTTACGTTATCCTGAATGGATCTAATCAATTTAGGAAATGAATAACTCACCATTAACCTTAAACGTCCAATCAATGGCAGTAAAAAGAGGCCCACTTGTACGGTACCAGCCGAGCATTCACAAGCGAGACATGCTGCAGAGGATATCTAAAATGGGTAAAAAAAGATAATATTATTGACAAAAACTTATATCCAACATAAACCAATTGTGCGATGCTCACCACTAGTAGAATCCTTACGATCCCAGTGGGGCTAGTTAGATGTGAGGCGTCGCAGTGCAGCGCAACGCCCCACGGTAGCGGTGTATTCCCTATTCTTTGACGGTAATGTGCGTGCGAGTCCCAGGATGTACAGGTGCCGAGCGGTGACTCGAGCGAGATTGAAAGCTCACCTGCTCTGCTGCCAGCTATCTCAAAATCCTTGCGTCGAAATGAGAGGAAGGGTAAACAGAGAATTCATATTTGAAAGCCGTTCATATTTTACGTAGACTAAAATTCCATGTTTCTTAATTCCTTTAAACTAACTGAAACTTAGCTTAAACTCCTACTCCATTAAATTATGTCTACGTATATTTTTATAATAATAAATTTTTTGACAAATTCAAGCTTGAGCTTCACGACCGCACATTTCGTAATTACTCCTCCGTGATTGATCTGAGCTTGTGAAGTTGGGATTTATTTACCATCTTAAATGTACAACAATCCAGTAGCTGCCGCGTTGTAAAGAACGATAACGGCGCCGGCTACGTCCTTGCGGTCGATTAAGTAAGAGGAAAAAAGGAAGTGTCACAATCGTTGCTGCCAGAGACCGAGTTTACCTCTGCATCTCTAACGTCTAATAACGGAAAGGAAGGTTACACCGTGATCAGTGACGGATTTTTATACTTTTACCCTTCTCTCTACCCGCCTATATATAGATTCTACTGCTCATCTTTACCAAGCTGTTTCGTTAGGTACCGTGCCAAGTATTGGTAATTATAACTGCTTGGAAAGGTATTCTCATTCAACTTTTTTTCTGCAATTTTAGCGTGAGGGAAAGGTCAAAGAGGAGGTTGGGGGGAGCCTGAGAATAAAATCATGCGTAAAAGTCCCTCTTTGACAGCGAACGGTCTGATTCTACTGAGATTCGAACTCATGACCATTCGCTTGAAGAAGCGGACTCTGTAACCTTGAGGTTCCGGTTCAACTCCGGACGATAACAGTAAGCAAATTCGTGTTTTGGTACTCTATTATTACGAATTATTGTTTTTATAAAAACGCGATGACCAGGCGTTATTAGGTGATTTACTAAAAATTTAAAATACTTTAAATATGATTCAAAACATGCGTGTAATGTAATTCTATTAAATTGGGAACTATTACTCCATTAAAACGGAAAACATGATTGAAATGAAGTTGATACTCTTACTGTTTTTCAGTAATAAAAAAAGCAACCCGCGTAAAAAAGACCTGAGCGTAATTTATTTCACTAGCTTATGTTGTGCATTCGTATAAATGCTGTTTTCTTATAAATTTTGAAAGAACTATCAAACTACACGAGACACTTGTTGAGACTGAAATTCAATAAACAGAACTTTATTTAATGTTACGAAAACTGTTTATCAAGCGTATTTTCTCGCAAAGTACAGTCGCCGTTCGATAACTGCAAGACTTTCAAGGTGAAACGGGACGTGGTCGCGATCAACTCGAATTTTGCAATTTAATTTTCTCTTGATTTATAAAGACTACGTACATGAAACTTTTATTAATTGTTTTCACAACTGTTGCATGCCTGAAGTAGCAATATGAGTGCTGTTTATTTAGTGAAAGCCGATTTTTTTACGCTCAAACTACAAAAGTAAAAAAAAACTCTAACCTCAAAATTGTATAGGAAAAGACCACAATATCGTTCCACCTTAACTGCAACGCTTTTTAACTGCAAGACCGATAACTGCAACAACTTTGCAGTTATCGGACCGCAATCCGTCAAATCTGATGTTAAAGTCATATTTGACATTGAAGTGACAGATCTCGCGAGGGGATTCTAAATGCATTCGAAAATGAAAATTGTTGAATCTCTAGAAACATTTCAAAAGGACTCTTTCATTTCTCACGATATTTTTTTGGATTTCATTTACTTGTTGTCTCTTCATTCTAGGTGGGAGCTCCACTATTAATCAATGAAGCAAAACTACCATGTTATGTGGTTCACTTTCCGTAATTATTATAAGAGACAAAAAATCCCTGGTGCATTGTTTGGCTAGCTTTCACTACTCAGCGAGGCAGTGCATAGTATTTAGTAATATTTTGTGACCTAGCGTTAAATAGACCATTTTACGAACTGACAAGTGCCACGGATCCTGCTGACATTGATGTTGCTTTTACCTGCGTAATGTCAACGGTTTCGAGCTTTCTGTCAAAATTTCATTCATGAGTTGAGTACAGAAACGTCTCGCAAACTGTCTATTGTAGTGATTAACTTTATCTTCGCCTACATATTGGTTATGAAAAGTAGCAATACATTATGATGCGGAAATATGAATATCAAATTGATTAATCGAAAAGCTTGCCTATTTTAGTTTTCTGCTATTTTTTGCAACTATTCCATTAAAAAATACATATCGACATCATTGAAAACAAAAAAAGTAGTGACGGACCCCTCTCTAAATTGTTTGCTAAGTGTTGCAGTTATCGAACGGCATTCGATAACCGCAATGTAAACATGTTGCAGTTATCGAACGACGACTGTACAAGCGAAAATAAAAAACAAAAAACATTTACCGAATCTCCAGTCTTTAAAGCAAATAATTTAAAAAAGTGTTATTGACGGTCAAAATATTACTTTACGAAAAGGATAAGATAATAGTTGATGATTGTCAAGGGAGTAAGTCACCATTTTTGAGCCCTGTCGAAAAAAGAGGGTTATATCCGACAAACAACCGCGTTATTGACGTAGGACAACGAGGAGTTATCATTCCCTGATTGATGCTTGCCTAGTCAACGTGCGTCGGGTGCAAATCTGAACTAGAAATACTCAGAGCAAGAGATAGGCGTTGATAACAAAAAACCGACAATTTGGCAACTGGGTTTCACATGTCAGAAGTGCCGAATTCCTTCTCAAAGGGCAATGTTGACTAATTTTTTCATTCCTATAACCGATGTTGACGATAAAAGTTTAGGGGAATTATAAAGTGCATCACAAAAACCGTGAAGGTGTTTAATTTCATGTTAATGTTTGATTTTATACACTTTTACCATAATTGACTTTTTTCAATAATGCAAAAGGTTTGTGAGTCTCCGATTAAAAAATCACTGTGATAATACAATTTTTGAGCATCCTTAGTTCTTGTTTCAACAATAGAACAAGAAAATCGTTTGAAAATGAACTTTTCCTTTATTGTACCTGATTGCCTCTGCCTCTCAATGAGGCGTTACTTTTCTTGTTCAGATTTTGACAGTTCGTTTGGCTCACAACATTTTCTCCGCCTATCTCTCCCTCTGAGTATTGCTAGTCTGAACTAATACAGATCATAATGGCTTGTAATATTTTTCATAACACCTGTCAAGCTTACGTAGGTAATGACAACCTCTTAGAACATCAAAAATCCTTATTATTAATTGAACATACTAAAACTTGATATGCAAAAAAATGTTTAGGAATACTATTAAATTTCCACCTTCACTAATACCTGGTATTCAAATTTTTGAAATATAGGTTCAGTACCTATGTTTGGTGCAACTACCTTTTTTATTCTACCCACAAAAGAGACCTAATAATTTCACGAATCATTGGGAATTCAGAATGGAAAGTAATTTTTTGCATCTAAAACTGTTCCAAAAAAGTTAATTTCCACTTCCAAGTTTTTATCAGTCACACAAGAAAAGCTTAATATTCACAATTGCTGTACAAAGTTCCACCCCCAGCCCACACACTCTTGTTTCACTCAATATAGCAGCATCATTTGTCCGTATATTCGTCCTCCAGAGGAAAACAAATATACTAGCCGTTGCACAATAACAATAAAATGCACAAAATTGTTTGTTCCCAATTTAGTTTTCATTTGCAGCATGAAATCAAATATTGATCCTGCTGTTTTGGATACAGACAGGATAACACAACATCAATAATCGTGGGCACAGGAAGAAAACAATTACGAAGCTGCATTATCGTAGATAGAATGTCACTAGCTTTGAATGAAAAACGACCTTCACTTCTACTGTACTTACAGCTATGTATATCGTTGTGACTACAGGGTACCTACTTGAATGTCCTCTAGCTGACAGCAGGCTGGTTCGAGATCCCGTATTTCTTCCAGGAGGAATTCGATTTCGTCCGTACCGTATAAATCAGAAACTGACGGTATGTAACGTTGGGGCGGTTGCATCTCCCGTCAGGGGGCACACCCCCATCACCGTGTGTGAAACTGGTCCGGTTTCCAAAGCTGTATGTTGCACAGAGGAATAAACACAGTCCTAGACTTAGAAAAGTATAGCAATAATTGAGCTACTAAGGAAAAGAAATTCTCTCGAAACGTCAAAAAGGAGTACTCTGGCGATAGATAACAGATTCGGCTTTGAGTAATTGCGGCCTAATAGGAAAATTGTAGTAGATCAAACATCGCAGGATAAGATAAAGTACATCGTAGCCATGTGGTTAGTGCAGTGATGTGTTGTGAAGCAAACGAGAGAGCGGATGTCAGAACGAAAACATGTTGAAATGAGGTTATGGTGAGCCATCGGTTGAAGGGGTGGTTTTACATAACAAAATACCTCACACTGACGCGTGTGTATGCATGTGTGCGAATCTATAGCACTGCGAAAAGTACATTTTCCCCATAAACATCAAGTCCAATAAGAGTTTGCACATATAGTTCGATTCATCTGATCAGCATTAGATCAACCAATCTACCAACATTCACTAATCACATGTTACCCAGCATTGGTATGGCACTGTAAATACGCACGCTACAACCATCACGGGAGAACTAATCGATATCGAAAAGAAGAAACACTCCGCAGGAGTTGTCCGTGTATAATATATCCTTGTGCGGACGATGGAGCGAAAGAGAGAAAACCCCTTTTAAAGACGAACGCAAGAATAGGAAAAACTATAATACTAGGCGAAATGTGTGAGAATGTGAGTGACCTATAATTTTTCCACCACTTGAGGTTTTCATCAATTTTCCATCGAGATTAGCTTGCGTTTTCGGAAATTTGTATCCCACTGCTGTATAATTTAGCTTTGGTAAGTTACACAAACACACACGGCACGGTCAGCCTTTCCACACGTTTCTAAGAAATAAGCGATATCCGGTCGAGTCGTCCTCCTGCAGGAATTTGCAGCACACGCACCACGCACGCACGACATGCAAAATGTTTTAGCAGAACATGATCGGAAACTGCATTTAAGTGATTAGTACTTTCGCTTCTGTCGCGTTCGCTTATCACATTGACAATGACGGCTGCTGCTGTGTTTTACTAGCATCGATACACAACGAGAACTGCATTTAGCGGAAACGAGAGAGAAGTTCACCACCCATTTCCCCGCATCGGAATGTTAACTGCAGGATAAAACTAGCCTTTTTCCAAAAAAAAAAGAAATATGCATGACGCTAGGACAATCATGCGCAGCCGCGAATTTGGATAAATCAAATCCCAATCAACGAGGGGTTTCTGATCGAAAAGCTACGGTAAACGTTTGGTTCTGATAATTTTGTTCATATTCCTTTCATACCATTATATACCATTAAGCTTAGATTGGCTAGATTTGCAACTTAATTTAGTACTATCAGAATTGACAAGGGAATTCGTAACAGAATGGATAGGATTAATAGAAAGCTTCAAACCACATTCAAACTTCAAAGACTTTTCTCTTTATATTTGTTCGAATGTTGATAAATTTTTATCAAACACAACTAGATGAAAACCTTTGAGTTATTATAGCAATTTTCATTGAACTTTAATTTTGAAATATTTTATCAGGTACACTTCTCAAGTTTTTCAACTTTATGTAATTGTAACTCTAATATTAATAAACGGAAGTCAATGATTTTTATTTATATCAAACTTATGTATGCAAAATTCAGCGAAATATTCTACAAGTTTTAAGCAAAATATTCAAGAACATCGGCAAACGAAATGTCAATGCTTGCTGGTTTACCGTAGATCAATATATTTGCCGAATGTTCGTCGAAATATATTGCTGACATCTGCAACAAAATCGCCGAGTTCGATCAGCTGTTGGAAAGTTTGCCGAGATAAATTAAGTGTGTACGATCGGCTAGAGGCGGATCACCCATAAGATCTTCTACACACTAATTCATTTATATATTTGGCATTCCGTCATGACATAGCCTGATAAACAAAGTTTCTCCAATTCACTCGGTTGGCTGCTGCTCTTCAATCCCTGGGACACCGTGTACTCTCCGCCAGATCTCGCTCCACCTGGTCTACCTATTTGCTCGCTGCACCCCTGGTCGTCTTTTTCCTGCCGGATTCGAGGCAAACACCATCTTCGCAGGTTAGTTGTCCGGCATTCTTGCAACGTGCCCTGCCCAGCGTATCCGTCCAGTTTAGGCCACGTTTTAAACACTGGGTTCGCCGTAGAATTGCGCGAGCTCATGGTTCATCCTTTGCCTCCATATTCCGTTCCTGCACGCCGCCAAAGATCGTCCTTAGTACCCGTCGTTCGAAAACTCCGAGCACTCGCAGGTCCTTCTCGAGCAATACCCACGTTTCATGCCATTAGAGAACAACCGGTCTTGTAGCGTTTAGTACAGGTTACACTTCGCCCGGGGGCTTATTCTGTTCGACCGCAATTCGTCAAAAATCTGTCCACGTGGTACATGGTATGTGGATGGCCCCAAAGCCATTTTCGTCCCTGACCTTCCGTAGCTCTTCTTGGTCGATAGTGTAATACGCGGCTTTGAAGTCGATGAATAGGTGGTGCGTGGAAGTTTTGTATTCACGGCATTTCTGGAGGATTTGCCGTATGGTGAAGATTTGGTCCGTCGTAGACCGTCCTTCCACGAAGCCGGCCGGATAACTTCCCACAAATCTGTTGGCTAGAGGTGAGGGCGGCGCAAAATGATTTAGGAAATCACTTTGTAGGCGGCGATCAGGACGGTAATCGCACGATAGTTCCCACAGTCCAATTTGTCGTCTTTCTTATAGATGGGACATTGAACTCCGGTAGCTTTTCTGTATCCCAAATACTTGCAATCAGCCGGTGCAAACAAATGGCCAACTTTCCCGGGTCCATCTTTATAAGCTCCGCTGATGTTGAAGAAACGGCCCTTGATTCTCAACCTGCACCTGCATTCGAGGGCTGATTGGCCACCACCCAATCACCCATTTCCGCATCTCGCCCATCACTATAAAAGCTGTCCCCAGCTCATGCGTGTTGCCGCAGCTCTGATAGATGGCATGATCATCCCGAAACGTACGTACCATTGAGCCCTTCCAGTACACCTCCTGCAGCGCTACGACGTCGAACCTGCGGGATTTCAATACTTCGGAGAGCACTGAAGTGCTTCCTTGGAAATTGAGAGATCGGCAGTTCCACGTCCCGAGTTTCCAATCGTTAGTCCGTTTTCGTCGCATGGGTCTGTGCCGATTGTTCCAGTCCGAATTTCTCTGTTCCTCGTTCATTGTGGGTGTTTTACGGTGGCGGCTTGTACACACTCATTTATTTTTGCTGGAAACCAGCAAAATTTTGCTGGATTTTGCCGAGCTGTAAAACCAGCAATTCATCCAGCAAAATAAATTTTGCTGTTTATCCAGTAAACCGAAATTTCATTCAACTGTCAGCACCTTACTGTAACTTCAGCAAACTTGAACTCAGCTACTGAATAATCAGCAATGTAGTTTTGCTGTACATTCAGCAAAGCAAAGTATATTCTGCTGGTTAACCAGTTAGAGCAAAGGAACCTTGTCTCAACCGCCACCATTAACCCACCTACAGCCACAGCATCATAACAAAATTACTGTTAAACTATACATGTGTATTTATCATATTCACTTCTACGTTTAATCTAGCTCAACAGTAATTTAGCTATGGTCCCGTACCGGCTATCAGTAACTTAGCTGTGATCCCGTATGAGCTTCGCAGCAGTTTGGCGGATTTTACTAATGACAGCTTGACGTGAAAATTTTATAATATTTTTTTAACTAGCGGTTTGCTGATATGCTTTCAGCAAAGTATTTTGCATGAACCATGAAGAGACATTTTGGTGATTAAGGTCTGCGCACCAACCCTTTGTCGCGACGGTAATAATCCGGGTAAATAACACTCCGTACAAAAGGCTTTTTCCAACCTACGTAGGTTCCACGAGGCATCATATAATCTGTGAGCATCTAAGTGAAAATTCAAAATGAAGATATTTTGCTACATCATTTTTCTGGTATATTCAACATGGAGTTGTGTGTGTGATATATAGAGTTACTCTTTGATACAATACTCGAACCAGCTACTTCAACTTCTCACTTATACACTTAAAACTGGATCTCAAGCTCGGCTAAAAAACATCCGAGTCCACTCGGTAACTTGGGATTCAACCGATGTCAGCATAAAAACGCTGGTTGCCGAAAGTCGTCATATCGTTTGCCAGGACTTCGCCAAATAAACAAAGCTTGACGAATCTCGTCTCTATTTTTTGCCGTATTTATCGTTAAACACAGATGATGCCGAGGTCAGCGAAAACATTACTGGGATCTCGGCACGAATTTTAATTGTTGCCGTATTTCGGCAATACAGCTGTCATTCTCATGAACGAGTTGCCGCCATTTTTCTTAGTGCAAATTTGTGCATGTTACGGGCGAGCAAACTGGAAGCAGATAAAAGTATGGTTGAAATTTTGTGCGCAAAAGTGTGGTTAAAAATAGCGTAAATGCAATATTATTATATTTATTTTAAGGATAAGCGTTAGACGTAGTATTAGACTAAATGTTTTGCTCAATGCCCTACATGCGACCAAGATGACGACAAACATTCAAAACTCAATGTAAATTTTATTACTTATTAAAACTCATCGAGCCTATAATTGATCTTTTGAAAGAAAACTACCGAATTCTGAGCGAAATTATTCTCTGGATTGGATTCCACTGAAAAAACGGCTCTTTAATGTGCCTAGAATTCAGCTTATATAACCGAAAGGTCGTTAGACTGGTTTGCCGCCCTCGGCTGGATTTGCCAAGAGCACAGTCAAATGCGTGCCGCGTGCATAGAATGACATCTGTCAAATATTGGTTTCCCGAGATTCTCGGCTAAAGAGATTCAGCCGAGATGGTTGCCGAACACTCGGCTGCCCGAATCTCAGCACAAACAATGCCGAGATACGGTGAAATTTTCTAAGTGTGAAATGTTTCCCAAAATATTGCTAAATAACAGCAAATTTTTGGCCAGGTTTTCACTCAAGTTACTCCTCTGTGCACCGTTAGTTTTGATGACAACTCAAAAAATCAAAACCTCTAGCTTTTGCATGTTTCAACCCTTTCAACCGTTTCAACATTCAAACTTACGCCATTTTGCTGTTTGATACTGGAAATGTTTATTTTCCTAATTTTCATTTTCTCAATGTTCCTTCGTCAAAACTGTCATCATCACAGAAAAATAAAACTATCCAAAAATGCGTATTTTTTACGCAAATCAGCACTTTTGTGCGGGAAGTCGAAGTGAAGTGATTTGCTGTTGAATTCGCACTACTTGCCTAACATTTTAAAGTGAAAAGTAAGTCCTTCGAAACATGTTAACGCAAAGAACGATGAAATCAACAGCAAATCACTTGATTTTCTGTTGTTATATTCATCTGTCGCTGTGTCGGTGCATTCAATTTGAGGATCTGTAAAAGAGTTGTTTTATTATTATTTTAATATCAAAGATTCAATATAACTTACTTTAAACAAATTTCTAATCTCTGGGGAAAATGTGCTACTTGCGCCTTTCGCCACTGTCACTATTTTTGTTTCGTTTTATGTTTTTGACGTTTGTCAATTAGAATTGCAGCTCTAATTCAATTGATTTAAACAGTGGTGCAAATACAAGAGATATTCATTATAATATGATGGTGGTTTCCATTGAACAGTTTCCAACGCAAGATCATTCTATTGGAAAATGTTAATCATTGTGAAATCAACACTGAATCACTTCAATTTGCAGTGCGACGTGACGAATCGAGTCAAGTGCAAAAACACTCGAAATAATAGTGGCATTTATTTACAGTGTAGGTAAAATTGAATACCTTGATTCATCAATGTCAATATCAAAAACTCCATACAAATTTTTACCTAAAATTAGGTATTCGCATTTTATTAATCTGTTGCGTTGTTTTCACCAATTTTAAATGCGTATTATTTACCTAAACCAGTGAAAACATTCAGGTTTACGTAAATTTACGTTGTTTTCACGTGTTCGCTTGGTAATATTTTCTTTGTGTGTAGGTCATCATAGTTACGGCTTTCTCACATTCTTCTCATTTTCACATCTAATCAAGTAGAAGCTGGTTCAATCTCACCTGCTATCGTCAATAAACAAATCGAATTATCGTGGTAAGGTTTTTGCTTGTGTGTATTTCTTTTCAAAAAATATTTTAAAATGAGTTACATACAGTGCCAGTTATGGATGGGAAGTGTAAGTGAATCAAATATAAAACAAGCCACACAAGGATAATAAACTATTTCTTTGGCAGCTGGAATCTTATATGACGGAAAATTTCATTCTCGCCGCTTTCCGGAAGATGGGAGAGGATCCCCAAGCGGTTAAACTAATGCGTAACAAATACACTGGCGAACCGGCCGGATATTGTTTCGTAAGTTTCAAAACTGATGAGGCCGCGATTGACGCTATGCACAAGCTCAATGGCAAACCCATTCCTGGCACAAACCCGCTTGTTCGTTTTCGCTTGAATAGCGCCACTAATAACCAAAACAAAGCCCTAATGGCAGATCGAGAGTTCAGTGTGTGGGTAGGCGATCTTAGTTCCGATGTGGATGACTACAGCTTGTACCGGATCTTTTCCGCCAAGTACACATCGATTAAAACTGCAAAGGTTATCCTGGACAGTTCGGGCTTTTCTAAAGGTTATGGCTTCGTAAAGTTTGGACTGGAAGATGAACAAAAAAGTGCTTTGTATGAAATGAACGGATTCATTGGCCTGGGTAGTAAACCGCTCAAAATCTGCAATGCAGTTCCGAAACCCAAGTCTGAACTTAACGATGCGCTGGGAAACGGAACTGGAAGCACCACTACCGCGGCAAGTCTGCTCGGCTATGGAACAGCAGCAACGGACTACTCGCAATATTACGATCCGTCCTCATATTGGCAAAATTACAGTGCATGGCAGGGATACTATGATGCTGCCGGCACGACGGCAGACGCTTATGCGGCCTATCAAATGCCAACCGCTCAAGCCGCTGTGGACTCTTCAACCGTATACGCGCAACAACAGGCAGCTTACGATCACCATCAACACCACCACCATCACGCACAGGTCGAAGACGAGGAACTTACGCTAGTTGACCACAAGTTCACCCTGGATGTAGACAAATTGAACCGGGAACTCATGGAACGCGATCGGAATCTGTACGATGCATTGGAAAGTTCCAAGTGGATGCCTGTGGAACAGTTGGAAGTATTTTGATTCTGCTGCGTTCATTGAAAATTCATAAAATATAAACTGCTTTACAATGTAAAATCTGCCATGGAATTGATTGTTTCACTTTCTTTGCACATGAACTACCGATCAGTAGAGTTATTGGACTTAATCTGTGAATCATAAACTACTTCATTGGTATTGCTTGTTACTTGGTCTGTAAAATACCTAAATGATATCGATTAGTCGTTTCATAAGGAATATCTTTTATCATGAATAAACTGGCAAAGTAATTAAATTATCCATCAACTGATTTATTAACTTATTGCGGTGTTTGTTCTAATAAGCGTCAACACGTGGAGGTTTGGCGTAGTACTCTTCTGATTTTCTTTCACCGAACAATCCTTGTCTGTGTCTTTCCAATCGCATGGCCTGCAAATATAAGACTTCACGTTAGCTTGAAAACTTAGTTAGACATACTTATATCACCTTGAATCTAGCGATCTGCTTATTCATGAAAGCACACTCCTGGAAATCGGTAAGTATATCAGCACACTTCTTAGCTCCTCGTACGGTGCCGTACGCCTCTAGACAATCGATAGCGGCCATCTCCATCTCACCGCATTTATCGTACTGCTGGAAGTTAACCAACGAGGCGGTAAGATCGGTAAACGGCGACCGAAAGAATGGCCCCAGCGACATTGCTGAAAAATGCGGTTATCGTTTAAGCTTATCAACTGGTTCGATTGGGAAATAAATTTATTAAACCTAACAATGCGAAAATTTAGGCTTAAATAAAAAATAGCAAACAGTCACAGACGGAAACCATAACAAACGATGCTGATGATGTAACAAGCTGTGAATTCTATATAAAACGCATTTATTGAACAATCAGTCGACTGCTTCCCATCGGAAAATATTAGTTCGAGTTAACAGAAGTATGAATGTAATATAAAATGATATAATATTATTATTAAAATGATTTGCACTAACTTTACAGAATCAAGTGAAATCTCGAGGAATCAAAAGAATCACACACAACTTTTTGTTTGATGGAACTGCTGTCAAAACCCGAAAGTTTTGACAGTTTCCAACGATCCATAAGGTACACCCAGCGTTGCCAGGTATCCAGATTTAGCTGGATTATCCAGATTTTTGAACATGTATCCAGGTAGACAGCTTTGATGTCCAATTATCCAGATTTTTCATGGATGATCCAGATTTTATCCAGATTTTATTTTCTCTGTTCTGCAAAAAGGTCATCACTTCAATTTTGGCGCGAAATTTTGCAATTTTGTCACCTCAAATTTTGCGTACCCCAAGCCTTTTATTCGAAAAATTAACCTTTCACCCCACGAAATGACTGCCAGATTTTTTCCAGATTTTTATTTTGCCTTTTCCAGATTTTTGAAAAAATTACCTGGCAACGCTGGGTACACCGGAAAATTGATTCTCGAGAACTTTTACAAATTTACGTAATTGTAAAACAATCCGGATTTTGCCAAAAGAACCAAAAAATACACACAAACATTAGGGGTCTTCACGTCGAGATCATGTTACAAACACTGAGCCGTAAACGTCAATTCCTTGTATTTTTACGGCTTGGTATTTGCATACAAGCTCGATATGATTTTAGTGCATAAAGCTCGCTTTTAGTGCGGTAAAGTAAAATGTGAATTCCGCTGTATTTGTTTTCGTGAGCTTACAGTGGCAGAAAACCACCTTAATAAGAAAAAACATAACTGTGTTCGCAAATTGTTTTCGAACGATTTTTACCAACTGTATTGAGAGATTGAGAGAAACTTCAAATGGTTTGTATATAAAATTAATAATTTTAAAACTTATCTTGCAGGGCCTATTTCCAGGGGAGTGCTGCCGTCAAAATTTAGCCTACCAATCATGAATTCATCATGGAATCTAAATTTCATTTGGAATGCTTACAAACAATATAAGATATTCATTGGTAGGGCACATTATACTGAAAACAAACGTTAAGTCTCGGTTTTTTCCATACATATAAACATTTTTATCCGAAAGTAAGTCAATGGCAATTATGAGACGTTTAATCTATCTCAGTTGTTTAAGGGCAAACCTGGGAGGGAGAAACGGATACAAAGCCGTGTGAGTGTCAAAATGAACCAGAATGAGCTGTCATTGACTGTCAATTTGAACCAAGGAAAAATAAGCATTTTTTTGCGATGAGTATTGTTATAACTGAAAGGTATCGCGTTGCTCGAAAAAATATTCATCGCAAACAGTTTTTGTATTCATTGTCGTTTTACAAAAAAATTTGGTTTGTTTTTACGTGAAATAATAAATTTCATAAGCTTTAAGTAATAATCATGCTAGCGTACTTCGATTATCAAACTTGCGCTTCTCATGATTTAAGGCTTTGGTTACAATTTCGAACACACTTCATCACGGTCAAACTCGAAACTTTGAAAAAACTTTTATACAACGGCAAATTGAAGGAAACACAGACTCGAAAAATTAGTCTGTATTATTTGCACATTCAGTATTCCTTCGTTTGAGTCATGCATGCGTTACAGCAAGAAGATAGTCACACGCTATCAGAAAACGACGCATGTGCGTGTTCTCTGTTTTGAGTGTAGTATTCGTTTCTCCCTCCCAGGGGCAAACCAACTAAAACCCAAGGGAATGACATCATGCTATCTCTTTCTAATGTGAGAGTGAAGAGTTATTCCTGCGAACAACTTCAAGTTAAATGGAATTTTTGCTGGACTTTTTTCAGAGCCCAGGGGAACTGCGGACCGTTGAGATGTTGGGTACGCAGCAAACATATAAGATTTGAAACGACAGCATATTCCTGTGGGTACCATAGAATCGCTGGTACCTACCAGAATCAATGAGTGGCAGATGAAAAATGTGAGCAGTTTGACATCCTCACAAACCCCCTGCCTATCTCAGAGAGGATCTATCTGTCAAATATCGTGTAACCCCGTGAAGCCCTAGAGTTAAAGTTTGGCCGACTGTCACTGAAAAGTTCCAATCGAGCAGTCAACAGTTTTTGAAGTAGAATACTTCTCTCAGGAAGTTCGGCTACATAGGGATGTGAAATGAAAATCTAAAACCGAAAAAAGTGAAAAATATGTCCAATTTCAAATACTAATAAATCGGTTAGTATTCGATAGATTTCCTTCGTTCTTGCAGCAATAGATTGGAAAATCTTCTAAGATTCTTCCCAAAATAAGATAATTGTAATTTTATTATTCACACTATTGTACTATTGAAAATAGTCAAGCCTTGTCAAAACGAAAAATTCGACCTCTGATTGGTCGTTATATGCTTGCCTCCCAAGCACGGTCGACAGGATCATATACCTTGCAATTGAAAACATGCTATTTGGCCTATATAAGAGCCTGTTTCAGCCGGAGCCGCTCATAACAGTTCTAGACAGCGACAACAGCAGTCGTCCTTCCTTAGCAGCAGCACTAGCCTTGTGGTTGGTCACCACGTCTCAGGAGCAGCGCGGTTTTTCTCAGCGTGTGTCGCCAGACAGCCATTATTCCCCCCGTGTTGGGGCAGCATGAAGATTGCCATCAGGAAATCAAATTTTGGAAATCAAAATGCCTTTTTCAAGGCAAATAAACAAGTCATTGAAAGTTAATAATTTTTGTCAACGCAAGCAAGCATTCTGTGTTGCATCCTAGCAATTTAGTTGGTTGCTGATCGTGAAGAAGAAAGAAAAGCCGGGTTTAAATTTCTGGCTGATCGTTCTGGGCGCGTTGATACTTAAGCACCTGTCTATCTGGCGGCTGTTATGGAGTTTTCGGTAGCTGCAGTATTTTCGGAAAGGGCAGGCAATTCTACTAGAGAAACCGGGAGATCTAGAATCATCGGCGAATGGTTATCCGGAATGATGATAATTGAACAAACTTGCCAGTGTTGTTACTGTTGTGAAATATAATAGCACCTTTTGGTGCTCTTCAACTATGTGATTGAAGTAGTTAAAATTTTTCATCATGTGTAACAGACGGAAAAACCGCGAATTTCAGCATTTGCAAGCGAGGAAAAATTCAACATTGCCTCAAGAACGTGTTGGTGGCCCTGAGAAGGACCAGTTATAATTTATACTTGTTCTCGTGCTGGATGGCAGCAGATAACAGAAACGCAGCACTTACGCTCTTGCGTCATAAATTGAAACGGTTATATTTTGATACCTCAGCAGAATTTTGACCTTCATACTCATGTCTACCATCGGCAATGTCAAACACGCAATAATCTGCTTTCATACGACACGGGGACGGGACCATTTTCTTCGACCAAGCTGCGCAACACGACATAAAACATGTTATTTTGTTGCTTCAATGAGAGGGCTATCGGTCCGGCTCGACAGAATATCCACAAGAAATCATTTTTGTACAAACGTGCTACGAAACTGAGGAAAAACTTTAGAAACTGAAAAAAGAGATGGAGCTTATCAAATGATCGCTCTGAGCCAGAATCAAGAGATGTATTTTTTGTTCGAACGTTGTAGTATGGTATAACTGGAAATGATTAAGTCACACATATTATTCAAGTTATATCATTCCACAACATTCGAAACAATTATTATGTCAGATCGGATATTGCTCGCTATCTGACTATGAAGCATTTATGCAATAATTGAATGAAAATTGCAATTACAGCAATCGGCCTTTTTCAAAGCAACTAAATGTATCGAAGAGCATATTGAATGGTTATCAATAAACTGCAACTGAGGTTTAATGCTGCTGCAAATGTACAGCAGTCAGCACGTTCTGCTTACGATGCTGAGTCTATTTTAGAAAATTCACAACTCTTCATTAACAAGGGTGTAACGTCTTGTAGAAGACGGTTGAAGTTTAACATCACAGCAGCTCATGTCTACCATCGGCAATATCAAACACGCAATAATCTGCTTCCATGCGACACGGGAACGGGAACATTTTCTTCAACCAAGCTGCGCAACACGACACAAAACATGTTATTTTGTTGCTTCAATGAGAGTGCTATCGGTCCGGCTCGACAGAATGTCCACAAGAAATCATTTTTGTACATCCGTGCTACGAAACTGAGGAAAAACTTTAGAAACTGAAAAAAGAGGTGGAGCTTATCAAATGATCGCTCTGAGCCAGAATGAAGTCACACATATTTTTCAAGTTATATCATTCCACCACATACGAAAAATAATTCATTCCTATTTTCATCCCTATATAAGAGCCTGTTTTATTCGAAGCCGCTCATAATAGTTCTGAACAGCGACGACAGCAGTCCTCCCTCAGCAGCAGCGGGAGCAGTGCAGTGGGTACCATCGATAGCGGATAGCGGCCACAACTGTGGCATGGCTGCGGATAAGCGTAGCAATTGCTCAGCAGTTGGGCCAGCGTATAGCGGCCACAACTGTGGCATGGCTATGCATAGCGTAGCTGTTGCAGCGGGTATATCAGCATCGATAGTAGCAGGGTCAGCTGATGCAACGACACTCCCTCCACTAAAATGCTGTTTCAGTGTGGTAGCGGGAAGCATCAGCAGCAGGCTTGCATGAAGTGAATACATCAGCCAGCAACTTTCTCTAAGGCCTCTGCCATAGTAGACGCGAAAAGCGGCGCGAACCGATTCGCTCGGCCGTAGGTTAATGTACAGTTCCACTGATGGCTGTACATTAACCTACAGCCGAGCGAATCGGTTCGCGTCGCTTTTCGCGTCTATTATGGCAGAGGCCTAATGGGAAAGTTGTATCATTTTGTTCAGAAGAATATTATTGTCGGTAATATTACAGAGATGCGATTGCGTAAATCCGATTTTGAATTGAACAATTGTTCTTTTGAGAACAGAAAAAAACACTTATTTGAAGAGTTAATAGCTTTTGGTAACAATAGCAGTATAGTGACAGCCTCAGCGGTAGATGCAGATGCAGCCGGTACTTCCCTGAGGCCGATGCGGAAGTAAATGGGAGCAGCACGGCGAAACAGTTCGGGTTATGCTTAGACGCGCGTCAGTTTTCGTTGTTGATATTCCCCACATGAAACGACGCGCTTTCGTATGATAGCGGTGGTATTAGCGGTAGATGCATTTGCCAATACTTCCTCCAGTAAAGCCGTGTCTTGTTTTGAATGTGAAAACACCTTTCTTATTGTGTTGACCGTGCGCCTTAGTACTCACTATCAAGGTAACACAGAAATGTAAGATAAACACTACATCCTATGATAAATTGAACAATTGTCCTTTATAAGGACAACAAATGAATTAATGAAGATTTAATTTTGAAGTAGAATACTTCTCTCAGGAAGTTCGGCTAAATAGGGATGTGAAATGAAAATCTAAAACTGAAAAAAGGGAGAAAAAATTCAAATGCTAATAAATCGGTTAGTTTCCGATAGATTTCCTTCGTTTTTGCAGTAAACGATTAGAAAATCTTCTAAGATTCCTACCAAATGCATGAAATTGCAATTTTATCATTCGAAACTATTGTACTATTGAAAATTCTTAAGCCTTGTTAAAACACAAAATTCGACCTCTGATTGGTCGTTATACCGCGCTTTCCCAAGCACGGTCGGCAGAGTTATAAACCTAGTAAATTGGGAATGCATCATTTGGCCTATATAAGAGCTTCATCAGATAATAAACAGACATTTCATCGGATATCAAATTGAACAACTGAAATTTGAAGAACACAAATGAATATTTGAAGAGTTAATATTTTCTCGTTTTGCGCTATAATCCAAAGTTAATTATCTTCATCTACATGCATACTCTGACTATTATTACGTGTTTGCGTCGCTTAGTGTTTGGCTACGGTCATGCAGAACGCAAATAACGGCGCGATGCGATTCGGCAAGACGAAATCTATTAAAATGTATAGCTCTACTTCGCCTTAAAAAGAGCTGTCCATTTCACCACGGTAAGGCGAATCGCATCGCGCCGGCATTCGCGTTCTGCATAACCGTAGCCTTCGTTCCGTTCCCGTTTAATGATGTCGTATTAAATGTACATATTACAATTCGGGAGCACTTCAACTTCTCATTAACACAAAATTTAAAAATATTCAATGAACTTCATTCAAAATATCAAACAAAAAGAAATTACAATACTGCCAATGAACGGTCAAAAATGACTGACACGCAAGCAGCCGGGTTATCTTTCCTTTAAAAGTATTCTACTTCAACCTTGCGGTCGTGGCTTTGCCTACAACCTTCTTGTGATTTTTCATCATAGTTTTAACATTGCTGATGTTCGATTGGAACGAGTTTTGACAGTTCGATTGGAGCTTTTAGTTACAGTCAGCCAAACTTTAACTCTAGGGCTTTAGGTTACACGGGTTACACGATATTTGACAGATAGATCCTCTCTGTGATGGTGAGGGGATTGGTGAGGATGTCAAACTGCTCACATTTTTCATCTGCCACTCATTGATTCTGGTAGGTACCTAAGGGGAGACAACTGGGTATAGATTTGCATCCACTTTGGGAACCACTGGCTGATTGGTTGAAATTGAAAACCCCGCGTGCGTTTAAATTTATCATCAGGCTTAAGGTTTAAACACAATTGATACGTTGCGGCTGCGTTTGCGGCAATTTGACAGTTAGCCCATACATTTTCAAATTAACGTCAACGCAACGCAAACGTATCCATTGTGCTTGGGCCTTTACTGTCAGTGTTGCTAAACAACATGTTTCGTTGTTTTGATTTATGTTTTTTTTTATAATGTCACCTGTTATAATCTAAAATATTTTCAAATGAACATTCAAAATAAAGTACAAAGCGTACAATTACGGGTGTAGTAAAAGATCCGACTTGGATCATCACTTATATCGATTACCAAAAGATCTAAAAGTGCGCAAGGTGCGGTTTTGCGTGAAGCATAAGAACAGTATACCGCTGCTCAACTTCGGAAGTAAAAGGTGTAGTGTAAGCTTATTTCTACTTTTGAATCCGTTCTGGAACAGACCCGTTGAAGCATATTGCTTGTGCAGAGAGTACAATTCAGGTGGGTCAATGAATGAATCATAATCATTGATGGATGACAAGTTTGATTTTAAGGATATTAAAGATGCAGATTCTCTGGTAACCCTCAGACGGTAAAACTATTGTCTGCAGGAGGAATTGTACATAATGCTGATAATAAATTTAATTCAATTTAAAACATTCAAGTATTTTCCGAGTGAATGGCATCACTTACGAAAAATACAACAGGGATTATCGAGGTGAGTGAGTAAGAAGAGTAAGAAGCCAGATGTCTCCCCTTAGGTAGGTACCAGCGATTCTATGGTACCCACAGGAATATGCTGTCGCTGTCAAATCTTATATATTTGCTGCGTACCCAACATCTCAACGGTCCGCAGTTCCCCTGGGCTCTGAAAAAAGTCCAGCAAAAATTCCATTTAACTTGAAGTTGTTCGCAGGAATAACTCTTCACTCTCACATTAGAAAGAGATAGCATGATGTCATTCCCTTGGGTTTTAGTTGGTTTGCCCTAAAACAACTGAGATAGATTAAACGTCTCATAATTGCCATTGACTTACTTTCGAAAGGCCTTTAGTGTAACCAACAGAATTGGCAACATGGCCACCGACAAACTGACATGAATCCTTGAACAAAAATGTACACGCAGAAAAAATAACTATTGAGTTCCATAAGAACCCCTTATGATTTTGCGCCACAAGGATTCCTTATAGAAGTAATAAGTTTGTCTTATGAAATGGAGGGGAAATTTTATTCTCGACTACTAACAATTTTCATAAGTCATACTTATAAAATTTATTGGTCGTATGTATGCATGTTATAAGAACAGACATATCAAAATCATAGCTTTTCAATATGAACTCCATGAAGAGATTGATATGAATATCATTAGTTGATTGTTATAAAGCTCATAATTGCTGCCATGAAATTTATAATACCAGGGTATGTTAACATGTTTTGTTAAAAAAAAACTTTTTTACTCTTGATCTTATTTATTCTTTACTCACAAATATCGCAAATATATAATATATAGGTTTTGAAATTCGGGAAACAAGTTCGCCTTTGATTCCTCCTGCCGAATGTCGTCAGCGTTGTCCTTTTTAATGATCACAAGATTTAATAGTCGCTAGAACAAATATAGATGACATGATGTAATGGTAGAATTTGTAGAGAGGTACTTACAGTTTTTTTGCTCCAATTTTCAACAAGTGACACCAGCTGTGCAAATTTCAGCTTAGCTTTATCCAATATCTTAAAACACTTATCTGACGGTGCATTAGCAATAGGAACAAAAATTCTGGTCTGCCATTTTGCAGATTTAATAAGATATGACTATGGAATTTTCAGAATGTTGACGTTAATGAAAATCATAAGTTACGCGTATGGGATGCATATATTGTTTATATGAAAATTCCAAAATATACTTATGAAATTTATAAGCTTGATATGTAATGCATAAGTGTCTAATGAAATCAAAATTATGCATGTTCATCAGTTGTAACTTATGAAATTCTTAAGTGTTCTTCTCTCAGTGTACGATTATTCTGCTCAAAAATTCAAATCTAAATACGTTACAACACTAGCGCAACACATACTTGGGTTCGCGCAACAACTCTACCGTACTACAGATGACCAGAGATGCCAGATGTGAAGGCTTGTCTTTATTTGGAAGACATTTGAGCTCGTATAAAGACGTGAAAGCCTAATAGTCGGCGGATTAGTTGAACACAATTTAGTGTGTTTACTATGATGTTGGGTAACTGTAAAAATTTCAGTAGAGATATGTTCACATATTAATAATGTGTGATGACATGTTTCGTGATGCGTGATGACATTTAAAAAAAATGACCTGGCATCCCTGTAGATGACTGATCAGCATTCCGTCATATCTAAAGATGATGATGATGGTCCCGCCTCTTACCCCTACAAAGATTTGAGGTAGACGATTTATCTATTAGATAATTAGTTATTACTTCAATTAAACCACAAAGCAAAAAAAAACGGACTGGTTTTGTCAATACAGATATAAAATCCTCCATAATATTCCAATGCTTAAACGGCAGTATTACTGAATAAAAAAAAATTTAAACACAAATTTCTAAGCCGTTCTACGACCAAGATTACCAAGTTCTAAAATATCAAACGTCACGTCGGTTGACAGCCAATTTTGACATAAGCGATCGCTGCATTTTAAAATGACGGTTTTGGATTTTTGGTCAAATTTCAGAATCTAGTTTCATATCAGTTTGTCGGTGACATGGCGTCTGTTTGTTTTGGTTTTTGCTCTTTTTGGTCATGAAATTGATCGATGTGAAATATTGTATCACAGACAAACAGATGTGCCTCTTCGAAGAAAAATCTTCGTCCTTATTCGAACCGTTACAGTTGTCCGCCACCATGTGAGCTTATTGTCTACTAACGTCTTTTCGTAAAACGGTTTTTGTCTTTGCTAATGGGTGTGCACGCTTGCTTAAATTAACACCAGTGCAGTGGCATTACTGACGGTTTTTGTCTTTGATAATGAATGTGCACGTTTGCTTATAGCGGCATTTTTGCCCATTAAGCAAAATTTAAAAATAATCGTTATTCTTCTGTTCTATGAAATTGTAATCGAGTGGCACGTCTGTTTGTCTGTGATTATAGTATTGGAACGTCCTTTTATCAAAACTCGAGAAATCAAGGAAAACTTTTATGAATAATGCATTGTGTAGTGATTTTTTTCCCATTATTGTTTATAAGTTACAAACGTCATGGACCAGAGTTTTTTTTATTCTCGCTTATTTTCCGTCGGTCTAGTTCCGCCACTGTTGTTGTGCCAATCACCGACGCCCGGGAGGCGCCTCCACCCAAGACCCTAACTTACGACCCGTTGATTACCGGACCGGCGCCAACTGCTTTACTTCCTCATGCGATGGAAGGCGTGATCCAGATTTTCCGCCTCAGAAAATCTCCCAGTGTCGGCTAGGATTGAATCTAGACCAGTTGGGTTGGTTGTGAGTGAATCACGCCACCCTACAAACATCGACACCTGCGTCGGCGTTGGAATTCGAACCCAGGCGTCGAGCGTGGTTAGCAGAGACGTTACCAACCACGCTAGGGCCACATCTCATGGACCAATGTTGATCTGCGATAAAGCACACATGTATATGAAATTTGACAGCAGTGATTCCCCTCTGACCTATCTTTACTAAGATAAGTAACGTGGTCAAAGTCTAATTCAATTTACTTTCGGTGAGATATTCCAGATTCAACGTGTTCTGCTTAAATTCATTAACAATAGCAGGGGGAAAATCGAATCTAGTTTTCAACCCAGTTCAATGGAACACAACGGATGTCTTTCATTACATTAAACATAAGTAGTGCAGTATTCTTTTTGTTTTTATATTTTTTATCACCATCAAACAATTATTGGAGCCTTAGTAATTAAACAAAAAATTAAATTAGTAAAATATTATTTAAAAAAGTCTATCAAATGTACTTATACAATGTTCGGTAGCAATTACTCAAATGCTCGTTAGCTTTTACTTTTTCACCTGCCGTCACCCACAAGTTAAAGAGCTGTCGGCAACTGCATGTTACTCGGTATGCAAATTTTTATCATCATCATCATTATTATGCACATCTCGATCAGAATATTGCTGTCCTCAGAGTTCACCTGGTTTTTACATAGTACCTACTTCACTTTTGCGCTTCCCACTTTTACCGAATAAATGGTACTCCATTAACTCACAATGAACATAACAGTTTCTAATTACTACTAATCATTCTTAGCTCCTCATCAATCGATAGCGTTACCAATTCGCTACCGCACAGCATATATCTTTGTTTGAAGAATTGAGTGGACCAGCTGGCGATAAGAAACATGTATGTTTGTTTCCTAGTTACGATTTTGGAACATACTGCATACTGGTTGTTCGTGCGGCTATTCTAGTCTCTCCGGTTTTCGCTACGTGATCTTCTGTGCTCCCCGACTTTGTTGGTTGTTTTCGTTAGCTTTTTTTTTCATTATTCGTACGCACTCTCGCTTTCACGCTTAGTCTATACAGAAGTCTACTGCTGGTGGCACTTGCTGCTATGCTGCATTTTACTTGATTTTGGCATAGAAGTCAACCTGATCATGGAACCAGCTATAGTACTGAGCAGCAGCCTGTTGGGTACTGTTGAAGGCTTTCCCCAAGTTTTCTGGCGATAACTGACCACTGCAACGGAAGTAGATGTTAAAATTAGTGAAGTACAGCAACAAACGCATTATTGCGAATAATACAAATTAAAAAATTATTAGTGATGAGTCTATAGTATATGTCAACAAAATTAGGTCCGTTGCACATAATTAATTTTTTTTAATATTGTATTATAGATGATGATCGAACGTTTTCATTATTAGATTATTGAAATTAGAACGACGAAATAAATCCGATAAATTTCAACATTCACCGAGAGAAGCTTATGTCACACTTACATAAACACCTTTGTTTTGAAGAATTCACAGCTCTGATGGAACGTGTTAACGGAAAACGTGCTGACTGTGGACCACGTCGAACAGGCAAAGTTCCCTACTTTCTTCGGCAGTCCAGGCGCGTACTGTTCCACCTAAAATGAACGTATATAAGGCATACCATATACATTTAAATCTGTTTCATTGTTGTTGATACTTACAAAATCCACTACTGCAGGCGTTTTTTGCTCAACCAGCAATTTCACATTGCCAAAGCCCTTCTTGGCTCCATTCCACAGAATTTTGCTGAAGTCTATCGAAAATTCAACGTATGGTCCAACGACCTGAAAAGCAAAATAAACAAAACATTTCAATTGTATAAGGAAACAACAGAAATGCACATCAGAGCCTTACTTTACTGGTGCTCTGGTAATAGACGGGTAGATTTTCCTCAGCCCACTTGTAACCCCGCGCACTGTGTTTGAGCGTACAGGTCCACGCATCCTGTACCGCCGGAAGCAGGCCCGCCTGCTTCAGCAGTTGGCCGGTGTGGGACTTCTCGAACACTCCACCAGCTCGGTATGTGTCGAAGCCGATTAGGCCACCGGTCAGACCAAACAGCAGGAATGTGCCCAACAGGAAGGTACAACACACCAGAACGGGTCCTGACGAGCGGTTTTTGGTGGGCTTGGCGGATTTGTTCTTCTTGGAGGTGACTTTTTCCTGCATTTGCTAAGGAAAGAAAAAAAAGAAGAATGAATCAGATTTGCGAATCAGTGGTTAATTGTGGAAAGATAAGGACAGGTTATACTCTTACGACAACTACAATCATTTTTATGTAGAACATGTGCTTTATAAATATAGGTTAAATTTGAACAATTCGAGTCAACATTATATTTTACCTTCTTATCTTTGTTTGAATTTTGTTGTGCCTTCTTGTTTTGATTTTTCTTCTCGGGTACCTTTGGTGCCATTATTGTTAAGTTGGCTTTTCTTCCACGTTGCACTTATCACTTATGTAACTTATCTATGTACAATGCTGGCTGACCCTATCGATATGTACCTCTTTGTAGCTTGTCAACGAATGATTTTGTTTTTAATCTGTGAATGTTGTTATTTAGTTAATTAGCCTTCGTGCGAGGGCCTTCGGAGGAAATCATGGATATTTCTCTGAAGCGCGCAAGGTGAATTGTTTTCCACTTTTTGTTAAGATTTTGAATATTTGAAGAGTCGATAAGTTTAGCGTAATTCCAACAAATATACTTGGCTGATACTATAATAGTTTTGATAATGCCCTGATTTACCATGCTAATACCGGAACCGGTTGATGAATATTTGGACGAATGAAACTACCACTGATACCAGATAAATTAATACAAATGTATGTGTTTTTCCATCGTCGGGGTACCCTTACAGATATGCCAGACAAAAGTTAATTTAATTGAAAAAAAAAAAAACCATGCGTAAAGAATGCGTACTGTATTAAAAATTCTCGTATATGAGCATGAAGCAACAAATGCTATAAATACGATAACGATTAGAAATATTACCCCCCTCTACTGAACCACCACAATTAAAAACCGACTCGCGTGTTTACACACGGGCACGGTTTTGTTTGCATAATATTAATCGCTAACAGTTACAGCAGCACTACGCAACGCAGTTACTAGCAGAGGCACAGGTAGTCGCACCTCGAATTACCGATTGCCAGAAAAATATGCTCACTGAACATTGCTACAGCACTTATGGTTCTTCCTTGTTGCAATATAAAACAAACGAAAGAAAAAATTAAATGTAAATTACCTAGTAAGCTGTACAATCTAAGAAGGGAGATAAAGTCACTACTATATTATCTCTGGTGACCTCACAATCCACAGCGTACACGTTTACAACTACGAGCACGAACAAGCGTCGAAATGAAATTGCGCTTCAATCGCTCAAATCAATACACAAGCCGTTTATGATACAGGACGGATAATAAAAGATGATTGATTAAAAACAAGTTTCGCACGGAAATACCAGTTCGGTATAAATTTTTGAACGGAACTATCCATTTTGCCCAATTAGAATATTGTGAATCTAAAAATCAAGTTTAGACTAATTTGTTTTTCCAAAGCGGAAACTAGTTGTTGCTTTGTTTGGTTACTGTAAGTTAGGGAATCATGTCGCGAATATATTACGAGTAACCAATTTAGTGCATGCGTTGCATTAAAAACCTTCTATGAAAATAAATCTTTCTGTAATTGTACCGCTGCACATGAGCATATACAGGGGCGGCGGTTCATGTGGGTAGTATGGGTAGTAGTATCCACTCGGTAAATATCGCTGTGGGCACTTAACCACACGAAACTATCAGACAAAACCGAAAAAAGGTAATGTTTTTTATGTTCGGACATGTGCGAGCGACAGATTTTTTGATGGGTATCATTGATCGAGAGATTATAAAGCTACAGATTTATGTACAGCTCAATCGGACTTTGGGAAGTAAAGCCTTAGAGCGGTCAAAGTTTCAGGTTTTTGATTGATGAAAAAATTGTTCGAGCTGGGAGTGCTTCTTGTGTTCTACTGGCTTAGCTCGAGTCTCTCAGCGCAAAAGTTATTTTTTTCACACAATTTTTTTTTAGATGACAACAGATCTCGACAGTTCATGCATTTTTAAGAGATTTACTATAAAAAAATCGATTTCGAAAACTTCAAGAACTACTCTTGTGCATTTTTTTGTTAGTCAAAAGAGTAAGACTTGCACGATTTTTTCGTTTTGGACGTAGGACTACGTCTAACCGCACTATATCGAGATACATTCTGTGGAAACTGAAACCAAGGTGTAACGTCGGAATGAAAAATTTCAAACGTTAATACTGAAGTAACCACACGATGGATCACAATAATCAATGTGTCGTTGGATTGATAAAATGATGGACAATTTTGTGATTCTTCGGTTATCATTATCATTTCATTGTTAAACAGTGAAAATTTCATCCCAGCACGCCTGACACAGACTTCATGCGTAGACACCAACTGCCTGCTATGATATACTGTATAGCAGTGGCAAAAAAAAATGACAATCCCAATCCCAATAGGTCAACTAATGTTTGCTTCCATGAGCCTAGACTATTTTGATGTCTTGAAGGTGAAGCTTTTTCGGAAAGTTCGTAACCACCTCCACTATCGGGCAATTTTACGTTCTGCTGTAAGAATGTTATTAATACTGATATCTTGAAAGGAAACATGCTGGCACAGGCAACAATACTGCACCGAGCAATGTATGAATAGAGCACTGGTTACTCGTCGTCTATAAGTGCAGAAGAACTCGATATTTATTTGTATGCAGCCAAGCCAAGTGAAGACTACATTGCCGCTGTCGACGCACAGTGAGGCGTGTTGGGTTAATGCGTAGGTATCGTTTTGTGATCTGGAACATAATCGAATTGCCGTTTGAATTGTCATCTTCTTCTTTTTGTTGTGTATAGTAGCAAATATCAGAATTTAATATGATTATTCGGGTGCCGCAAAATACGTTGCGCCGCCGGAAACAACAAAATTCTGTACGTGTCGGTAGAGGCAGATAGCAGGGTATACAAATTTGGTGCATTGTACACATAAAATGCGTTGTTTTTTTTTTTTAACTCTACGCTCTGTTTTTCTCAGATTTATTAAAAAACTAAATATAGGGTATTTAATAGACAACAGAAAACCAAAATGCTCCGTATAGATCTTTGAATAGGTAGTTAAACGAGCTGTACTGATGATTATATTTTGCTAGCTAAATGAATTTAGTTCAGTATGACAATCCTAGTTGCAAATTCATTTTATCTTGATATTAGAGTTCCGACATTTGTACTTGTATTTTTCGATATTTTTTTTTGTTTTGCATTAGCATCAACAAGAAAATATTACTTTCCATAACCTTACTTGTAATTTAACAACACTATGCAAATATTAATTGCTGAGGCTAATGTTGTGCATCACTCTAGCCCTGTTTATTTTTTAAGATAACAGACATATGACTTTCAAATATGGTATCTTTGTTGTTCTTTGGTATCTTGAAACTGATTATTTTTTTTTCTGATTGATTCTGTATACTGATAAAATGTTTAAATTGACCTGAATTGAATGTTAACATGTTCATAAAATTCTATGTCAATTCTAAATTTTTTGTGAATATACAACTGTAATTCGTTATCGATATTTTTCCCGTGAAGCATAGTTTACAGTTCCAAGCGAAGTGAAAAATTTGACAAGTGAAAAAGCGTAAATTTTCGCTTGCGAAAACTGTCGTGAAAACCCGTTTGAGGAACACGCAGATTTTTCACCAGCCTGCAGTTTACAGATTAAGTGAAGCGAAATTCACGAGTTTACACTCCGAGCGAAATGAAAATTGGCTGCAACTGACAGAATATAAATGCACACAAGTTTCCACTTGCATGCTGCTTTTTTCACTAGCGTTTGCATGTATGAAAAAAGTAAACCCAAGTGAAAAAGATGAGATCCACAACCTTTGATTTCGCTAGATCGAATTTGTTTACAGTTCCAAGCGAGTTTAATTTCTACTGAATCGTACTCAATTTATTATTTTATAGAAGGTTGCCTTTTCGCATATTAGGGAAAATTGACTGTATTGGAATGAGAGATATTCATCAATGTTAAAGAGAATATTTTTTCTTCTAAAAGAGAGTGCTGCAAATAAATAATCAAAATACAGACCCCATGAACTAGTTTTAGTTCCAAGTGGTTTGAGGTGTCGCTTGATGAATTACGGCTGACGACCTAGATACTTGATATTACCACCCGAGTAATTAGAAACATAGTACTGCTTTGCCTATACACTATATTGCCAGAACATATTCCAGTCATATCTCAGGAACCGTTTTACCTATTTCGTTTATTCGCTCCGGCATCCTTTGTTTTGGAGGATGTTAAGATTGAATTGGTTAAAATAAATCAAGAAAACTACAAAATGTGATTAAACGTAACCGCTCATTTTTGGCACATGTGTGAACCGTGCCAAAAGTAAAACGAACTCAAATCAAACAGAGCTTTAAAAGCAAATATAAAACTATTGTAGGGGAATTGTGGGTAAAATGAACAGGGGTGGTAAAATGGACATCCGTTCAAATTTCGACTATTACGTTGAAAAATAGTACAAACTTCTTTGGCACCTTATCTTAGAGGCACTAGAAGTTATTTGAGATAAAGTATGCGACATGAAACAGTCAAAATAATAAACAAAAACAAAAAACACGTGTACATTCGTGGTGGTGATGTTAATTTTGGCCTACAAAAAATAAGGTTTTTTCTAGTGTAAAACAGTATATTATAACGATTTTTCTGCAAATATCTGTACTCAGACTACTAACCAGCAGAAATCATCAAAGGTTAGTAATGGTTCAAATGATTTTCTCGATATATTTAGGTATTTTCAATAATATGTATGTGCGGGTAAAATGGACAGCCCATGCTGATGGGGAAAAAATTGTGTTAATTTCCATTGAAAAATCTAGATGCTTCGTGTTTATATCAGAAAAACGCAAAGGTAAACTTTGACCAATGAACAGAGAGAGCGGCTAAACGTACCGTTGAATTCGGAATGTCCGTAAAAAAAGCTTCCGCCATTTATCAGTTTCTTGTGGATAAGGTCATATATTGTTAATAATTCTACGACAAATGGTGAAAATTAAACTGTTGGTGAATGCATAAGTGTATCACGTGCTATGGAACAACATTTTACTATCTGTTAAGGGATAATTAATGTTCACGCCCAAGGTGTTCATATTACCACATCCATATGTTCATTTTACCCACACGTGTCCATTCTACCCCCAAAAAACTGCTCGAAAATGCTCATGAAAACTACGAAAAATACCATATTTGAGTACTTCTTCTTATTTTTTGTATTAACCATGATTGGCTCAGTTAATGTGCGCTATCGACTCATAGTTGTAGTGTTAAACTGTGGAGGAAATTGGAAAATGGCTTAGGGTGTCCATTTTATCACCCCTTCCCCTAGTCGTAGTCAACTATGCGGTCGTGTCTTGGATACCACCCTCCTACTATTGATTAAGATTTTGTACTGTACAATTTACAGGTTTTTGTGAAAAGTACGGATAAGTACAGACTTTTTAAATGACTAGAAAAGATTGGATTAAACTTTGTAGCAGACTCAGTAACGATACAATGAGCGCGATTCGCACAAGTTTACAAAATAAACAACAATGTACGTCATATTTATCGTATACCAGCATACGAGAGTGGAAGCGATAGACTGTATAGATATCACCCCTATGGCATCGCGCCAGGTTTCAAGGGCTAACATCTCAGCGTATGTGTAAACGAGATAGCATATCACCGCCACTTCTCATAGTCTTTTATCTGACAGCGGGCACAAATCAGATTGAGCCCAGGACATGAGTTCATTGTCATTCACTGTTATTCGGTATAGGGATATCAATAGCTCGATAGATACGATTAACGAAGGCATTCTGTCGCGTTCGCTCTGGTGGACTGGTACACGATCAACCTGACGTGCACGTTGTCTGCATTTCGCTTGCAAGTTGTCTGTTATTCGCGTTTCAGATGCAATTAGCAATACAAGTGCTTGCCGGAAGTTGCATCGTTCATCAAGAAATACTATACGGGCGAAGACGCGGTGCTCTAGCCGGATCTGGCGTCGGCCCACTACTCGAAGCAATCGTTTGAGGAGATAAAACGGCTGAAAATCGATGTGGTACCTAGGTCGGCCAACCCGCCCAACGCACATAGGAGTAAATACGTTTAAAACCTGATCAAAAGTGAAAAATTCAAAGTAAGTCAACTTTGTATTGTAGTGTTTCATTTTGAAGTGTGATGTATGCATGATCACTTGACAGCTCATCAACATCCAAAAGATATGTTTACGGTCTTAACGAGAGGTTTGAACCGACCGCAATTCAAGTTTTTGTGCATGATAATGACGCTTTGATACTGTGAGCTGAAATATAACGTCCCGAAGATAAACAAGTGATTTTTAAATTGAACAAAGATGGAGATTGTTAAAGAAAGTTAATCGAACAGAAATGTGTACTTAGCATGTATGCTGGTCTCTCCAAATACCCAGGTGTTTGTCCAAATCAATATAATAAAACCCAAAATATTTCTCGCGTAATTTTTCAAAGCGACCTATCTAACATTGAGAGACTCTCTTTGTTTACTTTCTCTTTGATCAATAATAATGTTTTTTTTTTCATATTTCATAACACTCAATGCATAGTAAGCAAGACAGTATTACTATCTCTCGATTGAGGGGAAGAAAGCTTAGAAAATATATATAATGACGACGTAATTAACGAAACAAAGTGAGAGATGAGAGAATCTGTCATTGTTACTTAGGTCCCTTTGAAAAATTACGCGAGATTTGTTTTTATAAGTTAACTCAAAATGGAATAAGTTATGTTTCCGGCAAAATCCGGTTGAACGGCTTATATTACGTGAAAGTGCTAATATTTTTGGTTATAATGGTGAAAAAAAAACCTTCCGGATGCTTCCGGTTTCGTGTTTTATCGCTATGTGAAAATAATCAAAAAATGCTTATTTTTTCGTTTCTTGGAAGCTGTAGCCTTGGTTACCCAAATGAAACTTCGTCAAACGACTGAAATGTGTACTGAAAAGTCATTTCATGATAAATTCAAGTATTTGGATGAATTTTAACCCGACTATGACTGAATTTAAATTTCATTATAAGAAATGTCATCCATCACTTTAGGGTGGGTTACTCCATGCAAAGAGTTATCCAAATCCAATCATTAGTATTTATTGTCACAATATGATACGTTTCCAGTGCAAAATTTTTTTGAAAATAATTATGATCAGGTTTGATGTTCTAAGTGTTCCACTGTGCAACGTCCTCCAGTTGCGTCCCATCCATAGTTTCTGAGCAAACCAGAAGCGTAAGACCTACTCCAACAATTTTGTCGCAAAATTTGAGAAGGAATCGATAAATAAAACGAAGAAAGCACTCAAAAACATGCCAACACGCATGTTTTCGTCCACCATGGCAATTATTCCGGTAAACTTCCGGAAGGCCACTAATATAAATACCTTCCATGGGGAATTGATTAAACTCAATTACCTGTCGAAAGGCTATAATTTTTTATTTTATTTTAAGTTTGAGCTCTAGGTCAATTTTTTCCTTTTTTCGATCAATTAACTATTATTAACTATGACGGCTCTGACAGGAAATCAGATCAGAGATCAGATAATTTCCTTAAATCTTCATTATAAAAATGAGTAAATTAGAAGCTAACAATTTCGCAATCAAACCTTGATGCCAAACACTGTTGAAAGCCTTTTCAATGTATAGAAGAGCAGCTGTACTTGAATAACTCTCAGGACAATTTTTGAGTTCTTTTTGCAAGATTGTTTCTGACCCCCTCAACTTTAATTTGATGGTTAGCTCCAAAGTTTTCAGATATCGTGCATTGGCGGTCCAGCCTAGTGCAAATTTAGAAGTTTTATTTTCATTTCATGACACTTCCCCCATCCCCTCCCCCCTTCCAATCTTGAAAATTGGAAGGGGAAGAAATTAAGTTCAAGCCGTGTTGTTTATTTTGTTTTTTCGACAGCATAAATGCTTAATGGAGCAACATACAAGTCCAGTTACAGCGAGAGTCAAGGCAAGTGAAATGAATAATAATAATAATTTTAATAAAGTGTTATTTTTCAACATTTATTTGAGTGCAAGTTAAAAACGTCATAACTTGCATACAAACTTTAATCAAAGATAATCCTTTTTTTCGTTTCGATGTTATTTACTTTTTGATCTATAGGTACAAAATATGTTCGTCCTTTTAGAAAATTTTGTATTTGTTTACGAGTTCGACGTGAAGACCCCTACTCAGTTTGCTGAGTCAAATACGTGTGTAATTTAAATGAAAAAGGTCGATTTACTTTTTACGTATTTGCAGATCATTGGCGTGGTTTTGTGTTTATATTGAACAAAATCTCCCATTTAACCGCATCGAAATTCATGATGAGGGTGAAATTTTTGCATTACAATCGTTTGCCCGCTCAATTGGTTTAAATTTATACACTAGGCAGGTGGGCAGTGATGAAGATTTAAAAGGACGTCTAAAACGTTGAAGATTTGATGGGTTAAATGTGGAACCGAATGTAAATGCTAACAAAAAAGCACAACAAATACACGCACATATCGTGGTAGGTACTATGTTATCTATACAAAGTTGCTACAGTCTCAATTCGCAGCTATCCTTAACACTGAAAAAAAGAGTACAACCGTAAACATAACCACCTTGCACACGAACACAGTCTGCCTGTCTGCGAAAGTAGCCATCAGCATTATGTGTGGAACGCGTGGCAGCCGCTGATTGTAAGCGCATACTTTTCATGACACCGCTACACGCTGCTTGCTTAAGCGTTGGACAACGAACACACGGTATTTAAACCTTTAAACCAATTCAACTATTTAGCTTTGACAATCAATTGACGACACGTCATACATTTTCTTTTTCGATGTACATGTGGTAGTTTGCATTTTTTTGGTTTATGGGGTGTCCCGAAATTAAACCGGCACAATTGTGGTTGTGTGTAACCTATCCATGCACACATGTTTGCTACGAGTATAAGCTTGAAGTTCGCCAATTTCAATTACATTATTGATCATTCCATCCTCTCTATTGAAATCAAATAGGTGAGGTTATCAGATGCGGTTAGTACACTGCGCACAGTAACAGCACCAAATCTGCTCTACACATTAGCGGCGAGAAAACATGATAGCTGTTAAGGTATTTCATCAAAGGAGATGACTATGAAACTAAGATGCTTTTGCTTTTTTGACGTGGAGCTAATTTTGGGGGTGCAATTGCAATTTTCTCTCCCATGACATGAGACGTTTTATGTATGAGTCTGGATATTGTTTGCAACAAGCAAATCGTGTATTTCATTAGATTTATGTGTAGCTACTAATTAAGTTTCAAGGCCGAGCCTCCGCGTACACGAATCATTTACATGCGGTATGCAAACACCTCACAAATAGGCACAAACCGCAACGAAAATGTATTTATTAACATTTACCTATTTAAAACGATTGTTGGCACTGAATAAACCAAGGTAACCCTAGCCACTCTTTACCTTATTTATCTAAATTCTAATAACACCTTATCTTATTAGATAACGAGCATATCAAAACAAGGCTGAGAATCAACATGATAAATGAAAGTAAAAGTCCTACAAAGGCTTCATCCAATGAAGAGTAGTGCCCGAAGAATTTCACTGACACACTAGCCGGTAAACGAACAACTTTCGGATGTCTTCGTCGATGATATAATAGAAGCGACCAACGAATGTTGCGTGCATCTATGTGCAGCGAAAAAAGCGCTAAGTTACTGCGCTATCACGGCTGGCAAAAGAAAAAGTCGACGACGTGTCTTCAGTTTTATATGGTGATCACTAATGGTTCTGCTTACCTAACCAAACCAGGCGAGAAAGAGCAGGAGAGTGCATCAGGGCAGTAGACGAAACCCCTAGCAGCGGGGGTTAGTAATCGCCACGCCGTGATACGTTTCGTACTCGTGGAACCTATAACGTGGTCAGAAGATAGGAAACCGGCAAACGAGAAATGCCATTGTAGCAAGGCATACGGCGTGGAAATATTCGCGCTTGAAGTGGGGTCTGCTGATACAGGTTATCTTTTAACCTATATTTTTCGGCGTATTTTATGTGTGATAAACTTATGTTTATCATGTTCTGAGACATTTGCATTACCGAAGGCAAAATAGTATATTAGTGTTGTCTCTAGTTAAATACATCAAATTCGCACTCGGAAATAGATCAACATTAGCACACTATCCATGCGCGCCTTCATAGCACTTTGTAACAAATCAAGCCGATAGTAGTTAAACGGAACCATTAGAGGGAGGTGATTTCCACGTCAAAAAAGAAAGTTTGATCACATAGAGAGCAGATTCCTCAGAGGTATAAAACCAAAGTCACTACTAATGGGTTCTTCTCGCTTGTTATATCTCACATATAATTCAGTTGGTCATTCATGTGTGGGTCCCAAAGAGGAAGCCTACAAGCAAGCAGTAGTTCTCAGGTGGATATATTCACTCTAGATCGACATTCAAGCCACTGAGTGTAATAGTTTATAACTGGACGAGGCAACATGCATTATTTTTTGCGAAAAACAAATTACACAGTCTTGCCAACATTAGCGTTTAAATTTTGCTAACTTTTGTGCTTGTTTTCCGCTATTGGCTCTGACGACTCTGTTGATATTGGTTTGGTTTTTACTTGCGAAAGTGAAGGAGGGAAATATTTTTGCTTTTGTTTTCACACATAAATTGACAATTGCATATGAGAGTTCGCGTAGGTGCGAACAGCCTTAAAAATCTCTTTTACTTGTGTCAGGGCCAATTCTTGAATTTTAACCAATCGTGTATATCCTCGTTCATTGTTCCAGCGGTTCCAGTGATGGTATGGAGAAATTGTAGTGGTAATTGTGATGATGAGCATCCATGATGTTAGGCACTACTACAGATGCTTTGTGTAAAATCTCCTCCTCCCCCAGATCAACCATTCATGGTTGCACAGACGAATACTACATAACGGCGCTGAGCTCTAGCATAACGGGGAGCGTCACATTCAAATTCTTTATCGATTTTTCCCAGCGCGTTCTACTATCAAGTGTAATACCATTATGTGGCATTTCCTCGAGCTGATTTTCCTTCCAACGATTGATTTAACAGCATATTTCCACCATTTTAAAACGCATATTCGTGTTATACGATGTTGACGGTTTCATCCTAATTGGCTTCGATGGCTATCAACCACCATCAAAACTAGTCACAATATCAGCAACTCTGTGGAACATTGTCAAATTTACTAAACCTTTTATAGCCTAATACCCGATCATAGAGAACATTTGATATTGCAATTAGCAGAAAATGTGCTATACTCTTCTTTTTCTTCTAATCGAACAGAACCTGTACAATTCACACTTGCCCCGTATAGGATAGAACCAACAAAACACACACCGTCAGCACACCAGATATAAAAGAGGTATTGTAGTCTATCAAACGAGTGAGTCTTGTAACGGATCGACACACACTACGCATCTATATGCTATGAAAGCAGAAAATCAACTGAAAAATACATAGAGCTTGAACCTCCGCGTGTCAGATCGTGGAACAGAGAGTGTCATCGACATACAGTGATGCCATTACAATTCATAAACCACCTCAGCAATTTAAAACAATCTTTTCGGTACGACTTTTTTAAACGATACCTGTCAACTTATCTTATATTCACGAATCTTCTGTAAAATAATGCTTGAAAATTCCTTGGACATATTGTGGGTCTCTCAAAAACTTAATTAACTCCAGTTGAGTTACTTAACCCTCTAGCGCCCAATTTCGATGTAGCTAAAACCACTATTTTTTAATCTAAAAAATCTTTCGCAGGATTTTCTAAAATAATCTGATCTATTGATCCTAAGGATTCATATAAATTTCATCGACAACAAGTCTCTGCTATTATCCAATCTACAACTATCGACTGTCTGAAAAATAAAAATTAATTTTTAGCAATACAAACTACTGTCAAGAATGTTCATTTTTTTGTGGAAAAAACCTTTTTAAAAGACCCAGATTAAAAACAAACCAAAATACAAATTTTATTTCGTTCTTTTTGTCTGAAAAAAGTAGCAAAGTAGAGCCAATCATTAGCGCCGCTAATCGTCAATCCGCTAATACATAGCTAATCGCTTCATGTAGATTCACTTTTCCTAACAACACGCTCTAATAATGGTGCCCAGTTTACTGACAAAAGTCAAAAAGCATACGGCATTTAGTTTTCCACAACAAATTTTATTTCAGCATTGTTAAGCCAAAACTATGCAAAGCAATATTTTTGTGTTTATATTTGAAAAGGTAAAAAACTCCTAAAGGGGTTAAATACCTTACTTCCGAAAAAATAGGAAAAATTGAATTTTCGAAGGTGTTCCCTGAAACGCTTTTTAGAAGGCTTGCGGTGTCCAAGTAGAGACTCAGAAGGTCATCAAATCATGAAGCCCATATTATTTCGTTAGTATAAATTTGTACTGGGTATCTGAACGATCATTTTATTTTTATTGCAAACGAGAAAATTTTTCTCGAAAAATCCAGTATAACTCTGAGAACTAAAAAATGATTGTTAAACAACCAGCGACGTTTATAACGAACAAAGATTAAAACAAAGATTAAAAATTACGGTTGACTAGTTTTTTGGCAATTGTAAACACGGCAAAGTCACTTTCAGCAAAACCCCAGGCAATACGATTTTTTTGGAAATCATGTACACTAAAGTCGCTTTTACGCGGGGGATACGTGCTGCGTAAAAAAAACGCGTAGATTCCAGAATCCACATAAAAAAACGCGTTAATTCCGGAATCCGCGTTAAAAAACCGCGTAAATTCCGGAATCCGCGTAAAAAAACAGCGTTAACTCTGCAATCCGAGTGAAGAGAAACCGAAATCAGCGCAAAAAAAAATACCGTGTAAATTCCGGAATCCGCGTAAAAAAAACGCGTAAATTCCGAAATCCGCGTAAATTCCGGAATCCACGTAAAAAAAAACCGCGTAAAAAGCGACCTTAGTGTACATGGTTTGAAGCAATCAACTTACGCAATAATAAGTACCTTTTCTAGTAAAAATTTCTTGAAATGGTTTACACCATTATTAATTACATGTATTATGCGTATTTAGCTTGATTTCTAGTAAAAGTAACAATTCCGGTAATCAATTTGTTGATTAAAAATTAAACGCCGATTAGCGATTATCGATTTAGTTAAATAATGTCTGACAATAGAAATAACCAATTCTGTTATTTTGTGTTTAGATTCACGATTGTTATTTCTTTGTATCTATATTTTGTTTGTTACATTCACCAATATCTTTCTTTATCCAATTTTCAAGTTTTGTGACTTTATTTTTTTTTGCATTTTTGTCAGAATAAAGCGTTATTCAACATACAACAGTTTTAACGTACCTAATTGTTCGTCATTTGAATACACCAAGAAAAATAGAGAAATATATCCTTTCAGTTATTACACTTTCCTCCTATGCATTCTCAATCCATAACCACTCACCTGTAAAATTGAAACCGAAGCTTTAAGTCCTTCCACTTTCTTCCTTGTTTGTCCTAATTCAGCATTGATGGTCTGAATGTCACTTAGAAATTGTTCGAACAGTCTATCGGTTATTAACTTCAATGAGAAATCCGATGATGAATTATCTAGAAACATATAATCCATCTTAAAGATCATACATTTGAGAACTAACTATTATAAGTAAACAATACCTATGTAATTGAGAACTGCCACCGTCTGTTGCACGTTCTTCTTATAAAGACCGCGCCAGGCGGTCCAACACTCCGGGTCTTCAATTAGGCACAGTATCAGTCCGAAAAAGATGGGTTCTGGCTTCGCAATGAACTGGATGTTTTTGAACATGGTCGTAAAAGTGCTAGAAACTTTCGGTGCACTATAAACATATCGCTCTACGAGCAGCTTGGAAGCTTCCTCTAATATCTTAGTGACGTCCCGGCTTGCTTTAGATTGCGTCGACAGAGAACTTAGAATGGTGAGAAAATCGCTGGACGAAATTTCTAGCCTGAAACAGAAAAGGAGAAGATATGAACATTTTAAAAAGGGGTTAAATTAGTTAAGTTAGTTACAATCGAAGCCATGTTTAATCAGGAATATTTTTTTGAATTTCAAATTTCAGATTCTAACACAAATTTACTACACAAAAGTCCTCAGGAAGTCATTGCAAGCGTGAACGAACATGGGATAGTCTTCCCGAGAGCGGCAGTAATAGTGGTGTAAAAATACGATACCCGATAGTAACCTGATTCCTAACCGATTTGAATGCCTTTGTTTTGGTGTTATTCTTTCATCTATTGCTAGCTTGTTCAAAATAGAAAACACTTGCGCTTTCGACAGCACCGAAACTTTGAAGAGGCGAATATAAAGTGACGCATTTTCTCCATCACGATGTGGATGACAACTTCTTGCATTTTTTGTCACCATTTCGATTTGGTTGCAAAGATTAATGCGGCACTAATATTTATAAATAGTTTCTAGTCGAAATATGTTTTGCCTAGTGACTGTGAAATAGTATCTTATATATGGTTAAAAAAATCAACAAAAAACACTAACCTGGTAGTTTTATGTTTAACAAGAATTTTGTGAACATATTCGTAGACATATTTGCTGTAGGTTTTAAGCTCGGCCACGGGCACCATGATATCCTGCCACACCTTCAAACCAACGTTGAGATCCCGGAAACCCCCTTGTCCAAGCGCCCACAGCAGACTAAGCCCAATGTTGCTACGATTCTGAAACGAGTTCCGCAGAATTGCGTTGCGAGCTAGATTGTTAATGCACACCTGGGGTTTCCGAAGTGCGACTGCTTGCAACAGTATCGTGTGACCCATGTGTGGCTGATTCTTGTTCATATCTTCAGCCAGATTCGAAAGCGATAAATCGTAGAAAAATTGTAAAATCTGCAAACCGGCCTTTTCAATAGACTCATCGATAAGGGCTTTTAGCTCCTGAGGAATGACATTATAAGGATAGGATAGTGATTTGTCAGCAAAAATAGGATCGACATTATCAACCCGCAGTTTTTCGTTCAGAAAAGTCGTGATTGCCTTCAATATCAAAAGATGATTGTCTTTGAAATTTTCATTCACGGCCCACAGATGGGCGCGTAGATCGGCAACAACAACAGCCTTGAGTGCAACTTCAACGTCCCTGAATTTTGGCTTTACATGCTGACGTTGTTTTTCAGATTCATGCTTCGGTTTGCTTTTAGTTTGTTGTTGCTGGTTGCGGGCGGGCGACTTTTTCCTATCCTGTGCCACGTGCTTCCCGTTAGCCAGGTTCTTCTTCTCACTGTTGTTGTGCTGGTTGAAATTGAACAACTCATCGTCCTTCACATTGGCGTACAACGACCGAATCTGATCCATCGTGTCTATAATTAATCGGAAAAAGCAAAAAACAAAAATTAAATTTTAGCCTTCGTCTGCAGGAACTTCGTGCGTGTCACGCGTCACGAGAAACTAGATGAATACTGATGAGCGTGCGATGGAAAATGCATCGCTAACTTGCTGGTTGGATGCACACCAACAAAAGTATTCTTAGGGCGTGTAACCATCTGAACTAGCGTTGAAGTCACAAAGTGTTTTACTTCTCTTGTCGTCGCGTCAGTAACACAGTGACAAAAGATGTAATCATAGAATCATGAAATACTGACGAGTAACGAATTTGCATGAATTCTAGTGAAAGCGACGATTTTTTTTACAAAAAAAATACTTTTGTAGTGAAATATATAAAATCACTAACCTACTATTTTGAGCAATTTTTCAGCAGATGTTACTCATTTCTTATTATTATCGACACATACCTATATAACATAAAATTAAATATTCACATGATTTCTTTTTTCGGATGATTTAAGCTGTTTTTTTACCTATTTGTTTTTAGCCATGATTCTCTTATCTCATATATCATGTTTAAATTTTATTTATGCTTATGAATAGACACATATCAACTCACTCACCAGCATCTTCAATTTTATAAATTTCCGATTTACCAGCCGCATTTCCCTTAGCTTTGTCTGCTCCACTTTTACGAGGTTTCTTTTGTTTAACAACCACTTCCCATTCAGACGACATTCTGATATTTCAATACCTTGTTTCTGGGTTTTCGCCGGTTAAATGGATTAACAACTTTTCTTAATGACCAAAGCAACAGTGGCGATCAGGTCCCGTTATTTCAATATTAACACAACGCTTACGAATTTCGACTTGATTGTATGCCAGCATTAACAATACTAAATTGAAAAATCAACTGTTGACAAAACACAATAGAAAACGTAACTTCTAATAACTGCGATGATCCAAAATAAGTTCACGATTATAGTTCCGATTGCATGCTTCTCTACGAAAAAATATTACTTATGACAATTGACAACATAATATGACAGTGTACAAGATATCTTTCTATTTGCTTTCTCCGTTTTCCTTCTTGGTTATGTTTTCTCTCTTTAGCAACACTGCAGGGAAAAATATTGAAAATATCCTTTTTTTTTTGGTAGCAGCCGTTACCAAAAAACAGCAAATAATCGGCATTTTAGCGATCGTGGGCCACCTGTGGTGGGTATCGAAACATGGTTGTCACAAAGGAAATCGGCCCTGACACAAGTAAAAGAGCTTTTAAAGGCTGTTCGTACCTACGCGAGTTCTCATATGCAATTGTCAATTTATATCTTATTTCTTGTCCTTTCACAAAAAAATTAGAATGCAGGGTATTTTAAGAAAAAGAAGACGAAAAAGAAGAAGCAACACCCGCAACTGACAGACATCTCAAACACTGGTGAAAAAGTGCTGTAAGAAATAGCACTCGATACACGATCAACTGGGGATAATGAAATGTTCGTAATTGAAATACAAAAATATCCGAATAAGTTTTATTCTCTACACCTCATTAGTAAATTAGAGTCTTTTTATTTGTTTCTTAGAATTTCGTTTGTCTTGATCGAGCAAAGAATATCATATTCATCATCAAAGGCATGTACGATTTATTGCCATCAGCGATGGGCACCATTTCGCCTATTTTCAGATCGGTTAGTGAATAAGATACGACAACATCGGGTACGGGTTTGTTAAAGTTCGCATGCTTTTGGTGAGTTGATGTATTTATCACAACAATGCCATGATATATAAAATAAAAGTCGTGGGACAACTATGTCTATAAAGCTCAATTTTGAAGATGCAGGAGACAGAAATAGAAACGATGCGCTGTAGACTTTTGCGGTACTGGAAGACATTTCTGGAACAAATTTTCAAAAAAAAGACTTTCTGAAGCATAGGAATTCTCAAGCTGGAACCAACAGAAGTTATGGGGAAACTAGGCCTTCGAATTTCGTTTAGCGGTAGGGCTCAGAAGCTACGGTTTTTCGAAAAATGTCCTCAATGGTAAAAATAAATTAAAGCTGAGAGAGTTCCCAGCTGGAAAATATATAAATATTTTTTTTTACCACAAAAGATCAAAATAATGGTCGCAGTGGTCCAAATCTTACAAAAAACACTAGATTTAACGTTTATTGCATCTCTAAGGAATTTGGCATCACAATTTTTTATCGAACATTTTTTTATTGGTAAAAAAGTATAATTTTACCCGCACGACTTCCCGGAGTCCGATTGTGCTGAAATTTAGAATAGTGACTTTTTTCGAGAAGACGAAACTCTTGAGCCGTACCTCTAAATCTCTGAACGAAATTCAGAGGTCTTTTTCCCATATATCGACACATCGACATCGACACATTTTTTTGTTAAGGTTTTAACCGGCGGTCATTCACCAGTCAATGAAAACTATGTTATATTGCATACTGTTTAAGCAACATCCAATAATGGATTATAACTAGTTTATTCGTAGAACATTCTGATTGCAAACCATATCGATGCGGCTCTGCTGCATAGTCGAGGGCAAGGAAACAAGGGGGCTTCAATGCTATTCAATTTCAATTGAAGTAAATTAAGAGTGCATACGCTTTGACAAACAAGTTCATGAGTCGCATTTTTATCGGTGCTGTCTGAGATTGTCATTTTCGGTTGTCAGTTGCGGTTGTCAGTTAGAGCGCAAAATTCTAATTTTTCTCTGAAATCACAATACCGTCGCTAAACAACCTGCGTGTTCATCAGTGTATGCCGTTCGCTCATTTTTTATACATGAAGCAAAGTTAGCTTGGATATCTGTTATCTGTGGTTTACCACTCAGCATGACGAGGGGTGTAATTCGACGAGTATATTTTTGCGCACACAAACTGTTTTACATACTTTTTATCGTTTGCTTGTTAGTCTGTTCTCTGTGTTAGTTAACAGTGCATCGTTCAAACAGTTCGCTCCAATAGTTTAAACATGCACATTGTTAAGCGGAAATTCAGTAACAATAGGATGTTTTACTGCCTATAATCGCATACCAGTCCCACCTGCATTCTTGTCGTTTTTATAGAGAAGCTATGGTAAATCTCTATCTCATTATATTATGTCAAAAATATGGGAATAAACCACGCTCAACAACTGAAATAAGTTAAGCAAGAAAAAGAGCTTTACACGTTGTTTACTCAACATGATGAAAATTAAGGTTGGACTGATATGCGATTATAGGCAGTTTAGGGGTATGTATATTATTTTTTCTTCTGATAAGAAATGTCAAAAAAATACATATTCTACTCGGGGATGCCAGGTCTACACACTCCATAAAAAATCTCTCCACTCGTAAGAAATATTTAAACACGGTCCCCATTGGAAGTTCCCATTGGAAGTTGATTTTCAGCTTGATAAGCTATTATTCAGTAGATTTCGGCTGTACTATAGCTTAACTAGCCGTTATCCAACAACATTGTTCGGGTGCGGTTAATCAACCGACTATTATACCCCGTTCACTATACCCCGTTCACTATACACCGCATATCACCTGATATCAGGCGATTCGTGTTATCGAGGCCATATACATATTACCTGATATTCCATACAATCGAGCTGTCATCGGATATCACCTCGACTACATGATATCGCGGATATCATGTGAGAAAACCAATAAAAAACAGATTTGCAGCAGTTGGTAACATGGCCAACAGACATTTGACGCAACCCTACAAATTTCGCAATTAGCGTTGCATGTGAAAAAGAAGGAAGGAAATATTTTTGCTTTTATCATCCCGCATATTTTTTTTGTGAACAAAAAAAAAATCCCGCTTATTTTGAAAATTGCCTATGAAAGTTCGCATTCGCGAGCCAACTAGCTGACATCCCAAGTAACAAAACGGGTTTTATCAAAGTTTTATAGCGCTGTTTTGGCTTTATTGAGCGCTATAAAACTTTGATAAAACCAATATTGTTACTAGGGATCTCTATCCCAATTGCATTGCTCTTGTTGTCTTGTTTTTGCTTTGACTTGTTTTTGTTTTCTTCTCTTTTCAATTACTGAAGCAAATGTCAAACCATATCATCTCAGCGTAGTGTGAACACTAGAGGTGATATCCGATATCATCTCGCGATATCAGGTGATATGCGGCGTAGTTTGAACAAGGCATTAGGCTTCCACTTCTTCACACAAGCTCTAATGTCTTCGAAATTAAGACACATTTGGCATCCCTGTCATAACACGTGAACCAGGGTTAAATTTCCATAAGCCAGCAGAAATGTCATTTTGTGCTCTACCAGGGTTATATTCTCCAGCAGCAGAAATGTCATTTTGTGCAATCACTACTTGCCAGTTAGCACAGAACAGATATGCAACTTCGAACAAAACTCTGCAGCAAATCGGTGCCCAAGCTTTCGCATTCATTTTTTGCTGTTCCATCCTACATTGATTTTACAGTGCATCGTTCGAACATTTCGCTCCAATAGTTTGAACATGCATAAAAAATCTTTTTTTTTGCTTCAATGACCAGGCAAAAAGGTGATCTTGAATATTTGAATCTTTTTCAAGAGATCTTTAAAGTGGAAATTCAATAACAATTCACAATCAACGTCAATAACACAAGTTAAACTAAAAATCTTTCAACCATTCAAACATTGTCTGACAAATTTTCTAGGATCGTACACCTCACGACTGTTAAAACTATTTTAACCTGTTAGTTGATTTACTTGAATATTTTCGTTGGACTTGAAAACCGAATTTCTCGATCAACGACAGTATCTTTTTACCTAACATTGCTAGAAATGCATATTAGACGCGCTGTACCTGCACTGCTTACGACATTAGGTACAATGTAAAAAAATGATTGTCGTTAGTCAAGATATTCAGTTTTCAACTTGTGCAACAATGAAATTCATTAAAAATATATCCACATAAAAACCGTTGCACGTATGCGGGTGGTACTGTACGTTTATCATGAAAAGGCACCCTCGCTATACCAGTACCGGGGAGAACAAAGGATTCTCTCGATGAAAAAGTGGCGAGAGCTCATACAGTCCTTTTGTTGAATGAATGGAATATAAGCGTAATGAAATGTCGAGTGTAAAATGCGTTCTCTCCACCGCTAGATGTCGATAATTAAAATAAAGAGATTTTGTCTCGTTTTTGGTTCTTCAGTTGAACAGATGTGCAGTTAGTGAAAATTTAGAAAATCTAAGTTTTCAATTGGGTTGTTTAACTATTCGCGGATTTCTGATTTTCAGATATCACCTAAAAGAGTGTAATTTTCTGAGCACAATATGATGTTTTAAAATTTTGTATCTTTGTCCTTCGATTTTGAAATAGAGAATGAAAAATCGCTCCAAATCGCTACAATGACAGTTGGTATATATAGACCATCTCACCGAATCTCAATTTCAATCAATTTAAAAATCCTAGAGATTTAAGACAAAATACGTGGTGCCTACTGAAAGGTCGGTCATCGATTGGTATAAGAAAAAGCAGGTATTTTTTTTTTAATAAAACCCCCTATTCACAATCAACAAGAATAGAATAAATTAAACTAAAAATCACACTACAAATACACCCCGCGACTGTTAAACCATTTTAAGCAGTTAGTTAAATTATACTATATTTTCGTTGGATTTGGAAACCAATCTCTCGACTAACGACAATACTTTTTTTCTCGTACCGTTTATTATATCTAACATTGCGAGTAATGTATATCAGACACGCTATATCTCGCCAAACATGTGAAAAGGGCCCATGTGCCATATGTAAACAAGCTACAATTTCACGTTTTTGGACGAATACAAGCTTAATCTGCCCATACAAATAAGATTTGTTGATTAAAAAAAAACTTCTTTTATCAACAAATCTTATTTGTAGGGATAGATTACGCTTGTATTAATCACAAAATGAGAAAATTCGGCTTGTTTACAAATGGCACATGGGCCCTTTTCACATGTTTGGCGAGATATACACAGCACTGCTTGCAACATTAGATCAGAGCTGCCAGATTTTGTTTTGAAAAAACTGTATGCACCCGTAAAAAAATCTGTATTTTTCTGTATTTTGTTCGTGTGCCTACAAGTGCTCTGGTTTGGAGTAACTGGGCTTGGCATCCAACCTTAAACTTCGCCTGGAACCGTCAAAAGGGTGGGTAAAATTCCTGAAAGAAAACTCAGGTCTATAACCGTGTTTTATTGCTAGAGAGGCAATAGAATCCGGTATTTTTGCTTCAAAGCTTCCCCGCTTAGCCAAATGTCGAATGTCCAGAAGAAATCAAACAAAAGGAATTTCCCGCTTCGTAAATGTCAGACGCCCAGCAGAACTCGAACAACCACGCTCGACGCCTGGGTTAGAATCCCAACGCCGACATAGGTGTCGATGGTTGTGGGGTGGCGTGATTCACCCACAACCAACCCAACTGGTCTAGGTTTAGTTCTAGTCGACACCGGGAGAATTTCTGAGGCGAAAAATCTCTGGGATCACGCATTCCATCGCATGAGGAAGTAAAGCCGTTGGCGTCGATCCGTTGAACAACGGGTCGTAAGTTAGAGTCCTGGGTGGAGTCGCCTCCACCAGTGGCGGATCCAGATCGACGGAAAATAAGCAAGAAAAAAAAAATCGATTGCTAAAATTCTGTACAAATCTGTATTGAAAATCAAAATTCTGTATTCTGTATCATTTCTGTATCGTGGTCAAAAAATCTGTATAATACAGAAAAATCTGTATACTTGGCAGTCCTGCATTAGATAAAAAAAAATGTACATAAAGAACGTTGCACGTATGAGGGTGGTACCGCAGACAGACGTCCAAGCTGAGTTGCAAACTTGTGTAAAGATTTTCGTAACCAGATAGCGCTACTAGTAATGCCAGCCTCATACACCAGCGAAAAAAAATGTATTGTAGCGATAAGGTCACCAGGCGGCGCTAGTATACAAGTGATTTATAACGCAATTCTCTTTGAAAATTTACACGGAATTTTCGATCAATTTTGTTTTTGCTTGGACGTCTGTCTGTGGTGGTACTGTACGATTATCATGAAAAGATACTCGCTATGCCAGTACCAGAGAGAACAAAGTATTCTCTCGACGAAAAAGCTGCCTTGAGAGGAGGTGTACTCCCTATACCTAATATCATCCTATATCGAATAGTTTAAAAATAAATATTCATTTTTCATGCATATGAAGTTGCATAGCCCCTGGTGGCCAGGTCGATGATTAGTTTTAAATGTCTTATAAATTTATTCTGGCAGCACCAACTTATCTATTATCTTGGTCATAAACGATAACAATATCCCTGTCTCTTTCTGCTGCACATATTTGTCGCTTCGCCTCACTTGTTTTTTCGGCTTTTCTGCGTGCTTCAGTCAGTTTATTTACTTTGTTATTAGTCTTGATTAAATTGAGATATAACATATTCTTATTCCTACATTGAAAGTGTTTGTTCGATATCTTCGATACGGTATGAAAATTCCGTGAGCTTAAGGTAAAGCAAACCATTATTTCTTTCAATTTGAAAACATTCCTTTTGTTAGCAGCGCTCAAAATGTCTTCGGGCAAAAATATTTGGCAGGCAGCGGCTACCGGCGATCCTATAGCTCTCCAAAAGTGCCTCCAACGGAAGTCAAACAAAAATAAGCTTATTAAAGTAAATAATTTTCGGGATAATCACAACTGGACATTGCTGCATCACGCAGTCACTAGCGGAAATGTAGAGTGCGTCGAACTACTGTTAACGCGCACGGATACTGATGTGACTGCTCGGTGTTTCGAAGGTCGGACGGCTTTGCTTTTGGCCTGCTTGAAAGATGCATCCTTGGAAATTGTGAATATGTTGTTAGCTAAGAATTCGTCAACTATCAATATCGGAAGTAACGAGCATGTGACACCTTTGCACGTTGCTGTTGAGCGGAAAAATCTTGAACTCGTAGAATGCCTTGTTGCCAAGGGGGCTAACGTGAACGCAGCAGATTTTGCCGGTGAAACGCCGCTACACGCAGCTGTAGAATTCGGCAATGTAGAAATTCTGATTCACTTACTTTTCACCGGACACGCTAATGCTACGCTTCGATCAGAAAATGATGTCGACCCATTAAGTCTACTGGCAGCGCGTGGCAATTATGAAACGACAACTAAAATCGCTTGTTTTAAAATACTGTTCAACTTCGTCTATACAAAGCAACAATATCAACAGAAATACCAGCTAGAAGATATATACGCGTTTGCACTGCTCAGTTACCGTTCCACATCACTGATTCCATATTTTGTAGAAACGGCGCTGGTTTGGGAGAGAGATGCAGATAAATGCCGCTTAGCCAGGCAGCTCTTGGAGGGTCCCAACGACCAATACCTCACCAGCCGCTTCAGCGATCGTGTCAATCGCAATTTGTATCAGTTCCTCGCCCTATTACTGGCTGATGATGACGGTATTCGACGACTCCAGGATGATTTTATGAATTATGAAGTCATTTACAGTCATTCGCTTGTACAAAATGAGCTAGCGGCACTATCAGTAGCGGCAATCCGTGAAAATGACGACGAAAAAAAGTTACGAATGCTGATGGAATATCTGGATTTTGTGAAACATTTGGCGTACTTTTTCTCTGATCATCTAGCAGAAACATTAGATATGATCAAAAATGCGTTAATAAATGACGAAGAGGATCAGAATGAAGCTGTGGATGCTGCCGAGCTGAATCGTTACGAAGCCGTCGTCAGCAAAATGATTAATATCACGTCGGTCGAAGCTGATGATATATTGATGACAATGGTTGCTTCCTCGCCGGATGATGTGCATTTACAGTGGAAATACTTGCAGCCGGTTGTGGCACATTGTACGGATGTGTTTATGAATGAACGAAGAATAACGGCGAATAACCTGCAGAAAGTTGTGTATTCTAAGTTGCTTCGAACGTACGGTACACTATCTCAAGTTCAGCGTTGCGAAGGGTTTATCTTTGAGGAATTTTCCCTCTTAAGGCAGGCACGGGATGCCGTCCGTAGGTTAATATGGGTCGCTATTGATGAAGATGAAAAAAAGCGAGATCTAATTTTCGCTCGTCGTGTAGAAGCTTTGGAAGTTCCGAAACATTTAGTTCAGTATTTACGGTACCTGTAATTTGATAAATATGTTTCGAATAAACATATCACAAATGATTTACACTACAACTAAATAAATATGGACTATTTAGCAGCGTTCAATCTGTTTCATGTTTTTACTTTGTCTATAATTCATTTTTGCCTTTTAACGTTTTTTTATTGATTTACCATGGTAAAGTTTCGGATTACTAACCTTGATCGTCGACACCAGTTCTGAGATATTCGAAGCTTTAATTGAAGCAAAATCAACTTTTCATGCTCATAAATAGTAGGTTATTAAAATAGTTTAGTTTAGATAATGTCACTAGCTAATAGAATTCACTTACACGTGATAAATTTTTTAAATGAAGCGAAATTACCCCCAACCACTCGAAAAGCAATGACACAGGTAATTGCCATTACAATGTAAGAGCTCGTCAGTGAAACGGAGAATAGTTCCTGTTTGTTCAGCAGTGTAATACAGGAAACAAACAAGTGACTTACGATTACGTATGCGATGTGGTAGTAATTCTTCAAATCACATGCACTAAAAAAGATTACACTCCAGAAGGTATGTAGTAATATCATACAGAGAGATTGGGCCGCACTAATGACGATGAAAATGTTTGAACCTGTTTTTAGACCCACGGTGGCGGGTCCCACTGAATCAGCGAGTATATTAACCAATGAAAACGCTCCACTGATAATCCCGAAGCCTAGGCCGGAAACGTACGAGAGAATGTGCTTGTAATCAGATATCCGTGCAATTTCAGTCACCTCCTGCAAACCTCGTTCCGTCTTTCGTAGAAGCTTGTACATAAGATATCGAAATCCTTCCTAGAAACGAGCAATTAGTTTTTTCAGTATACTTGGTATTAACATACTTACCTGTATGAATACTGAACATATCAGCCCAAATGCCAATACATCCCGTAACGGGTAAACAGCGAACCATATAGTGGAAGATAGCAGTAGTGAGACCAACCAAAAGAAGGCTGCTGCTATGAGGATTATTATGCGGATTGGATCATGAGCAATAGTTAGCGAGAACATTGCAAGAGGTGGCCCAAAAGCCAAGAAGGAACAACCGAAAAATTCAACCACAGTCATTGTTATATCTTCCCTGTACACAGTATAATTTGTTAAATTTAGATGAATCTGTGAATCAGAGCTTCCCAACCTTTACAACAAACTCAAAAGAAAACAAAATATAACACTGACATTTCTTTGCTTTCCTTTTGTTTTGACATTCGCAGAAAGAAGCCAAATTCGAAAGCAGTTTTTTACGACTGTTCGCCTCCTGTGGCAGGTATTGAAACTATATGCAAAATTATTCCTTTCATGCGATTAGGTGAAATATTCAAATTTGTTATAATGCATTGACTCTTGATTTTACACTAGCTCAAACTAAACTAAACATTCTTTTTATTTTTCTCCATATTGCAAATGAAATATTCAACTTGAAAGCCACATCCTTCAAAGTATTTCATTCCATTCAGGCCTTAAACGCGCCTTTGCTATTGAGCTGGGCTTGCATGTGACATATATTGCGGGCCCGGTTTCTTTTCGAATCCGCCGTTGCCCCATTGAGCCAACAATGGCCTGGTTTTGACCAATAAAATTATTATGGACGCTATACTTTTCTAACCCCTTACTGCCGGTACCCGCATAACTGTCCCATACTGATTTTGGTCACTTTTGAGTTCGGGAATCGACTTAATTGTTATCATATTTTCTGGAAAAAAAAAAATAAAATTGATACTTTTGTATGGAAAAAATACCAAGTTGTTTTTGTCCCATATTGAAAGTACCCGCATTACAGTCCCACTGCATAGTGGTAGAAACTGCAAACATATAATTTTGCTCCAGATTAGTGTATATCGGATTATTTGTGGCATTTAGAAGTATGTCATTTAATTAACTAGACTAGTGTTGTTTTTCTGTAGAACAATCTACGCAGCCGGTGATACTGCCGGTTGCTGATTGAATTTATATGTGATGGGACAAAATATGCGAGTACTTTTGAAATGTACCCGCATATTTTGTCATATTTTGTCTTTTTTTTTTTTTCAAGTTATATAACGTAAAACCAATTCCATCCATGTTTTTTTGTTCTCAACGATTAACTTGTGCTGCCATGAAACTGTTATGGTCATTGGTTCTGGATGTAATTGCTGGAAATCCGAAAATTCACGGATAATATTAAATCGCCGTTTTCTCAACATGTTGTTTTTCATTATGGGACAGTTATCCGGGTACCGGCAGCTTAGGTCAGTCACACTCTGTTACTGCTTATGCTACCTACTGCATAGTCGAATCAACTACACCGGAGAAAAATAGGGAGAATTGGATCGCAGCCTCAAAGCATGCTAATATATGTTATTTGACCAAAATTCACAATTTGGTTTGAAGCGGAGAGTAAAGAACAAAATTTCTAAATAGAATGATACAAAAATAAACAAGTAGTTTTAGTTTTAACATTTATTTGTATTTTTTGTTTTGGAATTGTGTAACCTATCATTTTTTATGTAAACTATGCGCCGCTTTTTCGGTTGAATCCGATTCGATTTAGCCGACCGTCTATTTGGATTATGCTAGCGTATTCAAAAATACCATCGCTGCTAGAAAAACCAAGATTTCGAACTCGCCATTGTATCGGATCCTTCCGCTGTAGACATCTTTTAGTAGATCTGTGGGGATAATTTTAAATAAACTCAATAAATAAATTTGGATAAAGACCGCAAAGCTTTAACACGAATGATTTGACTCAGATAGGGGTGAAAGACCAATTTCAATGCATCTTTGTGATGCGAGTTAGAAGTTATCATTCAAAGCATTGTCAAATGAACTATGCGTCATCATTTAACTGATAGCAATTTACGTTGTTCAATCCTGTATAAAAATCTATAAAAACCAACCTTATAGTCCGATTGAACTTATTGTATCAACGAAAATACATAGTTCTGGGCACACAAAGCGAAGAAACAATATCTGAAAAAGAATTAAATAATAGTCCATAAAATAACGATAGAGCATACATAAAATTGATTACAAGAGACGAAATTCAGGTAGGGGTGAAAGACCAATTTCATAGATAGTTAAGATTAGTTATCATTCTGCAAGTCAAATGAACTATGCGTCATCATAGAAGCAAGATTCACTATGTTGGTATAGGGCTTCGATATTTACCTTCAAGCTTCAAGGTACTGGAGGATGTGGATTTTGCCGGGAATCTGAGAACAAATCATAACAGTTATGTTTTTGTTTCAAAAACAATGAAAGATTTACAATATTTCTGATATCGTCAGAATCCTTTTGGTTTAAAATGTTAAATGTGTGTAATCGATCAGCGATTCTCAGAAACATTTTATCATCATAATAAACTAATTTTCATTTCAATAGGTTGCCATCACTTACCTTCAGCTGACTATGTGAATGCATAATTGTAAGCTCACATCTGAAAATATAAAATAAGAATTTACTGTAAAATTGTTTATATGATAGGAAGTCAAGCATATATTATTAATTATTTTCAGTTGGCCGTTCTTATATATATAATCAAAATTTAGATTCATCTTTATAAAAGAACAATCATCATAACATTATAAAAATTAGGTAACTTTAACTGACGATTCTTACCTCACTTATTCTGCGGCTTCCGGAATTTCCCTTGTACGAAGATTCTCGCTACATCAATATTTTCCTTCGGATTAACTGTTCTCCGTTGAATGTAACTTTTGATGACAACATCGAAGCCAGCATCTTGAAAGAGTCTGCCGACTTCTTCATCCGCGAAATAGTAGCTCCTAGTTCCGTCTTGTCGCATGTAAAAATTCTCCGATATTTTGTTACCGGGTTTGAATCTTAGCTGTGCCATGTCGTAAAGCCCGTAATCTCGAAACAAAACCATGCCACCCGGTTTCATTAGTCGGAAAATATTTTCCACAACCGAGTGAAATTTTCTCGGATGAATTGCCGATAAAACGAAAACTAGCGTCGCTATGTCTAAGCTAGCATCCGGAAGCGTTTTGAATATTTCATCGCTGGTGATGTCGCACGGAAATGCTTTCATATACTGTTCGTCGTAGAGGTTATGTTTTTTGACCAAGTCAATAGCACGTGGCGAAAGATCACAGGCATAGATGAAGAAATTCCGATCGCCATCTTCCATTAGCGGAAAAATTAAATTTCCAACGCCGCAACCGATTTCAAGCAGTGTTTTCACATCTCGTTCAGACGATTCGCTAGTAGCATCCGCCAGAAGTTCCTCAAACTCACGTGTTGTCCAATGACGATCTTTGAAGAATCGATCCTCATTTCGTTTGTAAAATAAATCCCAATGCTTACGTGCTTCCTGTTCCAGTTTGAGAGCCTGGAATTCCGACACCATACGCTTGTTTTGTTCTTCAAGACGCGTTTTTTCATCCTGTGTGAGAACTTTCACCACATTACATTCCACGTCACCGAGATTGTATGCTCCGGGTCTTTTGGAGTGAGGTTGCAGTTCCTGCTCCATAACTACTGCTTGGACTGAATATTTCTATATTGCGGGCCTTGTTAACCCGGAACTGTGGATATCACCGTTCCATTATTTAAAGTACCAAAGCTTGGCTTTTAGCACGATGTAATCGACGGAAATAAAAAGTTACTTCTTAACGTAGCGACGATCAAAAACGAAATGGACGAGTTTAATTTCTGTTCGAAGCGCAACGCGGGCGTAAATGAAAAATGAAGTTAACAAAACTGTCAAAACTGAACACCGGCGAAATTTTGTTACAGCGGCAGATGCGGTAGATGTGATGAATGTCATGATGATAGAAACAGGCAATGAGCATAAAAGAGAGGTGAGGAGGAGAGTGCATTTTCCTAGTATTAGTAAATGCTTCAAATGTAAACAACTAGACGAACTCAATGGTAAACTCAAATAGCTACGTCACTATTTGGCATCATCTCTGGGCAGGAGGGGGCAAGCAGAGGGGCGCGTGCAAGTGTTAGTAGGTTTTCTCCTCACCTCTCTTTTATACTCATTGAGAAACAGGGGACCGTTAGGGGCAATGAGGTATACAAGGTATACAAAGGTGAGGAAGAAGAAGACATTTGTCTGTAAGAGCAAGCCCACCAGTGGCTAAATTGAAGTTTCTAAAGCTAGTTTGGCAACTCCCACCATAACGCGGCAACCGCACCGGGCGTTGCTATGTTGGTTTGGGAAATAGCAATCCCCACCTCGGGTAGTAGCGAGTTATTAAATTTGGCATCGCGATAGCAACGTTGCTAATTGATGAAATGTCAAACTGTTGTTTTTTTGTGCTCGATAGTGAATGTTCGTAATAATCTTACGAAGATGATGAGTGTTTCGAATGCGGACTCAATTGGTCGGCCACGGAAGACGAGATGTTTTGCCTCGCTTGTCGTAGAATGCAAGTGTCGGCGTGAACTACTACTCAATTTTGTTTCTGATTGAGCTGAATTTTTGCACAGGGTGTTTTTTCGGGCAGGTGAACATTTTGTATAGGTTTTTATTGGAATGACCATTTTGGTTGGCATTTTGGTGTGCAACCTACACGATGCGGAAAGCGCAAATCCTCACAAGATTGGCCAATATTATTCAATATACCTGGAAGGTTTAAGCAAATCTGCTCGGGAGTATTACCAACTATTTTCCCGTTTAGTTCGGTCGTTGTATGAAAAACCATTTTTCTCCTTTACTGCTGTTTCAATCTTCAAAAACAACCTGAGATGCGTTCGAAAGCGGCGTTGGAAATGGTCATCTGTATTGACGGGTGTTTCCCATAAAAATATTGTTAAAACGCTGGATGGCACCTTCCTCCGTATGGCGGTCAATGTTTGGCTATTTACTAGGCTGAGAGCCACCCCGAATCATTCCAAAAACCATATTCTTAATCGCGTATAAGGAAATTTGTTTTGCGAAATCACTTTCTTCATCACTAGAATCAACCAAATACTCGAAAACAATTTCCGCGTTCTATATTCAAGTTTTTTTTTGGTGGCAAATTTTCAAATATTAATAGCAAACTGTGGGAACCAAGACATCATAGAATACAGAATACAACTAATGAAAGTTCGCCAGCTTTCAGTAGAATAGTCGTTTAAGCCAACGTTGCGGGACGTGCCCAGTTTTACGAAATTACTTTAAATAAACATGTAAGGATGAAAAAATCCATGTACGCACAAGTAAAAAAACCTGCAAAAGAATTATGCTATCGATAGCTTGGGAAAACGGAAACAAAGTTGCGTGAAATGGAGGGAACATTTTATGAAGCAGAAAGAACGTAGATCATTCCGGAAAAGATTGACTGACGGATAGGTTGGTTATTACTAGATACGCAAAAAATATGCGAAATACATCACAAACAAACATTTTGCCAACGCTGGCTAGTGACAGTCTTTAGAAATTGGCAACTGCCGGTGTGAAAAAGAGATAGTGGAATTGGTAATCCCCATTAGCAACGACCGGTGCGAAAATCGGTTTCTATCCAAAATAGCAACGGCCAGCGTTGTGAAAATAGCAACTCAAATGGTAACTCACCGGTGCGCTTGCTCTAAGTAACGAAAAAGAGGTAAACAGAAGCACGTGTTGGGGTCGTGACGTAGATATCCAAAAACACTAAAATGCCATTTAGAATTCTCGACTACTTTGTGATAAGGTCGTATGTCTAAACGTAAACAAAACGAGTGAGAGATGATTTGTGCTTGTGAAGTACAAGGTACTCTCACTCGTTTTGTTTACGTTTAGACATACGACCTTATCACAAAGTAGTCGAGAATTGTGTTCCGCATTGTTTAACGACGCAGGTAGGCGTTTTCAGCCGTAAACTGTCATAACTTGTCAAAATTTCTTGAAAAAAATGTACCGAACATTGATTTTTGGGCATTGTTTTTTGACTTCTACGTCATCACTGTTAACAAAAAAGAAGCCCTTCAAACCCGAGACTCAAACCATCTCCGTACCTTTCTATATTCCACTAGCTGACCCGGCAAACTTCGTCCCGCCTATTTTAGTGTTTAATTTAATAATTTTAAACATTTCAAATTCATTGATTCCTTGCGATTGGATTATATCGGTTAAAAAATGATTGGATTTATCGGAATGACAACATCCTCGACTTTTGGCTTTTGTACATGATCTCTATTCCGGATATTTATTGGGTGCATTTCAGTTATTTTCGTTGTTTTCCAGAAACTGAAAGTGATCATCTTCTAATTCAAAATGGTATCCAGGGTCAATGCTTCTCTACATCATTTCCATATGTAGTAGTATTCGGTTATTTTCGGCTGTTTATTTATAGCTTCTTGCATCATTCTGGGTCCGGTGATACTCATATTGGGTGGTATTTGGTCCTTTGGGCTATTTTTCAGAAACCGGAAGTCGCCATCTTGGATTTCAAAATGGCATTAGGAGACAATTTTTGGCCTCTGAGCGTCAATCTGGTTGAAGAAACACTCATATTGTGTGGTATTTGGTAATTTTCGGCTGTTTTCCAGACACCGGAAGTCGCCTTCTTACAATTCAAAATGTTGTCTGAGGTTGATAGGTCGATTTGTGGCTTCAGTGCATCATAACAATCCCGGAAATACCCATATTGGGTGGTATTTGGTCATTTTCGGCTGTTTTTCAGAAACCGGAAGTCGCCATCTTGGATTTAAAAATGGCATTTGTAAACAATTTCTGGCCTCTGAGCGTCAATCTGGTTAAAGGAACACTCATATTGGGTGGTATTTGGTCATTTGACACTGTTTTTCAGAAACCGTAAGTCGCCATCTTGGATTTCAAAATGGCATTAGGAGACAACTTTTGGCCTCTGGGCGTCAATCTGGTTGGAAAAACACTTACATTGGGTGGTATTTGGTCATTTTCGGCTGTTTTCCAGACACCGGAGGTCGCCATCTTACAATTCAAAATGTTGTCTGAGGTCGATTTGTGGCTTCAGTGCATCATAACAATTCCGGAAATACCCATGTTGGGTGGTATTTGGTCATTTGCCGCTATTTTTCAGAAACGGGAAGTCGCCATCTTGGATTTCGAAATGGTATTTGGAGACATGCCAGAAGAAGGAAGGGTGTCGAAACATTATGGACATGTTTGTTACACCTAAAAACATTCACCTGCCAAATTTGGTTATATTCGCTTGATTGGTTCTCGAGCTGTGCGAAATTTGAGTTACATTTGTATGGGACCCCTCGAACTGGTTTGGACTGGGCTGGACATAATGGTTTGACACCCCTCCCTTGTATGGGAGGGGTGTCAAACCATTATGGATATATTCATTACCCCTAAAAACAATCACCTGCCAAATTTGGTTCCATTTAGTTGGTTAGTTCACGAGATAAGCAGAAATTTGTGTTTCTTTTGTTATGAACCCTTCCCTCACAGAAGAGGGAGGGGAGTCGACCACTATGGACATACTTGTTACCTCTAAAACCATTCACATAACAAATTTGGTTGTATTTGGTTGATTGGTTCTCGAGCTGTGCGAAATTCGTGTTTCATTTGTATGGGGCCCCTCCCTTGTAGAAGAGGGAGGGGTGACAAACCATTAAAGATATATTTGCTACCCCTAAAACCATCCACCTAACAAATTTGGTTCTATTTACTTGGTTAGTTCTCGAGATGTGCAGAAATTTGTGTTTCATTTGTATGAGACCCCTCCCTTCCAGAAGAGGGAAGGGTGTCAAATCAACATGGACATATTTGCTACTTCTAAAAACATCCACATACCGAATTTGGATCCATTTGCTTGGTTAGTTTTCGAGATGTGCAGAAATTTGTGTTTCACTTGTATGGGACCCCTCCCTTCCAGAGGAGGGAAGGGTGTCAAAACAACATGGACACATTTATTGCTTCTAAAAACATCCACATGCCAAATTTGATTTATTTGCTTGGTTAGTTTTCGAGATGTGCAGAAATTTGTGTTTCATTTGTATGGGACCCCTCCCTTCCAGAAGAGGGAAGGGTGACGAGTCAACATGTACATATTTGTTACTCCTAAAAACATCTTCATGCCAAATTTGGTTTCATTTGCTTGGTTAGTTTTCGAGATGTGCAGAAATTTGTGTTTCATTTGTATGGGACCCCTCCCTTCCAGAAGAGGGAGGGGTCTCAAACTATCTTAGTCACCTTTCTCGGCCTCTAAAACCCCTGTATACAAAATTTCACGCCGATCGGTTCAGTAGTTTTCAAGCCTATATGGAACAGACAGACAGATAGACAGACAGATAGACAGACAGACAGACAGACAGACAGACAGAGCTGCATTTTTATATGTATAGATTGCGTTAGAGGCATTCGCCCTGACGGAGTTACGGTGCTGCCACCTTCAAATTGTTCACTCTATGAGTGCAGAGGATGGGAATTTCTTCAAAAGTGAATGTGATAGCAAACATTTTAATATTTTTCCCTAAAATTCGCATACGGGCAGTTCAATGTGTGTGAAGGAGATGATGTAATTCCGTCAGGACGAATAGGTGTGTAGGGTGTGTGTAGTACTGTAACCATTCGTCCTGACGGAATTACATCATCTCCTTCACACACATTGAACTGCCCGTATGCGAATTTTAGGGAAAAATATTAAAATGTTTGCTATCACATTCACTTTTGAAGAAATTCCCATCCTCTGCACTCATAGAGTGAACAAGTTGAAGGTGGCAGCATCGTAACTCCGTCAAAGCGAATACACGAAAGAAATCAATATCAATTTATTTTGGTATCTCGTATAGAGTTCTCCAAGCGAAAATACACGAACACTACGACACGGCCCGCTTTACACTGTAGTTTAAAAATAGTTTATTTGACACGGCACGATACAAATTATGTTTAACTGAGCCAAGTACAGGTTTTTTTATTTCTAAGTTAGCAGGGAAAAGAGGGAGGCCCATTTTTTATATCTCGCGGCCGACTACGAGCTAGTGGGGATTTAAGGTGAGAGGAGGGGAGTTACAATTTTGATTTTAACTATATTGAGTTACAGGATTCATTTATTTGTACATGGCTAAGCAGTGATGTTCCATTTGAGCAGTTTTGGTCTGAGGTGTCTGCGTGAACATGAAGGAGCCGAGTCTTCATTTTAGTGTCTCCACCATGGTGTATCATTTTCATTCATTTTATGACGGGAATTGTAATCTAGCAAATAGATAAAAGAAATCAAATTTTAATTCCAGCGTTTTTTATAAACCCGTATAGCTGTGTCATGTACTGGAGATCACCGCTCCCCAGAATGTCTCTAACGGGTACGTTCGGTTGTTTTCCTCGGGCCCGAAGGGAATCCATAAGCTCGGACCTAACACCACAGTATTCGGTACACGACCAAACAACATGCTCGATGTCATGGTAGCCATCGCCACAAACGCAGTGATTACTGTCTACAAGCCCTATACGAAAGAGATTCGTGTTTAACGTGTAGTGATTGGACATAAGTCTGGACATCACGCGAATGAAGTCCCGACCTACATCCAACCCCTTGAACCATGCTTTCGTCGATACCTTAGGAAAAATGGAATGTAGCCACCGTCCCAGTTCATCTGAGTTCCATGATGATTGCCAACTGTTGAGTGTTCTCTGACGCAAAATGCTATAAAATTCATCATAAGCAATTGGTCTTACATAAATATCGCCATCAATAGCACCCACCTTAGCTAAAGCGTCAGCCTTTTCATTGCCCGGAATGGAACAATGAGAAGGGACCCACGCTAAGGTAACCCGGTAATTTTTATCTGTTAAAGCACTTAAAAACCGCCGTATTTTCCCCAGGAAATACGGGGTGTGCTTCACAGTCTTCATCGATCGCAGAGCCTCAATGGCACTGAGACTGTCTGTGAAGATGAAGTAGTGGTCTATGGGCAGGGTTTCGATGATCCCAAGAGAGTACTGAATAGCAGCAAGTTCTGCGACGTACACGGAAGCAGGAGCATCGAGTTTGTAGGAGGCGGTAAAGTTTTCGTGGAAAACACCGAAGCCAGTGGACTCATCTAGATTAGATCCGTCAGTGTAAAACCTTTTATCACAACTAACATGTTCAAACTTATTGGAAAAAATCTTAGGGATCTCTTGGGGTCGCAATTGATCCGGGATACCAGAAATGTCTTGTTTCATGGTGGTGTCGAAGAATATAGCATTATTAGAAGTATCTAAAAGTGCGACATTGGAGAAATCGTATGAAGAAGGATTAATATCTTGAGCCATATAGTCAAAATATAAAGTCATAAATCTGGATTGAGATTGAAGGTCGACCAACCTCTCGAAATTTTCAATTACTAATGGGTTCATAACTGTGCATCGAATTAGTAACCGGTAAGAGAGATTCCAAAAACGATGTTTCAACGGAAGAATACCCGCTAGCACTTCAAGACTCATCGTATGGGTCGACTGCATGCAACCCAGGGCAATACGCAAACAACGATATTGTATTCTCTCTAATTTTATAATGTGCGTGTTCGCGGCGGAACGAAAGCAGAAACAGCCGTACTCAAGAACTGACAATATCGTTGTTTGGTATAACCTTAGAAGGTCTCCTGGGTGAGCACCCCACCAAGTTCCGGTAATCGTACGAAGAAAATTAATCCTCTGTTGGCATTTTTGTGTCAGATACCTAATATGACAAGCCCAGGTGCATTTAGAGTCGAACCAGACCCCGAGATATTTAGCGACTAAAACCTTAGAGATCGTTTTACCCGTTAGTAGGAGCTGCAGCTGAGCTGGGTTATGCTTTCTAGAAAAAACGACCAGCTCAGTTTTCTCCGGAGAGAATTCGATACCCAGCTTAAGAGCCCATTCAGACAAATTGTCTAAGGTATCTTGCAATGGTCCTTGCAGATCGCTAGCCTCGCTACCAGTAATGGATACAACGCTATTGTTATTCGCGTTACGCGGCCTCCCCGGGCGAAGGTACGGGTTAACAAGGCTTTGTCACCGAACGACAGTTAAATACGCGAGCGGAACCGATAATCAAGGCGGACCAAGACTCCTGTTAGCAACGACTACCTGGCCTTTCCCGTTTCCTGCTAGTTGCCTTACTACAGCGAAGGCCTATGCGTCTGGAAGGGGGAAATAGGTTACGTTCTAAAGGATTTTCTGTATACCAGTAAGGATCACTCTGGCCTGATTAAGTCTTCTAGCTAGTGTCCTCGCTAATGTGGAGGTCTATGCTTCTTGAAGAGAAATCAAAGAGTAATCACTTACTAATATAGGAAGGTTCGGTCCGTCCAATGAAACGACCAAATTCAGACTAACCATAAACTTCGATTTTATTCAATCAAAATTTCCTTATATACTAAATTTACGCTTACAATTCAATATTTACAAATCAATGTATAATACAGTCTTTAAAGTACGGCAGCGCGAGCCACCTGCCTCAAAACGCTGACCCTACGTAATTACTATTTTGTTGCCAATCGTTCTACCTGTGAGTGCATGGCTACTACATGCTACCTGCGGGAGCATTCGATTGAAATTTGATCTTCTGTTTATTTACGTTTTGAGTTTATTGGCGCTGCTCGCGCGGGTTATGGAATTTAATTTTATCGCGGCAGTAACATTCCGGCCCCCGTAACTGAAAAGTTACGCCACCTTATCATCTGTCGTGATAAATATTATAATGCATCTTCATTTATTCTTATAATTGGTTTTGGCCATGGTTTATTTTTTCTGGGTTGAGGTAGTGGATATTGCGATAAGTTAATTTGTTGTCTCCTGGTTTTCTGTTGTTGCAATATATAATATAGAACAGTAACAATTATAGCTAAAAGAATTGTTGTTAGAACAATGATAATTAAAGTAAGCAAATGATGATTGCTTATCGGTTGGATTTTGCCGCTTGATGTGGCTGTAATGTCATCGGTTATGTCTGTATATGCGGCTGTTTGTTTTTCATCTATTTCGTGTGGAATTTCATTTTTAACTTTGAAAAAAATCTTCCTACTTTTTGATTCTCTAGTATTGCTTGAGTATGTTACACTGTTTTTTGAACGAATTTCGCATTCGGGTTCCATATAAATTATTGCTGCGTAATGTGGTGGTGTTGTGGTTGTTTGACCACAATGTATAATTATTTCTCGTGGATTCTGGGCATAATATAATACTACATTAGGATCAGACAATGTTATAATTTCAAAGTAATCGATTTCAAGTTGTTTAATTTTACACATTTCTCGTGGTAGTTTATGCAGCATGGCAGCTACAATGCAATCTGGTTCCGTAAGGAAAGTATTTTGATGAGTCATATAATAACTTTCATTAAGTTTAGTTACATCTTTAGAAATATAAAAGTATTGTTCTTGGTGATTGATTGCTATAAATGAATTATTTATCGTTATGATGGATCTGTTGTAAACTATAGGGATTGGAATAATTCTGAATAGTTCGAATTTCTCTCTATTTATAATGATTGTTTTCATCATTATGTGAAGTGCATCTTTTTTCAAGGTGATTTCATAATGGCTTGCAAATTGTTCTTTTGGAACCATACAATCTTGTGGGATTTTCTCTTCTATTTTGACAAGTATTTGTAGCCTCTCTGTTTCTGGAATAGGATTTCGTTGAACTAATTTATACTTATTTAAAGTGCTTTCGGTAATTTGTCGAACGAGCACTATGGTTTCCAATAACTTTTTTACTGCAATATCAGCTCTTTTTGAATTATATTGGTTTGTTAAATGATCTAACTCTCCCTGAATACTAAGAATTTTTTTGCTGAGTTGTGTTTTCAAAGTGTTTGTTTTTTCGTCTAATGTATTAATGAGATTAGATAACTGATGTAACTTTAGGTTATCTTCATGACGTATTATTTGTAGTTGGTCTTCTAAATCGTCACCTCCGAATACTAAATCTTTCAAAAACCCAAACATGCCTTTGCTGCGTTTCATTCTTTTCATTTTTTCTTGAAACATTGTTTGTATTTCTTCGATGGCAACTACACATTGTTGCTCTACTGCTATTGCTGATTCGATAATGATGTCGTCTTTAATTATTCTTGATATTTTACTTAATGCATTTCCTAAATTTGTTTGCATGGCTTTAATGTGTCTCATATCTTCTAGAGGTTTAATGTTTGTTTCTATTTCTGAGGTCCATAGTCCCCTTTGTACAATACACGTTCCTTCATGGTGAAATATGAGACCGTCCTTGTTGATCGGTTGAATTCTTAGGGGTGTTGCTGGAGATATGATTGATAACAACGTGGTGCTGAGTAGAAGTGCCTTAACCCAACTGCATGGTTTGATCCGCTTACTTCGTTTTGGTGTAGTTCGGGGTGGATGTTTCTTTAGATGTTGGTCTCTTAGTTCCTTAATTTTGTCAATATCCAGTTTATTTCTTTTTCCCCAGTTAGAGAAATTTTCGTCCTCTAGTTTACGTTTCGTATTGATGACCTTGTCGTTGTTTGGATTGGAGTCGTTGCTTTTGTTGTTGTTGATTACGTTGTCCTTGCTGCTAACGTCGTTGTGTATGATCATGACGTGTTCCTCCGGCATGTTCTTTGATGTGAGATGTTGAGCGTCTTCTGGTTTCTCCTTCTGTGTAACGTCGAGAACCGCTATTTTCGTCGCTGCTCTTTTTATAATGCCCTTTTCCGTTTGTATGTCAGCCTTTCTGACTTGTCCATCTTTATCGGGGTATGTTTTTATTATACGCCCCTTCAACCATCTTCCAGCTGGTACGTTGTCGTCTGTGATGATGACGATATCGTTTTCTTCAAGTGGAATGATCTCCTCGGTCCATTTGTTTCTTTTTATTAATGTTGGGAGGTATTCTGTTTTCCAACGATCCCAAAAGAGTTGTCCGTAGTGTTGCGCTAGCTTCCATTGTTCTTTATTAAATCCATCTACTGTTGGTGCAATTGGGGATACATGTTCTCCTGCTCGTCCGATCAACATGTGAAACGGTGTTAGAACTTCATCGTCGAACGTTTCGAGCGGTATATGAGTAAGCGGTCTGGAATTTAGCAAAAACTCTGCCTGGATGAGGCCGGCTCTTAGTAGTTCTGGTGTAGGCCTTTTACAACTCTTAAACATATTTTTCAAGGAAGTCTTTATGATTTTTATTGAACGTTCCCATGCACCGCCGAAATGTGGTGCTGCGGGTGGGTTAAATGACCATTGTATTTCGAGTGCTGCCGATTGTCCTTTCTCCATCGTGGTGTTTATCTTATTCGCCCATGCTTGTAGCTCTTTTATTTCATTCCAGGCACCTATAAAGTTTGTGCCGTTATCGCTGTACATATGGGACACCTTTCCTCTTCTGTTTTGAAAGTTTTTGAAACATGTTAGGAAACTGTCGGTATCTAATTTTTCGGCCATTTCAATGTGTGCTGCTCGGCTCGACAAGCAGGTGAACAATACTCCCCAGCGCCTTTCTATGGATCTATGGACTCTTACTTCGAATGGGCCGAAGTAATCCACATCTGTATGTGTGAACGCATGTAAATATGGTTTTGCTCTAAAGTCGGGTAGCGCCGCCATCAGTGGTGGATTAGGTTTCGTTCTCCAGATGATGCATTGTTGGCAGTGTGTTTTAACATTTTTCAGCACGGCGCGTACTGCTAGAATCCAATATTTGGTTTGAAGTGCCCCGATTACTGTTTCATCTCCGTGGTGAAGGTATTTTTCGTGGTATGATCTCACAAGGAGATGGGTAATGTGGTGTTTTTGAGGAAGGATTATTAACTGTCTGGCCGAGTTTTTCAATGCGGCTAAGTTTTCTAACCGTCCTCTGCTACGCATGACGCCATTCTCGTCCAGCACTGGTCGCAGGCTTGATAAAGGACCTTGCTTGGTTAATTGTTTATTTTTAATTAGGTCCATCATTTCGACAGGAAATGCTTCCCATTGTGCCTTTTTGTAAAGCGTATTTTCGACGATGTCTCGATCATTTCTGTTTATAGCTTTTATGAAATGTTTCCTTTCTGCGATCCAATTGACAAATTTCTTTAGTATACATAGGTGTTGAACTAGTTTCCAGTAATTTGAGTAGCGGTTTTCTCGTATGAAATCATATTGCTGTATTTCTGTTGTTATATGTAGTGCTAATATATCCTTAGATTCTTCTGAGGTTTCTTCAATTGGTTTTTGCGTAGGCCAGTTGTTTTCCTGAAGATGCAGGAATCCAGGTCCATTTATCCAAATAGATTTTCTTTTCACTTCCTTCGTTGCTTCGTCAGCTGGGTTTTGCAGCGATGGGACCCAACGCCACTGTTGTACGGTTGTTGTGTCTAAAATTTCTCCTATGCGGTGAGCCACGAAAGGCTTATATTTACGATGATCAGATCGAATCCATGCTAAGACTGTTTGCGAGTCAGACCAATATATTTTTTTTGATATTGTCGGACGTATTTCATTTACTATTGTTTCTGCTAGCCGGGAGCCTAGCACAGCTGCTTGCAACTCTAATCGTGGTATTGAAAGTGTTTTAATAGGTGCTACTCTCGATTTAGCTGCCACAAGGCTAACGGTATTTCCGCATTTTATGTCAATTACTGCGGCAAACGCATTTTCACTTGAATCTACGAAAGTGTGAAGTTCTAGAGGTACTCCGATTTTTATGTGAAGACTTCTTGGGATTTTTAGATTTCCCATCAGTTTTAACGTACTGATCCAATTTCGCCATCGGGGCAGAATGCGTGACGTGATTGTGTCGTCCCATTCCATCGATTCCTTATGTAATTCTTGGAGGATTATTTTTCCTTCTATAATTTTGTGCGATATTAATCCGAGCGGGTCATAGATACTCATCACGAATGATAGTACTTCTCTTTTTGTCGGTGTGTTTAACGTTTTTAATGCTTCTGCATTTAGTTTATCCAACCTTAGTTGGTAACTAAAATAATCGTGTTGTGTATTCCAGTGTAGCCCTAGGACCCTTTCTACGTGAGACTCTTTGTCAGTTATATCTTTCTTGTTTGAATCCATTAACCGGTTTTCGGGGAGTGAGTGAAGTAACTCGCGTTTGTTTGATATGAAGTTTCTTATGAAGAAACCTCCCTTTTCGTGAATTGTTATAACATCGTTGACTGTCTGAACTGCTTCATCTTGGGTGTGGAAGCTGTCTAGGTAATCGTCGACGTAGTGTTGTTTTACTATAGCGGTTGCTGCGGCGGGATGAGTTTTTTCGAATTTTCTCGCATTAAAATTTTTTACTATTTGAGCGCAGGCCGGTGAACAGGTGGCGCCAAATATCATGACCATCATGACGTATACTTCTGGTGGTTTTGATGTATCACAATCTCTCCATAAGAAGCGTAGTACGTGCTGATCTTCTGGACGAATTCTTACTTGATGAAACATTTCCTGGATGTCACCGCTTATCGCTATGTTTCCTTCTCTAAAACGTAGTAATATTCCGAAGATCGATGTTGTGGCGTCCGGCTCCGGTAAAAGGGTTGAGTTTAATGAGACACCCTTAACTTCTGCTTTGGCGTCAAACACTAATCTTGGTTTGTTCTTGTTTTGATTTATGACGATAAAGTGTGGTAGATAGTAAACTTTGTTTGTAGGTGTAAGTAATTCTGCTGGTGTTAATTTTCTGGCATATCCTTTCGCAACGTACTCTTTAAAGTTAAGTATGGCCCATTGCTTGAGTTTCTCATTTTTCGCAAGCATTTTCTCTGACAGAGTTAATCGTCTTAAGGCGTTTTGGTAAGTGTCAGGGAATTTGACATCGTCCTGTCTGAACAGCATTCCAATTTCATATCTATTCCCTAGATATTTCAGTGTGTCGTTGATTATTTCTTCAACTCTTTTGTCCTCCTTACCCTTTGGCAGACTTTCGACTGTTTTGACTCCAAAATCTTCTGTGCTGAGATACCGCATCATCATGTTTCGCATCTCGTCATTTTCCTGTATTGCCATGACATAGTCTTGTGCGATATTCAACTTGAGGTTACCAAAGAGAAACCATCCTAGTTTGGTTCTCATAGCCATAGGAGAATTCTCGTCTAACATTCTTCTGTCCATAGGCATTAGTAGATGCGCGTTGTCGAGACCAATTAGTATTGATGGTCGTGCTACCGTATAGCTTTCAATGGGTAAGTCTTTCAGATGATCGTATTGTTTTTTCATAGCATCCATGTCTAGAGATTGAATTGGTAGCTGGAGGTTGTCAATTGTTCTTACGCCCTTCAGGATAAATGGTTTCTTTGAAGGTCCGACGAGTGTAACTTGTACCTGCCTGCTGTTCGATTGCTTGGTGACGTTTTGCGTCCAGGTGAGTTTGAGAAGATTCGAGCGTCCCTTTAGGCCGAGATCATCAGCAATTTGTTCCTCGATTAAAGTTAGTGATGAGCCGGCGTCTAAGAAAGCAAACGTATTTACTTCCTTTCCCTTGTTTCTAAGTGTTATGGGAATAATTTGGAAATAAATATTATTTCTGAATGTTTGATGGTGATTTGTAGTTCCAGAGTTAGAAGATGAAGCGTTTTCTGTGGTTACAAGCTTTTCTACGATTTCTTCTTTCGGCGTCGTCATCATTTTGTTGGCCTTGTCTACGTTTTTCTTATTTCTCGGATGTAGCCATCTACTATGTTTTTCCTGGCATTTATCGATGTCACATGTTCTAGCACGTTCGCAATCTTTCATTAGATGGTTTGCTCCTAGACACCCAAAGCAAAGTCGTTTTTGTGTAACAATTTTTCTCCTTGCTTCCGTGTTCATTTTTTTGAATGTATCACATTCATAGACTTTGTGGTCCTTTTCGCAAAATGGACATTTGTTGTAGAACTTTTTCCGGTTATCTTGGTGAATGTTTACTCTTGACTTCCTTTCAGAGTTCTCGATCGAAGGGTTAACCATCCTCTGAATTTTGGCGAGTGGTTTTATCAATTCATTCAGTATTTTTAAATCTGGACAATGAATGTTTTCTTTGCTCAATTCTTCAGCCCACTTTATTTGAATATTATAGGGCAATTTCTTTACTATAGTATCGACCAAACGAGGGTCGTTCAGATATTGAGCACAATTGATTACATTTATTGTACTCACGAGATTATCCAGTGCATCTGCTATTTCTAATAATGCACTTTTATTCTCCTTACGAATTTTTATTAGTTCGTGGAGAAGTTCGTTATAAATCGCTTCTGGTCGACCGTATGTTTCTTCTAGTCTTTCGATTATTTTCTTGACATTCTCCGGGTCGATCAGCAGTTGACTCACAGTTTTTGCGGCATTTCCACGCAGAACCTTCTGCAGCCGGTTTAAGTTTTCAAGATTAGTAAAAGCTCCTGCTTTTGTGGTTTCTTCGTATGTTTTCTTAAATTTTGGCCAATCTTTTGGCGCGCCATCAAACCTAGGCAAGTCAGCCAGAGCTTGCCTTTTCAGGTAGATTGTCCAATCTTCGTTTTGATTGGGTTGGGCCAGACTGATATCTGGAGTTGGTTCGGGTTTAACTTGGAGCTGCTTAACGAGAGCCTCCATAGTTTTCTGATGAATACGCAATATTTCTTCGGTTGTTGTCGTTCTTTCCGACGATGGTGTTCGTTTGCCTTTGGCTTGGGCTTCCAATTTCTTAAGTTTTTCTTCCATCTTTTGCTGATTTTCTGCAATCTCGTAGCATTTTTGGCATGTCCAGTAGTCCTCACTTCTCGGTGGGTCCTTCAGTCCCACACATGCCAAGTGGAACCAACGGTCACATTCGCAGCATTCCACAAGTACACCTTTCTCGTCGGATTCGATGCACATCCGACAGTGCCCATTCGGGTTATCCACAAACTTAACCATTTTGTTAATGTTAGGTTTTATTTCAAGTGTCCGTCACACTACCGATACCGCGCACGATCGAGTTAATAGAGTTTGAGTTCACTTGCTCCTCTCTGGAGCCACCATATGTTATTCGCGTTACGCGGCCTCCCCGGGCGAAGGTACGGGTTAACAAGGCTTTGTCACCGAACGACAGTTAAATACGCGAGCGGAACCGATAATCAAGGCGGACCAAGACTCCTGTTAGCAACGACTACCTGGCCTTTCCCGTTTCCTGCTAGTTGCCTTACTACAGCGAAGGCCTATGCGTCTGGAAGGGGGAAATAGGTTACGTTCTAAAGGATTTTCTGTATACCAGTAAGGATCACTCTGGCCTGATTAAGTCTTCTAGCTAGTGTCCTCGCTAATGTGGAGGTCTATGCTTCTTGAAGAGAAATCAAAGAGTAATCACTTACTAATATAGGAAGGTTCGGTCCGTCCAATGAAACGACCAAATTCAGACTAACCATAAACTTCGATTTTATTCAATCAAAATTTCCTTATATACTAAATTTACGCTTACAATTCAATATTTACAAATCAATGTATAATACAGTCTTTAAAGTACGGCAGCGCGAGCCACCTGCCTCAAAACGCTGACCCTACGTAATTACTATTTTGTTGCCAATCGTTCTACCTGTGAGTGCATGGCTACTACATGCTACCTGCGGGAGCATTCGATTGAAATTTGATCTTCTGTTTATTTACGTTTTGAGTTTATTGGCGCTGCTCGCGCGGGTTATGGAATTTAATTTTATCGCGGCAGTAACAGCTATCGTCTGCAAGTTGCCTTAGCGTGCATGAATTTGCAAGACATTCATCGTTGTGATTGACGTAAAAATTATATAAGAGAGGACTTAAACATGAGCCCTGGAGGAGGCCCATGTAACTAATTCGGGAAGTTGTCAAATCGCCATGTGAGAAATACATATACTTTTCTGACAACAAATTGAGCAAAAAGTTATTCAAATTTGGTGAAAGTCCCAGCGAATGAAGTTTCGCGCTTAAAACTTCTACAGAGACAGAGTCAAAAGCCCCCTTAAAATCCATGAACGCAGAAGCCATTTGCTCTTCTCGAGCAAAGGCTAGTTGAATTTCAGTAGAAAGCAACGCTAGGCAATCGTTCGTCCCTTTGCCCCGGCAAAAGCCAAATTGAGTATCTGAAAGTAACCCGTTTGTTTCGACCCATTTGTCTAACCGTAAGAGGATCATTTTCTCCATTAATTTCCGGAGGCAAGAGAGCATCACAATCGGCCTATATGAATTGTGATCAGAGGCAGGTTTTCCGGGTTTCCGAATAGCAATGACTTTTACCTCCCTCCAGTCATGCGGAACATTATTTAGCTCAAGAAACTTGTTGAACAAATTCAACAAGCGTCTTTTTGCAGAGTCGGGTAGATTCTTCAACAGGTTGAATTTTATTCTATCTAACCCTGGAGCCTTATTGTTGCACGACAGGAGAGCCATTGAAAATTCCAACATCGAAAATGGAGGCTCTTCCGTAGTTACTAATAACGCGTCGCGAAAGGTTTTCCGTTCCGGTACAGAGTCCGGACAGACCTTTTTGGCAAAATCGAGTATCCAGCGATCTGAATACTCCTCACTATCATTCGAAACGTCACGGTTCCGCATGCGCCTGGCGGTATCCGAAAAAGTGCTCATCGCTGTTTCCCTCGACAACGCGTTTACGAACCGCCGCCAGTACCCGCGTTTTTCCGCCTTTACTAAGCTCTTCATCTGCCTGCCCAGTGCCTCGTACTTTCGAAGCAGGTTGATAGTGCCGTACTCCCGGTAGTCCTTATACGCCGCGGACCTTCGCGGCACATGGTACAGCTCAGAGCACTCATTGTCCCACCATTTGTTGGGAGGGCGCTGCCTAATCGTTACCCCGGGTATCGGTTTCGTCTGAGCTTGAGTCGCGGCGTCGATTATCAAGCCAGCTAAGAACGCGTATTCTTCCTCCGGAGGAAGTTCCTCGTGAGTCTCGACAGATTGCGCTATAATAGACTCATAACACTTCCAATCAATATTACGTGTAAGGTCGTAGGAAATATTGATTGGGTTCGGGGGAGTTGAACCATTAGCAATTGATATAACGATTGGAAGATGATCACTACCGTGGGGATCGTTGATTACTTTTCACTGGCAATCTAACGCTAGTGATGTCGAGCAGAGGGATAGGTCAAGCACACTTTCACGTGCTGGAGGATTAGGTACACGTGTCGCTTCCCCAGTATTCAAAACTGTCATATTGAAGTCGTCGATCAAGTTACAGATTAAAGAAGATCGGTTGTCGTCGTACAGCGACCCCCATAGCGAACAGTGAGAGTTAAAATCTCCCAAAATCAAAAAAAGAGCGGGAAGCAATTCTGCTATATCAAGGAGTTGCGTCTGTTCAATCCGCGCGGATGGGGGAATATATAATGAAACAAGGCAAAGGTCTTTTCCATTTATATTCGTTTGAATGGCAACAACTTCAATATTCGAGATCGAGGGGAGGTCGATTCTGAAAAAAGGATAGCACTTTTTGATCCCTAAATCAAAACAAAATTCCTAACCTCTTTCGACGTATTAGTCATCGAAAGATACGATAGCTGAAATGAGGGGCCAAGTTGCTGTGAGTTGCTTCAAATAGGTTTTCACTGTAGGGAGAAGGGCAAGAATATTTTGAAGGGGATCTGGTATGTTGAATGTTTTGAATATCCAGTCCACAATATCAGAGAATTTTATGAACCCTGTTTCTTTTATGTCTTCTGATCGAGAAATGGGTGCACGAGGGGTTTTTGGTGCCCCAGGAAGCGGTGGGTACTCATGGTTTGATTGTAAATTAAAACCGGGGGGTACTTGCTTCGGTTTTTCTTCACCGCTTCCTTTTTGTGTTGTCTTATTGGTCATTCCGCTAGGGGTTATCTTACGACCTTTGCGAGAAAGATTAGGAGAGTTGAGCATTCTCCTCTTCCTAGATCCCTCTGGCAAGGCATAAGAACACCCTTCGACGGGGTCGTCAGATGTACCCTCATCGGTTGGCAAAAAGGAAAAGATGTTTCCTGTCGAGGGTGGCTCAGCCCTCTTAAGCATTTCTGCAAAAGAGCGCTTTGATCGTTCCTTAAGGGAACGCTTAATTTTTTCCTCGCGCTGTTTGTACGCGGGACACGCCGAAAGGTCATGCCGAGTTCCCTCGCAGTAAAGACACTTTTCAGTATCCTCACTGCAAGCGGTCTCAGCATGATTGCCTCCGCACTTGCGGCAGCGTGCCTTGTTGCAGCAGTAGGTGGCTGTATGACCTAACTGCTTGCAGTTTTGGCAATGCATGACCCGCGGTACGAACAGGCGTACAGGCAGACGAACCCTGTCCAAAAAGATGTAGTTCGGCAGTGCGGATCCGGCGAATGTTACACGGAAGGAGTCCGAAGGGAGGAATTTCTTCTTCCCTTCTTCGATGGATACTGAATGCAATTGCTTGACATCCAGTATCTTTACTTCTTGAATCAGGAGGTTCTTGAAGCAGCCAACCCCGTGACGCAAAATGTCATCGACCGTGAGGCTTCCTTCGGTAACCACACCGTCGATCTCCACGTCCTTGGCAGGGATGTACACGCGGTACTTTCTCGTGAAGAGCTCGTAGCTAGCAATTGCGTTTGCTTGCTTCAAGCTACTCACGACAACTCGCAGTTTGTTCGGTCTAACCTTTGTAATTTCGGTTACGTCCGAAAACTGTTTTGCCAGGTCCTTGCCTATTTGTTTTATGTTAAGAGGCTTCTTTATGAGTCTAAAGAAAACTACGAACGGACCTTTCGAAGCATCTGGGTAAGCTTTCACCCGTGTTGCCGGTACCCTTGGTACGGGGCTAGGTAGCGGGGAAGGTAGAGGGGAATTGATGGGGGAGATCTCAATCTTTCCCCATTTGTTTCCACATCCAGGAATAGTTGCACCTGCATGTCGTCCATTTTGCGGGAGCGTTACGCTCTACCGCACACAAACGATAAATATTCGAATGTGGGGGGGGGGGATCAAGTAGTTGATATTAAATTTTAAAAACAATTTTTCAAACTACAATGGATCAAAAAAAAAAAGACAGTAATACTAATACTAATAACAATAGTAATAATAGTAATAATAATAATAATAATTATAACAATAATAATAACAATAACAATAATAATTATAATAATTATAATAATAACAATAATCATAATAATATTAATAATAATGATAAAAATTCTAAAGTGAATACTTCACCGAACGTCTAAGTCACGACCTCACGGCTGATAGTTGGATTAATCGAGTGTCTCCGCAGAACAAACAATGACGATCCAGCTTCGTGTTGTGACACAGTGGCCGTATCTTACACTCGACCTTGTAGATGCCACTTGTAGTTGACTTCCACTCGCTCGATCGTATGTTGGTCCGTGCTGCTAGCGGGGTAACAGCGGTGCGGGCGAATTATTCTTGCTGATGTATCAGCTGCGTATCAGATCACTGGCGGGGTAGCCTGCCCCTACCAGTGTGCAGAAGATGTTTCTGCCGATAAACTGCAGGCTATTGTTATCGCGCAGCACAAGAACTGACCGACAAAAAAAAAAAACACCCGTACGATAACTCGTCAAATCAAACGGAGATAAACAATTTGCGTCTAATCAAGACGAAAGCAAAACAACGAATGACGCTCACGCTTTACACTGTGTATTGAAATTTGTGAGAGTGGGAATCAAACTCGGTAGTTTTTTTATCCTCTCTTTCAGATGACAGTTCTCACAGGTGACAAAAAAATCTTACAGCTAACAAAGAAAAATCGAATACATCGCATGAATACAAACGCGCCTGGAGAATTCTATTGCTGAAAGAATTACACTGGTCAACACGAGAGCTCAAACTTGAAAAAAAAAATAGATTACACTAAGGTCGCTTTTTACGCGGTTTTTACGCGGATTTCGGAATTTACACGTTTTTTTTACGCGGATTCAATCGGATTGCAGAATTAACGCTGTTTTTTCACGCAGATTTCGGAATTTACGCGGTTTTTCTACGCGCATTCCGGAATTCACGCGGTTTTTTTATGCGGATTCCGGAATTTACACGGTTTTTTCACGCGACTTCAATGCGACTTTAGTGTATAGTGTTTAAACCATTCCTGTGAATTTTGGAAAGACAAGGTTAATAAGTATGTGTGTGAATGTGTGTATGCACCTGTTTGTTTATTGACTTTACTATGCTGAAAAATAATAATGATAATAAAATAATGATGTAAACAATAATAAAAAGAGTAATAATTATCATAATAACAATAATAAAAATAAATACAACAATAAAATATCAACAACAAATTCTAATCAATAAACAAAAACAAACATACCGACTATATAATATGTACTTAGCTTTAAACACGGAGAACTGTAATGCCTTAATCAAATTTCATTGTGTTGGTGAATTTAACACATATCTAGATATCTAAACCCAAAGTTTCATTATGAAACTCGGAATAAAATCGTGAAAATTATCATGAAAAAAGAGAAAGAGAAAAAAAAATATGAACGATGTTGTCGGTAAAGAAACAACTTTGCAGATTAGCACATATAAGAACTAACAGTAAAAAGTGAAGAATTTCATTTCACTTTTAAATGCAGTCCACTCATAAATGCAGGAGTAACACCGCCAGAAAAACAAGTAAAAGTATTAATTCTTTTTAATTGAACATACATGACAGAATATGAGTTTAATTGTAATCTGCTCATATTTATTTCGATTAGAACATTCTGTTTTTCTTTATATTAATAGATGCTACAATCTTCGCATCTTTTTTGTGTTTATTCGTAACATGGAAATAAAATACTTGTGACATTGAAAGGTTTCGTTAGCTTATCTTATAAGTGACAAAATATCATGTGGAACTGTAATGCATTTATGGATATACACAAGAAAAGAGCTTGCACTAAGTGGTCTGGTCCACGTGTGAGAAAAATTCTTTAGAACTATTGTTAATTGATATTGCCAAGAAATTTTCTCACATAGGAGATTGCCGAGATCAGAGTAGAAAAGACTACAACATAGGGTATCTGACTCTCATCATCTCCCTTAGCTCCCACCCGGCAGCACGCGCCCTTAGCTGTCAAAACTCTCCTACAATAGCTTTTTGGTCCAATCTTAGAATTCCGTAAAGCTATAAGAACCCGAGATAGGAGCTCAACCACCAAGCCCAAGGAAGTTACAGTTAAGTTAAGTGCTGTCAGTGTGATGAAATTTGGCTTTTCTGGATAAACAACAAAATTTACTTCGCTGGATGAATTGCTGGTTACAGCACGGCAAAATCCAGCGAAATTTCGCTGGTTTTCAGCAAAAATAAGTGAGTGAGTTAGTAAAAAATTGGCTGAGTTCGGTAAAAGAAATTTAATGTGCAGATGCTATTGTTAACGTTTGCATTAAGAAAAATGGACAAAAGTTGCCTATTTTTCATGGGTTTACCTTCACACGCACTGACGCAAATACTTATGCAGCAATGCAGCATCAATCATAATAATCCATGAGGCAGCAAAAAAAATCGACCGCTCTATCAGTCGAACTATAATCGTGATGGCGAAACAGTGAGGCCTTTAACGCCAACGCGAAACAGTGACGCCAACGCGAGCGATCGGACGAGATTCTTGCCGTAGGTTAATGAACAGCTCTACTTAGGCTGTTCATTAATCTACGGCAAGAATGTCGCCCGATCGCTTGCGTTGGAGTTCGGCATGTTCCAGGCCTGTTCAAAGAATGGTACCCCGCCGCGTCATAAACGGACATCGTGCGGCACTTTGTGGAAAGGCCGCTCGCAAGGGCGTAAAATTTTTTGCAAAAAAGCTAATATAATTATCTTCTATGGGAAATTCATCACACTCATTTATTTGTCTTAGTTTTTTTCTCTATCACCATCCGAAAAACATCCATTCTTTGCGTCTGCAAAATCACCTTGCTTTCAACAATATCGCCCATTTTTTTCTAACAGTGCGTCGGTTTTTTTGTTTTGTTTTTCTTGTTTTTTCCTTATAATCAATAAAAAATATTAAAATCTCAATTTTTTTTTTATTTATCGGTTTGTTTACACTGTAATGACTATGCATCGATGATTTATAAAGTAAAGCATGCATTTTCAATTACTTAAAAGTAGGGAGTCAATTTGACGCATGATTATTTTTTTACGCACACCAAAATATGAATATATTTTTAGGGTTAGGGGATTACCATTTCATTAGGTGACTATAAAAAATTTCATTATCAGCACTTTTGATTTTAGACAGATTAATCATAAAAACTGTTCACATTGGACGCGGATTATTAACTTTTTTTTATTTCAAATTTACCATTACGCCCTGAAATGTGGACTACAGTTGATGACCCGTTGACTAACGGACCGCTTCACGCGGAGAGAATTACGCAAACTCTAAAAGAACCCAAATCGACAGATAGAGTTGGCGGAATTAGAATTATTACCAATGATTGTTAGTTGGCTTAATCGATTCCCAAATGTTTTTAGATTTCATTGATCATAAAATCTATCATTCCTTCAGTCCAACAATGAACGCAAAAGTGTAAGCCTTAACCAGTAGATTCAACAGTTTTTTTAAATCTTTTGCCAATACAAGTACAAAACCCAAGACGATACTGGTACCGACATTTTGTTATTGAAGTGGTTTTTACCGACTAAAAAGCATCTGAAACAATATGCGCACATATGTAGGCATGCCCAAACAGTTTCGAGAAAATTGAAAAAAGCTTTAATTTTTTGTATAGACTACATAAGAAGAAAGTAAAAAAAAAATAGTGATCTTAAATTTTAAAAATATACGATTTGCTTAATCTAACTTCTTTGAAAAAAATTATGGTGCATGAGCCTTTTTGTATACTATCTTTCTATAATAAAACTGATTTTCTCAATTTTATGAATTCTGGAGAAAATTTTAATACAGAAATTTTCATGATGAAAGAAATCAACTAAGTTAATTTAGCATTTGGTAATAGTATTTAACATGCATACTTTCAAAATATACGAGATGTTTATATGAGAGGATATACAGGAATTCTAAACTTTGTTTAAAGAACAAACTTTTGATTTACAAACAAATTTTTAGACCAGCAATGCTTTATGCTGTACCGATCTGGTCAAATTGCTGTTCAACAAGGAAGACAACGCTCCAAAGGACTCAGAATGAAATTCTGAAAATGATTTTGAAGCGTCCTCCTTGGTTTGGTACACTCGAATTACATAGACTTACTGGTGTTGAACCATTAGAAGCTATGTCAAATAAAACTATTAACAATTTTCGACAAAAATCGTTGCAATCCGCAATTGCTACGATAAGCTCTCTTTATAGCCAATAAGTTAGCATTTAAGTTAGTTGTAAGTTTACTTTCCTTTCTTGACAAGTAGGTTTAAATCCCTACGAATGATAAGTCCTAATTGCGAAAGCAAACAAATCCTAACAATTAAAATTACAAATTACTAACAGTGTTGAGAAGTCACCATTTGTGATTGGACACACATACTCACATTCACTAATATTTATCTTAAATACTTAAGCTACTAACAAATCCCCCTATAAAAAATGCATACTTTCAAAGTATTAACCGAATATTGAATCGATCAGATTAATATTAAAAGTGTTTTCTTTCATGCCTGGTTGGGTTATATAGCTTCTTCTTCGCAGCCATTAGTCACCTAATAGTAAAAATAGGTCAAATTTGAGTATTACCGTGCATGGCCATAATCATGATATGAGTCTTGCGTATGGAAGATAAACACAAAATAAACTATTTTATTTTTTGTATATTTTTTGAAAGAAAATGTTATACGTTAATGAAAATTCATATTTTTTTCATCTTCCATTGTAGTAGGATAATGATTGTTAGTAGACATAATTAATAAAAGGGTTGTACCTTTCCACCTTGCTCGGTAATAATTATTAAGCTAGTGAATTAGTACCAATATATCACATCCGATGGAAGTTATTTAACTGTGTCTTGTTACGAAGCTCAAAGCATCTCCTTCCATCTTCAAACTGTCATTAGCTACCCAATGTAAACGACAAATATACAATACTACGCGGTAACTCGACCTAGCAGCGTTGCTTATTTTGAAAAAGTGCATCATTTACTCGCATATCTACCTAGTCTAACAGCAGAACAGGACGAAAACAGGATCGCGTGTTGCGTGCGTGCCGATGCAACAGTACTGACCACGCTGACTGAATGATTTCGTTTGTCGACCAAAGTGAAAAAGCTATGCTATAGCCTGGCAGGTTTACATAGATTCACCGCTATGTAGCGCAAGATCCTTCGGGTATAAACGAGTAAGCGGGAAAAGTCTGCTGAGACCCGTCCACTGGGTTCAGTCGCAGTTCTCTACCGACCATGTGCACTTGTGCTTTTCCATAACTCCTGTTTGCGTCAACGGACATCCTGCAATGAAAGTTTGAAGCACACTTGTAATTGGAAATAACTTGTTCAAAAATTCATTACGGAACATTTATTTCCGAATCAGCGTCACTCGAGGCCAAGCAGGCGAAGAGTGAGGTTAAATCACCTCAGGAAATAGTTAGTGCTTGTTCCGGATGACTGTTGGACAGTTGTTTTAAGCATTGTAAAAAGTGGTGTTTGATCAAGGTAATAACACCAGCTTATAACGTGAATCACGTGCTAAAATAACAAGAGTCGGAAATTGAAGCTTTATATATGGATTGGATGCGGAAATCAAGTTGTGCCACCAACTTTTACGATTAGGCTGTAAATATTAGGTTTTTTTTTAAAGTGCAGCCACGATAGACGCATGATGTTGAACTGTGCGATGTATAATTTGAGCTCGTACTGAAAAGGATAGTGCATGCTAGAAGTTATGGTTCCGTGTAACCTTCTGACATCAGTTCAGGTAAATATGCTCAGTTTCTGAAATTGACTAATGTAAACGTATTCTTTCGGTTTCCTGGGAATGAAGCAGTTTGTAAAGGTGCGGGAGAAAATTGCCTTTTGAATTATACTTTTGACTTTTTGAAGTCAAGGTCAGCGAATGTGATGAATTGTTTTGCCACACTTGGGAGTAAACAGTTTTATGCTGACATATTTGATTTACGAATTGTGAATTGTGATGCAGATGCAATAACAAATGTATTTTTTCATTTACTGATTATTTCAACTACGCTATGGTTCCAAAACAAAATAGTAGTTAAAATTGAGTTACGAGTTACAAGGATTTTAATAATGAATAGCATTTTCTTTCAATGTTCAGGATGTGGAGTCCGTAATGAACTTTAGAATCCTTTAAATCAAAGCTCGCACAGTAAAAAACTCCTAATATTAGGGGGAAGGAATTTGTAATCTATCATAAAGAAAACAAACGTGCTTCATCACACATAAGTTTTCGTCATCACACACATAAACATTAAAGTCCTGCACCCAGCACTGAACTTTCAAATTTATTTCACTTAACTTTACTAAAGTGCCTAAAAACTAATAAATGGGTCACCTAATTTTACACGAGCTGTCGCATTTCTAACATCGATGTGTTTCAAATTTCAACATACATCACGTAAAACTTACCAACTGGGCGCGAATTTTTTTATGGCGACCATTATCGTCTATACACTCGTGTGAAGAAGTGCTTGTTACAATTTTTAATACAACTTTGTGCAAAATATTAGATTTGGTGTACAAAAATATGCCATACTAGCTGACCCGGCAAACTTCGTCCCGCCTATTTTAGTGTTTATTTTAATAATTTTAAACATTTCAAATTTATTGATTCCTTGCGATTAGATTATATTGTTTAAAAATAATTGGTTTTATCGGAATGGCAAATCCTCAACTTTTGGCTTTTGTACATGACCTCTATTCCGGATATATATTGAGTGCATTTAAGTTCTTTTCGTTGTTTTCCAGAAACTGAAAGTGGTCATCTTCTAATTCAAAATGGTGTCCAGGGTCAATGCTTGGCTTCTTTACATCATTTCGATTACGGACTTATCCATATGTAGTAGTATTCGGTTATTTGCGGCTGTTTTCCAGAAGTTGCCATTTTTCAATTCAAACTGTTGTCTAAGGTCAATTTATAGCTCCTTGCATCATTCTGGATCCGGTGATCCGGAACCATAAGTCACCATCTTGGATTTAAAAAGGCACTTGGAAACAATTTCTGGCTCCTGAGCGCCATTCTGGTTTAAGAAACACCCATATTGGGTGTTATCTGGTCATTTTTCGGCTGTTCTCCAGAAACCGGATGTCACCATCTTCGAATTCAAAATGGTGTCTGTGGTCGATGCTAGCTCCTGTGTATCATTCTGGTTCCGAAGATACTCATTTTGTATGGAAATCGGCCATTTCTGGCTGTTTTTTAGAAACCGGAAGTTGCCGTCTTACAATTCATAATGGTGTCTGAGGTCAATTTTCAGCTTCATTCTCGTTCCAGAGATACTCATATTGGGTGGTACTTTAGGCTGTTTCTAGACACCGGAAGTCGCCATCTTACAATTCAAAATATTGTCTGAGTTCGATTTGTGGCTTCAGTGCATCATAACAATCCCGGAAAAACCCATATTGGGTGGTATTTGGTCATTTGCCGCTGTTTCTCAGAAACCGGAAGTCGCTTTCTTACAATTCAAAATGTTGTCTGAGGTTGATAGGTCGATTTGTGGCTTCAGTGCATCATAACAATTCCGGAAATACGCATATTGGGTGGTATTTGGTCATTTGCCGCTGATTTTCATAAACTGCAGGTCGCCATCTTGGATTTCACATTGGCATTAGGAGACAATTTTTGGCCTCTGAGCGTCATTCTGGTTGAAGAAACACTCATATTGGGTTGTATTTGGTCATTTTCGGCTGTTTTCCAGACACCGGAAGTCGCCATCTTACAATTCGAAATGTTTTTTTTTTTTTTTTATTCTCGCTTATTTTCCGTCGGTCTAGTTCCGCCACTGTTGTGGCCAATCACCGACGCCCAGGTAGGCGATTCCACACCCAGGACCCTAACTCACGACCCGTTTATTAACGGACCGGCGCCAACGGCTTTATTTCCTCATGCGATGGAAGGCGTGATCCCAGAGATTTTTCGCCTCAGAAAATCTCCCGGTGTCGGCTAGGATTGAATCTAGACCAGTTGGGTTGGTTGTGAGTGGATCACGCCACCTCACAACCATCGACACCTATGTCGGCGGTGGGATTCGAACCCAGGCGTCGAGCGTGGTTGGCGGAGACGTTACCAACTACACCAGGCCCCCGCTCAATTCGAAATGTTGTCTGAGGTCGATTTGTGGCTTCAGTGCATCATAACAATTCCGGAAATACCCATGTTGGGTGGTATAAGGTCATTTGCCGCTATTTTTCAAAAACGGAAAGTCGCCATCTTGGATTTCGAAATGGTATTTGGAGACATGCCAGAGCAAGGAAGGGTGTCGAAACATTATGGACATGTTTGTTACACCTAAAAACATTCACCTGCTAAATTTGGTTATACTTGCTTGATTGGTTCTCGAGCTGTGCGAAATTTGAGTTTCGTTTGCATGGGACCCCTCCCTTATAGAAGATAGAGGGGTGTCAAATCATTATATTTGTTACCCCTAAAAACAATCACCTGCCAAATTTGGTTCCATTTAGTTGGTTAGTTCTCGAGATAAGCAGAAATTTGTGTTTAATTTGTTATGAACCCCCTCCCTCACAGAAGAGGGAGGGGAGTCAAACCACTATGGACATACTTAATACCTCTAAAAACATTCACATACCAAATTTGATTGTATTTGGTTGATTGGTTCTCGAGCTGTGCGAAATTCGTATTTCATTTGTATGGGACCCCTCCCTTGTAGAAGAGGGAGGGGTGTCAAACCATTATGGATATATATGTTACCCTTAAAAACACCTACCCACCAAATTTGGTTCTATTTAGTTCTCGAGATGTGCAGAAATTTGTGTTTCATTTGTATGGGACCCCTCCCTTCCAGAGGAGGGAAGGGTGTCGAATCAACATGAACATATTTGTTACTCCTAAAAACATCCACATGCCAAATTTGGTTCCATTTGCTTGGTTAGTTTTCGAGATGTGCAGAAGTTTGTGTTTCATTTGTATTGGACCCCTCCCTTACAGAAGAGGGAATGGTGTCGAATCAACATGGACATATTTGTTACTTCTAAAAACATCCACATGCCAAATTTGGTTCCATTTGCTTGGTTAGTTTTTGAGATGTGCAGGAATTTGTGTTTCATTTGTATGGGACCCTTCCCTTGCAGAAGGGGGAGGGGTCTCGAACTATCTTAGTCACCTTTCCCGGCCCCTAAAACCCCCATCTACAAAATTTCACGCCGATCGGTTCGGTAGTTTCCAAGCCTATATGAATCAGACAGACAGACAGACAGACAGACAGACAGACAGAGCTGCATTTTTATATGTTTAGATTTTGTGGCAGACATCCGGAAATTTGTTTTTGAGAGCTTGGTTCCCAGCTGCAGATTGGTTTTGAAAATATATCGGTCATTCAGTAGAGCATACACAGTAAAAAATTCTGAATATTACACGTCACGTAAAATATTTTTTCTTTTGAATTTCAGTTGCTTCTGACGTAAACCACGACTTTGTTTGAAAATTATGAGCAATATCATTTGAATTTCAGTTGACTATGACGTAACCCACGACTTCGTTTGAAAGTTATGTGCAATATCATTTAAATTTGCGTGGAATATTATGGAATTTTCTATCATAAGCGATGGTGGCAATTCCTTACATGCGATTCGACAAAGTTTTCTTACTGTGTATGCTAGAAAAAAGCACAAAAATTTATATCGAATCGCATGTAAAAAATTGCCTCCATCGCTTATAATAGCGCTAAATTCTATGATATGACGCAAATTTAAATGATATTGCACATAATTTTCAAACAAAACCTGGTTCACGTCAGAAGCAACTGAAATTCAAATCATATTGCACATAATTTTCAAACGAAATCGTGGCACCTGAAATTTAAATGAGAAAATATTTTACGTGACGTGTAATATTCAGAATTTTTACTGTGAATGCTAGAAACGTGAAAATGAAGCAAATTTCCATACATGATTATATTCTGCATTTTATACTCGTTATTTAGAATTAAAGAAAGAAGTTTTAGAAAGAAATTAAACCTGTGTGACTTGAAATTAATTGCTTTCCTGAACAAACACATCAAACGACAAGCGCTCGTAAAAAAAACTGGTATCGATTACCAAGAAATAATCTTACAAAATTACGAGCGATTTGAATTTTACAGCTCACTTAATTCTATTTAAAGGCGATTTATAATTCACGTAAAGATTATGGAAGGGAGAAGGGTCAGGTAAGGTTGTTTCGTGGTTGTCCACGGAGCATACAAAATCTCGAGAATTCAAGTTGCGTTTAGTTGAAATTTCTTAAAACCTATGCACGTGGATTATGGATAGTAGGGTGGGGAAAAGTGATCAATTTGCCAAAACCAGTTTTTTTTGGTTTTGGGGCCCTAAACAATCCTAAACTTACCGGAGGCCGATTGGTTTTGTCATATTTTTTTTCATTTCCCTTTCGGGGGAGCTCAGCAATGCATTATTAATGCACTACACAACGTAAAAGTATAGTATTTTTGATGCTTAACAACTTTGCCGAAGACACTGAAGAGCTGCAAAAATGCTATAGCCATTCAAAGTTAAGTATGTCGAATCAAATGCTGAAAATCATTTTTTTTTGCCAACACTGCCAGTGTACCGGCGTCAGTAGCACTTCTATCAGAAGTAACCTGTCGTATCGAGTTTATACACTAAGCTAGACTATGAAAACGAATTTAGATCAATATTCAAGGCACAAGTAGGATCTACAACATGTTGCAGAGGTTAATTATCATAGACATCGGATTGACGGCAGAACACTGGTAGTGTTGGCAGGAAATATGATTTTCAGCATATAGTTCGACATACTCAACTTTGAACAGCTATAGCATTTTTTATGGACATCGTAGCTCCTTAGTGTCTTCGACAAAGTTGTTAAGCATCAAAAAGCCCACCTTTTGATGTTTTAAAACGTATGGTTTAAGCTTTTCTGAGCTCTCTAGAAAGCAAAATGCAAAATAGTGAGTTTTCCCATACAAATTTCCATGCAAATTTGAAATGCAATGCAACAAACGGAGACAAAACCAATCGACTTCCGATAAATTTGGGATTGGTTCTGGCTTTGTGTTATCGAGTTTCATTTTTTCCATATAACGATTCTCCATCCTAATGAATGGCTTCTAGTAGAAACATACTTTGCCAATTTTCGGTTTATTGCAGCGTTGTAGGTTGTAGGTAGGCATTTAGTTTTATATCGTTTATATGTAACAGATTAAAAAATAATTACCCATAAATTACCACAAGCAGCTGAAACGACCGAACAGTATACAAACTGTTTTCATAGTATCTTATTGATGCTATTACAACATTCTATTGTTTCAAAAGCATATAAAATTGTTACAATAGCGCTTAAAAAATGTCTCGAATATTACAACTTCTTCTTGACTTTGGATCGACTCATGATTCTGAACATGTTTGAACTAATTTCAAAATAATGCTAACTAGTGTTAGTAGTTTGCCGAAAACAATAGTGCAAAATGTTTCTCAAATATGTTATTTCAATGATGCATACATAATTTTCTACTTCTCCTTGAATTTATCAGGTGAAATGTTCCCAGGTGAGCAAAAACATGTAGGTGGGTCAAAATACCTCTATTACGCTACACCTTTCTACAAAAAATCCTACTCTGGAAAAATATTTTTTACACAACTACATTTTTTGCAGACGACTATCAACTAAATTTATGTAGAATTACTCTGTTGTCGGCTCTTTATGACGTTTCATATTTAGATTTTCATAGGTTCCTAAAAATAAGAATTTAACATCCTGGAAAATCTCCAGATCCCGGAATTACAGATGAGTGTTCAAAGTAAACAGAACCAGGACAGTGCCGTTTCGATTTTATCATGTTAAGAAAAAACACTTTCCGGTGGATCTAATGTTTGCGTTTGTAAAAAAATGGACTTTTTTCAGCTGGTGATGAAAAAAAAAAACTAAGACAGATAATTGAGTTGAATAAATTTCCCATATTATCTTATTTGAAAAAAAATTCTACGCCCTTGCGAGCGGCCTTCCGGCAGTTAACCGGCACATCCGCGATGGCGGACGAAATCATGCGTGTAGACATGTTTTCAAGCTCTTTCTTCGTTTTTTATTAATTCCTCCTCCGTTTTCGCGACACAATTGTTGGAATAGATTTTGCGCTTCAAGTTTGCCCAGAAATTCTCGATGGGACGTAGCTGGGGGACGTTGGGTGGATTCGCCGACTTCGGTACCACATCGATATTCAGCCGTTCCATCTCCTTGAACGATCGCTTCGAGTAGTGGGCCAGAACACTGTGTCTTCGCCCTTATGGTATCTCCTGATGAACGACGCAACTTCTGGCAGGCACTTCGTACTATAAATTTCCCCGTTCATGGCCAGCCCGGAGTGAAAGAAGAGCGGCTTTGACATCCCCTTCTTGCTGATTGTCAGCCACAGCAGCACCTTCTAGGGGAACTTGGTGTATGAAATAAATTTCACCTCGGAGCTCACTTCCTCCTTGGGAGAAGTGAAATACGAAGTACCCTGCCAGTCGTTGCCCTCCAGGGTGAGATAGATCTCGTTGTCCATCACCACTGCCACGTCGCGATTGACCATCTTATTCAACCGCTGTCGCTGCGTCATTGCCTGCAGCTCCGAGACCAGTGGACGGGACTGCCGCTTCCTGACATGTATGTCCATGTTCTCCAGATACTTTTTCACTGTTTTACCGCATGCACCAACCTTCCGGCCAAGTGCACGCAGCGGTTTAGCCACTTTTCCCTCGGTCTTCCTATTCAGCGTCCTTCGAAGCTTCTTGTCGCGCAGGGTCGTTGGCCGTCCGGAGCCGGGCTTTCTTTCGATGCTGTGATCGTTGTCCAATAGTGTCAAAATGTTGTAGATGCCGGAACGGGCATACCCGGCGTCCACAAAGTGACGCACGATGTCCGTTTTTGACGCGGCGGGTACCGTTCTTTGAATGCGCACACTTCTGACCGGAGTAGCGTCACGGTACAATCCTGCACGACACACACTGGGGCAGCCTCATACAAAAGCTCAGACAAAACCTAAAATTTTTTTTCCGGAATTAGGTTCAAAATCGATTTTTCAGCAGAAACTAGAACGCCTACAGACCAAGAATCAAGCATAGGTTGTAAAGAATTCGCATGTTTTAGTACATCGTGAGGTAGGAGAAGTTGTGGTTTAACATTTGATAAAACAAAAAAAAAAAATATTTCGATCATCTTTACCAACCTACAAAATACAAGAGCTCCCAAATAATAATGATATTATGCATGAAATCTCTTCAATATGAGTTAAATTAAAGGAAAAAAAAACTTAGATAGCTGAGTATATCTTACTATACCACGATTGAGCACAACGTTTCACGCAGATAAAAAACCCAATTTTTCACTAATTTCAATCATTTGAAAAAGTGATTTTCCAGCAAGTACCTACTCTATATTCTTCTCAAATTTGAAGATGCCAGTCTCAGCTATTCGAAAAACCCAACTTTAGCTGCCACTTTCTGCCTATTCAAAAGTTATTCGATTTTTGGTACAGCATGTTTTTAAGTATAAATTATGCGTTTCGCGGCAGCTTTCTATGACGACATCACATTTTAACAAATTCGTGAAGCGCACAGCCAAAAGTCCAGCAGAGTTGAAACCATGCAAGATGTATTAAACGGTATGTTGGTTATATCTGACCCCTTTTTCGTCTAGTTTAAGAACAAACATCGATTTAACTGATACCCGCAAAACAAAAAAAGCGGTCGTGAAACTCCTTTACGTTGAAAATGATATGGAAGACGATGAATTAATGTTTCTGTAATCTATCCAAATTCAATCATTTTGTTTTATATCATTAATCATGATCAATACGTTTAGAATGTGTATGTGTATGTGTGTCAAATAAGTGACTTTAACTTTTGTATGCATGACTCAAACAATTAAATGACCCTTACAACTGATCTAAGAACACAGAATTGCTTAGACTTGAACTTGAGTAGCAAAAAGAATTTCACTTTCAAAATTGAGCGATCTAGATCAAACAGTAATCCAGGCATGTTGTACATAAATGTACTAGGAATCTTGCCAAAAAATTCGCCTGAAAATGTCAAACCTTCTTGTTTTGACATTCTAGATAAAAAAAGTCCTCTGGATCAAAACATGATGTACAAAATGGTAAATCGTATATATTTGATCAACTTCGCGTGATACTTGTGACCTCTACCTCTTTCCGACCGAGCCCACACAATTGTGTAGGCAAAAAATGACGGATAACAAAACTTAAATCAAAGTAATTCCTATATAAAAACGCTTGCTTGCTTCGGTTTCTTATTATTCGTAGCAGCTGCGATGTTAACACTAGATTTGTGAGCAATAAAACAATGAATAAGACTTTCAAAAAGCAAAAGAGAAGGTTTAGTTTAAGTCACCTTCTATGTACGCATTCATACGGGCCCGCTCGGAAAGGGCTATAACATGAATCTAAAAAGTTATTGGGCTTATTTTTTTAAACAAAGTGATTGAGATAAGTATAAACTAATCTAGACCAAACATTGAAGATAGATCACAATCATTCGAACAACTTTATATCAATTGATGATATGAACAACTTTTCTGAAGAAACAAAATGGCTAACACCATTTATTCAGAATATAGATGTCAGCGCCATAGGAAGGAAGTAAATTGATGGTACTCGAATACATTTTTCATAACGATATTTTTATGCTGTACAACATTGTCGAAGACATAAACACTGTGGAAACAACCATTTAGAAGTTATGAGGTTTTGTCGCACCAACAGACCAATCTGCCCCACTGTGCGGGGCAATTCGACGTCGCTGAAAACTACGGGCGTTCGTTGGAAGCATCGTTGCCAAAAGAGGGTGAACTGGCTGAAGCCCCTTGAGGACTGCTGGAGCACCGTGTAAACAGCCATCAACAGAGTAGCGGAGAACTCCTTGGAGCATGTAAAATGAATCCGACTAAGTGAGTGATTCGACGAAGAGTGTCGGCAGGCGTTGGACTAGAAAAACGAGCCATCCGTCAGAATGTGGAGCGATATAGACAGAACACGACTATTTCACCACCAGGAAGCGGAGAAGTACGAGGATCCAGAACAGCTGAATCACTTAAAATCCTACCAGAAACTCAACGTACCCTACAAAGACTTTGTGCCACAATGCCCCGAGATAAGGAAGGGAGTATCCTGATGGATGATTGTGAGGTAACCAAAAGGTGGAAGTGCTCATGAACACTTGATTACAGCGAAAGGATCAAGATGTTGATGGAAATGACATCAGCGATGCAGCAGACGATGGAGACGTGCAAACGATAGGCGAAGTTAGGGATGCCATCAAGCGACTGAATCGGCCGGCAAAGATGATGTCGAGAACCATTCTGAACGCGGCCTATAATGTGTTTTCCCAAGTCATCTTCCAACGTCGTTCGCCGCTAGTTACATGGATTCAATGAAAAAGAATGCAACAATGGAACAGATCTTCACGGAAGTTCGTGAGTACACTATTCCTACGCACCATCTTGTAAAGCCGCAAATAATACAATTAACTCGAGAGAGTTCTGGACGATCATGGACGAGAACGACTATCCCAGGGAGCTGATAAGACAAATCAAGGCTAGGAAAACAATCCTTTTTAAAAATTATGGGATGATCTCTCTTGTCTGCTGCTCAGCATTACACAGAAAGATATTATACGACGAGCGGTTTTCGACATGCGCACACGATGTTCAACAGATCTGGCCAATCTATCTGCTTTGACCAGTAAACCAGACTAAAACGCGAGACAGGGAAGGTTGGGTAGCAGTTTAATGCGTCCAAAACGAAGTGCATTCTGGCTGGTGGAGCCGAGCACAATAGAGCCCGCTCAGGTAGTAGTGTGACGATCGATGCGCTCGAGGTAACCGGACAACGATCAGCTATGCATTGTAAGAAATGATTTTTTTCTTGCAAGATCATATTTCGATTTGCTCTCATTCCCAGATTCCCAGAAATGTTTATTATTCCGGGATTCCGAACGCCACGCATTTTGGCGAATCAATGCGAGATGATCATTTCTGCTTAAGAACAAAGGTGCAGTTCAAAAGCTCAAATCAGAAAAAAAGTAAAAGATTATGGCTATTCAACCATTCCTGCGAATTTTGGTGTCCCTAGCCATGACCGCTTTTTCAGAGACTTTAATGAGTTCGTAGCATAACGTTATAGCGACGAACCCGACAAGCAATTTCTATATGACACTCTCATGTAAGTCGACGCGTTCTGGTAATGGCTAGGGGCACTAAAATTTATAGGAATGGTTGAATAGTTATAATTTTTCCTTTTTTCAGTTTGAGGTTTTGGAATGCACTTTTTTCATTTTTTTTTTGTTCATCTATAATTTATTTGACACGGCACAAATACAATTTAATGTTTAACGGCGCCAATTATATCTGGTAGCTTACTTTCTAAAGTATCTTAATAACTAAAAGCAAATTTTTTATCCTCGCTGCCGACTACGAGCTGAAACTAAATGTAACTTAAAGCTATAATATTTTGCATTAAAAGCACTGGTTTACTGTATGATGGTTTTCATTGCCATAGGTAAGCACATGTTCCGCTGCTGGGCCAAGATATTACGGACTGGCATATTGGTTTGTCTCCCTCGGGCCTTGAGAGTATCGTGCGGGTCTGATTGCTGTTTCCGGATCCGGGGTCTTAACGTGTTCTTGTCGTTAGGCTGGATGCAGGCGGAAGGGGGTAGGACTAAACTGGGGCGTGGATGGATTTCAGGAAAACGTATATAAGGGACATGTAGGATAGGTCACGGCTCGCCAAGACATCACGAACAGGAACAGCCGACTGCCTACCTTCGGCCTGCAGGGAAGCTATTAATTTAGACCTGGCGTCACGGTGTACAGGGCATGACCAAAAAACGTGCTCTATGTCGTGATAACCTTCACCACAGGCACAGATACCACTTTCCCCGAGCCCAACACGACGGAGATGCGCGTCAAATCTATAGTGATTGGACATAAGCCGGGACATCACGCAAATGAAATCCCGACCTACATCCAACCCCTTGAACCACGGGTTCGTCGACACCTTGGGGATTATGGAATGTAACCACCTTCCCAGTTCCCCTCTGGTCCAAGCATTTTGCCAACTGATGATCGTATTCTGACGTACAAATGAGAAAAATTCATTAAAGGCAATTGGTCTTTAATAAATTCCAAAAATTTTGGGGATCTGCTGCACGCGTAAATGATCCGGGATTCCACGAGTTTCTTCTATCATGGATGTATCGAAAAACACAGTAGAATCAGAAGTATTTGATAAGTCGACACGATTTGGAATATTCGAAGAAGGGTTAATATTATGGGACATGTGATTGAAATACAATGTCATAAAACGGGTTTGAGAATTAAGTTCGATTAACCTTTCAAAATTTTCAATCACAGGACGGTTCAAGACCTCACATTTGATAAGAATGCGAGAAGACAGGCTCCAGAAGCGGTTTTTCAATGGTAGTACTCCAGCTAAGACCTCCAAACTCATCGTATGGGTCGACTGCATGCAACCCAAGGCGATACGCAAACAACGATATTGTATTCGCTCCAGTTTGATCAAATGTGTGTTTGCTGCGGAGCGGAAGCAGAAACACCCGTACTCAATGACAGACAATATCGTTGTTTGGTTAAGCCTTATAAGGTCTCCTGGGTGGGCTCCCCACCATTGTCCGGTTATTGTACGAAGAAAATTCACTCTTTGTTGACATTTTTTCATCAGATACCTAACGTGACAACCCCAGGTGCCTTTAGAGTCGAACCAGACACCAAGATATTTGAGTACCAAAACCTGAGAAATCGTTTTACCCATTAATTGTGTTTGAAGCTGAGCAGGTTCATGCTTCCTAGAAAAAACTACTATCTCAGTCTTCTCCGGAGAGAATTCGATACCTAGCTGTAGAGCCCAAGCAGACAAATTGTCCAAAGTATCTTGCAATGGTCCTTGCAAATCGGCGGCTTTGGCTCCTGTAACAGAGATTACACTGTCGTCTGCAAGTTGTCTTATCGTGCATGAATTTGCCAGACATTCATCGATGTCATTTACATAAAAATTGTAAAGAAGGGGGCTTAAACATGAGCCCTGGGGAAGACCCATGTAGCTAATGCGAAAAGTTGCAAAATCGCCGTGCGTAAAATGCATGTGCTTTTCGGACAGCAAATTGTGCAAAAAATTGTTCAAAATTGGAGAAAATCCTTGTCGGTGAAGTTTACCCGAAAGAATGTCAATAGAAACGGAATCAAAAGCCCCCTTAATGTCCAAGAACGCAGACGCCATTTGTTCTTTGCGAGCATACGCCAGCTGAATATCTGTTGCAAGCAACGCAAGACAATCATTCGTCCCTTTGGCACGGCGGAAGCCAAATTGAGTATCTGATAGTAGACCATTTGATTCGACCCAGTGGTCTAAACGACGGAGTATCATTTTTTCCATCAATTTCCGGATACAGGATAGCATTGCAATCGGCCTATAAGAGTTGTGATCAGAAGCTGGTTTCCCTGGTTTTTGGATGGCGATCACCTTCACTTGCCTCCAATCCTGCGGTACAATGTTTTGCTCCAGGAACTTATTGAACAAGTTCAACAAGCGCCTCTTGGCATTGCCGGGTAGATTCTTCAACAAATTGAATTTGATTCTATCTAACCCAGGTGCGTTATTGTTACAGGACAGAAGGGCAACTGAAAATTCTGCCATCGTGAAAGGTGATTCATTCGTTGTTTTGCTTTCGTCTCGATTAGACGCAAATTGTTCATCTCCGTTTGAGTTCGCAAAATAACAATACACGAGTTATCGTACGGGTGTTTTTTTTTGACGATTAGTTCTTGTGCTGCGCGATAACAATAGCCGGCAGTTTATCGGCAGAAACATCTTCTGCACACTGGTAGGGGCAGGCTACCCCGCCAGTGATCCGATACGCAGCTGATATATCAGCAAGAATAATTCGCCCGCACCGCTGTTACCCCGCTAGCAGCACGGACCATCATACGATCGAGCGAGTGGAAGTCAACTACAAGTGGCATCTACAAGGTCGCGTGTAGGATACGGCCACTGTGTCACAACACGAAGCTGGATCGTCATTGTTTGTTCTGCGGAGACGCTCGATTAATCCTACTATCAGCCGTGAGGTCGTGACTTAGACGTTCGGTGAAGTATTCACTTTAGAATTTTTATCATTATTATTAATAGTATTATTATTACTGTTATTATTATAATTATTATTACTATTATTATTATTATTATTATTATTATTACTATTGTTATTAGTATTAGTATTACTGCCTTTTTTTATTTTGATCCATTGTAGTTTGAAAATTGTTTTTAAAATTTAATAGCAACTACTTGACCCCCCCCCCCACATTCGAATATTTATCGTTTGTGTGCGGTAGAGCGTAACGCTCCCGCAAAATGGACGACATGCAGGTGCAACTATTCCTGGATGTGGAAACAAATGGGGAAGAGATTGAGATCTCCCCCATCAATTCCCCTCTACCTTCCCCGCTACCTAGCCCCGTACCAAGGGTACCGGCAACACGGGTGAAAGCTTACCCAGATGCTTCGAAAGGTCCGTTCGTAGTTTACTTCAGGCACATAAAGAAGCCTCTAAATATAATTCAAATCGGCAAGGACCTGGCAAAACAGTTTTCGGACGTAACCGAAATTACAAAGGTTAGACCGAACAAACTGCGAGTTGTTGTGAGTAGCTTGAAGCAAGCAAACGCAATTGCTAGCTACGAGCTCTTCACGAGAGAGTACCGCGTGTACATCCCTGCCAAGGACGTGGAGATCGACGGTGTGGTTACCGAAGGAAGCCTCACGGTCGATGACATTTTGCGTCACGGGGTTGGCTGCTTCAAAAACCCCCTGATTCAAGATGTAAAGATACTGGATGTCAAGCAATTGCATTCAGTATCCATCGAAGAAGGGAAGAAGAAATTCCTCCCTTCGGACTCCTTCCGTGTAACATTCGCCGGATCCGCACTGCCGAACTACATCTCTTTGGACAGGGTTCGTCTGCCTGCACGCCTGTTCGTACCACGGGTCATGCATTGCCAAAACTGCAAGCAGTTAGGTCATACAGCCACCTTCTGCTGCAACAAGGCACGCTGCAGCAAGTGCGGAGGCAATCATGCTGAGACCGCTTGCAGTGAGGATACTGAAAAGTGTCTTTACTGCGAGGGAACTCGGCATGACCTTTCGGCGTGTCCCGCGTACAAACAGCGCGAGGAAAAAATAAAGCGTTCCCTCAAAGAACGATCAAAGCGCTCTTTCGCAGAAATGCTGAAGAGTGCTGAGCCACCCTCGACAGGAAACATCTTTTCCTTTTTGCCAACCGATGAGGGTACATCTGACGACCCCGTCGAAGGGTGTTCTTATGCCATGCCAGAAGGATCTAGGAAGAGGAGAATGATCAACTCTCCTAATCTTTCTCGCAAAGGTCGCAAGATAACCCCTAGCGGAATGACCAATAAGCCAACACAAAAAGGAAGCGGTGAAGAAAAACCGAAGCAAGTACCTCCCGGTTTTAATTTTAAATCAAACCAGGAGTACCCACCGCTTCCTGGGGCACCAAAAACCCCTCGTGCACCCATTTCTCGATCAGAAGATAAAAAAGAAACAGGGTTCATAAAATTTTCTGATATTGTGGACTGGATATTTAAAACATTCAACATACCAGATCCCCTACAAAATATTCTTCTTGCCCTTCTTCCTACAGTGAAAACCTTTTTGATGCAACTAGCAGCAACTTGGCCCCTCATTTCAGCTATCATATCTTTCGATGACTAATACGGCGAAAGAGGTTAGGAATTTTATCACTGTATTACAGTGGAATTGCAGAAGTATCATCTCCAAATTCGATCTATTTTCTCATTTAATAAATACATACAATTGTGACGCATTTGCGCTCTGTGAAACCTTTCTCAATTCAAACGATCAACTCAATTTCCACGATTTTAACATTATTCGTCGAGATCGAGACTCACACGGTGGAGGGGTACTTTTAGGGATTAAAAAGTGCTATTCCTTCTTCCGAATCGACCTCCCCTCGATCTCGAATATTGAAGTCGTTGCCATTCAAACGAATATGAATGGAAAAGACCTATGCCTTGTTTCGTTATATATGCCTCCATCCGCGCGGATTGAACAGAAGCATCTCACTGATATAGCAGAGTTGCTTCCCGCGCCTTTTTTGATATTGGGAGATTTTAATTCTCACTGTTCGCTATGGGGGTCGCTGTACGACGACAACCGATCTTCTTTAATCTGTAACTTGATCGACGACTTCAATATGACAGTTTTGAATACTGGGGAAGCGACACGTGTACCTAATCCTCCAGCACGTGAAAGCGTGCTTGACCTATCCCTTTGCTCGACATCACTAGCGTTAGATTGCCGGTGGAAAGTAATCAACGATCCCCACGGTAGTGATCATCTTCCAATCGTTATATCAATTGCTAATGGTTCAACTCCCCCGAACCCAATCAATATTTCCTACGACCTTACACGTAATATTGATTGGAAGTGTTATGAGTCTATTATAGCGCAATCTATCGAGACTCACGAGGAACTTCCTCCGGAGGAAGAATACGCGCTCTTAGCTGGCTTGATAATCGACGCCGCGACTCAAGCTCAGACGAAACCGATACTCGGGGTAACGATTAGACAGCGCCCTCCCAACAAATGGTGGGACAAAGAGTGCTCTGAGCTGTACGCGCGAAGGTCCGCGGCGTATAAGGACTACCGGGAGTACGGCACTGTCAACCTACTACGAAAGTACGAGGCACTGGGCAGGCAGATGAAGAGCTTAGTAAAGGCGAAAAAACGCGGGTACTGGCGGCGGTTCGTGAACGCGTTGTCCAGGGAAACAGCGATGAGCACTCTTTGGGATACCGCCAGGCGCATGCGGAACCGTGACGTTTCGAATGAAAGCAAGGAGTATTCAGATCGCTGGATACTCGATTTTGCCAAAAAGGTCTGTCCGGACTCTGTACCGGAACAGAAAACCTTTCGCGACGCGTTATTAGTAACTACGGAAGAGCCTCCATTTTCGATGTTGGAATTTTCAATGGCTCTCCTGTCGTGCAACAATAAGGCTCCAGGGTTAGATAGAATAAAATTCAACCTGTTGAAGAATCTACCCGACTCTGCAAAAAGACGCTTGTTGAATTTGTTCAACAAGTTTCTCGAGCTAAATATTGTTCCGCATGACTGGAGGGAGGTAAAAGTCATTGCTATTCGGAAACCCGGGAAACCTGCCTCTGATCACAATTCATATAGGCCGATTGTGATGCTCTCTTGCCTCCGGAAATTAATGGAGAAAATGATCCTCTTACGGTTAGACAAATGGGTCGAAACAAACGGGTTACTTTCAGATACTCAATTTGGCTTTCGCCGGGGCAAAGGGACGAACGATTGCCTAGCGTTGCTTTCTACTGAAATTCAACTAGCCTTTGCTCGAAAAGAGCAAATGGCTTCTGCGTTCATGGATATTAAGGGGGCTTTTGACTCTGTCTCTGTAGAAGTTTTAAGCGCGAAACTTCATTCGAGGGACTTTCACCAAATTTGAATAACTTTTTGCTCAATTTGTTGTCAGAAAAGCATATGTATTTCTCACATGGCGATTCGACAACTTCCCGAATTAGTTACATGGGCCTCCCCCAGGGCTTATGTTTCAGTCCTCTCTTATATAATTTTTACGTCAATGACATCGATGAATGTCCTGCAAATTCATGCACGCTAAGGCAACTTGCAGACGATAGCGTTGTATCCATTACTGGTGGCGAGGCTAGCGATCTGCAAGGACCATTGCAAGATACCTTAGACAATTTGTCTGAATGGGCTCTTAAGCTGGGTATCGAATTCTCTCCGGAGAAAACTGAGCTGGTCGTTTTTTCTAGGAAGCATAACCCAGCTCAGCTGCAGCTCCTGCTAACGGGTAAAACGATCTCTCAGGTTTTAGTCGCTAAATATCTCGGGGTCTGGTTCGACTCTAAATGCACCTGGGCTTGTCATATTAGGTATCTGACACAAAAATGCCAACAGAGGATTAATGTTCTTCGTACGATTACCGGAACTTGGTGGGGTGCTCACCCAGGAGACCTTCTAAGGTTATACCAAACAACGATATTGTCAGTTCTTGAGTACGGCTGTTTCTGCTTTCGCTCCGCCGCGAACACGCACATTATAAAATTAGAGAGAATACAATATCGTTGTTTGCGTATTGCCTTGGGTTGCATGCAGTCGACCCATACGATGAGTCTTGAAGTGTTAGCGGGTATTCTTCCGTTGAAACATCGTTTTTGGAATCTCTCTTACCGGTTGCTTATTCGATGCACAGTTATGAACCCATTAGTAATTGAAAATTTCGAGAGGTTGGTCGACCTTCAATCTCAATCCAGATTTATGACTTTATATTTTGACTATATGGCTCAAGATATTAATCCTTCTTCATACGATTCCTCCAATGTCGCACTTTTAGATACTTCTAATAATGCTATATTCTTCGACACCACCATGAAACAAGACATTTCTGGTATCCCGGATCAATTGCGACCCCAAGAGATCCCTAAGATTTTTTCCAATAAGTTTAAACATGTCAGTTAAGATAAAAGGTTTTACACTGACGGATCTAATCTAGATGAGTCCACTGGCTTCGGTGTTTTCCACGAAAATTTTACCGCCTCCTACAAACTCGATGCTCCTGCTTCCGTGTACGTCGCAGAACTTGCTGCTATTCAGTACTCTCTTGGAATCATCGAAACCCTACCCATAGACCACTACTTCATCTTCACAGATAGTCTCAGTGCCATTGAGGCTCTGCGATCAATGAAGCCTGTGAAGCACACCCCGTATTTCCTGGGGAAAATACGGCGGTTTTTAAGTGCTTTAACAGTAGAAATTACCGGGTTACCTTAGCGTGGGTCCCTTCTCATTGCTCGATTCCGGGTAACGAAAAAGCTGACTCTTTAGCTAAGGTGGGTGCTATTGACGGCGATATTTATGAAAGACCAATTGCTTATGATGAATTTTATAGCATTTTGCGTCAGAGAACACTCAACAGTTGGCAATCATCATGGAACTCAGATGAACTGGGACGGTGGCTACATTCCATTTTTCCTGAAGTATCGACGAAAGCATGGTTCAAGGGGTTGGATGTAGGTCGGGACTTCATTCGCGTGATGTCCAGACTTATGTCCAATCACTATACGTTAAACACGCATCTCTTTCGTATAGGGCTTGTAGACAGTAATCACTGCGTTTGTGGCGATGGCTACCATGACATCGAGCATGTTGTTTGGTCGTGTACCGAATACTGTGGTGTTAGGTCTGAGCTTATAGATTCCCTTCGGGCCCGAGGAAAACAACCGAACGTACCCGTTAGAGACATTCTGGGAAGCGGTGATCTCCAGTACATGACACAGCTATACGTGTTCATAAAACACGCTGGTATTGAAATATGAAACTCTTCTATCTATTTGTTAGATTACCATTCCCGCTACCCGCTGAAAGAAGATGATACACTAAGCTGGAGACACTCAAACGAAGACTCGGCATCTTTATGTTCACGCAGACACCTCAGTCCAAACTGCTCAAATAGAACATCACTGCTTAGCCATGTACAAATAAATAAATCGTATAACTCAATATAGTTAAAATCAAAATTGTAACTCCCCTCCTTTCACCTTAAATCCCCACTAGCTCGTAGTCGGCCGCGAGAATGAAGAAAAGGCCTCCCTCTTTTTCCTGCTAATTTAGAATTTAAAAAAAAATGTACTTGGCTCAGTTAAACACAAATTGTATCGTGCCGTGTCAAATAAACTATTTAAAACTAAAAAGGTGATTCTATCGCGTCGTAACCCGGAGACGTATCGCGAACAAAGTTTTGCGCAGGAACAGAGTCCGGACATACTTTCCTGGCAAAATCAAATATCCACCGACTTGAAGACTCCTCGCTTTCGTTGACCGTTACGCGATTCCGCATTCTTCGGGCTGTGTTCCAAAGAGTGCTCATCGATGTCTCCCTCGACGTCTCGTTCACGAACCGACGCCAATATCCGCGTTTCTTTGCTTTAGCCAGGCTTTTAAGCTTGGTATTAAGCTCCGAATAACGTATATAGTCGTCGGGTATACCTCCTTTCTGGAAGGCCAGAAACGCGTCGGATCTTTGCGTGTAGACATCGGAGCACTTTTTGTCCCGCCACGGAGTTGGAGGCCGCTCTTTGATCGTTACGCCGGGATATTTCTTCGTTTGGGCTTGCAACGCGGCGTCGAGGATTAAGCCCGCGAGGAGGTTGTATTCTTCAAGTGGTGGGTGATGTTGAATCGACTCGACCGCTTTTGAAATCATTTTCTCGTATAACTTCCAATCGACATTCCGTGTGAGGTCATACGGAATGTCAATTGGTCGCATGCGAGTTGAACCGTTAGTAATGGAAATAAGAATAGGCAGATGGTCGCTACCGTGAGGATCGAGGATTACCTTCCATGTGCAATCCAACCGTAGCGACGTCGAACATAAGGATAGATCCAAAGCGCTTGGGCGCGCTGGAGGTTTCGGGATACGTATCATTTCACCGTTGTTCAAAATAGTCATGTCGAAGTCATCGCAAAGGTTATAGATTAAAGAGGAGCGGTTATCATTGTAGGGGGAACCCCAAGCCACACCATGAGAGTTGAAGTCTCCCAAAATCAAACGTGGCGAGGGAAGAAGTTCTATTAAATCAAAGAGCAACCGTTGCCCAACCTGTGCTCTGGGTGGAATATATATTGAGGCAATACAAAGCTCTTTACCTTGTATTGTCATTTGACATGCGACAACTTCGATGCCTGGAATCGAGGGGAGGTTAATACGATAGAAAGAATAGCACTTTCTAATCCCTAAAAGTACTCTTCCATATGGGGTGTCTCGATCAAGGCGAATAATATTAAAATTATGGAAGTTGAGATCAATATTTGAAGTAAGCCAAGTTTCACAAAGGGAAAATGCATCGCATTTGTTTCTATTTATTAAAACTTTAAATGAATCCATTTTTGGTAAAATACTTCTACAATTCCACTGTAAGACAGAGATAGAATCCTTCGTATACGCAGATGAATTAGGCATCGTAGGATACAATCGCTGCAAGGAGGGGCCATTGGGCAGTCAACTGCTTCAAAAATGATCTAACTGTTGGGAAGAATGCTGTAAGAAAAATTTTAATTGGATCGGGTACATTGAAAGTTTCAAAAATCCAGTCCACAATGTCAGAAAATTTCACTAATCCAGAGTTTGTTTAATCAACTGGGAGTGCAAAAGGAACAACTGGGGTTTTAGATGTTCCTGGCAGTGCTGGGAACTCCTTCTGGGACTTTAAATTTGCAAGCCCAGGAGGAGTTTGCTTCGGTTTTTCCGCAGCACTGTTTGGTTTGTTTGTAACTTTCATTTCACTTTGGGAAATCTTAGGACCTTTTCGGGGAAGTTTAGGAGAGGAAATATTTTTCCTCTTTCTAGACGCCCCAGGATTGGCATAAGTTGTTCCCGCTGGTGAATCGTCAGAATCGGTTTCATCAGAGGACAACAGATCAAAGGGGTTCGATGTTATAGTAGAAGTGGTTACGGTCTTCTTCAGCATCTCAGCGTAAGATCGCTTTGAACGCTCCTTAAGTGACCGCTTGATTTTATCTCTGTGCTGCATGTACACCGGGCATGTGGAAAGCTCATGCTGATTTTCCCCGCAGTGAATACATTTTTCTGCATTAACACAGCAAGAATCGTCCGCATGAGTTTCTCCACACTTGCTACATCGTGCCTTATTGCAGCAGTAGGCGGCTGTGTGGCCTAGCTGCTTGCAATTGGTGCAATTCATAACACGGGGTACATACAATCGCACAGGCAGACGAACCCGATCGATCGAGACGTGGCTAGGGAGAGCAGATCCGGCAAACGTAACACGAAACGAGTCTGACGGAGTGTACACTTTTGTGCCGTTGACAAGAGACACAGACCGCAATTGCTTGCAATCTATGATCTTTACTTTTACGTCGTGACACAAAGCATTTTTGAAGCAGCCAAAACCGCTTGCCAAGATTGACCCGACCGACAGACTCGAATCGGTTATGACACCGTCGATCTCCACGTCTCGTGCGGGTATATAAACGCGATACTCGCGTGTGAAAAGCTCGGAGCGAGCAATAGCGTTGGCCTGTTCCAGGTCGCTGACCACGACACGGAGCTTGTTGGGTCTGACCTTGGAGATTTCGGTCACGGCCTTGTACCCCTCCGTCAGGGGTTTCGAAATCTGCAGGATGTTTAACGGTTTCGATTTCGGTCCTGCTTTTGGCCGAAAGAAAACAGTAAAGCTGCCCTGAGATCCGTCCGGGTAAAGCCTGGGGCGAGGGGGGACTGGAGAATTAACAGAGGAAGGGTTGGCAGGAGGGACAGGGTCGGAGGGGTTCGGGGATGGTGGCACGGGAGGCGAGGGATCTACATCCATCGCGCTAAATCTAGCGCACTAGCGCCGACAGAACACGTACCTCTTTACTTCTCCTTTCTGCAGGGTTGGTTGTCCGAACGGTCGAAGCTGCAGCCGTTACAGCCAGCAGCACCAATACAGCAGCTCCAAACAGCCACCAGCAGCGAGCCGGGTGTGTGATCACTCAGCACAGCGACACAACTCGCTGTCTACTGTTGGCTTCTTCTTTTTCCTCCTTTGTGTTGAGATTCTCGTCCACTGCTGTAGCACAAATCACTTAGCAGCCAAATCGGCTTACGCACCAGCAAACAGCCACGATGCGAAACAGTTGCACAAAGGCGGGCGACCTTGAACCTTCACTCGACCAGGCAAACAATGCCAACACTTGCTCGCGCGTCTTTTGTTTTATATTCTATCGGAGCGATCACCAAACACATCCGATACTGATGCGTGTTCGGCACAGAATGACTTTTTTAATTTTGTAGACCAGGGTAATTTTCACGATTTTTACATTTTTATCAAAATATTGCATTTGATGTAAATCTTTTTTTTCAGATGCATATATTAAAAACGGTCTATTGAAAATTATGTCTAGCTTTGTACATTTCGTTTACAAGAAAACTCATTCAAGTCTCTGAAAAAATGTTGGTGGCTGGGGGCACCAAAATTCACAGGAATGGTCAAAAACCTATAATCTTTCATTTATTTTCTAGTTTGAGCTCTAGCTCAAACAGCATAACGTTATTCCAGATTCGTTCCATGGACTATTGAAGTTTATCTTGACACGTCTTGCTCCATCTACAGGCGGTTTTTATTAAAGTTTAATGAGGTCTTGTAAATCCTGTGACACAGATACTTGATGTCAAACACACACCATATGTGATGAAACAAAAAAAAAATCAAATTTCAAACACAATAGATATACAAAATCTCATAAAGTTCCCTTCAAAGTATTCTTGCTGATAGTTATAACATCCAATCACGTTCTGTTTTGTCGTTACTAGATTAACCTGAAACATGCGGAACAATAAACTGAGTATTACGACCATTTGTGCGCCTCGCGAACAGCCCGCCAGCGATATCGAGTTTTAATGCTAACTCATCGGGAAACCATTCAACATGGCACCTCCCGGATTTCCCAAGGAGCGTAGAAAGAAAACCCACGGCCTGTACTTCCATTCATCACCCCCGAAAGGTAAGTGTCGACCCCAAAACAGGTGTGAATCGTGTTGCTCACCGTTGCAATGGAGACGCTTTGTAGCTCGTGGCTATAATAGTGAGAATGTTGTTTGGCCTTCACACGTGTCAAAACGAATATTGTTGAAGAATGTCGAGCTTGACATGTGGTACGTGCCAATAACTCAATTGACGTGCAAGTACGCACTTTACTGAAAGTTTCGGCGAACAATGTAGCTGAGGAATCTATTATCATCGGCATCGGCATCAGTGGGTCGAACAAAGAAAGACTCCCCAACAAGGTGCCACATTACCGTTCAGTTCAGTGATTGCTACATACTGGCTACACAGCGTAGTAAGGTCAAGAATGCATGCACGATCCTTCAAGGTCATGAGCCTTCCGTGCTAGTAAAAAGATGTCATGAATTTCAAAATGCTGAAGAGGAGAATTATTGATTGACAGGTACATTTGGTCGGAGCAGTAAACGGTTCTCACTTTATTCGCACGGAAAACACTTTCGCCATCGGAATTTTGTTCCGCTTGCGTACAAAGATGCATCAGGGGGATCAAGAACTCTAGCACGCGATACCCAATTTGATTTGCAAGAAAAAAATAAAACTGCGAAGAGTTTACTTGTCGCTTCAAGGAGCTTACTCTATCTCGTTTGTCAATGTGCGAGAAAGTTTGTGAGAACGACTTTTTTTCGTTTTCCTTGATGTAGATATGGGTATTGTAAGTGAATAAAAATGATCATGCCATTAGTCCACTAATCATCTTTTCAACCAACCAAATAGAACCGGGTCGTTATACATGAAAAAGCATCTCTGCGTACCGTGACCTCGTTTGGTTACAGTAACAACGTGTCATGAGAAGTACATTTTCGTCGATAATTGTCTCATTTTGTTAGTCCCTCTCAAACGTATTGATTGAAAGCTATAAATTAGACGGTTGAACACCACGTCTGTGGCATCCAGTGGCGTGTTACCATTATTTCCACCGAATGTTTGTGTTGGTGTCTGATGCGATTCCGATGTCTTTTCGGAACACTGAACGCTTCAAGCATGGGCCAAGAAACATCCAATTACATTTAGTTAAATATGGCACTATTTTCTTTTTTAAATTACTCTGATGGACATTTTGAGGTTATCCAAAGGCTAACAAACTTCCTCTCATGTTTTATTTCATATCCTATTCAGAGCGTCGAAACGGTGGAGGTGCATACAGTTACCGATAGATTAGTTAAAATGAACCGCGCAAAACTGTGGCGTTCTTAACGCTACTTACTGACAGCATAGTGACATGATTTACTCAGTCAGGATTGAAACTCCCTATGATTATATAGATAGGAAGCAAGTGCTGGGGTGGGTGACTAACATGCAACCTTTGAAATCGCACGTGGCATGATGAGGAAAATGACGCTAATTTGCCACTTTCGATTCGTCTCTGCCGTTTTGGTATGACTACCGGCTTCTAATCGAAGTCCCAGCTGGTGGTAAACAACTTTATTTTGACGCCAATCTATTCACGCTCTACTGAGTGGGAAGCCTATAACTTTGTAGTGGTAACCTTGATTTTTTCCCTATCCATATTGTTTGTTTTTTATTGTTTTATGAATTATTTTAGACAAATTTATCTAGTTATATCAAATTAATCAACCGGACATACCCGACCATCGTTTCCATTCGATAAACACTTTGCCGGATTATATTTATTTCGACGCCACCATTTGCTGGACTTATCATTGATTTGTTTGCAGTAAATAATGAATCACAGATTCTTATGAATTATCGATTTCCGGTGGTCTACATGCTACCAATGCGACTCGACCGGACAGTTGTTTGTTGTCTGACGAGCTTCACATCGGTCAGTTGTAGTTTAGTTACATATATCTATATGGTAACAGCGTACAGGTCGCACGAACTGGAAAAAAGTGGAGCAAATCCGATAGATGAATCATCGTTATAAACCATGATCAGTAACGACTAATTTCTGTTATGTGCCATTAATTTCCTAGGCCCGCAATTAGTCAATTTTTTATTCGCCGATATATGTTGTCGAGGGTTTAATTTGTAACACTTTATCCATTAGTGTTCTTTGAAGTCCGATGGAAATAAAATTGAGAGATCCTCCTATATATTGATTGCAAACATTTTATGGCGCATCCAGGCGTAACGTTTAGAAATAGTAGTGGTCACAAGTATAAAAAGTAATAATATAGTTCGAGCGAGTATACATGAACAATGTATAATAACTTTTGGACCTAAAAATAATTGACAAACACTCAAGTGGAATGTGGATGGTCCCTAACGAAAATACTAACGCGACTGAAAATTTGTACTAATATTAAACATGACTGACTTATGTACGAGATCCTTAGATTGTTACACAAACGACGAACCCCAAAACAAAATCTTACTCAGAAGAAGCTGCTTAATGCTTGGTAGGTGGCTGATTTGAAAATTTATGATTCAGGCTACTCATAAAGACATAAAGCACAAGAAACAGTTAGGGTAAGGGACCCATGATTCGCCCTGACCCCATAATTCGCTCACCCACTAATCAACAAATTGTTTACGGGGTTTGTTATTGAATTATGCCAAGTAATAATTTATTTTCAATCTCAGCTGTTTCTTTTGTATGTTTAAACACGGTTCTAAGAGTTGACACTATATTGCGAACAATGAAAAAAAAATAGGTGGGTGAATTTTGGGTACTCGGATAAAGTGGGCGAATTATGGGGTCGTTACCTTATTTTTTCGAAGATCAATTCAGTCGACTTTCTGTGTATTATCTCTGAAACACAATTTAAAGTCATTTCAGAACTACGTCATCTACTAAGTAACTAAAACGAAGATTTTTACAAATATAAATTGGCACATCTCTATCCCACGAGTTTACCACTACTCCGGTGTACCTCACGGCAGCAATCTAGGGCCAACCCTGTTTAATCTATTTTTCAACGATGCTAGGCTCCTTTTCACCGGAAAATGCAAACTTGTTTTCGCGGATGACTTTAAACTCTTTGCCAAAGTTGATAGTTTGGCTGATTGCGACACTCTACAGTCTCGCCTGTACCAGTTTGCTGCGTGGGTGTAAAGACCCTTAATATCGAATAAAATGCATAACAATCTCGTTTTATCATAAATCGAGCCGCGAAGCCTACCGTTTTGATTATACAATCCCTAGCTATACGTTGGAGTGTTTAGAAGTCGTAAAAGACCTTGGCGTGTATCGAGACTATGAACTTTTCTTCTCAGTGTGATTCTTGCTCCCAATTTCGAACAGAAAAAATTCTAATTTTGATCAGCAATTTATTACTAAGCTCAATAATATCCGGAAATTTATCGCATTTCAAAAAATAACACTGGAGGGTAAGTTTCTACATATGGCTAGAGTGTTGTATCATGATCGGACCAGTTAGAAAATGTACCATGATCGGACCATTTTTTTTGATATGAACAACTTTTGAACAAAAAAAAGTGTCAAATATGTAGCAGCATCATCAAATAACTTCTTCTGATGATGTTCAGAAGGTTTCATCCAGATTGCATAAGTATTACTACTATTAAAAATGCTTTAAAAAATGAACTATTTACGAGCACAAATTGCCCTTACAATTTTTATCAAGGCTTGTTTTCAAGCAGTGATTTCAGAATCAAATATTTAAATATTGCAGTATATTTTCCAGTAATATGTTTCTGCAACATCGCAATTCAATGTAGGAACACTTTTTATATGAAATGTTTGCTTTGAAGTTGGAATTATTAGTGAAACGCGAAGGCCTTTTTTGGATCATGATCGGACCAGCATTGAACCAGCATTGAACCATGATCGAACCAGCCTACCAATGAAGGATTTCACGTTTAATTCATTGGAACAGAACGTAAATGATGAAGCTTATTTTCTATAGAATGAAACCTCACAAAAACGACGTAAGGTTGACTACACTACACTACACTACACTTCACTACAAACAGCCCATTATACTTCAAACAGGGAAAATATAATTCAGTGTCAACCTAATTTAACCCTCTAGTGCCCAAGTTAATTTCTGGACGGGTTTCACTAAAATCACTTTGGATCATTATAAACACTTTTTAAGTATTTATTGAAGCTTTTTAGAGGTTTGACTAGAGGTTTGAGCCAATTGGCGGTATTGGGCACTAGAGGGTTAAGCAGCACTTTTCTCCGCAAATTTTCGAGTTTACGAGAGAATCATATATTAAAATATATGAAAGTTTATATTTGTGAATGATTGGTTGTCATAGCTCTCATCGAGGCATCTCAAAGGCATCTGTCTCAGCTTTACAAAAACGTTCGGAGATACCAAATACAATGACGAATATGACTAAGGTTTCTACGAAAAGATTTATGACATAGCACCGATAACTTCTTTCAATTAACCTTAAACTGTGATTGAACTATTAAGCAGTATGAAATAATAGCTTTTATTCTTTTGAACAACTTTATCAAATAGATACGATAGCGACTAACAAATCAGTTTGAAAAAATAACAGATAGTGCTTTCGTGAAGAGATAGCCAATCTAATTAAATTGAAATCACATAGTTAGTAGCGCTTTCACGAGATTTTTTAACAAGCAGTTGAAATGTTATGAAAATATAACGTTTTTAAGAGAACGGTTGGTTTAAAATTAGAGGTAAAATGAAACAAAGTAAAGCTTCTGAGTGCTTTATCAGAATGGACACCAATTATTTTTCAATAAATACATACATGTCAGCAACATACACTATTCTAACAATTTAGTGAGAAAGTTTGGCTCGAGTTAGTAAAATGTTAATAAACGTTTTAAATTTTGAGTGAAATTTATATAATATACATTATGCTATTCACCGCGATCATTGGTGCTTATTACGGGAGAGTTTGGGGTGAAATCAGAGTGAAGTGAACACAATCCTATTACGGGACTCACGTAGGTTAACAAAACGTCGCAAAGTGACAACTGCTGTGAAATCTGGGATATTATGAGTTTCATATCACTGAAATAAAAATGGGAATAGTGACGTTTTGCGTTGATTTTTTCACGACTATTTTGAACGATGGAGTGATTTCAAGAAGATGAGAAAGGTTTAAAAACCGATTGATTTGTGATCTAATGATAATATATAGCAAATTTATTTTTCAGTAACGAAACTCTCTTTGAGACTAACAAATTTTTGCGGCTAATGAAACGTAAGAGAAAAAAATGATCTTTGAATTAAGTTTAGCGGTAGGGCTCAAAAGCTTCGTCTTATCGAAAAATGTCCTCATACAAAATTTCAGCTCAATCGAACTTCGGGAAATAGTGCCTCAAAGCGGCCAAAGTGTCACTTTTTTGACTGATGAAGTTCGATATCAATATTTGTTGTATGTCAAATGTCTTAGAAATGTATAAAACGTCGAGATCTGGTGTTATCTCGAATAAAAAAAAATCGGAAAAACTCCACTTTCTGAGACTTTTGTGCTGTGAAACTCCATTCACTTGTCTTATTCTCATTTTCACTTTACTGTCAATCTTACTTCACTGAGCTAGTTTTTGTCACCTTACTTTAGATGGAATCGAGAATAGGTCTCAATAAGTAAAGTGAGCGTGGGAGTGAAATATATATTTCACCGAGAAGTAATTCCCGTAATAAGTAACATTGGCTTAATATCGCAATGAATATGAGCTGTCATACTTCAGGCATAAAACTTAGAGCATTGCAATATCCGGTAAATTTGTAGTACTATTTGGGGACTACAAATTTGTCATACATCGTTTCTCAAAATTGTAGTGGTGGAGTAAGCTATCGGTAAAACGGAACGGCAACCAAAAAAAACACCCAGAAACTGAATAGGCCAACATGCCGTTTTTGAAACTCAAATATAATTCATAGCGTTCTCGAAATAATTTGAAAAATGTTCGAAAATATTTTAAGAATCACGAACAAAATTGATAAAATCTAATTTATCAAGCCCAAACCAAACACCATGCAAGTAAAATCCAGCACGCGAAGCGGAAAATCGCTTGAAGTCTCAGAAGCACACTGGTCCGATTATGATACATTTTTTGGCCCGATCATGATTCACCCTGGTCCGATCATGGTACAAAATCTATGATCAGGAAAACCGATATAGATGAATGAATTTACGTCGGATTTGCTAGAATTTGTTATTTTTGTAAACTAGACAGATAGACTTTTCCGATAAATGTATTTTATTTAAGATTCCATGTAATATTGATGGTGAAAATGTGACATGAAAAGCGATGTACCTTGAAAGTCTAAATTGGTCGGATAATGATACATTACCCTACTAGGTTGATTGCGCGGAATGCATTGAATATTTTGAAACTTCATTCGGGAAATTGGTTCAATTGGTAAGTTAACAGTGACGCTCACCTATTTTTTTAACTGCACAGCATCTTTTCTCAGCTTTGCTTGTCTCAGATTGGAAATCGGTAGTTGCGAACAGGGACTAAATCGCATTTTTCTGATATAATTCATGATAGCGGCCAAATTCAAGATGACGGTCAAAATTCTGTTCACTCCAAATTAAAGTCCTTTCATTCCTCTTTACAGAAAAGTGCTACTTGTGGTAAGTTCCATAACGAATTCCAGATGAAACATGAAGATTTTCTAAAATTTCAACTTTTATAGAAACTATTTCACCCCTTCATGACCGAGGGGTCAACAAATTCGATCAAACAAAAAAGGCCACATCAGTTTTTCTCTATTTCTAACAACTATGTGTATTTATAACGAATTCGAAAGACATTGTGCACCTAGTGGCCTGTTTCCTGAAGGAAAAAATCAACAATAGAAATAATAGTTTAAGACGCTTTAATTATATTAAACACGAACGCTTCTAAATAAAAGAAAAGATCGTAGCAGAAATTGATTCTAAATTCACCTAAAAGTGGATCCATAGAAGGATGGTACTAAAGACGAAACTGACTTTAAATTGAGCTGAAAGTGCCTCAAAGAGTTAAAACAAAGTTCATGAAAAAATCATTTTAAATTAACCCGAAGAAACTCGAAAATGTCTCTGCTAACGGAAGAAAACGCAGAAAAAGAAATATATCTTATTTTACTTTAAATTCTTGTTCGATATGTCTAAAGAACCTTTCCAACAAAATGAAGAGGCCAAATCTATCAAAAATATTTCCATTCTTTTGGAAAAAATATCGTGTCCACGTGGACACTATCTTCACCCCTCTCCGCCTACCGAGGATAAGCGTGGACATTTGCGTATCTCCTATATTGTATATATTTATAATTTACAAAGCAACACTTTATCATCATAAGCAAATAAAACAGTTTGTTTGTTTGTTAGCTGCAACCACCCTGAGCTATTGTAAACGTTATAAATCCACACAATTGTGTGGGTAAAGGGTGATGTACAGTCCCTCCACAATTATGGATCAGCTACAATTATGGATCAATTTCACGAAAATACGTTTAAACTCACGAAACTATTTTTTTTTTAATTCAGTTGTAACCTTATTCATGCGATAGAAATAATTTAATTTGCAAATGTCACTAACAATTATAATCCTGCTGGGTGCATTTAGCGAAGTGACCCATAATTGTGATGATGTTACAATTTGTGGTGCACAATTGTGGGTCAGTCCTTATTTTGGCTATTTTTATTACTTTTGCATTATAATGCATCAAGACTGGATACAAAAACTCAAGCTTTTACAACAATAAAATAACTCTTATGATGGATTTTGACGATTTTATAGGCTAAATGATCGTGAATGCCAAAAGTGACCCATAATTGAGTCTTTTGCTATGTGAGTAATATTTTTTCCTTCTCAACCGATTTACACGCATCAGGTGCAGTTAAACTAATTATTGACCGAAAGTATACATAAGAACACACAAATACACAGTAAAACATGGGATGTTGATAAGATAGGTTCGCCTTACTTTATTCGTATAAACCATCTGGAAGAAGCAAAATAAACTCCTCAACTCATATGGGTAATATCAAAAAGTTTTTTTCTTCATTACTTTCTTTTAAAATCTTACATCGAAATTCTTACTAAACTTATTTAACCTTTCTTCCTGTTCTAACTCTTTTGTTGCAAGTTTATTACATGAAACAGTTCCAACAACATAAATAGTTTGTACTCAATCTTTCAGTAACTACATGACTGCAGAACAAAAATAAAAAAAAAAACATAAATACATGTTCTGGTGTAATCTAAAATACGTGGTTACCTGTATTGAACTCCAACGTGATGTCTATCACGGCTGTATACAATATTGATTCATAATTTCAACACTCCGGTGAATGATGTGGTGGAACCCTCACTGTTCGCCTAGGTACATGGATTGGTCAGCCGACATCGTCTGACATGTCAATTTATCAGTCGGTTGACATGGCGGGATAATTTTGATCGGACATGTACGTAGCCTCTTAAGGAGACTATTGTCTCATATGACACAGACAGATATGACACGAGATATGTTTTGGGTCAGTCGGGCGCAATCGTGGTAATGTCTATACAATGAGAGGTGACCTAAATTGTTAATTCAATATTTATCCATTAGCCACGTCACGCTATGTACGCAGCAAAAGGGTTACAGTATCTGCGAAATGTGAATGAACCCCCAGAAATTTATGTGACATTTGTATCGTTGAAAAATGAGAACATCAATTAATATGTAAATAAGCAGAAGATATATGCAATATTATCTGTTTATATTTCTAACCGGAAAATGTTTGGGGGTGATGTGACACAATATGTACTCGTAAAATAACAGATATGGGTCTGAGCAATCACCCCATTTTCCAAATTTGTAAAATCGTCATTTGCTGTATTCGAACATCGATATAGATCTTTCAACATAGTGCTCAGGCTCTACGTAAGATTCATTACAAAAAATTAGTACATAACTCTAAAAACCATTAGGTCAAATGTTAGAAAACTTCTGCGTATAATATACGTACCTTTGAATTACCATATACAAACATATGTACGATTACTGAAAGGAATAAATTACACCTTTCGGGGGAATCAATTCACAATATATTGAACACCTAGATAGACTGGAGGTAGGGCACAAAAAATGCTGACACGAAGGGAGGAAACTTCAATAGATTCCTACACTTGCACCTTCGGTCGGGGTGTTAGCTATACAACAGCGGCGCAAATGTGTCGTATTGAGTTCCGGTACGGAAACGCTGTCCGGTTGCAGGATTCCAATTCAGTCTCACTATATCCTTTGAGCGTAATTGACGCATACTTCGGAACTTCAAACAGGTAGTAAGTTGTAAGAGCTGTTAATTATTGCTTATGTTTTTCGCATGCGGTGTTGTGTAGTTCAACAGAAACAGTTCTAAAGAGATTGTTACGTTTCCAATCAATCGGCGGTGAAAATTGTCCTAATGAATTTTGCAACAAGTTCACAAGACAACCGACTGATACACTTTCCGTTTTAACCATAATGGAACGGGACCTTTCCCGACTCATAAAAAAACCGTAAACCACACCAAGGTTTACGGTCGTCGATATCCTGTTGTAATTAGGACAAACCGTTATGAAAACGAGCGAAATCGATATGGAATGATGGTACAGTGTCCATCGATTAGATATCGGTCGAAATAATGGGTGTTACGACAATTGTAAACCGCGGCGCGCCAACAGGATATTGCCAGTTTGTAGCACAGTGTAGCTGTCTGAAGAGTTGCGTGACATTCATAATAACGTGTAGCATTGAGCAATCGTTGCTAGAAAGTGCCGATAACAAGACTGAAGTTGGGGTAATATTATAAAGTACTGTTTTACAGTATCAATTATATCTCCAGTAGTGTGTCGATAGTATCTCAGGAGCGAGATCATTACTCAAACGCGTAAGCCGTGTCAATTGGATAGTTCGGTTTCAATAGTATAGCAACAAAAAATAGCTGAGCATTTACAAACATATGTACAAACGTTTATCTTCGTTACCAACTGCTATTGCTGATCGAGATCGATTGTGCGTCGGTAAAATATAGTTTATAGTGATGCGATGCACACACTTGCCCGACACACAGTGCGTACGGTTACAAAAACTAAATACATGGCTGCTAATTGAAAAAAATGCTGGTTATTTACCTAAAACAGACACTATAATTTTACGCCGTTTTGTATTATATTTATATCAGTTTTACCTTTCATCGAACAGTACTCTGGATGTTTTCTACGAATAACTGAGAAGAGATAAACATTATCCGTTTCCTGTATATGAAAGCCGGGACAAAAAAATCAACATAAAGAAAAAAGGGGTTCAACCAAAACTTCTAGAAAAAGCGAAATTTTAACTTATTAAATTTACTCGTTGAAAGTCGTTGGAATGAAAAAATGTTGCCAGGGTGGCGACTCAGTTTCCAAAATTAAATTAAAAATTAAATTAAGTTTACTTACGGGAAAACTTTATGAAGTTCTTTGAAGACTTGAAGCGTTTCTGAAACGTCTAGAAGTACTAACTTTTTGAGGGGCAATTGAATATTTTGAGACACACCTATTTTGACAAGAAAATCAATCAGATTTGGAATTCTGGATGGGTCAGTTGAATAATTGTTTTAAAATCTTGACTGTAAAAATTGGAAAATAAGAAATTAACAATTTCGCAGTCAAACCTTTATTATGAACCCTTTTCGAATGCTTTTTCTATGTATAGAAGAGCAGCTCCACTTGAATAACCTTCAGATTTATTAGCTCGTATGATCATAAATTGATTGGTCGACAACTTGAAACCCTATCTGGATCCTTGGCCTTGGCGCTACATTCCGATTCGGAACTTGACCTTCTGTTTTATTTATACACAGACTTCGCAGCCGACTGTTTAGTGTACAGGACAATTGCTGGGCTAGCACTACGATCCTACTGACACTAACAGTCTCTCCCAAGCCGAGACTCGAACCCACGACGACTGGCTTGTTAGGCCAGCATCGTACCTCGAGACCATCTGGGAGATAGATCCTTATCCTTATCCGGCTTTAAATTGGAGTATTTTTGGCATTTTTCATAATTTGGCTAAATATTCATATTGAAACAATTTCTGAGAATTTCTCAAGAAGAACTTTAGTTAAAATGTTTAAAATCTTATTGTCACCAGGTGCTTTTATATTTTATATTTTTTGAAAACTTTAGTGATAGATTTAATCTCGTTAAAGCTTGTTCCAATTAATTCCAATTAATAGAAATTTGATGACATCAACGTGTGACTTCGTCTTTAATTGGACTCACTATATACCGAGTTATGAACACATTCAAACTACTGAGCAAGTCTTCGAGTCTTCCGTCAATTGGTTGCGAAATAGTAATCACCATTTTTGATTACCGGAATATGACAATGGCGATAGTGAAGCGATGTTAGAAGGTGTGTCAATAGTTCGGAAGCAATTGTAAACGTGATAATGATGAAGTGCAAGAAACTGGGAAAAATCTCGTCTAACCACTGGTTTTAACGAAAAAAAATGTAGTAATTAGCATAAAATGCGCGCACTACTGAATGACTGAAAATTTTTTTTAACTTCACCATCAAAATAAGTGGAAGAAACAGAATTTAGCTTGGAAACCAGTGCATCAAATTGTCAAGATTACTACATTATTACAAGATCTTATCTCCAAAACTAAGCACCCCTGAGTTTCGAGCCTTCTCACACAAATAGGAGAGGAGTTTGCCATTTAGAATTTCAATCATAATTTCGAACAGCTCGATAGTTAAAACATGATCGATTTTCGTGAAAAACCATTTTAGTATAACTTTTCAATCGCTTGAAATGTAGAACTGCTTATTTCATAATTTGATTGGTAATAAAATTCAGCATTGCTTCAAGAACGTGTTTTTGGCCTCGAGAAAGACCAACTGTAATTTATACTTGGTAAGAGAAACGAAACAATTCACTTTGAGCTAGTGTATTTCATAATAGCTTAAGCTTCGAAGCTAGCGTGCTTGGCTAGTTCTCCTGGTAGCCATCTTAATCTTTACGATGTGCCTGACGGTTGAACAGTTGACGAAAAACTAATGTACTTCTCGTGCAACATTCGTCTTTATACCTGAAAACGCAGCGCAGTTCAACCTTATTTTACACTCTTCCATAATACCACATCCGCGACCCCGCCTACTTGTGGCGTTAGTCCTCGCCGTAGATATTTAAGACAATCACACGGGTTTATTTCATCACATTTTCATTCATTCGCCCACTGACTTTCGCGCGATTCGGGTGTATATGCAATGTGCCTTGCTGCGAGTGTTGGAATTGTTGAGGAACGCTGCTAAAAATATTAGAACGAGAATTATTCTGCAAGTGGCAATTCGCAACGTCGAGAAACTGAACGAGCTCCTACCCGGCGTCATTAATAACTCAGGTATATGTTCTTCCGAACAGGTATTATTCGATTGATTCCCATCTTCTTAAAAAAATAACCCAACCGTCCTTTTAGCTACGATCACTTGAAGCAATTTTTCATATCTTAGTACTATACAATACATATGAATTTATTATCAATGGCAGAAATCAATGCAATTCTTTAATTAACCATTCTTAAAAAAAATCAATTAATAGTATCTTAAATACACTATAAGGTACAACAATAAATATGCAACCTGTGATCATGTTTTTAAACTTATTTATCAGTTTTTGGTGCGAAGGTGTCTGGATACAAATAAAATAAAGCTTGATGTATATATAATGCCAACCATAAAGCGCATTAACAATAAAAAGCGTTTATTCGTGATGTTTGATCGCGAATTGAGCTGTTTAGAAATTTTCATCAGTTGAGTTGTTCAACAATTTCGAGTTACATAAATTAATATCCATGCGGGCTATTCAATTACTTGATTCGAACAAATAATAGTAGACTTTATGCCTCATTGATAAAACATTCTCAACAAAGCATTTGTTAATACCCATTCAACGAGCAATTGTGTTATATAACAGCTTAGCTTATTAAGCTGTAGTTCAGCCAAAATCCGTTCGATAGCAGCTTTCAAGCTATAAATCTAAGAAATTATTTGTCGGGAAGTCTGCGTATTCTACGTAACTATGCGGTCGTATTTTTTTTAAATGGAAATGTAAAGACTATTTTAATATTGATTCAATGAAAGTATCTGCATCAATAAAAAAATACGCAAGATCATAAATTTAAAATAAAAACATCGTATATAGCTGCGATATCTCTTGATTTCAATACGTAACCCCGGAAAAATATTGTTGTGCTATTAATGAAAATTGTTGTTTTAGACCTTATACTTTAGCAGAATACTATGCTGTGGTAAGTGTAACGAAAATGTGTACTCTTAAAATACCTATTGTTACTACTACTGAACAGTGCTAAGAATATTCACTGTCATGATATTCAAAAGCAGCGATTTTCAGCCGTCTTTATATTGATAATCATACTACCCATGCGACCGTTGATATACATGATAACAAACAACCGGTGAACACTGACAAGATAAACTTTAACACTCGTGTTGATATTTTGATCGTCAAAAATAAAAGTCATCAAAATAGAGAAAATCAAAATTAACCTTATTCGACCATTTATACTGTAATGGGCAGTGTACAGCTTCTGAACAGATTTGCACTACTTGAATTGATAATCACTGGAGCTTCTTTAAATATCATTACGAGGCCTTTGATATTCATTCCACTGTTCTGTCATTGAATATGAGAAACGATATTCATGCATCGTCGCAATGAACATAGGTTACTGAGTTGCACCAGAGAATAATTGTGCTGACACTGAGATTAATTCAATTCATCTACTTATGAATAAATATTGAAATTCTAAGGCAACGCTACTGAATGCATTTTAAACGCTAATTTCTTTATTGAATGATCGCCACCATTCAATAAAGAAATGTCCCGAAATTGTGTTATTAAAGTTGATACATCTTTTTGATAGTAAATTATGAAAACTTGAGTTGAAAATCAATCATTTCCCAATTTTTCCCAATCTTTTGGTATAATCATTAGTATATCTTTTCAAATGCAAACCAATCAATTAATAGAGCAGTGACTTACCAATCACGAGCTCGCGATGTTTATTTCAGACCAATGTTGCAAGTAGCTCCGCTTTTTTTAGGTTATGCCATTCACTCAGTTGCGCAAGAAAAAAAACTAATTTTATTCCGTATGTTATCTTTGATTTTCCCCTCCAAGGAAAACCATTTTTTTATAATCACCACCGCCGGAAGCGCAATGCCCCATGCTAAACAAAACGGAAATGATCATAATTGAAGCCTGAAACTAACGATTTATTAAAATCATAATTCATTTTAGACTTGAAAACATAAATATTACTAAGCAATGCGTCTTGCATCAACATACATAAGTTCATTCTGCTAGTAGAACAAAAATATTTCCAGTGTTCTCTAGAATAAACATTTAACATCAAAACTTCCCAAATGTCAAAATGTCACACGAGCTAGTTATTCGTTCATCGGTAGTAAAGATAATTTATTTTCTTTCCTTACAAGTTAAACTTCTTGCCCGTGTGTTCTACAAAATTATCTGGTCAGTCTGATGTTGCTAAGGTGAACAACCTCAACGACCCATTGTTTGACGAAACGATATGCATATAGGCCCTCTAGGAAACGCACTAGTACATCAATGTTTACAATCCTGGCAGAAGACGGCAATTTGCCGTCCCGTGCTCACAAAGGGCACTAATAATTCATAGCCGCTACATCAAAATCGATTGATTGCTCACACGATATTTACCCAGTAAACTAATTTCTAATTGGAATCCCCTTAGATATGCAGAGAACCGAGCACAGAGCAAGACTAGCGTTTTATAATGTAACCTATATTCTCCCTTTTCTTCCCGCAGTATTACAAATGAACAATCAAAATTTGCAACGGGACAATGATGTCAGAGCAAGGGACGGTAAGTCAACAGGAGCGCTGTTTTGTAATTCTGTTACAAAGACCATTTTTTTCTGGCTTTTCTTTCGTTAGTAATAAAACCGTCCAACATTAGAATATGGCTGCACCAAAAGCGGATGTCGAAGCTGGCCAAAGTACTATGGGCCGGTCAGGGAATGCGTTTGCGCACCGAGACATCACACCATCCCAAAATGAAGCGGTTTCTGGAATGTGTTCCCCACGTCATGGTAATACATGAAAATTACACGATTTGTTTGAGAGTGGTTTTGGTCTAATTATATCTGTTTCAACAACAGGGGGTCATCAAAGACATTCATCAAGCCGTAGTGGACAACGATCTAGAAACGCTGAAAGAAAAGACGGCTGCCCCGATGCCCCGGATTGTGCTAACCAGCAAGGATACGAACGGTCTTACCCCGTTGCACAAAGCTGCCGGACTAGCGCACACCCAAATCGTAGAGTATATCCTGTCCATATGGCCGAGCCTTTCTTCCGATGAGGACCACACAGGGAAAACCCCGCTGCATTGGGCGGCCAGCGCGAAGAATAACGCGCGTAGCTTCAATCTGCTTGTGCAGGCCGGAGCCGACGAAGCTGCACTGGATAATGTAGGTATCGGCTGGCTGTAGGTCAGGCGAAAATGGTTCGTTTTGAGTGATTGGCAAATATGTATTTCTTTTATCACATGAAAGCTTTCTGCGATGCATAGCTAATGTGAAAACGGCGCTGATGTGATGATTGTATCGTAACACATCAAAGAATAGGGAAATTTTAAAGCCAGTGGAAGCAAATGTGCAAGGAAATAATTGTTTAATATTTTGCAAACATTGTCAGTGGGTTACAAAATAAAGTTTGAAGTGAAATCAGAATTTTATTCAGATTCGTCAGATATGCGTTTCCCTACTTTTGTATAAATCTTTTTTGATTTCCTCAAAGTGAAGCCGAATATATTGGAAATATTTCATTCTAAGAACAAGTGTAAAACGGTAGTATTGCAAGATTAGTAAAGCAAAGCCTTGGTGCTACATTCCGATTTGGAACTTGACCTTCTGTTTATTTATACACAGACTTTGCAGCCGATTGCTTTAGTGTACAGGACAATTGCGGGGCTAGCGCTACGATCCAACTGACACTAACAGTCTCTCCCGAGTCGAGACTCGAACCTACGACGACTGGCTTGTTGGGCCATCATTGTACCTCGAGACCATCTGGGTTATTGCAAGATTATTGCTTCTTTAAGGGGTTATATACCTTCTTGGTCGAGAAAAATGAGGGAAGTTTGAATTTATTTTTGAGTGCATAGCACCATTTTCATTGTAAAAAAAAAGATTAAGGAAATCGGTTCAGTAGTTTTCCCGCAATCAGGATCACGGCAAAGTCATTTTTCGGAAAACACTATTCCGAGAGAATCGCGTGTAAAGTTTCAAGTTTAGCTTATGCGGCCGTGGCGAGGCGCGCTGCAAAACGCTCTAACTTTCTTCCTATTGCTCAGATATTTATGAAAAATTTGTGAAAATGTTCTCAAGATGTTGTATTTGAAGATAATGCCATAAAAGTTTTTTCGGTTTTTTGAAAACCAAAAAGGTATATAACTTCTTAAAAGAACCATTGCTCCACTGCTACTTCAACTTAACCATCCAGGCCACGAAAAAAAACGAATTATTTTTCTTTAAAAGTATAAGCGAATAAAACAAATGCTAATGTATTACTTCTCATTGCAACTTTCCAGCGTGACAAACAGGCCGAGTACTACAAAAACAAACCAAGCGAGATTGACCGATCGCTGCTGACGGTCATTCCGGAGGCACCGCGAATATCACAGCAAGGCTTTCCGGCCTATTTCGACTGGAGCATGTTCACCCTCGACGAGGATTGCGACGATGTAATGTCCTATTTAGAAGAAACAGTCTAGTTTCCGAATCCGATTTTTTTACATTCAACCCAACCATATTTGTATACCGTAACCCATTTCAGAGCAACGGTTCGCAAGCGAGAATGGAACCATTTTTATCGCAAAATAATTTACTAGATAATGATGTAAATAATCCCAGTAGTGTTTCCAAGTCAAAATCCGTGCACAATCTAACTAATGGAACTTTAACCGATCTCCCAAACGATCCGGACCAGAACGAGCCTAAAAACAAGTAATTATCGACTGTTGTCGTTGTTCTACGAGTGCTGCTCCTGTGTGTTTCATGTAGTCTATCTCAAACTGTAATCGTCTTGTGCTTCCTAATTTATTCACTTTATTTGCTATTATTAGAAAGAGAAAAACAATATTAACAAAAATTCTATCATAAACCTTTTTTCGCAGTGGAGAATCAGAACAGCAGGATACGGAAGAAAACCTGATCGAAGCGGCCAGTGTTATTCCTGAGGACCTGCAGCAAAATGATCGTGGAGATGTGGAGGAAAGTAAACCTACTAATTCCGAAATAATTCAGGTAGTCAAGCATGGCTGGTTAACTGAAGTCCTGATTTCATTCCTTGACTAAATTCAGTGGTTTTAGTTCTATTTTCTAATTTTTTTCCGCTATTCAATAATTTTTCTCTGCTGATTTTCTTTGTTCACGTTAGGCGAACATTTACACACATACATACACACCATGTGAAACTGATGGATGTGAGTCGTAGAATAATAGTGCTAGAATGTAGGTACTCCTATAAATCGGAAAACGAAAAATTTCTGAAAATATTGTTATAATTGTAACTACAGACGGCCGAATATCCATTTGCAAATGCAAACATACAGAAAATGATGTAACATATTTTACTGTTGTAAATTACAGAGTTTTGCAACTTATTCACGCACCATTTTTTTATGAAAAATACGAATAATTGCAAAAAAAAAACAATCCACCTGATGATGAATTTATATATTCTTACACTATGATTTTATGGTAGACTATGTCCATTAGTGTTATTGACATATGAAAAGTATATTCACAGTTAACGAGTATTGGAACAATGTTTTGTATAGGTTTACATTAAGAGAGTATCCTCATCATTCTTAATTTTTTTCGAAGAGAAATAATCTTTTGCATATCTATGATAGTGTCATTCCAATTTTTCGAATTTTTGAAGTTCAGGCAGTTCTAGAACAGTTTGACACGGTTCATTGAGCGAGGTCACCACTTTTTGGCTGTCCGGGAAGTTCTTTGTCAAGGCAAAAATCGAAATTTTCTTAAGACTTTCGTTCTGATACACATAATGGCTGATAGCCAAACCACTGCACACTGTTTCCAAAGCTACAAAAAAGTGATCGAAATTATTTTAACCCAAAAAAATATCTTGAATCCGTAGTGCCTTCAGTAAAGTTGATCCATTAATTATTCACCATTTTGTTGAAGTTGCAATTTTGTGATTAATCCACCTAAAATTAAAAAACGAATTTTAATTTTTTTATTTTTACAAATAGAAATTTACTTCATCTGCAAGATTGTAACCTATTCTTAAAGAAACAACTTTTTCGAAGACACCATACTTTGATTTAAATGGACTTTTGTGGAGTTTTTTTATACATTGCCACTAAAAATCAGATTTCAGGTAACTCTAGCGTCGACAAGTAAAAATGAATCGATATAACTGTTATGTCTCACTACGGGTCCAAAATCACTTTTTTGAGGGAAGAGTAATTAGTGTAAATTAGTGCATTATATATTACAAAAAAAATCGACAATAACCCAAAGAAGTATGTGAGATAAAAACAGTCTCCTTTCGAAGAAATTGTTTATTTCGTTATAGCAAACAACACTGTAGTACATTGAAAAATTGTAGAAAATCACTAAAAGAAGTTAAATTGAAAACAATTGATATTTGGGGTAATGGCATGAAAACTCCACAAAAGTTAATTTAAATAGGTAGATAGAAGTATGAAGTCTTCAACAAAGTTGTTTCTTTTGAAATGCTACAACTTAGCCGAGCAAAGTAAATTTTTATGTTCCAAAATAAGAAAAGTAAAATTAGTTTCTCACTGTTAAGTGGATAATCACAAAATTTCAACTTCTATAACATGGAGAATAATTAATGGAACAACTTTTTTGAAGACGTTACGGCACTAAAATCAATGTTTTCGGGTCAAAATGATTTCGATCACGTTTTTGCATCTTTGGAAGCAGTGTAAACTGGGCTTAAACCATGATTTGGATAATAAAGAGGTGAGAGAGTTTACAAATACAGTTAGATTTTTTTCCACAGATTTTTTTAATTAACGTGGTTTTTTACGCGAATTTTCGAATTAAGGTATGTATTCCCCGCGTAAGGAAAACCTGACTGTACATACTCTCATTTTTCTCTGAGCGTGTAAGAATAAGAGAACTTGAAAAAAATCCAAAATTTTAGTTGTTAAAATACAGTAACTTTCTGCGACACTTTTTTCATGTGGGAATAATGAAGTACCACTTTCCGTAAAAAATAATTTTTCAGTACCACATTACGCAAAGCACGCATTTTTTATGCGGATTTCAGAAATTACTTGGTTCTTAATTGCGGACTGATGCGGTTTTTTGCAGTCGTTCGGAACATTCTGATGATTTTCAATGTTTTATGGCTGTACCGCCAGAAACTCAATATTTTTTGATGGAACAATTACGGCACTGGACGTATAACTAATACCGAGGTACTTACTTACTTTACTTTGTTGGCTAACGGACCGTTAACCGGTCTAGGGCCGAACGAATTAGAGATGTCCAGCTTCTTCTGTCTTGGGCAGCCGTTCTCCAGTCTCCTCGTACACCAGTAGATCGTGCATCTTCTTCCACGGAGCCGACGGCCTGTTCCTGGTTCTCTACTGAAGATAGTTTTGGCGGCTCTCTCGTCAGGCTTTCTGGCTACATGTCCAGCCCACTGAAGCCTGCCCCGCTCTAATACCTTCACTATATCAGCATGTTTGTATACCTGGTACAACTCGTGGTTCATGCGTCTGCGCCACACTCCATCTTCTAGTTTACCGCCAAGTATCGATCGCAGAACTTTACGCTCAAAAACTCCGGGCACTCGTCGATCAGCTTCCTTCTGCGTCCATGCTTCATGTCCGTAAAGGGTCACCGGGAGTATCAGCGTCCTATACAGCGCTAATTTTGTGCGAGTTTGCAAACTACGGAATCTTAGCTGGTTACGTAGTACTTCACGGCTCATATCGTTGTCACATGTCACAAGCGTACCAAGATAAACGAATTCGTCAACCACTTCAAATCGTTCCGCATCTATCTCCACCTCAGCACCAACACCACGGGGACTCCCACGCTCTCTGCCAGCTACCATGTACTTCGTTTTGGCAGAGTTAATGACAAGTCCCAATCTCGCTGCTTCCCTCTTAAAAGGTACGAAGGCCTCCTCCACGGCCTTTGGGTTGATACCGATGATATCGATGTCGTCCGCAAAACCAAGAAGCATGTGAGATTCCGTGATGATCGTACCGTTTCTTTCCACGTTTGATCTTCGTACTGCACCTTCAAGAGCGATGTTGAACAGTAAGTTGGAGAGCGCATCTCCCTGCTTCAGTCCATCCAACGTTACGAACGCGGCTGATGTCTCGCCAGCTATCCGCACGCACGATTTCGATCCCTCCAGCGTCATACGACTCAGCTTAACTAGTTTCGTAGGGAAATCGTGTTCCAGCATGATCTGCCAAAGCTCGTTTCTTTTCACTGAGTCGCATGCCGCCCTGAAATCCACAAACAGATGGTGAGTCGGTAAGTTGTACTCCCGGAACTTATCGAGGATCTGTCGCAGGGTGAAGATTTGATCCGTCGTGGAACGCCCTTGTCGAAAACCAGCCTGGTATTCGCCAACAAAGGATTCCGTTAACGGTCTCAATCTGAAGAACAGGATACGGGAGAGCACTTTATATGCCGAGTTGAGCAAACGTTATCCCTCGATTGTTGCCACAATCCAATCGATGGCCCTTCTTATAGATAGGGCTTATGAGGCCTTCCAACCAGTCGTTCGGCATTTGTTCGTCCGTCCAGATTCTTAGTATTATCTAGTGGATCGCATAGTACAGCCGCTCGCTTCCCGCTTTCAGAAGTTCGGCCGGGATACCGTCCTTTCCAGCGGCCTTGCCGTTTTTCAGCTCACTAATCGCCTTTTTCACTTCCTCCTGTGTTGGTGGCTCCATAGCTTGTTCGTCACTCATAATCGTCATCCTGTTCCTGCTCTGCTCATCCGGCTCCTCACCGTTCAATAGCGCCTGAAAATGCTCCTGGCTGCAACCGTCGGTTTATCAGTAAGCATGTTGCCGTCCTTGTCATTAAACATGACCGGCACAGGGAAATTCCTGCTTCTGACTCTGTTGACAGTTCTATAGAATCTCCGCACGTCGTTTCAAGCATAGCTGTCCTCTGCGCTGGCGAGCACCTGCTCCTCGTACTCGCGCTTCTCCCGACGGTGGGTTCTATTTTCGGCAGCTCTTGCCCCCCTGTACCTCTCTCTGTTCTGACGCTTAGCCGCAGTGAGCATGAGGCTCCTGGCACGGTTCTTCTCATCTGCGCTCTCTGGCACTCGGCATCGAACCAGTCATTAGGCTGTCTTCCACGCGTCGTACCTACCACCTCTCTCGCAGTCGTTTCGATGGCGCCGTGGATACTGCTCCACAGCCCATTTATGTCTTCCACTCCTTCCTCCTGCTGTTCTGCGATCCGTTGATCCAGCTCTCTGGCGTATTCTGCTGCCACGCCATCAGCTTTCAACCGCTGAATGTTGAAACGCGTCGTCCTCTCTGTGCGAGACTTCAGCACGTTCGACAACCGTGCGCGGATATTACAAACTACGAGATAATGGTCAGAGTCAGTGTTTGGTCCCCGGAAAGACCTAACATCAGTAACATCCGAAAAGTGCCGACCGTCAATCAGTACTTGATCGATCTAGGAGCAGGATTTTCCATTTGGATGCATCCAGGGGTGTTTCAGAATATTCAAACGTGGAAAAAAGGAGCTTCATATGGCCATTCCTCTGGCCGCGGCAAAATTTATTAGCCTCAGGCCGTTTTCATTGGTTGACGAGTGGAGGCTATGCCTTCCAATGACCGGACGGAAGAATTCCTCCCTCTCAACCTGTGCGTTTGTGTCTCCGATGACGACTTTCACGTCGTGTTTTGGGCACTCGTCATAGATTTGCTCAAGCTTGTCATAGAACTGTTCTTTGACTTCATCGGAATTGTCGTTTGTCGGTGCGTAGGTGTTGATTAAACTGTAGTTGAAGAATTTGCCCTTAATCCTCAACACCCATATACGGTCATCTACGGGCCTCCACCGGATGACTCTTGTTTTCTGATTTCCCATCACAACGAAACCGACACCCCGTTAAACTGCTTTGCTTCCCTATCTCCGGAATTTGGCCACCAAACCTCCTGAATCGCTGCGATTTCGACTCCCTGCCGCTGTAGTTGTCGAGCCAGCAAGCCAGCCCGCGCTGGTTCATTGAGAGATCGCACGTTCCAAGTACCCAATTTCCAATCGTTTATCTTAATCTTTTTCCGTGTTCGTAGCCTAGGTCTTTGCCGATTGATCCGTTCCGTATTTCTAAATTTGTTGTTCGGTCGCATTCCATAATTCAGCCGCCCGCTGCGGGTCAGACGCTGATGTACGCCGCCCCTAATATGGGGATACAGCCGCCTACGACCCCCTTCCCAGTCAGCATACGACCATAGTTTTCACCGGGGGTTGGTTACCCGATCTCCGCTAAGGTTACTCGTATTCCGGTCGGCACCACGTGGAGGTTGGGATAGGAGCTGCTGGACAGAGGTGAATGGCCACATTAGGGTCTCAAGTTACACGTGTCTAGCCATTTGCCAACCTCCGAGGTACATGCCTTCCAAAATTCGAAGTCGACCACGTGGTGGCTCGAAGTCTGCCATTTGTGGCTTCGGCACACCTTCACCTTAAAGTAATGTGAACGAAATTGGCTCATGAAGCGAGATTAACTATGAAATAAAATAAAAGCAACAAATAAATTTACTTCATAATGCGAAAAAAACTTATTAATTTTTCCATAATAAGCGTTTTAAAAAGCCTTCTATAGACCAAACATTACTAGTACAATAATTCAATCTCAAGTCCTGACGAATTCTGGATAACAACTTCCAGTTCACAACGATGTTGTACTTTGGCTAAATGCAAAATTGTTGAAAAAATTACGTAAAATCCGATTTTTTTTTGAGAGAATGTGAAACTTATGCTAGCAAACTTGTATCTGTGCAGGCATTGAAGTCAATGCCATTTAAATGAGAAACCTCAAAAAGTTATGCAAACTCGTTGTGAAGAACTTCAACATTCAAAACGATTATCGGTTAAGTCTATCCTGATACAAGTTTTATACATTGCATTTATTGTAATATAACCGTAATTGACATATATATTTTTATTTCTGTATAATACTTTGCAAACTCACAAATTGGATCAACTATACTCGTTACAATTCTTCTCGATTGCACACACAATTTCTACTCTGTAAAATATCACGAACTAGAAGTAGCATTACTAGCGAATCTGTTCATATGTGTAGTAGACTCAAAGCCTAATCGAATGTTTCCTTGCAGCGATAACCAAACAAGTACCCTGATTATTCAAAACCACTGCGAACAAATGTGTCCCGTTTGTTTCTATTTCAGACTGAAGCAGAATCTGTGGTTGACTCTGCGAAAGAAAACGAACCCGATACTGCAACTGAAGATATTGAAACAGGCGAACAGACGGAAAACAAAAATATAGAGGCCCCTAAGCAAAACGATAACCTAGCAAATAACAACGAAGTTGATAATGGTTGGTTAGAACTGGTCGAGAATGGTCAAGAGAATGGGGAGAATAGAGATGAAGAAAGTGTTAAAAACGATAATCAAACCGCAGCGATGGTCAACGGAGGCATAGAACAGAATGATGTTCCGGCGGAAGCAATTAACCAACTAGACAGCGAAGGTAATGTTCAAGAGACAGTAGAAAATGCAAAAAACTTAGAGGATGGGGAGCTTGTAGAACAAGAGAACGGCTCCGAGAACATCGATAAAGATAATTCGGACAAAGCTGATAACTACGTTGACACCAGTGAAGTCGATGAAAATAAAAATGATCAAAATTTTGAAAAATCATCAAACGAATCAACTACTATTGATGTGAATGGGAACCTTGGTGATACAAACGATGCACAAAGTAGACAATCTTCGGCGAAATTAAAAGAAAATAATATAACAACACTTGAGCAAACGTCCAGACCAGTTAGCACTCACAGTGCTAAGCAGAACGAACTTCAAACAAAATCGGCTGCCTCTGTAAGATCTTCTGTGAACTCGGCTAAATCAGCTAGCGCCAAAAGCATCCGGAGTGCCTCTACGGCCTCCCAAAACAATAATGATGAAATATTAGCAGAACCCGCCGCCAGTGTTGACGGTATTCAATCAACTCACACGTCCAGACCGTCAACGACAATCAGCAACAACAGCAAGTCAGCCTCATCACGGGCCGCATCAACTGCTTCAACAGTGCGCAATGCCTCGGCGGGCTCGGCCTTGCAGAATGGTCGTCAGTCGGCCAAATCGTCTGCTACTGCAAAGGAAACCCGTCCAGATCAGGACGGGCTTGAAAATGAAGAAGAGGACAGCAACGACGACTCAAACCAAGCCGACGTTGAAATAGTCCATTACAAAGCTAGCGATGAGGTATAAAGTCTATAATCTTTGGCTTCAGTTCTATCGAAATTTCTTGCGACAGTTAAACTGTTACTTTTTGCCTATGGAATGGATTGAATTTTAACCCAAAATTTATATATATATATATATATATATTTATTCATAGAATGTCTATCAGCATTTAATGTTGTCCATTGTTTTTTGATTAGAAACCTTCTATCTACAGCATTCTTAGAAGCATAGACAGTTTGTACTATTGATATCTTTAGAGCTACCCTAGATGTAACTATCCTATTTCATGTGTATAAGAATGCATAGATTTATACTTTTGGAAAAAAAAAAAACAGATCAAATGTAGAATGACAACAAAATAGAAAAAAAGCATTCGTGTTTGTATATGTGTTTGTTCAATGTTCAAATATAATATGAAGTATTTCTGTCTGTCTTATCAATTACTGCCTTTTTTATAAAACAGCCTCGGACTATTCGAATAGTTATGTCTAACTATCCCATTTTTCTTTTCTTCTGTTTACCATTCTCATGTTAAATACCGACTAATCGTTATCATTTAGGACGCAAACAAGGACCGTTTTTCGGCAAAGGCGAGAAATGACCAGAGCGGAGTTCAAGAGCCACCAAACGAAGCTACTGATGGAGAAACTATAGAAGTTCCGTTTAATAAGGAACAGATAGCGATCATAAACAATGGTCCGCTCGAGTCAATCACTCAAAACGATGACGCGGCTGCTTCGAAAGCAATCAACGCAACTAACTATCCAGAAAACGCACCTGACTCGCCAAGTTCGACCCTGGCTATCGAGGGAACCGTTGAAGGTGAACCGGATGCCGGTCAACTGCACAGTGCCAAGCCGGTCAACAGACTAGATTCATCCCATGTAATGTTTCAAAGATAGTATAGATTCGGCTAGTAGTAGTAAAGAGATTTCAATTAGTGTCGGTGTCACTTGCTCCCATACAAGGCAAGCCAAAGGCTTTTGTAAATACGCATAATGTTGTTGTGCAGCCCTTCAATTCGATTACTTCCGGAACGTAGTTTCAGTCCAAAGTTCCCAACGTCAGTAATAAAACTGATCTCGAAAATCTTATACTGAATTGAAGGCTTCGTAGTTTTCCGTTTCTTTTAGTACGATTATTTACCGCGATTATATGATGTTTGCTCCTAATTATGTTCGGTTGTTTACTCCAAGCAAAGGACGGATCAATGTGAGAACGTATAGTATTTATATGTCTTCCACAGGGTCGCTCGCTGCAGGACATTATCAACAGTGGCGATATGGAACAGTTGGCGGTAATCGTGCTGGATGGCAAGGGTAGCAAATTATTGGGATACCGTTCAGAGCTTCCGGAGATTCAAGCGTTCTTGGAAAACGTGCCTTCCTACATGGTGAGTGCGTTTTAATCTCTAGTTACAGGCGAATAACCCTTAATCAAGGATTTCATTACTTTGGTACATAGAAAGCATTAATAGAAGAATTTAATATTTGCATATTAGAGGGAATATCTAGAAAATTTTCTTTTTACTACTACTAAATTTAATACAACAAAATTGGAAATATTTCGAAATGAAATGTGCAGAAATTGTTAGAACTAGACATTATCGCAATTCATTTAATTTTGTAATAGTTAAAGTTTAAAAGCGTAAAAAAATTCAAAAGGCTTTACTGAAAAGCAACATGGTTGGACGCGCTTGTCTCCGATAAATTGAATTTGTGTGTTTTTTACCTCAAGTGTAACTTTTTATTTTAGCGCTATACTTTTTGTTTGGCCCAAGAAATCGATATTAATGATAAAATTTTTAGCTTTTGATCGATTTTAAATTTTTGACGTCAAACTGAATGAAGTTTTCAAGAAAAAATGCCTACCTGTGCTTTAAATAGCAATAACTATGCACACAACATATGTATTTTACCGTTTTTGAGGGTTTAAGACCCAGGAGATTTAATCATTGAACATTTTTTTGGATTGCCTCAGGAAATTTTACATGAAGTATAAAATTTTGGAGCAAGTATTTTTTTTATTTTGGAGAAGTTGAAGTTGTCTCCAAATACAGTGCCTCCACAGTTTTGGGTCACTTTTACGAAAATAGTTTATCCTCACGAAACTGAACAATTTACGTTAGCGGTGGTATTTTTTAAAGCTCAGTTCTAACCTTAGTTAGGGGGATTAGGGGCATAATGAGCACACGGGGCGAAATGGGCACCCCTCTTTTATGCGAATCTACGCATTTTTTAATACAATATGGTATGTGGATCTCTTCCGTAGTTACTACAGTATCTCTTCATGTAGAACAAAAGTGATTTGTCTGTTTAAAATATGGAAATATATTGAAAAAATCAACTTGGTTCCTGGATGTTGGAAAAATTATTATTATTGCGCACTACAAAATAAGCTTCTACGGTCGTTTAAATGGCTCAACCAAGTATGTAAACACATCAATATAACGTATGGGTCATACCCCAAATTTCACCATCATTGAAGTTTTGATTTAAAGCTATTAGTGTTAAAATCTCATGTTAACTTTACCTAAGAATTGGCCACCATGAGGCGCGACGGGACATTAACGAAACAAGCCGCCAAGTATCACGGCATCTCGCGACAATCGTTGGCCCATTAGTTGTACTTCTACACAGTTTCAAGATATGTTTTATAAGAGTGCTCATTATACCCCGTGGGTGCTCATTCCGCCCCAGTGGGGTGTCATTGTACCCCACACATCGACTGATTGCTAGTTTTTGATGCATGAATCTAATTTGTGTTTTTCATCATCATACGATTAACTTTTCAATTTGTGAATATTGTACCTTCAATTATAGATAGTTGATTCAAGTTTTGCACTGAAGACAGCTTAATTTTTTTTTTCGTTTTCAATGCTTAAATCAGCAACCAAGTTAGGGTGCTCATTATGCCCCTATTTCCCCTATATGATTGAAATGATTTGAATTTGTGAATGTCATTACGAATAATAATCTTGCTCGGTACATTAATCGTTTAATGTGACCCATAATTGTAATAATGTTACATTTTGCGGTGCACAATTGTGAGACAGTTCATATTTTGGTTATTTTTGTCACTTTTGAACCAGACTGAATGAAATTTCCTATTTTCAAGCTGTTACAACAATGAAATAACTTTTTTGATAGATTTTGACGATTTTATAGACTAAATGATTTTAAATTCCAAAAGTGACCCATAATTGTGTCTATTGCTATGTAAATAATATTTTTCTTCTCTACCGGTTTATATACATCAGTTGCAGTGAAACTTTTCGAAACTGATTGAAACTAATCAAAAGTACACATCAGAACACAGAAATAGTCAGTAAAACATTGGTTGTTGGTAATTTTTCCGTTTTTTTATTCTTTCTGAATATTCAGACAATACGTTGACTGACCCATAATTGTAACGTTTGCGGTAAAAAAAGGACAAAAATTGCCGATTTTTCATGGGTTTACCTTTAATCGCACTGACGAAACTACTCATGCATCACCAATCATAGTAACCAATGAGTTAGCAAAAAAAAAGTTGACAGCTCTATCAGTCAAACTCTAACTGTGATGGCGAAAAAAGTAAAGCTACTCCGTTCAGAAATGTGCGCGTTCAAAGAACGGTACCCCGCCGCGTCAAAAACGGACACCGTGCGGCACTTTGTGGACGCCGGATATGCCCGTTCCGGCATCTACAATATCTATTGGACAACGATCCGAGCATCGAAAGAAAGCCCGGTTCCGGAAGGCCAACGACCCTGAGCGACAAGAAGCTTCAAAGGATGCTGAAGAGGGAAACCGAGGGCAAAGTGGCTAAATTGCTGCGTGCACTTGGCCGGGAGGTTGGTGCATGCGGTGAACAGCGAAAAAATATTTGAAGAACATGGGCATACATGTCAGGAAGCGGCAGTCTCGTCCACTGGTCTCGGAGCTGCAGGCAATGACGCAGCGACAGCGGTTGAATAAGATGGTCAAGTCGATTTTCCCGGCGAATCGCTACGTGGCAGTGGTGATGGACGACGAGACCTATCTCACCCTGGAAGGCAACGACTGGCAGGGTACTTCGTATTTCACTTCTCCCACGAAGGAGGTGAAACTTATTTCACACACCAAGTTCCCCAATAAGGTGCTGCTGTGGCTGACAATCAGTGAGAAGGGGATGTCAAAGCCGCACTTCTTTCGCTCCGGGTTGGCCATGAACAGGGAAATTCATAGTACGAAATGCCTGCCAGAAGTTGCGTCGTTCATCAAAAAATACCATAAGGACGAAGACACGGTGTTCTGGCCAGATTTTGTGTCGGCCCACTACTCGAATCGATCGTTGGAGGAGATGGAGCGGCTGAATATCGATGTGGTACCGAAGCCGGCGAATCCGCCCACCGTCCCCCAGCTGCGTTCCATCGTGAATTTCTGGGCAAACTTGAAGCGCAAGATCTATTCCAACAATTTCGTCGCGAAAACGGAGGAGTAATTAATAAAAAAACGAAGAAAGAGCTTAAAAACATGCCTACACGCATGTTTTCGTCCGCCATGGTGAATGTTCCGGTTAACTGCCGGAAGGCCGCTCGCAAGGGCGTAGATTTTTTTGGCAAATAAGATAAAATAATTACCATTAATGGGAAATTTATCCAACTCAATTATCTGTCTTAGTTTTTTTTCATCACCATCTGAAAAAAGTCCATTTTTACCGCAAACGTTAGAGTAACTGTATATCATCCGGTCTCCATCAAGTATTGCAGTAACTCTTCAATGGAGACGCATAGTGGTTTCATTTAACGGCATTGAAAAATTACATAAAAAAAATCTCAATTTTAAAATATTGTTTCAACACTTCTGATTCTACTGAAATTTCACACAGCTGATCTTATGAGCTAAAGGTGTCATTTTGGGCTATTGGTAATTTTTGACGTGGGACTACGTCTTTGTTTTCTATACTGGGATGCATTCTGTAAAAAAGGAAACGAAACTGGCAAGTGTTACGTCAGATTTCAAACGATAATAACAGCATAACCACATGATGGGTAACAATAACCAATATATTGTTGGGTAGATAAAACGTGTAATAATTTTATAATACGCTAGTCATCATTATTATTTCACTGTTCAACAGAGAAAATTGATGAAAAGTTACAAGAAAATTTACGCGAACAATGAACCAATCACACGCGAGCATTCCTAGCACAGACGATGTGAATGGACACCAACCATTCCCTGTGATATTTTCTGAACAACAGAAATTAATCATTTCATCAAACTTTAACTTCCTTGTAATTGTTGATTGTTATGATTTTTCGCTGGAACTTGTTGATTATTTTGTTCAACATATCTTCTTATGTTTCCCTATGAGTGAACCTATGTAACGGCTTCGAAATTATTTTTATAATAAGATTTATGTAATAAATTTAATTTGATCATAGTTAAATAAAACAAACAATGTATTATGATAACGCAGGTATTGTTGGATTTGGTTTATGAAGAAATAGAGTTAATTCTGTTTCAGACGCATTGCGAGAAATTCTTGGTGCTTCTACAATAACAACGACACGCTTGTGCCTTGTTAAATAAATGTTGTTCGCACAAAAACAAACACTACACAATATCGTTAAGTGTAGTCGAAGTTCTTTCGAATGTTGTTCAATATATTTCTAAAAAGAAAATTTATGGGGAGGCTGCGTATGAAAAAAATACTTAAATCACAGAACAAACGAATTGTTGCTGTCTGCAGATTCTGTAACCTTTGTAACTAAAAATCCTTCTTATTACAGTGTTTAGCCCCACGTCACCATTTCATACAACCCTAGGGCTGTATACCTTGTTGTATTTTTTTAAATCACGACTAATTTATGAAAAGGGTTTATGAAAAAGAATGTTGATGATAACACAAATTCGTAAAGCCACAACGGTTTGTTCCGGAAACTCGGTAAATACGGAACGCAGCGTGAGCCAGTATAACCTGAATACCACGTGCCTGCTGACACCAGAATATGTCTGAAAACATTTTGACACAGCATGTACTTCAGTAATGCAAAGAAATCTTGATTCGGACGGTTGAATTACTGTACATCGAATTGAATAAAAAAGTTGTTCATTTAGTATTTTCTGAAAAAAAAAATGTCGCGAAACTTGAATGCTTCCGATCCTGGAATTTTCAACTTTTTCGCCGCGAATTACCACTGTCCCTAATGATGAGACAATGAGGCTTCGTCAACATCTGTGTGTGCAGTGTCCGATCCCGTGATTTTCCACTGTGTTCTGATGTTCGTCATGATTCGGAGCGTTCTGCACCTTGTAGGTATGCAGTCCCTCCCGGCCTTTATCTCTCTAAACGAAATACTTGGACAGACTTTTGGCCACATCCCTGGCCGAAGCATTGGGATTCCGCGTAAACGCGACGTGGCTTCTCGGGTAACGGCATTTTTTTCCAATTTTCGAAAAGCTGACTGCGATAAAAATACAGTATAAACAAAAGACTCCAAACTACTTGAGCCAAATTGTCAAGACAAAACACCCAATGGAAAATTTTCTACAGTGTTTTTCCTGTGTTGCAATCTGATGTGTATTTTTTATGGTGTACTCTTCCGGTGTATTTTCTTAACTACTAAATTTATTACAACTAGATTGGAAATATCTCGAAATGCACAAAAAAAAATCTGTGACATTTGCAGAAATCGTTAAAACTACACACTATCGCAATTCGTTCATGTTCCAAAAGTTAAAGGTTAAAAGCGCAAAAAAAATATTTTCAAGAAGCTTGAATGAATGGTAAAATGGTTGGATGCGATCGTCTCCGATAAACTTTATTTTGCCTCAAGAGTAGCCTCTCATCTTAGACTCGTGTTTTTTGTGTGGCCCATAGGGTAATACTTTTTGGAAAAAAGTGGCTCAAAAATCAACTTTTTTTTTTAAATGCAAGCCATTTTACCGATTTTTAATTTTTAGTATCAAATTGAAGGAACTAGCGGAGCTTTCAAGGAAAAATACCAAACTGTACTTTAAATAACAATAACTGTGTGAAAACCATAACACATACCGTATTTTGCCGTTTTTGAGGGTTCAAGACCCAGAATGTTTTTCCGGTATCGAACGTTTTCGTCAGTGGTTTTCTTCGGCCCCCTTTTGCATAAGATTGCTGCAGAAAAACTACCGAAGGAAACCATTGACGAAGACGTTCGATACCCTACTTGTTTTTGTTTTGAAAATAGATTTTTTTATTCTTCAATGTCTCTAAATATATCAAATGCGTCTCCTTCAAGCAGGCTTCTTCCGTTCTCTTGATTTTTGCTCAAATTTCCTTCTCTACCAGCCAAACCCCTTGGAGAACTAGAATTTCTCTTACACAGAGTGAGTAATTATCCACATGTCGGCGTAGAGTATTTCAGTCGCAGAGTTCCTTTTCAGTTTCACTCTTAATCATCGCGTGTTAGGGGTAAAAAATTGTTTGCTCTCGCTGTTTAAGAGGGAGTAGTAGAAGGTGGTCAAATATCATAATATTTAGGTTCACATTGAAGCCACATCCTAACCGTTTTCGAATTTGATATTATAGGAAGATTTACAACTCACCATGGGTGCGTATTCTGCAGAAAGTTAAATTTTATACTGTTTTGCCACACCCCAGAGCGATGAGAACGGTAACGCAATGCTCAGTTGATCGCCGAGCATTTTATTCACTTTTCTTGCGTGCGCGGATGAGTAATTCACAAGAGTTTCACTGGGTTTTTGCTCTGTCAAGTTAGGAGCGTTTTTTCTTCAGAGAAACTATTGCTCTGCGCTCTCTCTACAGCAGATGGTGTGATGCACATTGAATGTAAGCTCACTCTTTTTGAGAGGGAAAAAAACTGTTTTCTCTTTAAGATGAAGATAAGCAAAACAAAGCATGCCTTCAAGCATTACAGTAACTCTTAAATATAAATATAAATGGAGACGCATGGTGATTTCATTAATCGGTATAGTGCTGCAAGCGTCATTTCACCCCAATTATTGCTTTACATCTCTTTGTATATTATTCTACGTTCAAGTTTGGTAGTAATATAAGTAAACATTTTTTGTGAGTTTTTGCAGATTATTTTAAGAACTAAAAATGCTCGCTGGTACAAGTAAAGTGAGTAAAGTTTCCTATTTCTATAACTCTTGTTAACGAAAAAGAGAGGTAGAGAGATATTCGATTCAAAGATGGATTAGCATAGCATAGCATAGCATAGCATATTTGATCGCCCGTGTGTTGCCCGCGATTGACCAGAATCAGCTGAAATTGCACAAAGAACCGTCAAAATGGTGCCTAGGAGTAGCAAGCCATTTTCAGTGTACAATTCCTGGTGATTTTTCTTTTCACTGGTCAATAACGTAGCTGGCCACGCCCAATGCAGATCAATAGAGGAAGGGATATCGGGAGTGTTAGTTTAATACTTGTTGCTACTAGAGACCGAGGAATCCTCTGCATCATCCACAAGTATCAAAGGAAGAAATTAGTGTTAGTGGAAAGGAATTGATCTGGATCCATCGAGGTTGATGGTGCGATCTTTTCTACACAAATTCGCGCCCGATATGGATATTTCTCAGTATCTGCGCAACTGGCCATCAGAAGACGATATAAATAGAACCGCATCACGATCGCTGTATCGGCATATAGGAGAATCGAAGTTTCCAGGTATCATCGGCAACCAATCGTTAACAGTCTGTATCACACCAAACTTCGCGTTTCATCCCGTGAACTATTAAAATTTACCTCGAAACGAATGAATTTCGTAAAACGCACCGCACGCCGAACGCAAACTACTTGTACCAGCTCAAAGAACCGTTAGAGCGAGTAAAAAAAACCCACAAGGCACACCCGAGCATTATACGATATAATGGTCATTGAACTCCGAAACCGCTGTATTAAGATAGTTACACTGAGCGCTGTCAAAATAACGTGCGCGAAACTGAGCTGACCTCCCCGAAGCAAACAATAGCGTGCCCACTACACTCCGAAACCCCTAGATAAACAAAACTCACCCGGGCCGATGATGCTTTTCACCGGGGCATTTTGCACGACCGCTCCATTTTCTCCTACCGACGCATACGAGACACGACGTTTCGCACCAAAGACACCTACTGAGTATAAAAACTGACAAAGTTCCATGCATTCATAGCCCAAAAACTTAAAAAAATGCATTAAACAAAACAGAGTTCCAAATTTATTATTAAAATGCCAAAATAATTGCAATCAAAGTTCAGTTGTCGTGAACTATTTTCACGCCCAAAACGATTTCAACATAATTAAATAAAAGTTACTTATGTGTATCAACATTTGTCCAAAAGCTAGGAAAATCATAAAACAAGAACATAGAACTGAATGAAATGTCACCGCCCTGCTAGGACTCACAATTGTAGACGATGCATCAATCGCATGCCGCATTGTCATGCTCGAATGATAAATTTTGAAACTAAATTGTAAAACTGTCAATTTTGACCTGTGAGAGTGCACCGCACAATCTGGTTTGTAAATATAAAAAAAAAACTACCCGCAACCGAAAAGCTACCACACTTTGTGCACCCAACAGATGACACATTTACACTTCTGGCAAAGTCCAACACCCGCTAAAAACCACTACACACAGAGCCTAAGCATTCTTAAAATGTTTGATACAAAAACTTATACCTACTCATCTGTTTTATTTTGGTTATGCCTATGCCAGCGAAACAAACGCCGACAAGCACAACGCAACACCACTCTCTTCACACTCTCGCCAGATATTATCGTTCTCTTCGCTCACACCGCCATGCATTCCATTTTCGCATGTTAATAACGAACCGCTAGTTAGCGCGACGCACAAAGTAGGCACTCACACTCACGCAACTTAGCTGGCCTTACAATTTTCAATTGCAATTCGAGGAAAAATTATTATTTTCACGCAAAGAACACTGTGTTTTTCACAAATCCTTCACTTTTCTCACTTAGACAAAGCATCACAGATCACAACTTGACACTTTTTAACAAGTTTGGCCACTTAATTCACTTATAAATTAATAACTTGAACGGATAGCTTTCGGGGCACGTATTATTAGTTAGCTCACAAACAGTGGTCTCTTTGAAAAAAAACCTACACCGTAAAAACAAATCTTCTATTTCAACAAAAAAAAAAAAAACCAAATTATTCTTATTTCAAAAATCTCATTAAAAATATTTGTTTTTAAACTACAGAACTTTAGTTGAACATTGATGGTTGTCTGATCAAGGAGAAATGAGAAACAAAAAAGTTTAAATGTTTCAAAAACAAGAAAAAATAAAGCCAGAACAGTTTGTTTGGTTGGTAAAATGTCTCAATATTCGATTCAAAGATGGATTGAAGCATAAACTGCCGCTCCAAGCATAACTGTCCCATATTCTATGCAAACCTTATGGACGCTGGGACAGTTATGCTTGGAGCGGCAGTAAAGGCGTATTATCATAACTATAGCTAGATTTTGTCAAATTAAAATTAATTGGACAAAGTGAAGAAATGAATTCCTGGCCGAAGAGCATCCAGAAGCACGCGTATTCATAACTTGTTAGTGTGTAGTTCTATTCATGACTTATTAGTGTGTAGTTTTCAACGACTAATTCGTCTCGCGATGTATTTTGCAGAATAGACACGGGTGTTGGATAAAATTTGCTTTGAGGTTATTATTACAATTTGAGCATCAAAATTAGGTGTCTTGTTACGCAATACATTCTTCAAATTATGTGTCAAGTTCCGATTTCGTGAAAAACAAACGAGTTATTACAAAAAAATGTAGAATTTTCAGAGAGCCGTTTATTTATGATTATACTGAAAAAAAAAAATCAATCAAGACTGATTTGGAATTCTCTCAAGACTGTCGCACAGTCGAACTAATAAAAAAATTCGTGCTCTTGGTAACTAAGAGTCAATCTAGTCGTATATCTATTCATGCCAAGTTTTCTTATGTACATCATTAATTTATTTCTGGCGTCGAGAATATAAAAAGAGTACACAAATTGTTTTGAAAAAAAAAAAAATCGATAAAACCTCCAACCGTTCTAAACAATTACTTAATCGGGAGAACTGTAATTACAATGCGTTCAAACGGAGTTGTTCGGTGTTCTCATGCTGCATCGTTCTTTTTAATAAAGGTTCTATTAAGATAACAAGTTACTTGTTTCATGCAACACAAAAGTTGGTTTATCTAATGAATTATTTAGATTTGGGTGGCGGACAACTGAAAAACTTTTCATGTAGTATTTCATCACCAACACTATTTTGAGTATTAAAAAAGACAAAAATCGATCGTTTCAAAGGAAACGATCTTGTTACCGTTCGTCAATACTTATTTGATTAATTATTCCCCAGAACAAAATCCGTCGCGTTCACACGGCAGCTCGAAAAGGCAGCTTGCGTGACTTGCAGTCAGCTTTGGATCGGCGAAAATTCGCCACCGCCAAGGATGAGATTTCACCACATGGCGCGACACCTTTACACGTGGCAACTATCTTTGGACATTCGGGTGAGTAAATGATATAGGCGAAAGAAAATAGAATATTTTTGTGGCATTTTTAGCCTGATTGTGTTGTTTAATACTTTATTTGAAAAAAAAACTATTAAATTTATAACAATGTCAGTCAAAATTATCTAACCTTGACAACTTTTAAACCGACTTCATATAGAATACCTGTCTACACCCTTGACCGTACGCACTTTAGAGGTACATCCTCGACCGAGTTATTTTTTACTGACGCACAAGAAAATATATGTTTGTCATATCAATCGTCAGTTGTTCATTTTTCCCAGACGAAGGAGGAGTTTTCCTTCCCACCTTCTCACATACCAAGGAGGCAAACCAAGGTCATCGATAATCCATATTACAGTTTGTAGAGTATACAGACGTTTGATAGCTCGCACAGATACAATGGACTAGACTAATGACCGGTACAACACGATACCTAGTTTATTATTGTTTTCCTTTAAGTTTCAAACTGTCGTAATATACGAGTATCTTTCTCCTACACGGTGACAGCATAAAAGGACAAGAGTAAGACATTACCATCACCGGAATAACCGAAGACATTTTAATAGCTGTCGATGCTCACCAGAGTACGGACGTAAGCGGCTAGCCATGGATAAAACACAAACTCTTGACATCAACAGTAGCTACTAAGATACCTGCTTACTGCTTCGCTGAGAGGCTTAATTCGATTCTTACTTTTTGAATTGCAGGTATCGTGAGATATCTAGCTGGACGTTTTCCAGAAACTACTGGCGCAACGGATGACCAAGGCCGTACTCCACTCCATTATGCAGCTACTCTAAAGGATAACGGTCACTTCTATAACCTACTAACCCACTTGGGGGCGAATCCAAAAGCTGAAGATAACGTAAGTGGAAATAGTTGCATTATTGAAGGCTATATTTGTGCTCTAAGCTATTCTGCATAGTTCCAACACCGAGGCGGTGTAGGATATGCAGAGGTGCGGTAGTTATTGCTCCGGACAACATATCGCAAACTTAATTGTGTATCTAATAATACAACAAATGCAATTAAGATCGATTTAGCAATGATGTGCATACGTTTTTTTCCTGCAACAATTCTCATGCATTTGCTCCCGTTCAGTTGAATCATCCAGCTGAATTTTATTTGAACCACGATGAGGCGAACGAATTGCTATCTCATCGTCAGTTACTGCAGGACTATGGCGCCGAAGAGGATCTCGTTGATGAGATGCTAAGTGATCAAGGTATGCATCAATTAGTGATTTTTTTTTTCATGCCCAGTACATCATCTATAGTGCAAAATTTTTAACCGCTGGATGTTGTCTGTCCATTTTTTTCCATATTATTTAACATTTTGGCACATGCTTCAAAGCGAGTAGGCATTTTTGCTTTTTGGTGTCGTTTTGTTGCTGCAAGGAAAAAGATAATAAAGCTCGCACCGAATTTCTGAGTTTTGAGTCATTGGCCATCAGCAGACCGTGAATTCTTCCCAACGCCAACTCATGGTTGTCATGTTTATTCTCATTTCACTTCACGCTTAATCTCACCCCGTCGGGGTCACGGATTCAACACTGTAGTGCCCGATGATCAGCACAGCGCACGCCGTGAGTTAGACGATGTCGATACTCTCACCACGTTGGAGCGATGTTTCAAAATTATTCACGAACCAGTGGTGGACCTAATGAAGAGTGTAGATCTTCCTACGAACAGTGTTCCCGGTAGTGCTTCGTCTCTGCGAATATTAATAACCTCCTACTTAGCCAAGTTTCTGAAGCAAAGTGTCTTCGACAAAGTCAAAAAGCGACAAACTAAGCTAGACCACAATCTTTTCGACGTAATTTGGCCGGCAATGAAGAAAGCTACGAAAGAGAAAAAGATTGATGAAGATCTGAATGTGGGAATTGTGATACCAGATTACGATGTGTTTGTAGTTTTCCAGGAGTTTTTAGTTCCGCTTATAAAAGATATGCACTGCATGGATATGCAGCAAAACTTTGAACCTCATCCAGCAATTCAGTTCTTCCCTAGATACACACTAACCGAAACATCAAATCCACACCGTGAAGGAAATGGCCATGTGTTGCGAGAAAATCCCGACGAAATTCAGCTTAATCTTGATACGTCGGGTAAGTTTATTACTGGTGTAGTTATCGAATGCTGTCGCAACTTGGATGACTTCGAATTTCCGTTAAATCTAAGTATCGCTCACTTGGAACGAGTGGAACGTATTTTAACGTCGAAAATCCTTTCTATGGCTTTCGCTGCTGCTATTGGCGAAGAACAATTGGGTACCTACTACACAATGAACGAAGTGTTGGAAAACCCTTCGGAAATTCGAACGATACTTGCTGCTACTGGCCTTTTGATTCCAATGCTTGACCATTCAGATCCATACCAACTAGCGGAGTCTATTGCGATCAATGGAAGGTTCTGGCCATACGGTCGAGGCGTCTACGTCAGCCACAATCAAGATCTTGTAGCATGGATAAACACACAAGAACATATTCGAGTATTAGTTTGCACAAGCTCACAACAACCTGCCAATATCGGAGCCACCTATTCGAAAATAGGACGTGCGATGAACTTTCTCGAAGGCAAAATACAGTTCAAGCACAGTTACTTCCTGGGATATCTAGTATCGCGACCTTCGTTTCTAGGAACTGGTTTCAAGATCACCCTAACTCTAGAGCTTCCCCATCTGCGTAAGGAGAGAGAAAACCTGCGACATCTGTGCGTAGTGCGGGAGTTACATTTGCTAACATCGGAGGATCTACAATCTGTTCGGATGAGCAATATGCGTAGTTTGTCGTTATGCGAATGGCAAATATTTCAAAATTATACCAGTGCCATCACTAACATCGTAGCACTGGAGAAGGAGCTTTCGTTGTCCAACTCGTTGCACATCGCGGCCACTTTGCTGAAGATATTTCGTAAGAAAAAGAATAGCTTGGTGGAAGCGGCGCCAACCCACTAGCGACACCCTGTACCGCAGTTTCCCACCAACTACTAATTACTGCTCACTAAATCAGCTCTTAGAGTACCTAGCCACACCAAGCAGCAGCAGATACACTTTTTTGATGTTAGCAAGACTTATTAATTAGTGCGTACGATAACGATTAAAAAAAAAGGTTCCTTTTTTTGTTTGAAACTGATGTACAAAAACTACAAGACTAACCATTTGTACCGAGTATTCAGCCAAAGTGGTCCATTGAATGTAGAGAGTGGTTTGTTGGAAAGATTTTGACGGAATAGCACTCGGGTTAGTAGCGTACTTGTTATACAATCGAGCTCTCATTCATTGCTAATTAAATGTTAAATGTAAGTGTAATGTCTATTATTTATGTTTAATTTCTTCTCGATCAGGATTAAAAGCATGGTCGCAACTACGGGGGGGCTAGGGGGGCTTCAGCCCCCCCTAGAAAGTGTTTAGCCCCCCCTAAAATTTCCCAAAGAATGATTGTATTCAATATAAATACATTCTATTCTACTTATCAGAGCATCAACACAAATTGAGATGTCGTCATTCATTGGCTAAGAACTAGTTCTGCACCCAGGATCGATTCTCAAATCTAGCTCTCTTATTCATCTTACTAGTCAGACGAGAGCTGTAGTAACTCGTGCTGTATCAAGAAGTTGTCGCCATTTTACTCGGTTTTGGGCTGTGTTTCACCAGTTCCCCAGACGGTTTCATCACTCGCAAGTCTCTTTCGATCTGGTCGAGACATCATGCACGCTGCGTTCCTTACTTTCTGGGGCCGGTAGGGTTTGCTGAAGAGAAGTGATTGCACAGGGTTGTCGCCCGGCATCCTTAAGCTTGTATCAGACTAACCGTTGCAGCGGTCAACCGCTACCGTTCCGTTCTTTTTCGACCAATCAGAACACAGCGGTCGACCGTCGCTTGTTGTTGTTGCAAAAAAAAGAATCTTTTCTATTTTTGCCGCCGACCGTTCCCAACGGTTGCCGGCTGCTGTCATTGACATGGCGAAGGCTAACGAATCTCCTCACACCTACACAAGATCACATATAGAGACTCAACAAATGAAAATGTGTGCTGCTCTTTTTGGCACACACGACAGTCAGTCAAAACATTGATAGCACCGGCAACGCTGGTTGGCGATGTCAATTTTCGACCAACGCACACTGATAAAAATAAATCCAAATTCCCACTAATTAAAAGCCGCTGGGCTGGATACCTTAAATATAGCATTTCTTAAGTAAAATTGGTCAACAAATTGATTGGCGATGGTTTTATTTTGAACAGGGTACGAGAAATGGTCTTTCTCGCCTCTTTTCACCCTATTTTTGCGTATTTTTGGAAATATAGACCCTTTCCCGTGCCCTGCACAGAATGAAAATTTCACCTATCGATTTATTGGCCAATTTTACATAAGAAATGCTATATTTAAGGTATCCAGCCCAGCGACAGCAACGGCGCAACAATGTCGAAGTGGCGGAATTCTAGTTGATCCAGCAGAATCAAGTCGACATCCGGGGCGTTCAGCGATCTACTGTTACATGTACCGAGCTTCTAATCGTCGTCCTTATTTCGTCGGCTGGGTCATTGCCTATTGTTCCGGTCCGTTTTGAATTCTTCGTAATATGTTTATTTTAGTATGCTGCCTTACTAGAGCTGCGATGCCTAGTCTCGCGACGGGACCGCCGCCATAGGTGTAGCTGGCGAGACACCGCATTTCATAGTTCAGCCGTTTAAGCCGCCCCCAGCCTGTGGGGTTCAGACAAGCTGCTCTCTAAGGAGAACAACTACCCCTTTCCTGTCAGCATACGACCAAGTTCCCACCGGTTTTCCCTTGGTTGCTCGTATCTCAGTCGGTAACACCTGGGTACAGGAATAGGGCATTATGCCTTGAACCACACTGGGGTCTATTTTATTCCAGCTAGTACGGGTGTGCTGTGAAAAAGCACTGCCCAGCAGTTTACCCAACCTGGCTCTCCACAATATCAAATCGTTGTTGCTGAAAGAGGTTGGCGTTGACGCTGTGTTCAAGATATTCAGTACATTTTCGGAGATTCTATCGCGAAGTGATTTTTTCTGCTGTTACGACACTATTTTAAGCGTTATTAAATATGCATATTAAAACTCATTTTTTTGTTTTACAAAATTACATACATGAAAACTAGCCCCCCCTAGAAATTTTACTTAGTTGCGCCCATGATTAAAAGTTCATTTCATTTTCAATGTCATTTTCTCTAACACCATGCAAAATTAACGAGTAAAAATATATACAATTTCGAATTTTATTTTTATGAAGATCTTCTAAAACATTGCAAAACTTTGTGCAATAAAAAATCAAGATTGAGCAATGTCAGAGAAACATAAAAAAAGTTTCTCAGTATAAAAATCTTTCCAACAGTTTATCCTTCGGTTGCAATTCGTTTGTTCGGTTGCCTTAATCAGTGACAATGTCTCACAAATTGCATGCGTAATTGCACCAGCTGTATTCGATTTTATTTGTTTAGTGAAGCGCACTATTTGTTAATTAATGGCTCTATTTTGTTCCTATCGTGAATGACGCTTTCAGAGCATAACGGATCACAAGTGGAAATACCCTTATTCCGAACAGAGGAAGGACGGTACCTTGCAACTTGTAAGTATTGATACTTGTCGATTGCATTGGCCTTCAGCCTCGAGCATCGTTTCTTAACACCTTTTTCACATTGCAATTTTTCTTTTATTTATGAACTTGACAATAAACTAAGGTCTTTTTTACTTTTTTGGGTTGTATATAAAACGAAGCAAACCGTTCTAAAATGTTTGAACCTCGCTTGAATATGATAGTGGCATAGCGGTCAATCTAGAGACCAAAATGCAATGTTTTAAATTTTGAGTATTTACACCAAAAATTGTGATTTTTTTTTGAAATCCGATATATATATATATATATATTATATATATATATATATATATATATATATATATATATATATATATATATATATATATATATTTTTTTTTTTTTTTTTTGTTTCAGGTGGAGGGGAAATTTGCATCCAAACCCCTGGAGTGACCAACCTCAGGGAGTGTGGGGTTGGTTTGAATCAGTGACCGGACCCACTAAAACCCCTCCAGTCTCAAGCCCATAATACTCCCCGGGACCACCGCTAGGTATTGCTTCGGGGAGCGGCTTTTGTGCTCTGTGCACCCTCTTGGTTCTATAGATCTCTTTGCTAACTTAGCTAACTAACCTGGAGACTGGCCGTTAGCTAACACTGGCGTGTCGGTGGTCAACCTGTCGCCTGTTTTGCAATTCTAAAACTATTTGAGAGGCGGCTGTACAAACCGCCCTCCAAATGTTTGGGTCTTTACACATCCTCCGAACTAGGTTGTCCGGAGTGGTGTCTGGCCCGCTCACTACCATCATGTCGCTCCGCGCATGCACAAAACGAGGGCACACGAAGAAGACATGCTCAGCAGTTTCTTCCGCATCCGCGCACTCGGGACACATGGGGGACCCCGCATGCCCGAATCTGTGTAGATACTGCCTGAAGCAACCATGACCTGACAGAATCTGTGTCAAGTGGAAGTTAACTTCTCCATGGCGCCTCCCGACCCATCCGGATACGTCCGGAATAAGTCGATGCGTCCATCTACCCTTTGCGGAATTGGACCATTCCTGCTGCCATCTGATCATCGAGAATGACCTTCTGGTGCCTGGTATACCCCTTGTGTCACGTTGATCGAAGCATTCTACGTCCTCCTTAATGGCTATGCTGATAGGCATCATGCCGGACAGGACGCAGATTGCGTCGTATGACACTGTACGGTACGCGCTCACAACCCTCAGGCACATGAGCCTGTAGGTACTTTCCAGTTTTCGGCGATGACTGTTGGTACCTAACGCTTTGGACCACGCTGGCCCACCATACCTAAGTATGGACGAAACCACGCTGGCAAGAAGTTTACGCTTGCTGCCATATACCGCTGAGCTATTGGACATCATTCGAGATAGTCCTGCAGCGGCCGTTGAAGCCCTCTTACAGGCATAGTCGACGTGACTCTTAAATGTGAGCTTATCGTCAACCATAACCCCCAAGAGCTTCAAGGAACGCCTTGAGGTAATGGTGCAGTCACCGACTCTGACCACCGCCTGTTGCTCTAATTTGCGGTTGTTCACAACCGTAACCTCCGTTTTATGGTGCGCTAACTCCAGTTTCCTAGAGTGCATCCAGTCTTCGACCTTGCGTATGCAGTGCGCGGCCGTCAACTCGACCTCTTCGATCGACTCGCCGTAGACCTCTAGCGTGATGTCGTCTGCGAAACCGACGATCACAACCCCTACAGGGAACTTTAGTTTCAACACCCCGTCATACATGACATTCCACAACACCGGGCCCAGGATGGAACCTTGCGGTACCCCTGCGGTGATTGGGACGCACTTCTGACCCTCCTCCGTGTTGTAAACTAGTACCCGATTCTGGAAATAATTTTCCAAAATCTTGTACAACGACACCGGTACGTGGATGCTCCTAAGCGCGAGCGCTATGGTGTCCCAACTGGCGCTATTGAATGCATTCTTCACGTCAAGCGTGACGATTGCGCAATAGCGAATGCCCCAACTCTTACGCTGGAGTGCTACCTCTGCCGTCTTGGTGACAGAGAGAATAGCATCCAGCGTGGATCTACCTTTCCGGAAGCCGAACTGGTTACTTGCCAGACCGTTTACACCCTCTGTGTACTTCACCAGTCTGTTGAGGATAATCCTCTCAAGCACCTTGCCCGTAGTGTCCAGCAGACAGATAGGTCTGTATGCCGATGGGTCCCCTGGCGGTTTCCCAGCCTTCGGCAACAGCACCAATCTCTGTCGCTTCCACCTGTCCGGAAAGAGGCAGTCATCCAGGCACTTCTGCATGACTGCTCGAAATAGATCGGGGGCCACTTTCATGGCCGTCCTGATGGCCAAGTTCGGGATTCCATCCGGTCCCGGTGCCTTGCTCACCTTTAGGGAGTTGGCGATCACGATGAGTTCCTCATTCGTAACCCTTACCTCCTCCACAACCTCTGCACGGCTGCCGTCTCTCACGGATTGGATGCCCGGCAGGTTGGCCGACCATCCCTGGTCTGTGTCTGAGATACTGGAACGTCGGACGTGAGACTCAGCAACCGGAGGCCAAGGATTTGGCTCGTGTCGTGGAAAGAGTCCCTCGATGATACGCTCCAGCATCGCTGGTGATCGCTCTGCAGGCGCCAACACGCCTTTGGTCTTCGCCATTACGACTCTGTAGGCGTTGCCCCACGGATTCGTATTGGCACTCGCGCATAGCCTATCGAAGCAGGCCCTTTTGCTCGCCTTTATCGCACTTTTAAGCGCCGATCTTGCAGATCCGAATACTACACGGCGCTCTACCCTCTGTGCATCGGTACGTGCACGTTGCAACATCCGTCTTGCACGGAGGCACGCGCTACGGAGGTCCGCTATCGCGTCGGTCCACCAGTATACCGGTGACTTACCATTCCTAGGTTGGCGGGTCCTAGGCATGGTGGCGTCGCACGCCCGCGATAATGTGGCAACTAATTGGTCAGCACTCGGGCGGAGCCAACTGCCCCCCTCGCACTCTCTTCTCATTGCTTCTGCAAATACCTCGGCATCGAAATGCGATGTCTTCCACCCGCGGACGGTCGGAGTATTGGCTCTACCCGTCGCCTGCCGCCTCACGTTCTGGACTACGCTATAGCAGACCGACTGGTGGTCACTATAGGTGTAGCCATCGTCTACCCTCCAGTTCACGATCAGTCCTGGGCTGGAGAACGTCACGTCGATGATCGACTCCGCACCATTTCTGCTGAATGTACACTTGGTTCCAACGTTGGCCAGATCTAGGTTGAGCTTTGCCAAAGCTTCCAACAAGATCTGACCCCTCCGGTTCGTGCGGCGGCTTCCCCACTCAACAGCCCAAGCGTTGAAGTCGCCCGCCACTACTAAGGGTGTTAGTCCCGTCAGCTCCATAGATAACAAATCGACCATCTGGGTGAACCTTTCGATAGACCAACGCGGCGGAGCATAACAACTGCAGTAGAACACTCCGTCCACCATATATATATATATATATATATATATATATATATATATATATATATATATATATATATATATATATATATATATATATATATATATATATATATATATATATATATATATATATATATATATATATATATATATATATATATATATATATATATATATATATATATATATATATATATATATATATATATATATATATATATATATATATATATATATATATATATATATATATATATATATATATATATATTTATATATATATATATATATATATATATATATATATATATATATATATTTATATATATATATATATATATATATATATATATATATATATATATATATATATATCGTAGCTTAAAACGGAAAACGTGATTAAAATGAGGTCGATATCTTGTACCGTTTTTGAGTAATGGAGAAAAGCAACCCGTGTAAAAAAACGCATTAAAAAAGACCTTACTGTATTTTTTCCTCTTATTTAAGACATTTGAACAACTTTTTGGTTGCATATTGAATATTGTGTCCATATTAATTGGACATCTTATTTGTTTAATTGCGGACATGAACATATTTTGTTCACATTTCATCGTTACCATTTACAAATACCGACTCTAGTACAATCACTTAATTTTGAACATTTTCTCAGCTCTCGGTGACCCGCTGATCAAGGGTTTGACAGAGGTAGCTAACAAACGTCCGGCCGATCCAATTACCTATTTGGCTAATTATCTGTACAACTTCGCAAACCAGAACAGATCGAAAACTAGTGCGAGCAGCCAGACTTCAGCTGGAAAAAACGATCGCAATAACAACAGCATTGAGTTCGAGATCAAGCAAGATTCGGAGAAAGAATTGGAAAGCTCTGCCCGCACGGAAGAAACCGCCCAAGTGTCGCCTCGGCAAAACGGTAAAATGGCGGAGTCCGAAATGGAGAGGGACGATCAAGGTCCTCCATCCCGGGATGGATCAGGTTCTGCAACCACTAGCGACAACAGAGTGAGTTGAAAACCCCAGAAAGTCAAACATCAGGGAAAGTAACAATAACAACAATTTTTTATTCTAGGATGAACATGGTCAAAGTATGTTACATTTCGCCTGTGCCAGATCTCATGGAAAAAATGCTCTTATCCAGCTGATTGAAGAATCAGGTGGGTTGATAACAAAGCTCAGCAGATCAGCATTGTTTCTAAGTTTCAGTTTTCGATTTCGTAGGAACAAGCATAACCTTTCGCGACGAATTATATCGAACAGCACGAGATGTTTCCTTGCAGGCTACTCAACCAGATAACGCAAGAGAAATCGATCGTTATGTACTTGGTTTGGCTGCACGGGGAGATTTGGAATTATTGTCTGCTATGCTATTGGACGGGTACGATCATATAGTCGATGTCACCGGCTCTGATGGAACTACCATAATGCAAGTAGCTTCCTCTAGAGGCCATCGAGAAATCGTTCGATTTCTTGAAGGAGCACGAGAATTTGAGGTAATGAGCTGAAATTAATAATTCAGTCATTGATGGTGTACTAACTTCTATTATTCATACAGGAAAATAGAGAAGATTTGTTGAATGCGGTTCGAGAGCGAAATTTACAAAAGGTTGTAGAGATAACACAACAATCAGACGGCAATAAACTTGCTAAAGCCAAAAACTACTATGGTAAGAATTTTACATATGTTAAGATTTATTGATAAATATTTGTAAAAACTAGGTCGCAGTGCTTTGCACATTGCGGTTGTGATGGAGAGCGAGGAAATTGTCGAGTATTTGGCAACTAATTTCAAGCAAACGTTGAAAATTGGCGATAATGTAAGTCCGTTTAGATGCAAAGTTATCTACAGTAAGTAAAAACAAACTGCTCATTTTTTTTAGTTGGAACGTACACCCCTACACTACGCGATGGGAGTAGGAAATGTCGAAGCAATCAGCCGCATTCTGATAAAAAATGGCGCAAAACGTGTTTCGAAAGATTTGAAAGGTCGCCAGCCTAGTTACTACTTTATGAACAAAGCAGATATTCTGCGTTTACAAGAGGAAGAAAAGCAATAGTTCATTACCGAAATGCAAAAAAATTTGCGTAATCGATTAGTAATTATTAATTTTAATTTTAAATAATTTTAAATAAATTACATACTCTTGAAATATAACTATGCATTTTTGTACATTTCAATCCATCTAAAAACCCTAGTTTATTAATTTTTATTAACGCTCTATTAAGTTGTTGCAATAAAGTCTTGGAACAATTCGAAATTTTACTGCTACCAGAAGTTTAGGTTGCATTTCATTAACTGACCGATTGTATAAGAATAATTTCTAATGCTTGAAAAAAGACGTTTGGGACTATCGGATAAGTGTTTCAACCCAGTCTTAACAAGAAATATAATGATTTTATGCGAATATAAATCTACACAAATAAAAATTTAGCACAGCACTTTTGATCCATAAGTAAGCATTATAAGAAAACCTTCCGTGACAATTTATACTCACCAGGCTTTCAAGTTACGACATCAACAACGCCGTAATGTAGCTCTCCAGAACCGCTTGAGATAAACAAGCCTGATTCTTAACCGCAAGACTGTATGCAGTCTCTCCGTCTTCATTACTGTCCGTGAAATTTGCTCCCCGGCTTAGCAGCTCGTTGCATGTGTGCGGATGGTTTCCGGCCGCGGCATACATCAATGGTGTATTGCCAACAACGTCCATATGGTTTGCATTTGCACCTTTCTGCAGTAGCAACCGAACGATCTCGTGATGACCACCCGATGCAGCCAACAGTAACGGAGTGATCATATCGACTGCCGAACGATCGAAGTCCGCTCCGCAACTATGGGTAAAGAACACGTTAGAAATTTATGGGAACAAACTATTACGTCAACAACTTACTTTATCAGTATTTGGGCTGCCGACAATTGACCGTAATAGCAAGCCCAATGGAGTGGTGTGAAATTGTTAGAATCGACAGTATCTACGGATTTTTCCAACCGAACTTGCTCCTCGGTAATTTCGCCTTGTCCGGTTTTTTCGTGAAAGTTTAAACAGATCTCACTGGGAATGTTAGCCTCGGTGTTACCGCGCTGCAGATTAGTGAGGACTGTGTTCGTGGGTTTATACGGGAGGAAGGCACTTTTTCGATTGCCACTGGCCAGCAGCAATGGACTGAAATCGAGTTTTCTGAAACGAGAAGCTAAGTTTTCGAACAACAAATAACATGCAAAGCATATTACCTGTCCTCATCAGAATTAGGAGATGAACTCATTTCTCCTCACGCGAGGTGGGCCATAAAATATTAAACAACACTGATATACTGATTATTTTGAATATCAAAGAACCTATGTTATTTATACAAAAATTAACAATCGCCAAAACAGATCACGATTGCAACCAGAGTTGCCAATAAAATTTTCGATTTAACTGGAAAAAGGCTGAAGAAAAAACTGGTAAAAACTGGATCCCAAATAAATTTGAAAGAAAAAACAAAAAAAAATGACTGTGACAGAGCTTTTCTGTTATGGGGATTGAATCCAGTGTCAGTTTTGAATACAGCAACTAAAGAGATAACTCTTCGCAAAAATATACTCATTTTAATCAGAACTGCTTTGTGTTGGGCTTACATTTTGTTAAAATTATGGACTCTGAAAAATTTCCTCTAACAGGAGCATAATTTGAAATTACGCAATCAATCTAGCTCAAAATTAAGAAAATAGAGCTTTTCCATTTACTTTTATGTTTAACAAAAGTATTAACGCAGAGCGGGGGCCTAGTGTGGTTGGTAACGTCTCCGCCAACCACGCTCGACGCCTGGGTTCTCGGATCCCACCGCCGACATAGGTGTCGATGGTTGTGTGGTGGCGTGATCCACTCACTACCAACCCAACTGGTCTAGATTCGATCGGTGATTGGCCACAACAGTGGCGGAACTAGACCGACGGAAAATAAGCGAGAATAAAAAAAAAAGTATTAACGCAATATTTCCTTACGTTACATCAGTGAAGTGAATCAGTTTAAATTTCAATTATTTCTGACTTCGTTATCTTTTGGTATCTAATTACTCCAACAATTTTTTTAACTGCTACGCAGCAGAAAATAAATAGAAGATTTTTTTATGGTCTGGTAAAATCTATTTGTTTGGTTTTATCTCAACCATGTCATGCCGTATACTGAAAATGCTGTTACAGTGTGTCGAAAACCTGGAAAAACCTTAAAGTCAGGGAATGTCAGGGAGCTCATTTTCCGATCAGGGAATATCAGCGAAAACTGAAAAATATTCAGAGAAAATTTTTCAAACCAAGACGCGATTTTTTAAAGCGGCTCTCTAGTGCAAAAACTGATTTTTTCAGCACGAAAGGTTAATTCGGGACATCTACTGTTGGGTTTCATATCCGACTGAATACTTTATTCACTGTGATTTCAGATTTACGTTGATCTACTTTGTACTTTTTTGTGCCGAATGCTGAAAAATATCATGTTGATGTTAAATTTAAGCGAATATCAGGGAAAACCAGGGAATTTTATGTTGAAAATTATTTCACCACCCTGTGTTAAGAATTGTTATAATAATTTATCGATCTACAAAATTTCCGTTTTAAAAATATTTCCGAAAACCAATCGGAGCTTGAGTGAATAAAAAACTGGATAAAACTGGCAAATATCTGAAAAAACTGGAAGATTTTGGGAATAAACTGTTTGACTGGATTACTTAAAAAATACTGGAGGAATCCAGTTTAAACTGGAACATCGGCAACCCTGATTGCAACAAACAGCGCTACAGAAAAAAAAGCGTGTCAACTTTATTTACCGGGGACAGCACAAAAATACGTAACAAAATTTCAGACCATACATTTTCTTTGTTTGCCCCGAAATACTGTACATTGAGTAATTATAATGCAAAAGTATTTTTTTTAAATTTTATCAATAAAAAACTCAAATAACAACTGTAATATTTTCATAAGTATTTGCAAGTGTACGGGTGTTGAATTTCTTTTCATCAAAATTGAATGTTGAGTTCACAAATTTATTTATTGCCAACGCTGATATTTGCATGTTTAGCTCTTTCAGCATGTTCAGGTCCCAGGTTCAGGCTATTCAGCGTTTTACGCACCATAATGGCAGTCGCTATAATGCGTATAACCTCACTGCTTACGTCAGTTTGGGGATTTTTGAAGAACTGGCAACACAAATTTTGCAAGATACAGTAAGGTCTTTTTTTACACGAGGGATGCGTTCCAAATTTGTATGGGATCGCGTAAAAGAATACTTTTTTGAGTTGCGAATATAACGAAGAAAGCCGTTATAAAATATTTGAACCTCGTTTGAATATGATAGTTGTCAATCTAGAGACCAAAATTCAGTATTCACACCAAAAATTGAGATATTTTTTTGAAAACGGATCTATGATTATTTTTGGCCTACAACGAAAAACGTGATTGAAATGAGGTCGATATCTTGTATCGTTTTTGAGCAATTAAGGAAAGCAACCCGTGTTAAAAAAAAGACCTTACTGTGTATTCTAACGAAATACATGAACACTTCAAACTGGCGTAAGCAGACTAGCAGAGTTGTCAAAGGGGCCCGAATTTCATTACCCACTGTGTGTCCAGCTTTTTAAGAACCATAATGGCGCTTACTGTTTACGTTAGTTTAGTGATATATGGAGCTCTGGCAACACTAATGTTCCCAGATATATTGTGTTCTCTGCGGAATACATAAAGAGTCAAACTGACGTAAGCAGAGTTTTTGAAGGGTAGGTAACGTATTACGAATTTTTTATTATAAGGCAATCCACGAGACTGTTGCGATCAGCTGGGGCGACATTGCGCATTTCGTTTCGAGTAACTCGAACAAAACTAAATGATCGCTGGTGGGCGTTATGTTTCGTTTTTCGTATTTCGTATTTTTTTCGATTTTGCGGGTTGGATTAGCCGAAGGGCAAATGACAATGATAGCTCCTTTTGAGCTTAAAGTGAAACTGGCAGTATGTGACGTACTTGAAAATAGCGAAAATCGCTCGAATCGAGCTGCACAATGCCATACCTGATTTCAGTTTGTTTTCAACTTTTGACAGCTTCAGGTTTGTACGGACGGTCGCAACTTGGTTGCAATGCGGATCGAAAAGCGTGAAAAACAAAAGTTGTTCGATCGGTTGCTCTAGTATTGCGGTGGGGCAATCCTTTACACAGCAACTGAATACCACTTTAGATTTATTTTCCGACACTAAAAGATCTCGTGTTCCGTTGTGTTTTGGTTTTACAACTAGAAAAACAACAACAATAACAAACGTACAAGCAATGAAACGTCATCCATGGCCTTATAGCTTCCGCCATTATGGCGCGTAAAAAGTATCCAGCTTTTTACGCGCCATAATGGCGGACGCTATAATGGAAAAATTCGTAATACGTTACCTACTCTTTTGACAACTCTGCTTACGTCAGTTTGACTCTTCATGTATTTCGCACGGAAAACAATAAATCTGGCAACATTAATGTTGCCAAATCTGCAGAAATCACGAATCTGACGTAAGCAGAGAGGTTCACAAATTACGAACGCGCATTATAGCACCCGCCATTATGGTGCGTAAAAAGCTGGATTATTGCTTATTAGATTAAAGATAACACTACGAAAGCAATTAGTAAATGCACTAACGACTATGATCTTATTGAAGTAATGCAACTCATCAAAGTTTTTCTCGATTTGTCAATCCAACATAAAAAAAATAAAACAATCAATATTGATTTTGATGAAGCTATTCACGTTGACGGTGTTGCTGATATTTGTTTGGTTTTTGCATGCGAAAAAGAAAGAAGGAAATATTTTTGCTTTTGTCATCACGCACATTTTGACAATTGGATATGAGTGTTCGAACAGCCTTCAAAATCTCTTTCAACGCGAATAACCCGAATGATTCATTCGTCATTTTCACATACCCCCCACAGCTCATATTCTTGTGTGTAACTTACGCCTTTTTGCCAATTTATGATGGAGTTATATTTTGTCATTGTATGCTACACCTTTGATTTATATCCCTGCCCATATAATAACAGTAAACATTATTTTAAATCGTTCTTTGTTAAATTGTTCTGTTGCTACAATTATAATATTGTCTGCTAAGTTTTCATGATACATACTATTGCCAGAACATTGAACACGTTCGCAAGAAAAGTGTTAAGAAGTGAAGTTAACCCGAGTACATCTTTAAACTCCCCCCGTTATCCGGTTTCGTAGCCGCTGCTATGAGCAACGCTGTTATGATGGACTACGAATTCAAGATGAAGACTCAACAGGAACGGGCCAAAGTGGAAGACCTTTTTGAGTACGAGGGCTGCAAGGTTGGCCGCGGAACCTATGGCCATGTCTACAAAGCTCATCGCAAAGAAAGCAATGATACGAAGGACTATGCACTGAAGCAAATTGAGGGCACTGGATTATCGATGTCAGCCTGCAGGGAGATTGCGGTAAATGCTTTTTTGTTTTCAAAAATTGTAATTTGTGCTATAATATGGTTTGAAATTAAAATATTTTTCAGCTGCTTCGAGAACTCAAGCATCCTAACGTGATTAATCTTATTCGAGTGTTCTTGTCGCATACCGACCGCAAAGTTTGGCTGCTTTTTGATTACGCCGAGCACGATCTGTGGCATATCATTAAGTTTCATCGTGCAGCTAAGGCCACAAAGAAACCAGTCATGGTTCCAAAAGGAATGGTCAAGAGTTTACTGTACCAGATTTTGGATGGTATTCATTATTTGCACAGTAATTGGGTTTTACATCGAGATTTAGTAAGATAAATTTGGACTATCTACTCAGAAAAATTAACTCTACCTTTGTTATTTTTAGAAACCGGCTAACATTTTAGTAATGGGAGAAGGTAATGAGCGAGGGCGGGTAAAAATTGCCGACATGGGCTTTGCCAGACTTTTCAATGCTCCGTTGAAGCCGTTGGCAGATTTGGATCCAGTTGTGGTGACATTTTGGTATCGGGCACCCGAGTTATTACTCGGAGCAAGACATTATACCAAGGCAATAGGTTCGTTATCTTTGTTTGATTTTCCTTTAATAAATACTTATGTATAACGATAATTGCAGACATTTGGGCCATAGGATGCATATTTGCCGAATTACTGACTTCAGAGCCAATATTTCACTGTCGACAGGAGGATATTAAAACAAGCAATCCTTATCATCATGACCAATTAGATCGAATCTTCAATGTTATGGGTTTCCCACAAGATAAAGACTGGGAGGATATTCGTAAAATGCCAGAACATCACACTCTTACGAAGGACTTCAAGCGTTCAAAGTAATTGTTTGATTCATTGTTGGTACTTTTTGTATATTTATATTCAAAAAAATCTCTTTTAGTTATGCTAACTGTTCCTTAATCAAATATATGGAACGTCATAAGATTAAACCAGACAGCAAAGCGTTCCATTTGCTCCAGAAACTGTTGCTGATGGATCCAAACAAACGAATCACCTCGGAACAAGCTATGCAAGACCCGTACTTTTCTGAGGATCCACTGCCTACTGCAGATGTATTTGCTGGTTGTCCGATTCCTTATCCCAAGCGTGAGTTTCTTACCGATGAAGATCAAGATGATAAGGGTGAAAATAAACGTCAACAGCAGCAACAACAGGCTAATGTAAGCGTTTATTTTATTAAAACGTAAATTTAGCTAATGTGCTTTTATTTTACAGCAAACACAACAGAATCAGCAACAGCAGCAAGGAAATGTAAGACAAACTATAAAACGACTTTTTTAATCAATCTTAATATATATCTTTATATCTATTTTACATGTAGCATCAATCGCAACAGCAAAATCAACAGCAACAACAGGCAAACGTAAGTCAACCAAAAATGTTATTTATATAACGTCTTATTTTTCTACCGCCGATTCTTTTGCAGAATCAACAGGCACAGCAGCAACAACAACAACAACAGCAGCAACAACAACAGCAACAAATGCAACAACAGCAGCAACAGCAAGCACAAAACGCTGCCATGGATCATAATGCTGCCAAGCGAGTGCGTATGGCTGGTCCAAACGGGCAACCTGGGAATGGGTTAAATCCGCAAGACTATCAACAGCAAGCGCAGCAGGCTGCTGCTGCTGCTGTTGCAGCTCAGCAGCAGCAACAACAACAACAGCAAATGATGTTCAACAACTCACAACAAGGAGGTTTCCAGCAAAGGTATTGATTTTCATCCATGGTATATTAATCGATAGGCGAATATATTAAGAATCCAATCCAACTAACATAAAAAGAGAGAGTATCAGAAAAAATATTGTGAATTCTTGGTTCCTTTTTAGTCTGTGGTAAAACTCAACCACAACCTCCGAAAACCTTTTGTGTAAGATAATAAATTGAGCGGCAATCAATTTTGCTTTTATAATTTATAATTTTTAGTTAATACCTGAGAGTTTATACCAACTTGCAAACGATGCATTTCAAAATTGGCTTCGACAAACCACTCAAAAGTATGCAAAAACACAACAATCGACTGGAAAAGTTATAACGTCTGTATTCTGGGGTGTGCACGGTATAAAATATATCAAGAATTCTCACGAAGACATAAACAATCAAAATTGATTACTACATTGTTGGGTAGATGAAATGGCGATTTCCTAAAAAAATATCTTCATACGTCGATGAAAAAAGCTGTTATTGAGACAATGTTTCAGAAATCCTGATCCTGATTTGGCACCAGTAGTTTTGAAATTAGATGTTGGAAAATCATGAATAATTAAGTAAAGTTTTACCAAAAAATATTTTAAATATTTCAAAAGTGCGGAATCTTTTCAGCCGAATAGCACACACAGACAGACGTGATGAACGGTGATACTGAAAATCTCCAGTCTATAATAATTCAGCATAGATAAAAATATGATATGATTGCTTATACAGGAACCATAATAAATTTAATTTATTTTTCGAAGTGACTGAAGAGAATGCAAAATATTGCGTCGTTTGAAGTTGAGTTAAAACCACTTATTTTGTGAGGTACGTATCATAAGCGTGTAGTCGTTTGTTTTGACAGCTCATCGTTTATTGACAACGGTTCGGTTGTTCCTCGCTGTGTTTCCTTAATACGTGGATGCTTTTATTTTTAATATCCTTTCACCTGTGCAATCATCGACGTATTTCGATAAATTGGAAAAGGGAAAATGAATGTCGGTATTATTTGTTAGTTTTGGAGTCAGTTTTGATCATACTTTTACCTTTCGTATAGGAAGCGGACATACCAATTGATATTCACGTTGGAAAGCTTCAGGATTGGCTTGTTTCGCGACGTATTGTCGGTAAAAACTGGCATCATAATGTACGCGAGGTACGAAGTAAAATAAGCAACGCACTTACGGATATGCCAGCCCACGAAGAACTTGTGCAACTGCTTAAAGGAGCGCGTAAGAAGTTTCTCCATATTTCGCTCAATATCATTCATTTGTTTTTTTTTTTTTATGTAGACATAAACTACTTTCATTGCCTGCAAATCATCGACATTCTGAAAACCACGGAAGCTGATTCCAAGAATGTATTTGGCCGTTACGGTAGCCAGCGCATGAAGGACTGGCAAGAAGTTATCAAACTGTACGAACGGGATAGTTTGTACTTGGCAGAAGCAGCACAAATATTAGTCAGAAACATTAACTTCGAAATTCCTAGTATTCGGAAACAGATAAAAACTTTCGAGCAACTAGCTGATGAATCGGAGAAAAAGGCTGGAGACTTGCGACGATCGCAAAACACGGTCCGTAATGAGTATCAGGCGCTCTGTCGGCAGCTAGGCATTGCCGGGGAGAACCTGCGAGACGAATTGGTGACGAAAGTTGGCGAGCTTCCGGAAATGTTGAACAACATTGCCACTTCGATTAGCACTTTACAGAAGGCGATTGAATTGTATGGTGCTTTTTCAAACAATACGGAGTGTTTGCCCGTTTTGCGACATGTTGCAAAAACTGGAAACTCAACGGTATACGAGTTTCTCTACTCGGAGCCACCGCTGTCTATCGAGGTGCCTCCGATGAAATTTGCGGTTGAAAAATCTGTGCCCATCGCGACTGTGCAAGAGATTGATTTTGGTAATGATGGGGGAACGATTGATTTTGGTGACATTGGCGGTAATGGTATCGACTTTAATGTTGATGCTGCTGATGTTAATCTGGAAGCTGGAGAAATTGATTGGGGTGTTTCTGATGATGTGGTGGATCCTAATGCGGGGGTGATAGATTTCAACATATCGCTGGAAGAGAGCGGTATTGTGGTTGAGGAAGGTGGCAATGCCGGTGGGGTGGCGAGAGGAGAGGAAGCGTACAGTATATGTGATTCTCCGACATATCGAGAGCGGTTAATCAACGAGATGTTGGAGTTGGAAGCCTTTTTGAAGATGCGGCTGTATGAAGTCAGCGTTGGAGACGCCGTGCATATTTTATCGCTAACGATGATGGACAGTTTCCCGGATCATGATCCCAAGAGCTTATCGCAGATGCTCGCTCAGGTCGACGTGATTTACGAAAAAATCAACAGCCCGCAAATTCAACATTTGCATCAGATTAAACATTCCCCGAAGCGAGTATTTTCACCTGCTGATTGTTTAAACTCAACTGATGTATTTTATTTTTTCCACAGATATGTTGACATACTTACGTCAAAATTAAAGCAAAAATTGCTGGCCATTGATAAAATGAAAGATACGGAGAACCTAATGTTAGAACGCGCGGTAACATTTCGAGAGCAGAGTGCCGGCCTCCAACCTACGGTAACGAATATCACCGATCAGACCCGTATCCTTCAGAGCCAAATAGAACGGGATATTTCTAAACGCTACAAAAATCGGGTCGTGAATTTGATGGGAGCTAATTTGTAAAAACGTGAGAGTTGTGTTTCTTTTTTAAGCAGGTGTAAGTGAATAAACAGTTATACCTAATTATTGAAATACAAACTTTTTGTTTATTGTTATAAATTTTGAAGATTAGAAATGAACTGGTTGACTGTTTTGTTTACACTGTTCTGGTATTACACGAGTTAAGTCGATAAAAATCAGTGGTAAATAAAATATCTCTCTAAACAAGGCAGAATAATAAGGCTTATTCAAAAAAATTCAACAATGATAACTTATCAAAAAAATAAAAACTTTCTAATGTTATGTCAACTTTACGTTCAGTTAATTTGTCGGAAGTTTTTTTTTCGTTATGCTACATTCGCTTTCTCATTTCATTGGTGATTTATTTAAAACTACAACAGTTAAATACGAAATGAACATCTGCGGTTTGGTGTTGGTTTTTCACAGTGTCGACAGCAGAAATGTTACAGAAAAAAAAGTTTCATAAGAAGAGATTTCGCTTCTTCGTTATAATAAGGCCATAATTGCCTTATGCATAGTATAACTTATTCGTTATCGCCAAATTAAAATGCAAAATGAACTTCCCGAAAATCAAAGCTTGGGGCGTAAAGAACGAATTGGTTTAAGTTGCTGGGATCTTGTCTACTAAACAGATGTTCGACTAGCAAGGCCGACTTTCTCTGCGAAATTTCCTAGTAGACTGCCGAGTGCCGAATCTGGACCAGAGTTGAACTTGAATGCTATTGTCGGAAAGTAGCAGTTGTAAAATAACGTTCGCAACTGTGTGAGTCGTTCGCGTCGTCTGAAAATAAAACATTGTTAGGTTTATAGTTCTATTAAAGACAAGTAGAAAGTCATACGACTCACAGGGCATGACAATCGACGCGGTTTGAAAAGTACTCGCCATCGACGATGGTGCAGCAGCTGGTTTCCTGGCTGGTATGTTGGTTGGCGTTCGGTGTGGAAGCACTATGCGTAATAAAGCTACTGAAATTATCATGCTGCTGCTGCTGCTGCTGCTGCTGGGAAGAGTGCACCGAATGATGGCTATGCGATTGCTGTGCTGGACCTTGACATTGTTGTGGACGATGATTGGGACACGGGAACACATGATTTTGCTGCAAATGCGACTGCATTTCGTTCACCGATTCGGCGCTTCGATAGCTTCCGGTACAGGTTATCATTTGCCAGCTGCCAACCGATAGTGACGATGTTGATTCCTGGCGCTGTCTCAGTAGTCTTTCCGCGGTTGGCACAGTTACTGGACTAGTTCTGGAGAGTATATTCATTTAAAAGTTGAAAGTCTTATATATTGGAATTGTACAATTAGGACTTAGATGAATCAGTTTAACACAAATGTAATTTATGCCTAAATGTTACTTACCTTTTAGACTGTGGTGACCAGTGGATGTTATGGTTGGAACTTTCATGAGATATGCACCCAATACTGCTACTGCTATCATTACTATACGATGACAAACCGTTATTGCTATATGGAATGATAAACGTAAACTACATAAACATTTTCCAGCACATACCCAACGTACTTACCCATTGAACGAGTTGATGCTTTCATCTCCGATCAATCCCCCGCTGGTGACACTTCCATTTCTAGCAGCACCTACATTTCTACCTGTTATTGCTATGCTATTGCTTGCACCATCGCCGATCAGTCCGATCCCAGTACTGAGGCACGTCTGGGTGTCATGCATGGAAGAACTTTTCCCGCTCGCGAAACTGGATGTTGAGTTAATGGATATACTGGAGCCTCGACTCTCCCCGTCAAATAGGAGACCGTCGAGCATGATTTCGCTATCGGTTCTTATTACGCCTATGCTACTGCTCCCGCTACTGTGATGGCTACGAGTTCTACAGAGAAAACACATAATCTAGCATTACAGTTGAGAAGGATACATCTAAAATCTAAGAAGGGCTCGACACTAACCTAGGATTTAATACGCTAAATTCATCGTCGACGATATATTTGAGTATTGAGAAGCAAAAGAAAAATATCACTTCTCCCTTGTTTAGTCGGTCGGGAAGATTATGTCCAAACAGTAACCAGTCGTATGCAATTGTGAAGTAAAGCATCTGAGCTGCATTTAATGATTGATGAATTGCACCGTCTGCCCAAAGTGAAATGCGCAGCAACGAAACAAAGAGCGGTGTCCGATCCCAACCGCTGATACAGTGGACTAATATTCCATTATCGCTGTTTTGCAAGTACTTCAGCAGTAGCCGAAGGTAGTTTTGGGTGATTTTCACCAGATCCCACTGCTTGTAGTTGTGCCAATCGATGTTCAGTTCGGCCGTAACCGAATCGTCTGGCACTCGAATTCCAGCATCCACATAGGATTGGTTCCAATCGAAAATTAGTCCCTCGCCGCGACAATCATTGTCACGATATTCACGAAAAAATTCGCAACCAGGATAAGGCAGAGCGAGTATTTTGAAAAAATTGTAGCGATTTTCCTTGTCTACCTTTTCCGACGATGTAACGTTAAGCCAGAATTTCACCTTTTTGTTTTCCACCATAAAGTCGATAATCGTACCAACGTTCAGAGCTTTCAGAAGTCGAATATCTTTTCGCCGTAGTCTACCAAACAATGGCCAGTCTTTGGAATCAGATTCGTCTGACGAAGAATCCTCCTGTGCTTCGTAGGCTTCATCTGTTCGAAAAGAAAAAAAAAACTAACTTTTTTTTTCTTAATCATTCTACAATAAGCTTACCTCCTGGCTCCGGTGGGGTGGCTTCTGCAGCATACGCAAAATACTCCAAACCTGAACGACCGTAAATTTCTGGCCCACCCGATAAGGTAGCGGATCGGCAGATGTATTTTCCCTTGAATAATATCACCGGTAGTGGAAAACGTGCTCGGCATCGTGCCAAACGGGCACGTAATATCAAATAGCGAAGCCGTTGGGCATCGATTTTTCCCTCGACAAAAACTTGATCACCGCGAGCGTAGTCCGAGTAGCCGCCGCGAGACGAACCAGTACTTTCCGAACGTAGATCGCTGCTGGTCGAAGAATGTGCAGCATATGCATTATTTCTTTTCGTCTCTTGTTCCGGAATGAGCAACTTGCCGGGATAGTGTGCCGAAAGTTCACCGTTGACATTGGTCAGTTCAGTAACGGTGTAGTCCATCCGCATCAGCGCACTACAACGGTTCACGATCTCATCACCCTGGAAGAACGAAACTCTGTAATCATCTTAAGCTGGACGTAGATAAGATACAATGTTGAAATGTAATTTAATGTAAAATAAAATTCTCAGTTATGATAATTCATACAACGCACAATATAGCGCAGGTCACGTACATGTAAAAAACATTCAGTATAAAGCTTTCTATAAATAACCTTGTAAACATTTTACCGCCAGTAAGTTCTATCAATTAAATCAGCGATAGAATCATCGGATGTAAACACACATAGCCAAACAACAAATTCGCAACAAAGAAACAGAATCGTCAATGTCCCGCTCCACCCAGCTTGTGCAATTTGTGTTTTTTTGACTGAAAATTTCTTGATGCGCATTTTTAATTTACTTGTAATATAAGTCAAAAGGCAGTAAATCCAACAATGCAAAAAGCTGTTTAGGTTAGGACTGCAGAAAACTCACTGATGAATCAAACCACGTTATGGCACATGACATTGGTTAGTGATAAAGCGCAGCAGCATTCATTAGCTCGCAGTTCGAGCCTTTGCAGTTCGCTGACTCGTTTTAATATTAATGTTATCTTTCACCCATAGGACAAATTCACACGAGTGCCAAATTTGGTCAGTAATACCTACCACTACGCAGTCTTTTGCACGGTACATATTCTTGGCAAAGTATTCCAGCAGCTGCTGGATGTCCTGCGGAAGAATTTCGTTCATGTTCCCGGCTACTGCGGTGGCACCACATTGACGAACCCGGATTGCACGGCGCGAACGCGAAACGAAATGCCTTTCAGGAAAAATCTTGACGGCCGGATGGATTATGCTGGGGAAATCACTGTTTTGTACAGTAGCAAGGACGACACCAGGCACAAAAAATGCCACAATGCGAGGAAAATAAACCACCAATACAACTTTTTCACCTTCTTGCTCTTGTTTTCTCTTCTCTTCGAGTGCCTCGCTTGCTGTGGAGACTTTTGACAGTTTGCGAAATTTTATCTTCTACACACAAAGAAAATATTACCAAGCGAACACGTAAAAACAACGTTAATTTACGTAAAACTGAATGTTTTCACTGGTTTAGGTAGATAATACGCAAAAAAATCGGTGAAAACAACGCAACAGCTAATAAAATGCGAATACTTAATTTTTGAGTTTTTGATACTGATATTGATGATTCAAGGTATCCGATTTTACCAAAATGATGACTTCCGTGCAGGTACCCTGAAGTAGATAAAACACTTTTACCTATAAGTACCTTACCGCGCAGAAGGGCTGATTTGCGTCAAAAATACGCATATTTGGGTAGTTTTATTTCTGTGTAGAGTGGTAATCCAGGGAAGAAAAGCATTTCGCTAGCAAAGCGTCCTCTGGTTGTTAAAGTTCAAACGCCTTTTAAGGTGTTTTTTAATTTCTGAAAATTTTGTGATGTAAAATAACAGAACTACCACATACTTAGACATACGTAACACTGGCGATTTTTTTGACTCTTTGCCCCACATCTCCCGGTACCAACAGCAGTATGAACTGCTCGACGAAAATGAACGGAATTAGTTTTCTTCATCGCGGCTCTACTCGTGCCCTCAACAAAATCCCTTAAGAAACTGTCAAAAAGTTGTTTACAAAATCAAAGCTGCATTTTTCGAGTGGGAACGAGACAAATGCAGGGCTGCGCAGGTACACAACCTCCATAAACTACTCAAACAGAGGTTTTTTTTTTACAGAGGTTGGTACTTTCGAGTAGTTCATTTTGTACCAACTTTTTTGGAAGATTTCTTCCTGAGTGTTACGTATGTCTTATGTATGTGGAACTACCACTACTCATTGGGTTTTAATATTACTTGTAATTCATAATAGTTATGTCAGAAACGACTATTAAATTAGGTTAAGGCTAGGGCGTAGGGAATTTCTATATTTTTGCTTCTTCACTTTTATCATTTCATAGCGTTGCTTCGATTGCTATTTGGTCGGCGTGCGACCAGACCGAACCAAGCGCCATATTTTTGAAAATTGTGTTTTAACACTAGTGTTCGTTAAAATTGATAATCTATCTTTCATGAAAAAACTAAATCATTTGAACAGTTTATAATGGTATTATAACAAAATTTCTCTGCAGCAGCTTGCAGGAAGCATACGGGGTGAGTAAACTTTGATCGCCGATTACTCGAAATAATGTTTTGGGCGCTTGATTCGGTCTGGTCGCACGCCGACCATCAAACTGACGATTCATTCACCAGTTTGAGCTAAACCGACTATAACAGGTAAAAAGATAAACGAGAAAATCAGCGTTTGGTATAAAGCTGCCTCAATCAATGGAAAAATTGCTTTAAAGCCACAAATGGCCGACTTTGAGCCACCAGTTCGAATTTTCAGAAGCACAAGGCTCAGTAACAATTCACCTGTGAAACGCGATTTTATGTTTGCTGCGGTGAAGCAAACTCATGGCCCCCAGGACCCTACAGTTTGGGGTTCCCCACAAAAGATCCCTTCTCACAAAAAATACAAAAAAAATCAAAAAATTTCGTGATATTTCAAAAATTTTGTGATACTTCAAAAACTAACACAATCCTGCTCAAATCTTTCACTTAAATTTTCGTATGACATATCTCTTCATTGAACTTTTGACAACTGAAAAGGAGCCTCCACAAGATACTTGGCCCCCGGGCTCCCACATTCACACTAAGATTTTATTGCCGAGAACGCAACAGCTGATAAATTGGGTTGTTTAGCTATTCACGGATTTCCGATTTTTATATATCATCTGAGAGAGGGTAATTTTCTGAGCAAAACGTGATTTTTTAAACTTTATATCATTATCCTTCGATTTTTAAATGAAGAAACAAAATTCGCTCCAAATCGCTACAATGACAGTTGGTATGGGCGAACTGTCATTGTAGCGATTTCGAGCAGATTTCGAGCAGTTTTCAATCTTGATTTAAAAAGCGAAAGGACAACGATAGGTTTTTTTTTTAAGTCACGTTTTACTCAGAAAATGCAGATTCAGATGATATAAAAAACTGATATAGCTAAACACCCAATTCAATTGTTCTACAAGTTTTCTGCAGAATTTTCAAGAATTACAGCAAATGAAATTTAAAACCGACTGGTTTACGGTAGATCGATAAATTTGCAGAATGTTCGTCGAAATATATTGCTGACATTTTTGTTAAAAATTTCGCCGAGCTCCATCAGCTGTTGGGAAGTTTGCCGATATAAATTAAGTGTGTTCATTATTCCGGTCCTGATTACAGACATTAGAAAAACTGTGTTTGACAATCATTTACTAGGTTTTCAAATTATTTGGACTGCAGAACATATCACCAAAGTTTGGTTTGAATTCGATAGTGTTCGGAGAAAAATGAGGTAACAATGAAAATACACTAAAGTCGCTTCTTACGCGGGGGATACGAGCCGTGTAAAAAAAAAACGCGTAAAAAAACCGCGTAAGTTCCGGAATCAGCGTAAAAAAAAACGCATAAATTCCGGAATCCGCGTAAAAAACCGCGTAAATTCCGGAATCCGCGTAAAAAAACCGCGTTAATTCCGGAATCCGCGTAAAAAAACCATCGTTAATTTTGCATTCTGAGTGAAGGGGAACCGAAATCCGGGCAAAAAAAATACCGCGTAAATTCCGGAATCCGCGTAAAAAAACAGCGTGAATTCTGGAATCCGCGTAAAAAAAACCGCGTAAATTCCGGAATCCGCGTAAAAAAAGCCGCGTAAAAAAACGCGTTAAAAGCTACCTTAGTGTACCCTTTTTCAGATTTTCATAGCTATCGTTTTGGGCCTCGTCCGTTTTGAAAAGTTTCTCTTAAGCTGTGTCTAGCCCCTGGGTTTGGGCGATGAATAAAACTCTCCACTTATTTATGAACTGTCAAAGTCGGTTGTTTCGTGACCGCGACGCGATCCGCAAGTCAGAAATCAGAATTTGTTTGTCATTGCTGCAATACGACTGAGATCTTCCGTGTCTAAGTGGATATTTTTGAATTTAGTGCTAACTATGGAAACTTTAATAGGAATTCGTGGACCAGACTTTGTAATGCTAGCGGCTGATAGTTCGCATGCACAGTCAATCATTGTTCTGAAGGATGGTAATGCATGGAAATAGTCTACTTATCATAACCTCTTACCCAAAAAAAATACTTCCAGATGAAAATAAAATCTACAAGATCTCCGATAATCTGGTGATGGCCACTATTGGCGAAGCGGGAGACCGCGTCCAGTTCACGGAGTACATCAGCAAGAACATTCTACTTTATAAAATGCGGAACGGCTACGAATTGGGGCCAAAGTCAGCAGCTCACTTTACTCGTAAAAACTTAGCTGATTATTTACGTTCCCGTACTCCGTATCATGTTAATGTTTTAGTTGGAGGGTATGTTAGATTGTTTTTTTTTGTAATCAAGTTTAAAATTGTTGTTTTATTTCGCAGATACGATGAAGCAGATGGAGCCCAGCTTCATTACATCGATTATTTAGCTAATTCGCTGCCAGTAAAATATGCGGCTCATGGCTACGGAGGCCTCTTTGTGTCCAGCATTCTCGATCGGTATCATCATGCTAAAATCACGCAGGACGAGGCATACGAAATCATGAAAAAAGGTGTAACTGAGATTCAGAAAAGATTACTTGTTAATTTACCGAAGTTCAAGGTGTCGGTTATTGGTAAGGACGGCATTAAGGAGCTAGCAGACATAACGGCCGATAGTCTAAAACAACCGGCTGCTGCCTAAGTTTTTTATTTAAGTTTTTTTTTCTACTGAAAGCAAAAATAAAAACTGGCTAGATATGTATGAAGGAAACGGTAAGGGGTAGTTGTTTCTTATAGTTGATGCATTAATCGTTTTGAAATAATCGCTCCAAGTGGATATTTGATGAATATTCTTGAATTGAGTTAAACCTTCTACATAACAAGGTTGCCTTTAAAAAGATGCGTGAGCAATTTAGAATAATCTTTCTTGGTGTAGATCGGGCCGTTTATTCTTAATTTCAACGTCGACTCTTGCGTACTCGACCGCCAGTATGCCCTTGTTGTGTTGGACTTCAAGAATTGCAATCTTATTTTGTTGAACAACCTTCATCTTATGAACGGTGATTCAGCGAATGTCATCACTAATAGATTCTACGATCTTCCACCAGCGGCACTGTGTGAAATCCGTGGTGGAACGTTGAAATTCGTATTCTACGCAAATGGGCTCCGTCGTAGCACACTTCGTCAATTGAAGGTCAGTACAATTCGCTTCTCACAACCAGCTACAAAAATTATGTTGAGAGAACGCAGTCAAACCTCGAGCAAAACCTATTAAGGTTCTGGAAATTTATGCGGTCTCAGAGTACGTGCAGTCGCGTTTCTACCACGATCACTTTGGACAGAACAACGGCAAAATCTCCCAATGAGGTAGCAAATCTGTTTGCGAATTTTTGTCAGTCCGCACCTTCTGTGGTGCACAGAGTTGATGGTAACGTGGAACACGACTTGAGTTTCCCTCTGTTGAACTTCACACCAGATGATGTTTAGAAGGTATTAACCAATCTCGATGCGACTAAGAGTCAAGTATTCAATCGTTCGTTTTTGAAAAGGGCATTCCCTAGCCTTTGGAAAACTGCATCTATTGTCCCTATCCATAAGTCCAGCATCGTATTAATGTCGTGCATCAGAGGAACCTTCGAAACGCTGGTTCATGGAACACTGCTTGATGCGGTTCAACCCTTGATCTCGGGATTTCAACACGGATTTGTCCAGCGTCGCTCCACAACGACAAACTTGATGCGCTGTACAAATACACTGTTCCGAGAGATTGAACTACGCAATCAAGTTGACTCCATCTACATTGACTTGGCCAAGGCATTCGACACGGTACCTCACGTACGACAAACTAAGAGCGTTAGGTCTCCCTGATTGGCTGATTGAATCGATCCGTTTTTACTTAACCAGTCGATACGCTTTCTTGAAGTAACATTCAACTTGTTCGGAGTCGTTTTCGATCACCTCAGGCGTTCCCCAAGGCAGTGTCTTGAGACCGCTGATTATCGTATTGTTCGTGAATGATTTGTGTTCTCTTGATAAATTTCAAGCAAATGTACGCAGACGACCTGAAGATGTATAAAATCATCACTTCTATTTTCGATGGCTTGGCCTCCAATTTTATATAGACAGTCTGCTACAATGGTGCGAAGAAAATGGAATGAGAATCAATGTAAAAAAATGTGAAATAATTTCATTCTCCCGTCGCTGTACCACCGTCAATCACCAGTACACCCTGTGATCATCTTCATTGGAACGTGTCTGAAAATTGCTAAATTCCAGATTCCTCTCTCTGTATTTTTTTTTCAATTCCGGCTCAAATAATCAGTATTTTTTTCTTTCAGGTAGAGGGAACATTTGCTTCCAAACACCTGAGAGACCAACCTCAGGTAGTGGGGGTTTGACCCACTGAAAACCTCCAGCCCATAATACTCCCCGGGCGACCGCTAATTATGGCTTCGGGGAGCGGCTTTTATGTTTTGTGCAACCTCCTGGCTCAATCAAGTTTCTTTGTTAATTAACTAACTAACCTGCAGACTGGCAGTTAGCTAACACTGGCGTGTCGGTGGTCAACCTGTCGCCTGCTTTGTAACTCTAGGACTATTTGAGAGGCGGCTGCACAAACCGCCCTCCAGATGTTCGGGTCTTCACACATCCTCTGAACTTGGTTGTCCGGAGTAGTGTCTGGCCCGCTCACTACCATCATGTCGCTCCGCGTACGCGCATACCACGAAGAAGACATGCTTAGCAGTCTCTTCCGCATCCATGCACTCGGGGCACATGGGGGACCCCGCATGCCTGAACCTGTGTAGATACTGCCTGAAGCAACCTGACAAGATCTGTGTCAGGTGAAATCTAACTTCTCCATGGCGCCTCCCGACCCATCCGGATACATCCGGAATAAGTAGGTGCGTACAACTACCTTTCGTGAAATTGGACCATTTCTGCTGCTATCTGAACATCGACAATGATCTTCTGGTACCTCGTATGCCCCTTGTGTCACGTTGGTTGCATTGTACGTCTTCCCGAATGGCTATGCCGATAGGCGTCATGCCGGATAGGACGCAGATTGCGTCGTATGACACTGTACGAAACGCACTCGCAACCCTCAGGCACATGAGCCTGTAGGTACTTTCCAGTTTACCACGATAACAGGTAGTACAGTCGCCGTTCGATAACTGCAAGACTTCTAACTACAACGCTTTTTTACTGCAAGACCGATAACTAGGCTGAACAGATTTTCTCGGGATAAAAACGGGACAAATGGGTACAAAAAACGGGACACATGATAAAATTGATTTTAGAAAATTTTTACCAACTAAAGCATACAAACAGTTATTCATTGCTTTGAGGAACTGTCCCGATACAAAAAAGTGTGATTTTTTGCAATGAGTTCTTGAAATTCGTCACATGATCGAGATTTTGACATTTCGTTGTTTTGCTTTCGTCTCGATTAGACGCAAATTGTTTATCTCCGTGTGATTCGCAAAATAACAATACACGAGTTATCGTACGGGTGTTTTTTTTTCGATTATTTCTTGTGCTGTGCGATAACAATAGTCTGCAATATATCGGCAGAAACATCTTCTGCACACTGGTAGGGGCAGGCTACCCCGCCAGTGATCTGATCAGCGAAGGGAAAAAATCACCTCTAGCGATTAATGAATAGACATAAAATAAGCCTAATGCTAATGACATACTGAGGCGTCAAATGAAGCGAAGCAAAAAGCGTAGCAAAAGCGTCAGAGCTACTTCTTCGAACGTCTATATGAAACGATCAAACCGGTCATACTGGAGCGGCAAAGACGCGTCGATAGAGGCGGCGAAACAGAACGAGTAGTGTTTTGACGCGCGTATATGTACGCGGTAATACCATATTCAGACTAAATCTTTTATCGCCAGGTGCATCATATTTGCTTTGTTTTGGTTTGGTAATTGAAAAAAGCAAATAAAATACATTTTCGTTTAAAAATGTAAAAATGTTTAGAAGAGGGTTGTGCAGTAAATCCATGTTCAGACTAAACCTGATATCGCCAGGTACTTAATATTAGCTTTATTTTGGTCTTAAATCTTAAAAAAGTAGGATAGAAAATACTATCGGGAAAAATTTTCAGGTCGTCGGGAAAATAGCACTGATATTATTGATTGATATTGTTGAGTTTTGATTTGAATGGCCAGAAATCTAGCATGCTGAACTTCTTTGGTCGCGAAAATGCAAGCCGCTGAGTAACTAGCTGTGCCCACATGGGTTATTCAAATCCTAACAGATATTATAAATTAGTTGAACGTTGCTCGGGGTCAACGGGTTTTAAATTTAGAATAATTTCTTATATTTTTTACTACGTCTGTAGCGCAACTCACTTCAGTAATATTATTTTATTTCATAAAAAAATCTCTATGTTTACTAAAAACGTAATTTACCGTGCTTGAAGGAGCAAAAAAATCTTCATTGGACGAATTCATATTTCCTTCAAACAAAATCGCTACTGGAATCTAGGAATATTAAAACACAACGCATTTGCGACGCTCGCTCCAGTATGTCATAGGAAGCTTCACCCAACGCTTCTGTTTATTCCGCTTCTCAAACGCTCAACGCTTCGCTTCATTTAACGCCTCAGCATGTCAGTAGCCTAAGGCTACTGACATACTGAGGCGTCAAATTAAGCGAAGCGTTGAGCGTTTGAGAAGCGGAATAAACAGAAGCGTTGAGTGAAGCTTCCTATGACATACTGGAGCGACTGGAGCGAGCGATGCAAATGCGTTGTGTTGTCATATTCCTAGATTCCAGCAGCGGTTTCGTTTAAAGGAAATATGAATTCTTCCATTGAAGATTTGTTTGCTGCTTCAAGCACAGTAAATCACGTTTTTAGTAAACATAGAGATTTTTTTATGAAGTAAAATAATATTTCTGAAGTCAGTTGCGCTACAGACGTAGTAAAAAATATAAGAAATTATTCTAAATTTTAAACCCGCTGACCCCAAGTAACGTTCAACTAGTTTATGATATCTGTTCAGTATGTTAGGCATGCAATATCAATCAAAAATACCAGTGTTATTTTCCTGACGACCTGAAAATTTTTCCCGATATTTTCTTTATTTAAGACCAAAATAAGGCGAATATAAAGCACTTGGCGATATCAGGTTTAGTCTGAACATGGTATTACTGCACTAACATTTTTTAGACATTTTAACATTTTGTAAACGAAAATGTTTTCTATTTGCTTTTTTTCAATTACCAAACCAAAACAATGCGAATATAAAGCACCTTGCAATGAAAGGATTAGTCTGAACAAGGTATTACCGCGTAAGTATACGCGCGTCAAAACACTACTCGTTCTGTTTCGCCGCCTCTACCGACGCGTCGTTGCCGCTCGAGAATGACCGGTTTGAGCGTTTCATATAGACGTTCGAAGAAGTAGCTCGGACGCTTTTGCGACGCTTCTTCATTTGACGCCTCAGTATGTCAATAGCCTAAGATGCGTTGAAATCGTCGTCAGTATGCAAAAAACAAAGTATCGGTGCTGGTGCACTCTCTTTGTTTTCCTCTTTACGATATATTTCTATTCATTAGTGTACACCACAACACGTGGTTCTCAATGTGCACAACTCGGTATATGAAGTTATTCGTCTCTGTTACACAGAGGGATCAGAACTTTTTATATCCTTATTCATTTGACTCATGAATATGAATTTTTGTCAGAAAAAGAAAGAAAATGACAGTGTATGCCCTCCTACTCTCGCTTAAACTCAACCGCTGCCGAAGTAGTCCCTTCCCCCACACATTCCCTCTCACCGCTCCTCAACCTCTGCTGCTGTTCAGGCGACATGCTATTCTCCTGTTGCTATCCTTTCTTCCCCTAACTACCGGCCTATGGAGAGACAAACGCAACGATCGAATCGCTTCTTAGAGCTGATGTAGTCTAGTCATGTGTTTGTTTTCTTCCAGAAACCTATGCACCATATCATTATTTCATTATGGGTTGAGAGGATTCAAGTTTAGTCCCGGCCTGTACACTTCGTGAAGTGCACAAGTGATGAATAAACGACGACTGCATCATATTCGTTTCGTTTCCATCACTGGATCTGATACGCAGCTGATTATCCAGAGGGGATTCACTGCTGTCAAATTTCATATATGTGTGCGTTATCGCAGATCAGCTCTGTTCCATGACGTTTGTTGGTCCGTGACGTTTGTAACTATGAACGATAATGAGGAAAAAATCACTACACAACACATTCATAAAAGTTTTCCGCGGTTTCTCGAGTTTTGATAAAAAAAACGTTCCAATTCTATAATATTTCACATCGATCAATTTCATAACCAAAAAGAACAAAAACCAAAACAAACACCATGTTGCCGAATATGTTGGTTACACGATGTTTGACAGATCGATCCCCCCTGGATATATCAGCAAGAACAATTCTCCCGCACCGCTGTTACCCCGCTAGCAGCACGGACCACCATACGATCGAGTGAGTGGAAGTCAACTACAAGTGGCATCTACAAGGTCGCGTGTAAGACACGGCCACTGTGTCACAACACGAAGCTGGATCGTCATTGTTTGTTCTGCGGAGACATTCGATTGATCCTACTATCAGCCGTGAGGTCGTGACTTAGACGTTCGGTGAAGTATTCACTTTAGATTTTTTATCATTATTATTAATATATTACTATCAATATTATTATTATTAATATTATTATTATTGTTATTATTATTATAATTATTATTATTATTATTATTAATATTATTACTATTGTTATTAGTATTAGTATTACTGTCTTTTTTTTATTTTGATTCATTGTAGTTTGAAAAATTGTTTTTAAAATTTAATATCAACTACTTGTTCCCCCCCCCCCACATTCGAATATTTTTCGTTTGTGTGCGGTAGAGCGTAATGCTCCCGCAAAATGGACGACATGCAGGTGCAACTTTTCCTGGATGTGGGAACAAATGGGGAAGAAATTGAAATTTACCCCAGCAGTTCTCCCTTACCTTCCCCTGTACCACCCCCGCTACCTAGCCCCGTACCAAGGGTACCGGAAATACGGGTAAAAGCTTACCCAGATGCCGCTAGCGGTCCCTACGTTGTTTACTTCCGGCCCATAAAAAAACCTTTGAATATAATTCAAATAGGCAAAGACCTGGCAAAACAGTTTTCGGCCGTAACCGAGATTACGAAGGTGAGGCCGAACAAACTGCGAGTTGTCGTGAGTAGCTTGAAGCAAGCAAACGAAATTGCTAGCTACGAGCTCTTTACAAGAGAGTACCGCGTGTACATCCCTGCCAAGGACGTGGAGATCGACGGTGTGGTTACCGAAGGAAGCCTCACGGTCAATGACATTTTGCGTCACGGGGTTGGCTGCTTCAAGAACCCCCTGCTTCAAGAAGTAAAGATACTGGATGTTAAGCAATTGCATTCAGTATCCATCGAAGAAGGGAAGAAGAAATTCCTTCCTTCGGACTCCTTCCGTGTAACATTCGCCGGATCCGCACTGCCGAACTACATCTCTTTGGACAGGGTTCGTCTGCCTGCACGCCTGTTCGTACCACGGGTCATGCATTGCCAAAACTGCAAGCAGTTAGGTCATACAGCCACCTACTGCTGCAACAAGGCACGCTGCAGCAAGTGCGGAGGCAATCATGCTGAGACCGCTTGCAGTGAGGATACTGAAAAGTGTCTTTACTGCGAGGGAACTCGGCATGACCTTTCGGCGTGTCCCACGTACAAACAGCGCGAGGAAAAAATTAAGCGTTCCCTTAAGGAACGATCAAAGCGCTCTTTTGCAGAAATGCTTAAGAGGGCTGAGCCACCCTCGACAGGAAACATCTTTTCCTTTTTGCCAACCGATGAGGGTACATCTGACGACCCCGTCGAAGGGTGTTCTTATGCCTTGCCAGAGGGATCTAGGAAGAGGAGAATGCTCAACTCTCCTAATCTTTCTCGCAAAGGTCGTAAGATAACCCCTAGCGGAATGACCAATAAGACAACACAAAAAGGAAGCGGTGAAGAAAAACCGAAGCAAGTACCACCCGGTTTTAATTTCAAATCAAACCAGGAGTACCCACCGCTTCCTGGGGCACCAAGAACCCCTCGTGCACCCATTTCTCGATCAGAAGACATAAAAGAAACAGGGTTCATAAAATTCTCTGATATTGTGGACTGGATATTTAAAACTTTCAACATGCCAGATCCCCTTCAAAACATTCTTCTTGCCCTTCTCCCTACAGTGAAAACCTTTTTGAAGCAACTCACAGCAACTTGGCCCCTCATTTCAGCTATCGTATCTTTCGATGACTAATACGTCGAAAGAGGTTAGGAATTTTGTCACTGTGTTACAGTGGAACTGCAGAAGTATCATCCCCAAATTCGATTTATTTTCACATTTGATAAACACATACAATTGTGATGCGTTCGCGCTCTGTGAAACTTTTCTAAATTCAAATGACCAACTTAATTTCCACGATTTCAACATCATTCGTCGAGATCGAGACTCACACGGTGGAGGGGTACTTTTAGGGATCAAAAAGTGCTATTCTTTTTTCAGAATCGACCTTCCCTCGATCTCGAATATTGGAGTTGTTGCCATTCAAACGAATATGAAAGGAAAAGACCTTTGCCTTGTTTCGTTATATATTCCCCCATCCGCGCGGATTGAACAGAAGCAACTCCTTGATATAGCAGAATTGCTTCCCGCACCATTTTTGATTTTGGGAGATTTTAACTCTCACTGTTCGCTATGGGGGTCGCTGTACGACGACAACCGATCTTCTTTAATCTGTAACTTGATCGACGACTTCAATATGACACTTTTGAATACTGGAGAAGCGACACGTGTACCTAATCCTCCAGCACGTGAAAGCGTGCTTGACCTATCCCTCTGCTCGACATCACTAGCGTTAGATTCCCAGTGGAAAGTAATCAACGATCCCCACGGTAGTGATCATCTTCCAATCGTTATATCAATTGCTAATGGTTCAACTCCCCCGAACCCAATCAATATTTCCCACGACCTTACACGTAATATTGATTGGAAGCGTTATGAGTCTATTATAGCGGAATCTATCGAGACTCACGAGGAACTTCCTCTGGAGGAAGAATACGCGTTCTTAGCTGGCTTGATAATCGACGCCGCGACTCAAGCTCAGACGAAACCGATACCCGGGGTAACGATTAGACAGCGCCCTCCCAACAAATGGTGGGACAAAGAGTGCTCTGAGCTGTACGCGCGAAGGTCCGCGGCGTATAAGGACTACCGGGAGTACGGCACTGTCAACCTACTTCGAAAGTACGAGGCACTGGGCAGGCAGATGAAGAGCTTAGTAAAGGCGAAAAAACGCGGGTACTGGCGGCGGTTCGTAATCGCGTTGTCGAGGGAAACAGCGATGAGCACTCTTTGGGATACCGCCAGGCGCATGCGGAACCGTGACGTTTCGAATGAGAGTGAGGAGTATTCAGATCGCTGGATACTCGATTTTGCCAAAAAGGTCTGTCCGGACTCTGTACCGGAACAGAAAACCTTTCGCGACGCGTTTTTAGTAACTACGGAAGAGCCCCCATTTTCGATGTTGGAATTTTCAATGGCTCTCCTGTCGTGCAACAATAAGGCTCCAGGGTTAGATAGAATAAAATTCAACCTGTTGAAGAATCTACCCGACTCTGCAAAAAGACGCTTGTTGAATTTGTTCAACAAGTTTCTTGAGCTAAATATTGTTCCGCATGACTGGAGGGAGGTAAAAGTCATTGCTATTCGGAAACCCGGGAAACCTGCCTCTGATCACAATTCATATAGGCCGATTGCGATGCTCTCTTGCCTCCGGAAATTAATGGAGAAATGATCCTTTTACGGTTAGACAAATGGGTCGAAACAAACGGTTTACTTTCAGATACTCAATTTGGCTTTCGCCGGGGCAAAGGGACGAACGATTGCCTAGCGTTGCTTTCTACTGAAATTCAACTCGCATTTGCTCGAAAAGAGCAAATGGCTTCTGCGTTCTTGGATATTAAGGGGGCTTCTGACTCTGTCTCTGTAGAAGTTTTAAGCGCGAAACTTCATTCGCAGGGACTTTCACCAAATTTGAATAACTTTTTGCTCAATTTGTTGTCAGAAAAGCATATGTATTTCTCACATGGCGATTCGACAACTTCCCGAATTAGTTACATGGGCCTTCCCCAGGGCTCATGTTTGAGCCCTCTCTTATATAATTTTTACGTCAATGACATTAATAAATGTCTTGCAAATTCATGCACGCTACGGCAACTTGCAGACGATAGCGTTGTATCCATTACTGGAAGCGAGGCTTACGATCTGCAAGGACCATTGCAAGATACCTTAGACAATTTGTCTGAATGAGCTCTTAAGCTGGGTATCGAATTCTCTCCGGAGAAAACTGAGCTGGTCGTTTTTTCTAGGAAGCATAACCCAGCTCAGCTGCAGCTCCTACTAACGGGTAAAACCATTACTCAGGTTTTAGTCGCTAAATATCTCGGGGTCTGGTTCGACTCTAAATGCACCTGGGCTTGCCATATTAGGTATCTGACACGAAAATGCCAACAGAGGATTATTTTTCTTCGTACGATTACCGGAACCTGGTGGGGAGCCCACCCAGGAGACCTTCTAAGGCTTTACCAAACAACGATATTGTCTGTAATTGAGTACGGGTGTTTCTGCTTCCGCTCCGCAGCAAACACACATTTGATCAAACTGGAACGAATACAATATCGTTGTTTGCGTATTGCCTTAGGTTGCATGCAGTCGACCCATACGATGAGTCTTGAAGTGCTAGCGGGTATTCTTCCGTTGGAACATCGTTTTTGGAATCTCTCTTACCGGTTGCTAATTCGATGCACAGTTATGAACCCATTAGTAATTGAAAATTTCGAGAGGTTGGTCGACCTTCAATCTCAATCCAGATTTATGACTTTATATTTTGACTATATGGCTCAAGATATTAATCCTTCTTCATACGATTCCTCCAATGTCGCACTTTTAGATATTTCTAATAATGCTATATTCTTCGACACCACCATGAAACAAGACATTTCTGGTATCCCGGATCAATTGCGACCCCAAGAGATCCCTAAAAATTTTTCCAATGAGTTTAAACATGTTAGTTATGATAAAAGGTTTTACACTGATGGATCTAATCTAGATGAGTCCACTGGCTTCGGTGTTTTCCACGAAAATTTTACCGCCTCCTACAAACTCGATGCTCCTGCTTCCGTGTACGTCGCAGAACTTGCTGCCATTCAGTACTCTCTTGGGATCATCGAAACCCTGCCCATAGACCACTACTTCATCTTCACAGACAGTCTCAGTGCCATTGAGGCTCTGCGATCGATGAAGACTGTGAAGCACACCCCGTATTTCCTGAGGAAAATACGGCGGTTTTTAAGTGCTGTAACAGATAAAAATTACCGGGTTACCTTAGCGTGGGTCCCTTCTCATTGTTCCATTCCGGGCAATGAAAAGGCTGACGCTTTAGCTAAGGTGGGTGCTATTGATGGCGATATTTATGTAAGACCAATTGCTCATGATGAATTTTATAGCATTTCGCGTCAGAGAACACTCAACAGTTGGCAATCATCATGGAACTCAGATGAACTGGGACGGTGGCTACATTCCATTTTTCCTAAGGTATCGACGAAAGCATGGTTCAAGGGGTTGGATGTAGGTCGGGACTTCATTCGCGTGATGTCCAGACTTATGTCCAATCACTATACGTTAAACACGCATCTCTTCCGTATAGGGCTTGTAGACAGTAATCACTGCGTATGTGGCGATGGCTACCATGACATCGAGCATGTTGTTTGGTCGTGTACCGAATACTGTGGTGTTAGGTCTGAGCTTATAGATTCCCTTCGGGCCCGAGGAAAACAACCGAACGTACCCGTTAGAGACATTCTGGGAGGCGGTGATCTCCAGTACATGACACAGCTATACGGGTTTATAAAAAATGCTGGCATTAAAATTTGATTTCTTTTATCTATTTGCTAGAATACAATTTCTGTCACAAACTGAAAGAGAATGATACACCCGGCTGGAGACACTAAAACGAAGACTCGGCATCTCTATGTTTACGCAGACACCTCAGACCAAAACTGCTCAAACAGAACATCACTGGTTAGCCACGTACAAATGAATACATTCTGTAATATAAAATAGTTAAAAAACAAAATTGTAACACCCCTCCTCTCACCTTAAATCCCCACTAGCTCGTAGTCGGCCGCGAGAATAAAAAAAAGGCCTCCCCCTTTTCCCTGCTAAATTAGAATTTAAAAAAAAATGTACTTGGCTCAGTTAAACATAAATTGTATCGTGCCGTGTCTAATAAACTATTTAAAAACGAGATTTTGACTAACAAATCAACTTTCAATCGCGACTTTTTCATCAATTCACGATAAGCTATGTCCTTCCAATGGTGCGGTACTGCCAGGAAAGCACAAAACGTACTCAGTAATATTGGTAAATCCTAGCTGCTAGGAAACTTATTTTCCAATGAGGGAAATTTCAATGCAAAGCTCTATTTAAGATTTTTTCAAGGAGTATCCCAAAATGGTACAAAATGGCAAAAAGACGAGACGGTTAAAAACAGTCGAAAAAACGGCACTGTCCCGTTCAAAACGGTACGTCTGGTCAGCCTACCGGTAACTGCAACAAGTTTGCAGTTATCGGTCCGAAATCCATCAAATCTGATGTCAAAGTCATATTTGACATTGAAGTGACAGATCTCGCGGGTCGTGGGTGTATTGTGTGTGGATTGGATGTTTTTAGCGGTTTTCATTCGAATCCAGCATCGATTGATTAGACAGAGTGGATAGTGGTTTAATTTCAGCTGCTGAATTATAATATTTCTCTTCTGGGTATCAGTTAAGTTGGTGGAAAGATCGTTTGCTCGTGATATGAAATTGGAAGCTATATTAATTTTCAGCGACAGTGGGTGGATGGATCGGTAGTTCTACAACGACACATCCACAGTCAACAAACGCACGTAGAAGGACTAAATGCTACATTCACTGGCATCTTGCATGCAATAGACAAACACAGAAACAAACAGATAGTAAACAGCATGAACTAGATTACAGTAATACCCACAAAAGTAGTGACAACACACCGAAGCAGTAAAGTACAGTGAAGTTTAAGAATCATACAAAAAAGTTTATTTTAAAAGCACACAGAACAATCAAACACCTTTGATGTACATAACAGGACGCTTACACGTAGAAATATTACAGTTAATGACGACAGACAGAAACCTAGTAAGTACACGCAACGCCTATACACTCCCCACACTAAATTGCTAAAACGTTTTATACAGTAATTCCCGGAAAAAGACTAAATACACTCAGCCGAAACGTAGGATAGTAGACAAACTTCTGTTTTGATTTTTTAAGAAAAGACTGCAAGCCGAAACATCATAAATTTGAAATCGTAACAGTCGAAATAGACCTCGAATGTGAGCTTATCGTCAACCATAACCCCCAAGAGCTTCAAAGATCGCTTTGACCACCGCTTGTTGCTCTGATCTGTGGTTATACACAACCGTGACTTCCGGCTTATGGTGCGCTAACTCCAGTTTCCTGGAGTGCATCTAGTATTCGACCTTGCTAAAACGGTGCGCGGCCGTCAACTCGACTTCCTCGATCGACTCGCCGTAGACCTCTAGCGTTATGTCGTCTGCAAAGCCGACGATCACAACCCCTACAGGAAACTTGAGTTTCAACACTCCGTTATACATGACATTTCACAACACCGGTCCCAGGACAGAATCTTGCGAAACCCCTGCGGTAATTGGGACACCCTTTGTGACCCTCCTCCGTATTGTAAACAAGTACTCGGTTCTGAAAGTAATTTTTCAGAATCTTGTACAGCGACACCGGTACATGGATGCTTCTGAGCGCAAGCGCTATGGAGTCCCAACTGACGTAAGTGAACGCACTCTTTACGTCAATCGTGATGATTGCGCAATAGCGTATGCCCCTTCTCTTGCGCTGGAGTGCTACCTCCACCATCTGGGTGACGGAGAAGATAGCATCCAGCATGGACCTGCCCGAATCGAACTGGTTACTTGCCAGACCATTTACACCTCCCGTGTACCTCACCACTCTGTTGAGGATAATCCTCTCAATCACCTTGCCCGCAGTGTCCAGCAGGCAGACGGGCCTGTATGCCGATGGGTCCCCTGGCGGTTTCCCAGCTTTTGGCAGTAAGACCAAACTCTGTCGCTTCCACCTGCCCGGGAAGAGGCAGTCATCCAGGCACCTCTGCATGACTGCCCGAAAGAGCCCGGGAGCCGTTTTAATCGCCAGCCTGATTGCCAAGTTCGGGATTTTAGGGAGTTGGCGATCACGATGAGTTTCTCATTCGTAACTCTAACCTCTCCCTCGATCTCGACACGGCTGTCGTCGCTCACGGATGTGATGTTTGGCAGGTTAGCCGACCATCCCTGGTCTGTGTCTGAGATACTGGAACGTCGGACGTGAGACTCAACTGCCGGAGGCCAAGGAGTAGGCTCGTGGCGTGGAAAAAGTCCCCCGATGATATGCTCTAGCATCGCTGTGATCGCTCTGCAGGCGCCAGCGCGCCTTTGGTCATGACCATTACGATCCTATAGGCGTTACTTCACGGGTTCGTATTGGCACTCGTGCATAGCCTATCGAAACAGGCCCTCTTGCTTGCCTTAATCGCAGATCTTGCAGAATCGAATGCTGCGCGGCGCTCAATCCTCTGTTCGTCTGTTTGCCCACGCTGCATCCTCCGTCTTGCACGAAGGCACGCACGCATGGTGTCGTCGCACGCCCGCGATAGTACGGCAACTAGTTGGTCAGCAGTCGGGCGGAGCCAACTGCCTCCATCACACTCTCTTCTCATTGCCTCTCCGAATACCTCGGCATCGAAATGCGATGTCTTCCAGCTGCGGACTGTGTGAGTGTTGGTTCTACCCGTTACTTGCTGCCTCGTGTTGTTTTCTACACTATAGCAAACCGACTGGTGGTCGTTATTGGTGTAGCCATCGTCTACCCTCCAGTTCGTGATCAGTCCTGGGCTAAAGAACGTCACATCGATGATCGACTCCGCACCATTTCTGCTAAATGTACATTTTGTACCAACGTTGGCCAGATCTAAGTTGAGCTTTGCCGAAACCTCCAACAGGATCTGTCCCCTCTGGTTCGTATAGCGACTTCCCCACTCAACAGCCCAAGCTTTGAAGTCACCCGTCACCACCAACGGCGTTAGGGCCGTCAGCTCCATGGATAACTGAACTATCTGGGTGAACCTTTCGGTAGACCAACGTGGCGGAGCATAGCAACTGCAGTAGAACACTCCGTTCACCTTGGCAACCGCGTACCCTTCGTTTGAGGTTGAAACAACCTCCTGAACCGGGAACATGCTCATCGTCCATACGGCCGCCATACTGGACTTATCCGCAACCCAGTCACCGTTTCCGGGAGGAATTCTGTAGGGGTCCGATACGATGGCGATGTCCGACAGTGACTCAGTGACTACTTGGTATAGCAGCTGCTGAGCCGCATGGCAGTGGTTTAGGTTCAGTTGCGTTACCCTTATGCCCGTGGCTTCGCAGCCGGCTTACCGGCTGGGCACCTGGGGCCTCCCATAAAGTGTTTGGCGTCCCGTTTTCGGGAACATACCATGCACTTGGGAGACTCCCCGCAGTCCTTCGCTTTATGGCCTGCACCGCCACAACGCCTGCATAATTGGCTCCTGTCGGGCCCCTTGCAGGTCCAGGACTTATGTCCTTTGAAGCACCGGAAGCAAACGTCCGGTACGCGCCATGGTGGTTTCCGACGCCCTCACCGCTAGGATTGATTGCCCTACAATTCTCCGTCAGATCAATTTAAGCGCACCCTCAAGAGTATTACGCAGAGTTTCATTGCTTCACATTCCATTCCGCCGCACCAACTACAGCGCGTAGTTTATTGTATTTATGTATTAGTTTATTAATGCTTTATTAACCACTAGGGCTATTTCTACCTGTTTGTAATTTGTAAAGAAATCAGGGCGTTGGAGTATACTCAGAGGGCACACTGACCACCCGATCTTTAGTTTGCCTTCCTTTAGTGCCAGGTTCGCATCTGCCGATGCTAGTCGGACGGTAGCCACCTGGGTCCCCGCTGAACTCTTTCACAGGCGGATTGACTCAGTGGCCACCTCCACCCCGCACTTATCTTTGAGGGCTTGTGCGACGTCGCACCCCTCGGTGATTTTTTTTTCTTCATCTATAATTTATTTGACACGGCACAAATACAATTTAATGTTTAACGGTGCCAATTATATCTGGTAGCTTACTTTCTGAAGTATCTTAATAACTAAAAGCAAATTTTTTATCCTCGCTGCCGACTACGAGCTGAAACTAAATCTAACTTAAAGCTAGAATGTTTTGCATTAAAAGCACTGATTTGTTGTTTGATGGTTTTCCATCGCCATAGGTAAGCAGCATATTGAATATGTTCCGCTGCTGGGCCAAGATAATACGGACTGGCATATTGGGTTGTCTCCCTCGGGACCTGAGAGTATCGTGCGGGTCTAGTTGCTGTTTCCGGATCCGGGGTCTTAACGTGTTCTTGTCGTTTGGTTGGATGTAGGCGGAAGGGAATAGGATTAAACTGGGGCGTGGATGGATTTCAGGAAAACGTATATAAGGGACATGTAGGATAGGTCACGGCTCGCCAAGACATCACGAACAGGAACAGCCGGCTGCCTACTTTCGGCCTGCAGGAAAGCTATTAATTTAGACCTGGCGTCACGGTGTACAGGGCATGACCAAACCACATGTTCTATGTCGTGATAACCCTCACCACAGGCACAGAGACCACTTTCCCCGAGCCCAACACGACGGAGATGCGCGTCAAATCTATAGTGATTGGACATAAGCCGGGACATCACGCAAATGAAATCCCGACCTACATCCAACCCCTTGAACCACGGGTTCGTCGATACGATATGGAATGTAACCACCTTCCCAATTCCCCTCTGGTCCAAGCATTTTGCCAACTGATGATCGTATTCTGACGTACAAGTGCGAAAAATTCATTAAAAGCAATTGGTCTTTCATAAATATCACCGTTTGTTGCGCCAACCTTAGCCAAAGAGTCCGCTTTCTCATTGCCCGGTATCGAGCAGTGAGAAGGGACCCACGCTAAGGTAATCTGAAACGATTTTTCGGATAAAGCACTCAGATGTTCCCGTATTTTCCCCAGGAAATACGGAGAGTGCTCAACATCTTTCATCGATCGGAGAGCCTCAATGGAACTGAGACTGTCCGTAAAGATGAAATAATGGTCCGTGGGCATTTTCTCGATAATCCCTAGGGTGTACTTAATTGCAGCCAATTCTGCGACGTAAACAGAAGCAGGATTATCGAGCTTATGGGAGACGGTTAAATTGTTATTGAAAATACCGAAGCCAGTGGACCCATCAAGAAGTGATCCGTCAGTGTAGAACATATTGTCGCAGTTGATGTTTCGATATTTATTGGAAAAAATTTTGGGGATCTGCTGCACGCGTAAATGATCCGGGATTTCACGAGTTTCTTCTATCATGGATGTATCGAAAAACACAGTAGAATCAGAAGTATTTGATAAGTCGACACGATTTGGAATATTCGAAGAAGGGTTAATGTTTTGGGACATGTGATGGAAATACAATGTCATAAAACGGGTTTGAGAATTAAGTTCGATTAACCTTTCAAAATTTTCAATCACGGGACGGTTCAAGACCTCACATTTGATAAGAATACGAGAAGACAGGCTCCAGAAGCGGTTTTTCAATGGCAGTACTCCAGCTAAGACCTCCAAACTCATCGTATGGGTCGACTGCATGCAACCCAAGGCGATACGCAAACAACGATATTGTATTCGCTCCAGTTTGATCAGATGTGTGTTTGCTGCGGAGCGGAAGCAGAAACACCCGTATTCAATAACAGACAATATCGTTGTTTGGTAAAGCCTTATAAGGTCTCCTGGATGGGCTCCCCACCTTTGTCCGGTTATTGTACGAAGAAAATTCACTCTTTGTTGACATTTTTTCATCAGATACCTCACGTGACAACCCCAGGTGCCTTTAGAGTCGAACCAGATACCAAGATATTTGTGTACCAAAACCTGAGAAATCGTTTTACCCATTAATTGTGTTTGAAGCTGAGCAGGTTCATGCTTCCTAGAAAAAACTACTATCTCAGTCTTCTCCGGAGAGAATTCGATACCTAGCTGTAAAGCCCAAGCAGACAAATTGTCCAAGGTATCTTGCAATGGTCCTTGCAAATCGGCAGCTTTGGCTCCTGTAACAGAGATTACACTGTCGTCTGCAAGTTGTCTTATCGTGCATGAATTTGCCAGACATTCGTCGATGTCATTTACATAAAAGTTGTAAAGAAGGGGGCTTAAACATGAGCCCTGGGGAAGACCCATGTAGCTAATGCGAAAAGTTGCCAAATCGCCGTGCGTAAAATGCATGTGCTTTTCGGACAACAAATTGTGCAAAAAATTGTTTAAAATTGGAGAAAATCCTTGTCGGTGAAGTTTGCCCGAAAGAATGTCAATAGAAACGGAATCAAAAGCCCCCTTAATGTCCAAGAACGCAGACGCCATTTGTTCTTTGCGAGCATACGCCAGCTGAATATCTGTTGAAAGCAGCGCAAGACAATCATTCGTCCCTCTGGCACGGCGGAAGCCAAATTGAGTATCCGATAGTAGGCCATTTGATTCGACCCAATGGTCTAAACGACGGAGTATCATTTTTTCCATCAATTTCCGGATACAGGATAGCATTGCAATCGGCCTATAAGAGTTGTGATCAGAAGCTGGTTTCCCTGGTTTTTGGATGGCGATCACCTTCACTTGCCTCCAATCCTGCGGTACAATGTTTTGCTCCAGGAACTTATTGAACAAGTTCAACAAGCGCCTCTTGGCATTGCCGGGTAGATTCTTCAACAAGTTGAATTTGATTCTATCTAACCCAGGCGCGTTATTGTTACAGGACAGGAGGGCAACTGAAAATTCTGCCATCGTAAAAGGTGATTCTATCGCGTCGTGGCCCGGAGACGCATCACGAACAATATTTTGCTCAGGAACAGAGTCCGGACATACTTTCCTGGCAAAATCAAATATCCACCTACTTGAAGACTCCTCGCTTTCGTTGACCGTTACGCGATTCCGCATTCTTCGGGCTGTGTTCCAAAGAGTGCTCATCGATGTCTCCCTCGACGTCTCGTTCACGAACCGACGCCAATATTCGCGTTTCTTTGCTTTAGCCAAGCTTTTAAGCTTGGTATCAAGCTCCGAATACCGTAAATAGTCGCCAGGTATACCTCCCTTCTGGTAGGCCAAAAACGCGTCGGATCTTTGCGTGTAGACATCGGAGCACTCTTGGTCCCACCACGGAGTGGGAGGCCGTTCTTTAATCGTTACGCCGGGATATTTCTTCGTTTGGGCTTGCAACGCGGCGTCGAGAATCAAGCCCGCGAGGAGGTTGTATTCTTCAAGTGGTGGATGATGTTGAATCGAATCGACCGCTTTTGAAATCATTTCCTCGTATAACTTCCAATCGACATTCCGTGTGAGGTCATACGGAATGTCAACTGGTCGCATGCGAGTTGACCCGTTATTAATTGAAATAAGAATAAGCAAATGGTCGCTACCGTGAGGATCGAGGATTACCTTCCATGTGCAATCCAACCGTAGCGACGTCGAACATAAGGATAGATCCAAAGCGCTTGGGCGCGCTGGAGGTTTCGGGATACGTGTCATTTCGCCGTTGTTTAAAATAGTCATGTCGAAGTCATCGCAAAGGTTATAGATTAAAGAGGAGCGGTTATCATTGTAAGGGGAACCCCAAGCCACGCCATGAGAGTTGAAGTCTCCCAAAATCAAACGTGGCGAGGGAAGAAGTTCTATTAAATCAAAGAGCAGCCGTTGCCCAACCTGTGATCTGGGAGGAATATATATTGAGGCAATACAAAGCTCTTTACCTTGTATTGTCATTTGACATGCGACAACTTCGATGCCTGGAATCGAGGGGAGGTTAATACGATAGAAAGAATAGCACTTTTTAATCCCTAAAAGTACTCCTCCATATGGGGTGTCTCGATCAAGGCGAATAATATTAAAATCATGGAAGTTGAGATCAATATTTGAAGTAAGCCAAGTTTCACAAAGGTAAAATGCATCGCATTTGTTTTTATTTATCAAAACTTTAAACGAATCAATTTTTGGTAAAATACTTCTACAATTCCACTGTAAGACAGAGATAGAATCCTTCATATACGCAGTTGAATTAGGCATCGAAGGATACAATCGCTGCAAGGAGGGGCCATTGGGCAGTCAACTGCTTCAAAAATGATTTAACTGTTGGGAGAAATGCTGTAAGAAAAATTTTAATTGGATCGGGTACATTGAAAGTTTCAAAAATCCAGTCCACAATGTCAGAAAATTTCACTAATCCAGAGTTTGTTTCATCAACTGGATGTGGAAAGGGACAACTGGGGTTTTAGATGTTCCTGGCAGTGCTGGGAACTCCTTCTGGGACTTTAAATTTGCAAGCCCAGGAGGAGTTTGCTTCGGTTTTTCCGCAGCACTGTTTGGTTTGCTTGTAACTTTCATTTCACTTTGAGAAATCTTAGGACCTTTTCTGGGAAGTTTAGGAGAGGAAATATTTTTCCTCTTTCTAGACTCCCCAGGATTGGCGTAAGATGTTCCCGCTGGTGAATCGTCAGAATCGGTTTCATCAGAGGACAACAGATCATAAGGGTTTGATGTAATGGGAGAAGTGGTAACGGTCTTCTTCAGCATCTCAGCGTAAGAACGCTTCGAACGCTCTTTGAGAGACCTCTTTATTTTATCCCTGCGCTGCATGTACACCGCACATGTCGAGAGCTCATGCTGACTCTCCCCACAGTGAATGCATTTTTCAGCATTTTTACTGCAGGAATCATCCGCATGATTCTCCCCACACTTGCCACAACGTGCCTTATTGCAGCAGTAGGCGGCGGTGTGGCCTAACTGCTTACAATTCAGGCAGTTCATGACGCGAGGCACATATAATCGCACAGGGAGACGAACCCGGTGGATCGAGACGTGGCTTGGTAGCGCTGACCCGGCGAACGTAACTCGAAACGAGTCTGACGGGGTGTATACTGTTTTGCCACCGATGATCGATGCTGACCGCAATTGCTTGTAGTCGGGCACCTTTACATCGGGACAGGTTTTGTTCTTAAAGCACCCATTGGCACTTTTCAGTATACACTCGACGGACAGACTCGAATCGGTTATGACACCGTCGATCTCCACGTCTCGTGCGGGTATGTAAACGCGATACTCGCGTGTGAAGAGCTCAGAGCAAGCTATATCGTTGGCCTCTTTCAGGTTACTGACCACGACACGGAGCTTGTTAGGCCGGACCTTGGAAATTGCGGTCACGCCCTTGTACTCCTTCGTCAGGTCTTTAGAAATCTGCAAGAGGTTCAACTGTTTCGATTTCGGTCCCGCCTTTGGCCGAAAATAGACAGTATAGCTGCCCTGGGCTCCGTCTGGGTAAAGCCTGGGGCGAGGGGGGAATGAAGAATGAACAAGGGAGGGGGTAACAGAAGGGTCAGGGTCAGAGGGGTTCGGGGATGGAGGCGCGGGAGGCGAGGGATTTACATCCATCCCGCTAAGCGCCGACAAGAGCACGTACCTTTTTACTTCTCCCTTCCAGTAAGGTTGGTTGTCCAATCGTTCGAAGTTGCAGCCGTTACAGCCAGCAGCACCAATACAGCAGCACCAAACAGCCACCAGCAGCGAGCCAGGTGTGAGATCACTCCACACAGCGATACAACTCACTGTCAACTGATGGCTTCTTCTTTTTCCTCTTTTGTGTCTCGTCCACTGCTGTAGCACAATTCAGCCAGCAGCCAAATCGGCTTACGCACCAGCTGGTAGTCACGATGCGAAACAATTGCACAAAGGCGCGACCTTGAACCCGGATTTAATTCACTCGACCAGGCAAACAATGCCAACACTTGTTCACACGTCTTTTGTTTTATATTCTATCGGAGCGATCACCGATCACACGTCCGATACTGATGCGTGTTCGGCACAGAATGATACTCGGTGATTTCATCCAGATTTAGAAAATCTATACCGAGCGTCTTAGCAGAGTGATTGAGAAATCAAAGAAATAGTTATCGGTTTCCGTTATACTCTACTAGAAAATTTTTTGGAAATAAATATTGAAATTCAGTCCGCGCAAATATATATTTCGACTGTGACATACAGTCTTCCTCAGTACTTATGTGGACTGGACATAAGTACTTTCTTTGATTTCATCCAGGTTTTTAAGCTGGAGAGTTACCTCTGAGGTGAGTGCCCGAACCTGCACCTCTTTGCCAAGAGCACCTCTTTGTTATCGGGGGCACCTCTTTGTTATTTGCACCTCTTTGTTATCGGGGGCCGCTTCCCCCGGGGACTGCTCGCTTACCGACCTTCCCCGTAGAGCAGATCGCGGCGAATGAGGGCATGAGGGCATCAGTCTGAATCTGCTTAGATTCAGTTCCCCTTTTAGTCCATGCCCCCTTTTCAGAGGCTTCAACCCGAGCCACAAATTCGGTGTACTCCTTTTGAGCTTCGTAACAGTTTGTACAATGTTACATAACACTGTTGACCAGGTTATTAGTATTTCTAGGACCAAATTTGTAGGGAAGCTAACAGTTTCGCTAACCACCGCAAAAATATAACCAACAATTAGGTCTGGTCGAACGTTATCGAATATTTTTGGGACTTTTGAATATTGTAAAACTGACTTTTACTTTCTCGAGAACAATTAACCCGATTGAAATGTTTTAGTTATATTCGATATTGAGATATTGCTACAGGTGTTTATTAATTTGAATTTAAATAAATCTATTTTTTCTAAGACTCTTAATGTGACATCCGTAAACGATTAAAAATCCTTCATATCCATGAATAGGCTGACCAGACGTACCGTTTTGAATGGGATATAACAGTTTTTTTCTCATCTTTCTGTCCTGGTTTTGGGATACTTCTTGAAAAACCTAAATTAATCCACCTAGCGGTTAGACTCAGCCTTTCTCATCCAAACTTATTATTTGTAAAAATAGATTTACATGAATACTTAAATCCAAAAAGGTATATTCACTCTTTGGGTTCTAAAATATTGATGTTGTAATTAAAGTATAAAATATGGAATTTGACGTAATGTTAGTGCTTCAGAAAAAGCGAAATATAAGAAATAACTGTTAATTTCGAACAATTTGATCACGAGCGATACCGGGAACGTTTAAATAGTACGATACCACATTTAAATCATGTTGGCCATATATATTGATCAAAGCAGCTATAGTTTTGAATAGTCTTTGAATTTCTTTTCTTTACAAAACTTTTGAACAGCATATCAAATTTTTATGAAGTTTGTTATTTGTAAGTTTGAGAGATGACTCGTTTGTATGACACTAGCTATGTTCAAATAAGTCGTGTAATACTTGAGATAATAGACTTTCGTTGTTTTACAAATTAAAACATAACGGTTGCTTAAGTTTGATTACAATCAAATGAAAAGGGAACGTATGGGGGAGCCAAACTTTGAAACCACGTGTTCAATCATAATTCATCAGTTAACCCTTAACTATCCCGTTCGTTCGATATCAATATTGTTCAAATCTGTTGTGTAGTTTCTAAGATAATGAAGTTTAGTGATTTTCACATTTCGTACATTACAGATGAAGTTACATTCCGATTACAGCAAAATTCAATAGGGTGTTATGAGGCAGCTAGGCCTTTCATTTAATACTGATTCTGTGGAAATCGGGTCAACCATCTCTGAGAAAAGTGAGTGAGCCCAAGTAGTCATCAGAATATGTTTCTTTTCATAGCTGGATTTCACATTTTTAAACAAAACAGGAAAAGTAATAATCCGTTCGCAAAAAAAATCATTAGGGTCTTATGGGGCAACAAGACTTTCCATATGACACTGATTTTATGAAAATCGGTCCAGCCATCTCTGAGAAACATGAGTGAGATTAAACAGTCTCCAGAACACGTTTCTTTCTGTAACTTCTGAACCATATGTTCAATCTTCATAAAATTACAATAAAATTCAATAGGGTTTTATAGGGCAACTAGACCTTTCATTTGCAATTGATTTCATTGAAATCGATTCAGCCATCCCTGAGAAAATCGATTGAGATTGGGAGAGCATTACACACACACATGCAGAAAATGCTCAGCTCGTCGAACTGAGTCGAGTGGTATACGACATTCGGCCCTTTTGAGCACTTTTATATCTTTAGTTTTTACAGTGATTGCTATACCTTTCAAGGAGAAAGGCAAAAAGTGAAACGATAGAAATGACTTTTGATTTCAACTTTAATCCCGAGCAAGGCCGCAAACATTGAAATAGTACAATATTAAATTTAGATGATGTTGAGGTCACATATTTTGATCGTAGCTATAGTTTTAAACAGTCTGCGGGCTTCGTTTCTTTCTATAACTTTCAAACCACATGTTTAAGCATTATGAAATTCATTGTTTAAGGGTTTGAAAGCCCATTTATTTGAATTCAACTATGTTCATAGCTTCTGAGATATAAGAGCGTTTTTCACATTCTGACGCAGCGCCAAAACTAAAAGTTTGATTACAATGAAATTCAATAGCAACCTAAGCGGCAAATAGACCCTTCATTTGACACCAAGATAGAAAGAATCGGTCAGACCATCTCCGAGAAAAGTGAGTGCGAAATAAAGGTACACATACACACGCACACACCCACACACAAACACAAACACCTATACATGCATATATGCAGAAAATGCTCGATTCGTCGAACTGAGTAGAGTAGTAAATGACATTCGGCCATTTCAATCATTTTTCTACCTTTTAATTAGCCAGTGATCGTTAGGAGAAAGTCAATATATTTACTTTCATTATGTGATTTCACATTTTTATGAACAACGGACACAGTTACAATCCGATTGCAATGAAATTCAATAGCAACCTATGGGGCAACTAGACCTTCCATTTGACACTAATTTTGTGAAAATCGGTTCAGCCATCACTGAGAAAAATGAGTGAGTTTAAACAACCTTAGGATAACTTTTCTTTACATAACTTTTGAACCATATGTTCAATCATAACGAAATTCAAATGTTAAGGGTTCTGGGACAGCCCAATCTTTTGAAACCAGTTTTATTGAAATCGGTTGTGTGTGTTTTTGAGATATTGATGTTTCGTGATTTTTACATTTTGATACATAACCTCTAAACTAAAAATCCGATTACAATGAAATTCAATAGCAACCTATGGCGCAACTAGACCTTTCATTTGCAATTAATTTTATGAAAATCGGTCCAGCCATCTCTGAGAAAAGTGAGTGAGAAAACAAAATTGCACATACACACACACATACACACATACACACATACATACATACATACAGAAAATGCTCAGTTCGTCGAAAGAAGTCGAGTGGTATACGACATTCGGCCATTGGGACCACTTTTATACCTTCGGTTTTTCCAGTGATTGCTATACCTTTCTAGGAGAAAGGCAAAAATTTAAATAAAGCTTCACAATTTTTCGAAATGGAATTCAAGTTTCAAAAAATTTTGGAAGGATTTTTTTTGTGCAAATCCGACAGTACCACGCTACCGTAAACCGGGGTGAGATTGTGCCATACAAACCCATTGTTCGATGTCTTTCTTGAATAAGTTTTCTCGAATTCTTAGCCAAGAAAGACTAGTCTTCTGACCCGGAAGAGATGGCTGACAAGTGACGGGTTGAATGGCTGAATCTCACCCCCACTGGCACAATCTCACCCCGGTTGACGGTACTTGAAAAAACATTCTCTATCGTGAACGGTATGTGGACTAACGAAATGGTTGGAATTGCATGTTCAAACCATGAGAGCCATGATAATTGTTTCGAACTTCCATGCGACAAACTGCAAACCTTTTTGCCAACAATCACACTCTCCCATGCAAAATTTCTTCAAACATGAAATATTTTACATAATTTTAAAGTTTCTTGTGCGGTCAACATTTTTTGAATTGACGCGAATAAAATCGAAATAAAACAATATCTTCCTATACATTTCTAATTAATTTTCATTGAAATGAGGGTGATCACCAATCAATTAATTGTTTTTGAGTTAACCGTTTTCCCGATATCAATCTTAAAGTTGTCGCTTTGCAAGACATTTCTTTTAAAGCTTGTTCACACTTCTTCAAATTATAAATCCTCTAGGGAGTAATTACAGTTTGAAAAATTGTAAGCAAATTTAATTTCGTTTTCCCTCCACTCACTTGTTTGGCTTTGAATACAACCCAAATGCGCCCAAAATGAACCCACAGATGCTCCGCTTAGCTATACTGCGGTTTGAACAGGCAATCAATCACCACAGAATATGGCATGCCTTGCATACATCCACCGGAAATTAAATTCCCAAGTGATGTTTGTCCTGCATCGCGTTTGTTTGTAAACTAAAATCTCGCAAGTTTAAATCATTTCGTCGCCTCTTTCTCTTGCTGCGAGACTGCCACTGCCACTTCGTGGGGATAAAACACACTCACATACACCGGGATAGTCAATAAATCCTTGAACCTGCGTGGGAAAAGAGCCCGCTTCCCTGTCTTTTCCAAATTGGCGAGAGAAACTGTTTTGTTTTCGTTTCCGACAGCCGTCTTCCGCGACCCGGTTTCGAACAGACTGTATATCTCCCTGCGCAGGTTTACACATGTGGCCGCCGGTGACCACGTGGTTGTTCGGCTGTTATGATATCCTTCGGGTCTGGTTCGGGCTTGGCGGGAAAAAGTTTTGTTTTGTACCTTTCGTCCCCGACGCATGTTCGGATGTTCCCTGAAACTGGGAGAAGGATCAATTTCCACGGCCGCTCTTACGCGGTTCAGTCCGCAGATGACTCTCGAGCCGTGTGGAAGCTCTTCTGGTCTTGTGTTGTGCAAAATGGAGCTAGTTTAATTGTTTTTTGAACTGCTGGCTACTAGCTTTTAGGTGAGTTTTTGCTATACGTTGAAATGTTTCCCCGTGATGAATTACCAAACTTTAGTAAATAAAATTATTATGAAAAAAAAAAAACATTTTGTATATAGCGAGTAAGCTGCCTGTGGGCCGTGGGAAATACCTGGTCAAATACGACTGTAAAACCAAGAAACTACATTACGGAAGTGCTCTTGAGGCGATTACATAAACTATTCCTAGCGCTGCTTACGGTTCAACAGAGACGAACGATTCTTCCGTTTCTAAACTCATTATTATGCATGTGCGGTAGCACAGGAAGGGAATAAATGGTCTTGGGCTGAGCAGATAGCATGAAATGATAAATTGAGATTTTCGCAGCAGCAAAAATGGGATCCCGTTTGGCATAACTATGTGACAAACATGGTGTTGCAAATGCTGCGCATGTTCCAAAAAGTAGCCTTTCTGAAATATATTTCAATACGCGAGGTACAACGTGTATACGGGGTACAAGCGTATGAATTTTGGGGACTGTAATCTCCAATTTGTCTTACACAGGATGAGGATTAACTATTGTCCGTTTTGGCATTTCGCTTTAAATAAAGGACCGATGATAAATTTATGTGCATATCATTGATAGTTCGGAGATACGGAGGTCAATGCAAAAGTATCATGAAACTGTGTAGGGCTAGATTCCATCTGAAGTTGTATCTGCTAGCGATCAGAGTGGTTTAGGATAGGATTAGATTATACTGAAATGTGATTCAAGGTTAAATATACTAACGTTGCCGGAATGCTTTTCTTATTTTACATAGGAGTTTTTTCCCCAAAAATCGTTTTGTAAAATATTGATGGTAGTAGCAATAGATTTCTTTGCAATTTATTCGACTGTGAAAAATTGGTTAGTTTTTGATGATTCAATTTTACCTCTGGTTTTTAGGTTTTTGTAGATGTTTGTAATTGCAGTTTTGATGTGGTACACAGGCAGCGAAAATCTCCATATCAAAATGGTTTAAAGTTATCTTGATAAATTTGTCGCAGGCACCTCGGTGAATAATTGATGGTGGTAACCAATTAACATAACTTTGTTCACAACCTCAGCGCAATTCACACCGAAGCTTAGAAGGATATTGCGAAGAGTGATGGCTATGTGTTTGAGTTTGGCGTGTCAGTTCTTCTATTTATTCATTTATTTATTTAAAGTGTACACTCGAGAAATTCCTTACATCCTTTAAAGTGAAATATAAAGTTTTTATTCATTTCATTCTACACCCGATGATAAAACTAAAATCATTTATAGGGATTTCGCGTGAATGATTCTACGTGAGTGCTTTTTATCTGCAAAAATAAAATATATAAAACTAAAGCATCAGGTCATCTGGAATATTCCACACTTTATGCATCTAAAGCGAGCGCTTTAACCAGCCAGACTTATTTTTGCTATTCACGTAATTTTATCACATATCAGGCTATAAGAAATACAGTGATCACCCGATTATATCACCCCCTTAATGATGCTTAGGGTGATAAAATCGGGAAATTATTTTAATTAATATTTTGTTATGGAAGATGCTAAACCAATAATTTAATACGTAAAATCAGCAATTCTATTTACTACAAGCAATCTGATCATATCAAAAAAGCAGTTCTATTTATTTGTCTGTCCCTTTGATCCTTATAGACGTGGAAACTACTGTACCAATCGGGGTTTTGGAGCCGTAAAAGGTGATTAGAATAGTTCGAGACTTCTCCCTCTTCTTAAAGGGAGGGCTCCCATACAACAACACAAACACAAACTTCTGCGTAACTTGAAAACTAATGAAGCAAATGGAACCAAGTTTGACATGGTGAGGTTTTTGGGAGCAAGAAATATGTCAATGGTAACTTGATAACTCCTCCTACCTCTGGAAGGGACCAGAAAAGACCCTAAATGTGTATACGTGGTTTACGGATAGCCCTTTTACAAAATATCTCCTCAATACATTTCAAAATTCCTGAAAATTGAGACTTCTTTTACATTTTCCTTCATTATTTTATCATTATCAAAGTTACCCGCAATCAGAAAACAGAAGAAAAAAATCGATGACGTAGTTGAAACAACACTGCTGAATTGAGCTATCGTAGATGCTTTCTAGTGTATGCAGTACTTGTTTAAATAAAAAAAAAACAAGCTAACGGTACTACTTAAAATTCATCGGTGCGATGCTGTATACAGACTTTAAAAGACAAAAGTTTGTATCTTAATTGACAGTGGAACTGCTACTTGTAAAGAATTGCAAGATTTGGAGATGGTTGACGTGCAATTACCCCTGAAGATATTAAAACATGACAAATAGCTTGTTTATTTTAATAGATGAAACATAATAATTTTTCGCAAAAACATGCGTTTTTGGATAGCTGATAACTTTGTAGAAGGTTTGAAAATTCGGAAAAGTGTGGGAAAAAGTTTTTTTAGTGCCTTTTGAAAAAAAAAAGTTCATATGGCTCGTAATATGTAATAGGTAGAAACATGAATTATTCGGCAAAGTTTCTTGTTTTGACATCACATAAAACTTTGCTGAAGACACTATGCGTGTATCTCAATCTAATGAAAAACTAAATTTTCTATCTAATTTTTAGGTGTATTGATCTCTCATTTTTCTATATTGAAAGATGCGTTGTTTTATAGCTTAAAAATTTTATGAACATACGTTATGGCTATAGTTAACATTTGAATCCCTAAATAATTATTCGAACGAAAGCGCCAAAATAAAACACCTTGAAATGTTTGAGTTTTCAATGTAAACTATATCCAGAATGATGGTATTATACACAGAGTTGTGCAAAATTATCAAACTATTGAATCTACATAGAAAACCAGTTAATCCTGACATTTTTTTTAAATGAAATGTTTTATGATGATGAAATCGGGTGAAAAAGGTGATAAAATCGGGGGCGATAAAATCAAGGGTCGGGTAGTGATATAATCGGGTGACTACTGTATTAAGATTCCGATTTTCATACGTGGAGACCACGAGGAATAAAAGTCACCAAATCATTTTGATCAAATTTTACAAGATTGGCTATTCTATTCTTCCAAATACTGTTAAACTTTTGCAAACATATAAATGTAAAAAACCTAACAGATTTAGCATAAAAAACTTATTATTTATTTGTTTTACTATGTCACGGTGTAAGGAGAAAAAGGCAGGGAGTTTTAAAGCAAAGGCGTAGCAAGCGGTCATATTAGGCTATAACTGCCTTTAGAGGACCACTTAGTTGTGTAGTTGCATATTTTGCAAGACTAAGTGTAAATATCTCAATTGAATTAAGTATTTCATTATGTATAAACATGAAGTAACATGTTTTCTATCTTTTTTGCATGAAAAACAACAAGATAATACCGTCATTTCCTTATAATAAAAGAAATAAATCATCGCTGCAGTTTCCTTTAATGGGCCACCGTTTCCTTTTTTGGATTACAACAATTTCCTAATTCGGGCCAGGTCTACTTGAACAATTTTCTAATCTACTGTGTAACAGGTATTTCAGTTGTGAACAATTGCACCATGCCGCAGATTGCTTCGAATTATAAAGGACCATCCATAAACCATGTGGCCATTTTTTACTCGCTTCGTAGTCAATCCTCCAAAGTAATTCTGAATATTTCCTACGAACCTTGAAAGACGAGGATTTTCTGAGATGAATCTTGCAACTGTAGACTGCCGCTGCCGCTCTATCGAAATGGGGAATCCTTTACAATGCAGCTGGATTTTCTTTTCGTGGTTTTCCTGACCACTTCCTGCTTGCACGGAACACTACGGTGGATCGTGGAAGCTTCTCTAATCGAAACACCACTTTTTATTAAATTTCTTTTTGAGCGTCTTAGTAGAATGGAATTGAATATTGAGAATAGGTTTTGTTTCCATTTAATTCTACTACAAAAAATCGAATACCCTCTTATCGAATACCGTTCGCAGATACGTATTTCGGCTGCTAGTGGTTAGTGGTTAGAGGGTATTCGATTTTTTGTAGTAGAATTAAATGGAAACATAACCTATTCTCAATATTCACTTTTTATTGCTTGGAGACACTCAGTAACAACTGCTTCAGTATATTTTTCACCAATTTTTGGCGTTTTTCGCATTTTAACTGCAGCTTGTTACAATAACACGATCATAACAAATCTATGGTAACTAAGATTCGCTGTGTTACTTCCCAAGTAACAAAACTGGTTTTATGAAAGTTGTATAGCGCTTTTTTGGCTGTATTAACCGCTAAAAAACTTTGATAAAACCAATATTGTTACTTGGGTTCGATGTAAATAAAAGTCTATTTATATACTTAGCGAGACAGCGCGCTGATCGCTCTTGTTCGAAATGAAGCATGTCGAAATAAGGAAAACAGTACTTTTTTACCATTATTTGGACCACTATTTTTTTTCAAATTTTAAATGTTTTTCTAGTTAAATTGATTGCTTATCTTTTTCTACCCGTTCATCAAAAATCTGGTAATTTTCGCTCGGAAAGTGTGATGTCAGTACAGTTTTTGGTAAAGCCATTTCTTATGAAAACGTTAACGAACCATGACAAATCAAGCAGCTGTTATTAAAAGATATTTTGTACAGCTTTAATTAAGAATATTATAGTAAACGTCTCTTGCAACATTTCTGGTGAAGAACATTATTGACATTGTCAAAGAACTTATCAAAATAAGTATATTTATCATGTGTCATTTGATAAAAAGTGCTCAGATGGTACCTAAGAGAAGAGTGGCATAGTGGCTTCTTTCTCTTCTTCTTCGCTACTGCTTTGTTGAACATTATTTTTGTCTGCCCTACGAAAAATCCATTGCAACCAGAAAAAATTACTTGATATTTTTATTTTTATTCAAGAAAAAAAAAACAACAACAATGAAAATTAGATTACAAACAACGTGTAAAACAATACAACCGAATTTCGTCTATATTTATATCATCATACTTCTACTGTCAACCTTTTTTTTTTGTTTTTCTCACTTTTCTGGACTTTAACCGAAACAAAATAAAAGAACACAATGAAAAATACTCGACAAAACTCTCAATTCCTGTTGCAAAATTAAGGGTAAGTTGTTTGTCTGTGAAGAAAAGCTTGATTCCGCGTTACAACGAACAACTAAATAAACAACGTAATAATGAAAAGAAATACCTACACTGCATATTCGACTCTTGCGTGAGATTTTCAAATTTGGAATGTCTTTTTCAGATTTCATGCATATTTTTACCCACTGTCGATAAGCTTTTGCATCTTTGGGAACTCGTTAAAATTCAATGCCCAGACCGGAACCACAGTAGTTTTTTTTTCTACTAAACGCTTGGCACTTCATTCAAATTCTTTCTTGCTTTTGTTTGCCGCAACCAAAACAAAATTGTGTCCATGATATTTCACTTTCACTTAGTCAATGATTGTAATAAATACCAGGCTCTAGCAACATGGCAAGCTGAACCCATTTTGAATAGTGTCATTGTCACACACACATGCTGTCAAAATCAGCCAATCACGTTTGGAGCAAAAAACCAACTTAGCCACTCTGGTACCATGGAATACAATGAAACTGATCACTTTTCACAATATTTTTTCAAATAATTCGGTTCACATTGACTTCTTCCGAAACAATATTCATATAAAATAAATACTGGTATGTGCCCAAGAAAACCGCTATAGCTATGAATGATATTGTTATTATTTATTTTATGGAATGAATCCGAGAACTCTCTAAGGTCTCATAAAATAAAACGGGGCGAAATTGATCTCCTATGAAATCCATGCATTCTGTTGGAAATGTGCTATTATTCGATGTGTATATGGTAAATGATAATTTTTGATCTGAAAAAAAAAACAACCCCTGCTATTTTGGAAACGAAAATAATATTTTAGGTAAAAATCTAATCATTTTGGCTCACGAGAGGAAATTCACCAATTTCGATGTTACTTAATCATCGTTCGATCTATTTTAATTCAGTTCGTTGCAGATATGGTAAAGGTATGGTAAAGTCATCGTTGAAAAATATGTTTTTTGAGCTAACCTTATTCGGCTCTCTAAGTTTAAGTTTAAGATCAGTATTCTAATATGATTTATTAAGCAGTGACATACAGTCTTAAAATTTTCATGGCCATTCTTTTATAAAAATGCTAGGGCTGTGCTTTAAATTTGCATTTTTCAATCTGATCACTCATTTTCTATGTCAAGAGATGCGTTCTTGAATGTAATGAAACTTCACCGAATTTACGTTATGGCTGTAAAGAATTAACTAAAGTCTTTTTTTCGCGTAAATTCCGAAATCCGCGCAAAAAGACGTCTTTTGCTAAAGGTTTTTAATCATTTCTGCTAAATACTTTCGAAAAAGAATCGATAGCAGTGTTATTTTCACCTTCGAATCAAGCTGGAAATCCAGAAAAAAAATTAAAAAGTTAGGCCATATCAGTGGACATTCAGTAATTGAATTAAGTAAACTCATCGAACATTTTGAATAAACGATATGAATGAAAAACATAAACATGACGCGTGAAAAACGACTTTTCGAGCGCACGAAAATCTCAGCAGAAAAATTCACGGTAAACCATTTCAGAGGTTGAAATCTTCCGGTTTCGACTGTGTACAATATCTTGTAAATTCGAAATTCGAAAGATAGTGGAAGGTAGTGCTGTTCGAAGAAGTCGTCTTCATTCAATACGGCCCCTAGCTGCAGCTCGCCAGCCATGATGTCTGCGGAGGCCCCACAGGTCGTCTTCCACTTGTTCGAGCCCCCTTGCTCGCCTCGTCGCCTCGTTCCAGTTGGGCCGTTTTCAAGAACTGACATCCTTACGACAAGCCCAGCCCACTGTAGTCTCCCGAGTTTCGTCGTTTGAACGATGAGTGGTTCTCCCAGCAGCTGATGCAACTCGTGATTCATCCGCCTTCACCATGATCCATCTTCCATCTGCACTCCACTACAAATGGTACACAGCACTTTCCGTTGGAAAACCCCAAGGGCGCGTTGGTCCTCCACGAGTATGGTGCAGGTTTCGTGGCCGTAGAGGACTACCGGTCTGATAAGTGTTTTGTAGATGGTTAACTTCGTGCGATGGAGGATTTTATTCGAGCGGAGCGACCACCGGAGCCCGAAGTAGTACGATTTCTTGTCATAAGGCGTCGACGAATTTCTCGGGTACACGAACTCGTCTACCATTTCCTTTTCATCACCGCTGATTTGAATTCGTGGTGGGGGGTTGATGCTGTCTTCTCCGGAATCTCTTGCTTTCATGTACTTAGGCATGATGCGTTTATGGCCAGACCAATTCGTCTGGCGTCTGGGCTCCGTCATCATCTGAAGGGTTCGTGCTACGACATCGATGTCATCGGCGAAACCAAAGAGCTGAACGGACCTCTTGAATGTCGTGCCATATTACTCTTTCCAAAGCGATGCCTTAACCCTTGTTAAGATTCGAAGGGACTCGAGAATGTCCCCAAAACTCGAACAACGCACATCATCCATCCGACGACCAACCGTGTCAGTTTATTCAGTTTATCCGGTGAACCGTAATCGTGCATAATCTGCCACAGCTGATCTCGATCAATACGTCGATTAAAAGTCGATGAACAGATGGTGTGGGCACTTTATATTCACGGCATTTCTGTAGAACCTGCCGTACCGCGAATACTTGGTTCGTCGTGGCGCGGGCACCCATAAATCAGCCGCGAATCTTGCCCTACGAACTCCCTCGCAAATGGTTATAGTCGACGGCATTAGAAACCGAGAGAGTACCTTGAAGGCGGCGCTCAGCAGCGTGATTGCACGGTAGTTGCAGCAATCCAACTTGACGCTCTTTTCATAGATGGGTAACACTGTACCTTTCATTCACTCCTCCAAAACTTGACAATAACCCAGTGTAGCCCCTTAGTCAGTTATTCGCCACCGTGGTCAGCTCCAGCTACTTTGTTGTTTTACAGCCGGCCGATCTCTGCGTTGACCTCCTGGAGGTTAGGGGCTGGAATACTATCGTCATCTGCGCGTCCACCGAGATCTACTACCACTTCGGGTGCTCGTCGTAGTACCTCTTCCATCTTTCAATCACCTCACACTTGTTCGTGAGAAAGTTGCACTCCGGCGTCCCGTAGTTGCCCGATATTCTCTATCAACGAGCCTTAAAATCAGTCTATTGACGTCAAAATATGTACTTTTTTATGCCCCAATTGAAATACCTAGAAGGTTTCAAACGGCAGATTCGCAAATTTTTAGATGAAAACTCATAATTTTGAAATACATTTGAACATTAAAAGTTAAACGGGTTGACAAACATTAAAATATGGATTTTAAAGGTGAAAATACGTACTTTCACCCCAAATATACAGTTGTAGCAAATATGTGCGAATAAGGGAGCAGGTTGCTCCCAAAAATTATTATTTTAGAACAAAAAAGTACCTGTAACTCTTCTCTCCAAAAAGTAAGCAGTTATCTACTAGCGTGCTAAAAAAATGCTTTTTTTAAGCCCTAAAAGTCACTCAAAGACCGCTTTCGAATTCCAATAAATCTAATAAAACTAAAGTAAGAAAATGGATTTTTTTCCGAATCCACCCCAATTGAATTTAGAAAAACCAGTCTAGGACAGAGCGATAATCTAAAAAAAAAATCATAAAATTAAATTATCTATAACTTTGCAGAAAAAATTTTTGCTCTATTTCAGCGGTTCTCAACCTGGGGTACGCGTACCCCGGGGGTACTCGAAAGCCTTCAGGGGGTACGCGAAAGAAAAATCAGTAATGGCGGACAAAGCAATTTTTCTCTATAATACTTCATTTGTTGATCAATCTAGCCCCTAAAACATTACTGTAGCAATCAAACAAGCTACAGTTTGATTTGGAACCTTAACTAGACTACCACAATATGATCTACCATTACTCTCTCCCACTCGGCAAGAACATTCTAAGCCAGGGGGTACAATCGATATTAAAAATATCGCCAAGGGGTACGCGGACAAAAAAAGGTTGAGAACCGCTGCTCTATTTCAACAGACAAAAAAGTTACAAATAGTTAAAGTTTTGTGTATAATACCACCCTAGTAATCATCTATACTAGTGCTGGGACTTTTAACCGGACATACTCTAGATTCGGCTATCCGAAGCTTGGATCACGGATGGGTAAACGAATAGGGTAAGGTGGGGCAAGATGGGTCACGGGGCAAAATGGGTCAGTGCCTTTTTTGAGCTTGAAATAACTTTTTTGGCGATGACACTAATTTTGCATGATGCGTAACGTGTTTTCGACTATGTATCACGTGTTCATAGTTCATAATTGCATATTGCTTGTTTTTAATAAATAAAATATTTTTTTCGCTAAGTTTCTTACGCGATTCACACTTTTGAAAAAACATGTTCTCTCGTCGTACGCTATATAATTTGAAGTAAACCTTTATTGCAGCAGCAATTTTGCTCATGATGTTTAGTACATAATAAAATATGTATAGTAATATTGACGGATTTCATCCCAAATCGTCTCAAGGATTGGCAGCATCCTCTCCGAATTGGTTGAAACTTTTTGGGTGTGAAGACATCACCTAATTAAGCATCTCTGCATACTTACTTTTTCCAAAATTAGTCTAGACTGTCTTCTGAAAAGGGCGAAACTTTTTTTGTCGATTTTTTGTAAATCGATATACACTGAATTCTGTTTTTACGCGACTTTTTTTAACGTGATTTTATTTTACGCGATTTTTTTTCACGCGATTTTCTTGAAATTACGCGATGTGTGACATGGGAAATATTGTTCATGAGCAAAGAAGTAACACACACAAACACACACACACATGCACATACATATATACACACATACACACACACACTTACCACATAGCAAAAGGTTTTGTAACGACGCGATCTTTTTTTACGCGATTTGCTCCAAATTACGCGATTTGTTCAAACTACGCGATTTTTTTACGCGATTCGATTACAATATTCTAGTTCAGAAGATGACCCAAAAATATTTACTGTATTTAGTAGTGGTAAGAAATAGATGCTAAGTGATTATGTTTGAAAATAAAACATATGAATTATAAAGTAAAAAATCGATTTTTTCTTCCACATTAACACCATTTTCATCATTCTGTGCCGAACACGCATCAGTACTGGACGTGTTTGGTGATCGGTCCGATAGAGTATAAAACAAAAGACGTGTGAACAAGTGTTGGCATTGTTTGCCTGGTCGAGTGAAATAAATCCGGGTTCAAGGTCGTTCCTTTGTGCAACTGTTTCGCATCGTGACTGCCAGCTGGTGCGTAAGCCGATTTGGCTGCTGGCTGGATTGTGCTACAGCAGTGGACGAGACACAAACGAGGAAAAAGAAGAAGCCATCAGTGTCAGCGAGTCGTATCGCTGTGTGGAGTGATCTCACACCTGGCTCGCTGCTGGTGGCTGTTTGGTGCTGCTATATTGGTGCTGCTGGCTGTAACGGCTGCTACTTCGAACGATCGGACAACCAACCTTACTGGAAGGGAGAAATAAAAAGGTACGTGTTCTTGTCAGCGCTAGTGCGCTAAACATAGCGCGATGGATGTAGATCCCTCGCCTCCCGCGCCACCATCCCCGAACCCCTCTGACCCTGACCCTTCTGTTACCCCCTCCCCTGTTCATTCTTCAGTCCCCCCTCGCCCCAGGCTTTACCCAGACGGAGCCCAGGGCAGCTATACTGTTTATTTTCGGCCAAAGGCAGGACCGAAATCGAAAAAGTTGAACCTCTTGCAGATTTCTAAAGACCTGACGAAGGAGTACAAGGGCGTGACCGAAATTTCCAAGGTCCGGCCTAACAAGCTCCGTGTCGTGGTCGGTAACCTGAAAGAGGCCAACGATATAGCTTGCTCTGAGCTCTTCACACGCGAGTATCGCGTTTACATACCCGCACGAGACGTGGAGATCGACGGTGTCATAACCGATTCGAGTCTGTCCGTCGAGTGTATACTGCAAAGTGCCAAAGGGTGCTTTAAGAACAAAACGTGTCCCGAAGTAAAGGTGCTCGACTGCAAGCAATTGCGGTCAGCATCGATCATCGGTGGCAAAACAGTATACACTCCGTCAGACTCGTTTCGAGTTACGTTCGCCGGGTCTGCACTACCAAGCCACGTCTCGATCCACCGGGTTCGTCTCCCTGTGAGGCTCTACGTGCCCCGCGTCATGAACTGCCTGAATTGCAAGCAGTTAGGCCATACAGCCGCCTACTGCTGCAATAAGGCACGTTGTGGCAAGTGTGGGGAGTCTCATGCGGAAGATTCTTGCAGTGTTAACGCTGAAAAGTGTATTCACTGCGGAGAAAATCTGCATGAGCTCTCGACATGTGCGGTGTACATGCAGCGCAGGGATAAAATAAAACGGTCTCTCAAAGAGCGTTCAAAGCGTTCCTACGCTGACATGCTGAAGAAGACCGTTACCACTTCTCCCGTTACTTCGAACCCCTTCGATCTGTTGCCCTCTGAGGAAACCGATTCTGACGATTCACCAGCGGGAGCATCTTACGCCAATCCTGGGGAGTCTAGAAAGAGGAAAAGTGTTTCCTCTCCTAAACTTCCCAGAAAAGGTCCTAAGATTTCTCAAAGTGAAATGAAGGTTACAAACAAACCAAACAGTGCTGCGGAAAAACCGAAGCAAACTCCTCCTGGGCTGGCAAATTTAAAGTCCCAGAAGGAGTTCCCAGCACTGCCAGGAACATCTAAAACCCCAGTTGCTCCTTTTACACTCCCAGTTGATGAAACAAACTCTGGATTAGTGAAATTTTCTGACATTGTGGACTGGATTTTTGAAACTTTCAATGTACCCGATCCAATTAAAATTTTTCTTACAGCATTCCTCCCAACAGTTAGATCATTTTTGAAGCAGTTGACTGCCCAATGGCCTCTCCTTGCAGCGATTGTATCCTTCGATGCCTAATTCAACTGCGTATATGAAGGATTCTATCTCTGTCTTACAGTGGAATTGTAGAAGTATTTTACCAAAAATTGATTCGTTTAAAGTTTTGATAAATAAAAACAAATGCGATGCATTTTCCCTTTGTGAAACTTGGCTTACTTCAAATATTGATCTCAACTTCCATGATTTTAATATTATTCGCCTTGATCGAGACACCCCATATGGAGGAGTACTTTTAGGGATTAAAAAGTGCTATTCTTTCTATCGTATTAACCTCCCCTCGATTCCAGGCATCGAAGTTGTCGCATGTCAAATGACAATACAAGGTAAAGAGCTTTGTATTGCCTCAATATATATTCCTCCCAGAGCACAGGTTGGGCAACGGCTGCTCTTTGATTTAATAGAACTTCTTCCCTCGCCACGTTTGATTTTGGGAGACTTCAACTCTCATGGCGTGGCTTGGGGTTCCCCATACAATGATAACCGCTCCTCTTTAATCTATAACCTTTGCGATGACTTCGACATGACTATTTTAAACAACGGTGAAATGACACGTATCCCGAAACCTCCAGCGCGCCCAAGCGCTTTGGATCTATCCTTATGTTCGACGTCGCTACGGTTGGATTGCACATGGAAGGTAATCCTCGATCCTCACGGTAGCGACCATCTGCCTATTCTTATTTCAATTACTAACGGGTCAACTCGCATGCGACCAATTGACATTCCGTATGACCTCACACGAAATGTCGATTGGAAGTTATACGAGGAAATGATTTCAAAAGCGGTCGAGTCGATTCAACATCATTCACCACTTGAAGAATACAACCTCCTCGCGGGCTTGATTCTCGACGCCGCGTTGCAAGCCCAAACGAAGAAATATCCCGGCGTAACGATCAAAGAACGGCCTCCCACTCCGTGGTGGGACCAAGAGTGCTCCGATGTCTACACGCAAAGATCCGACGCGTTTTTGGCCTACCAGAAGGGAGGTATACCTGGCGACTATTTACGGTATTCGGAGCTTGATACCAAGCTTAAAAGCTTGGCTAAAGCAAAGAAACGTGGATATTGGCGTCGGTTCGTGAACGAGACGTCGAGGGAGACATCGATGAGCACTCTTTGGAACACAGCCCGAAGAATGCGGAATCGCGTAACGGTCAACGAAAGCGAGGAGTCTTCAAGTAGGTGGATATTTGATTTTGCCAGGAAAGTATGTCCGGACTCTGTTCCTGAGCAAAATATTGTTCGCGATGCGTCTCCGGGCCACGACGCGATAGAATCACCTTTTACGATGGCAGAACTTTCAGTTGCCCTCCTGTCCTGTAACAATAACGCGCCTGGATTAGATAGAATCAAATTCAACTTGTTGAAGAATCTACCCGGCAATGCCAAGAGGCGCTTGTTGAACTTGTTCAATAAGTTCCTGGAGCAAAACATTGTACCGCAGGATTGGAGGCAAGTGAAGGTGATCGCCATCCAAAAACCAGGGAAACCAGCTTCTAATCACAACTCTTATAGGCCGATTGCAATGCTATCCTGTATCCGGAAATTGATGGAAAAAATGATACTCCGTCGTTTAGACCACTGGGTCGAATCAAATGGTCTACTATCAGAAACTCAATTTGGCTTCCGCCGTGCCAAAGGGACGAATGATTGTCTTGCGTTGCTTTCAACAGATATTCAGCTCGCGTATGCTCGTAAAGAACAAATGGCGTCTGCGTTCTTGGACATTAAGGGGGCTTTTGATTCCGTTTCTATTGACATTCTTTCGGGTAAACTTCACCGACAAGGATTTTCTCCAATTTTGAACAATTTTTTGCACAACTTGTTGTCCGAAAAGCACATGCATTTTACGCATGGCGATTTGGCAACTTTTCGCATTAGCTACATGGGTCTTCCCCAGGGCTCATGTTTAAGCCCCCTTCTTTACAACTTTTATGTAAATGACATCGACGAATGTCTGGCAAATTCATGCACGATAAGACAACTTGCAGACGACAGTGTAATCTCTGTTACAGGAGCCAAAGCTGCCGATTTGCAAGGACCATTGCAAGATACCTTGGACAATTTGTCTGCTTGGGCTTTACAGCTAGGTATCGAATTCTCTCCGGAGAAGACTGAGATAGTAGTTTTTTCTAGGAAGCATGAACCTGCTCAGCTTCAAACACAATTAATGGGTAAAACGATTTCTCAGGTTTTGGTACACAAATATCTTGGTGTCTGGTTCGACTCTAAAGGCACCTGGGGTTGTCACGTGAGGTATCTGATGAAAAAATGTCAACAAAGAGTGAATTTTCTTCGTACAATAACCGGACAATGGTGGGGAGCCCATCCAGGAGACCTTATAAGGCTTTACCAAACAACGATATTGTCTGTTATTGAATACGGGTGTTTCTGCTTCCGCTCCGCAGCAAACACACATTTGATCAAACTGGAGCGAATACAATATCGTTGTTTGCGTATCGCCTTAGGTTGCATGCAGTCGACCCATACGATGAGTTTGGAGGTTTTAGCTGGAGTACTACCATTGAAAAACCGCTTCTGGAGCCTGTCTTCTCGTATTCTAATCAAATGTGAGGTCTTGAACCGTCCCGTGATTGAAAATTTTGAAAGGTTAATCGAACTTAATTCTCAAACCCGTTTTATGACATTGTATTTCAATCACATGTCCCAAAATATTAACCCTTCTTCGAATATTCCAAATCGTGTCGACTTATCAAATACTTCTGATTCTACTGTGTTTTTCGATACATCCATGATAGAAGAAACTCGTGGAATCCCGGATCATTTACGCGTGCAGCAGATCCCTAAAATTTTTTCCAATAAATATCGAAACATCAACTGCGACAATATGTACTACACTGACGGATCACTTCTTGATGGGTCCACTGGCTTCGGTATCTTCAATAACAATTTAACCGTCTCCCATAAGCTCGATAATCCTGCTTCTGTTTACGTCGCAGAATTAGCTGCAATTCAGTACACCCTAGGGATTATCGAAAAAATGCCCACGGACCATTATTTCATCTTTACGGACAGTCTCAGTTCCATTGAGGCTCTCCGATCGATGAAAGATGTTAAGCACTCTCCGTATTTCCTGGGGAAAATACGGGAACATCTGAGTGCTTTATCCGAAAAATCTACTCAGATTACCTTAGCGTGGGTCCCTTCTCACTGCTCGATACCGGGTAATGAGAAAGCGGACTCTTTGGCTAAGGTGGGCGCAACAAACGGTGATATTTATGAAAGACCAATTGCCTTTAATGAATTTTTCGCACTTGTACGTCAGAATACGATCATCAGTTGGCAAAATGCTTGGACCAGAGGGGAATTGGGAAGGTGGTTACATTCCATAATCCCCAAAGTATCGACGAACCCGTGGTTCAAGGGGTTGGATGTAGGTCGGGATTTCATTTGCGTGATGTCCCGGCTTATGTCCAATCACTATAGATTTGACGCGCTCCTCCGTCGTGTTGGGCTCGGGGAAAGTGGTATCTGTGCCTGTGGTGAAGGTTATCACGACATAGAGCATGTGGTTTGGTCATGCCCTGTACACCGTGACGCCAGGTCTAAATTAATAGCTTCCCTGCAGGCCGAGGGTAGACAGCCGGCTGTTCCTGTTCGTGATGTCTTGGCGAGCCGTGACCTATCCTACATGTCCCTTATATACGTTTTCCTGAAATCCATCCACGCCCCAGTCTAGTCCCGTTCCCCTCCGTCTACACCCAACAAAACGACAAGAACACGTTTGAACCTTAAGCACAAAACCAGCAACCAGACCCCGCACAACAGAACCAGGACCCAAGGACTACGAGCCTCTGTCCCAACTCACGACATCGTAGCTCAGCAGAACGAATCCATACATGCCATTCGACGATTATCAGACGACCATTGAACAACAAAACACTGATTGGAAATCCCATGCTAGTTTTAAGTTAGACTTAATTTCAGCTCGTAGTCGGCAGCGAGGATAAAAAATTTGCTTTAGTTTTTAAGTCATCAGATATAATTGGCGCCGTTAAACATTAAATTGTATTTGTGCCGTGTCAAATAAATGTTATGTGAAGAAAAAAAAAAAAAATACCGTTAGGTATTTCTTTGCTTTGCTACTCTTTACTTACTTTTCCCGTTTTTGGTACGACGCTAGAATAAAATAGTTTTTAAGGCTTGGAACGACCGCGTCAGGAACAGGCAGAGATGCGAGATAAACCGCTATGCTTATATACCTACGTATCATAACTTCATTGTTCAGAGAATTGTGCGGTTCGACAATCAAAAATTATTTTGTTGAAGAAACTTATTCTAATTATTTAGTAACAATTTATGCAGTTCAAGCAATACTGTCGACAATATTGCCAAGCAGTCCACATTATGATTTAGAAGTAGAAATAACATAATGTGAAAGTAATGGTGTCTATAGGTACATGCAACTGGTATCGTAGGATCCTTTAAAGAACGATTCGAAAACTGGCATAGTTCGCTAATTGCTCTTAGTAAATCCCCCAGAAGTACCCCCTTCAATGAGAATCTGTTATTTTTCCGTATTATCACATGAACAGCAACAACACTTCATATTCGTACGGTAGATAATTCAGCTTCCCTCTTCAAAAAACCATTTGCATCACGTAAAAGTTGTCTATGACAGCCATTTCGAATCCCACGTTCCACAGCGAGAATTGGATCCATAAGAGTTTGAATGCCCGTGTAAATAAAAGAAAAAAAATTGTTTCATTGTTTTTCTTGCACGCCGGCAGCGGCGGCATCATTCGTTCATTCTTTCGTAGCCACTTTTACCGAGCCGACACAAAACATTCATCTCACCGCACATCCTGTCGTGTTTCACAGTTCCGGATATGTGCTCTGGTATCGTACATCTTCCGGCGGCATATGGTTTCGGTAGTACGAGAAAAGGATGCCTGCTCTACACCGGGTACCTTCAGTTTCGCACAAGCCGGGTGTGGGGCTGCTCGTGTTCGTGTAAGATGCTTTTCACGGGGGATGTATCGAAATCGTGACTTGAAAAAAGGATACCGCTAGCGAATGTGGTATACAAGTGGATCGGGATGGTCCTTTTCCTTGAGCTAACACCATACGTACACAGGAAGGAAACGTATTGAATTAGTTATTCTTGCAAAAATAATAATTGCTTCTGTTATTTACGACTGTGACGGGAATTATGGCGATAACTCAATTCTAGTCGCTGTATGTGTATTAGTTTCGTTACGAGAAGCATCCATTCAAATTAATGTAGCCCTCTATTTGCTCTTGTAATGGACCCAACTGTACCGTGAAAAGAGCTACGTAGTACCTAGGTAACCGAGATATATTTTTCGGTATGTTCGGTAGTTGTTGATCTGAAATTTTTCCCCGGTGACTAAGATAAACAGAACTGGTTTTTCCACCCAGAAGAAAACCACTCGTGAGTTTTTCTCGTGTCGGAGTTTTAAATTTCAATTTCGGTGCTGAGTGAATAACTCACGTATATGATTATTTATGATCTTTTCAGCAAATGCGTTTGGCTGAATAAATTATCCCACCATGAATGGCTCGAGCGAATACGTGATTTTTTGTTCAAAAGTTCGCCTCTGTGTCGACTGTTGTCAATAGGATGAGTTGTGAATGGTTTTATTTATGATTTGCGTGCGGGCTGTGGTTAACAGTTAAAGGATCTCAATTAGGCTATGAGTAATTTGTTCATTACTGAGCGCTAGGGATTAAACGATGATGATGGATTAAACGTGTTGAATTTAACACGCAGAACTTTAGAGCAAATTCGTTTACAGCAGCGGTTCTCAACCTGGGGTACGCGTAGTCCTGGGGGTACTTGAAAGCCTTCAGGGGGTACGCGGAAGAAAAATCAGTAATGGCGGACAACGAAATGTTTCTTTATAATACTTTGTTGTTCAATCTTGCTCTTAAAACAAGACTGTAGCAATCATTGTTTGACCAGAGTTCAATTTGAAACCTTAACTAGACTTCCACAACATGATCTACCACTACTCTCTTCCACTCTGCGAGAACATTCCAAGCCAGGGGGTACAATCGATATGAAAAATATTGCCAAGGGGTACGCGGACAAAAAAAAAGTTGAGAACCGCTGGTTTACAGCATCGGAAATCTTACTTCACTTTTGCCGTAACATACCGATTATAGATCCAGTGCTGAATCCAGAATACGTCGCCATATAATTCGGTCTTGGGCTGCTCTACTCCAGTTGACTCTAACACCCCGGATTCCTACTGCAGCCTGCCGTGTTTTATCCGCTTGAATAAATCCGCCGATTTGACGTTGACGATAGCGTCTTCAAACATTAACTTTATCGGCGGTGACGATAATCGCCAGGCGTTATCAGCGCACTAACGTCTTTTGTTTCGTCAGAGCAAGTGCACCAGTTGCTAAATTTCGGTTGCTGAAGCTGGCTAAATAGCAACGCTCGGTGCGGTTATTTTCATGGTTGTAATCAAAATCACCGTGCCGAGCGTTGCTATTTACTCTTCGAAAATAACAACCCGCGAAGGTGAAAGTTCTCGAGTAGCTACGAGTTCATAAGTTTGTCAATGCAATAGCAACGAGCCGATCCGTTGCTATTGAACCGATTGCTGCTTTGTTTGTGTTGCTATCCAGGACAGCAGCCAAAGTGAAATCAAATTGTGAATTTGTTTATCAGACGTTATTGATTCGATACCGTCCAGTACAAGATTGTTAATCGATAATTTATCATAAACGCCGATAACGATACCGTCTGTTCTCGTTATCGACGATGACGCTTACGTCTTCAGACATTATCGTCATTGTTAAAAACGATAGCTATTGGACGGTATCGAATCAATAACGTTTGTTTATTACCAACCACTGCAATACCAATTTTTGCTTCATTAGATATATCAATTAGATGCATTTTAAATGCAAATATGACAATGCTACATACCTTACTATTCGAATTTGTGCTTCAAAAAGCGCCTCATAAGTTAAAACAATCAAAACTGAGACATTTATTTTCCTGATGAGAAGCGAAACATAAAGAAATAAGGAAAAGTTTCTTCCTGTTGCCTAGTGATGTGTTGTCTAGAACCCTCCGAAGTAAAAAATCGTTACACCATTCGCTACCACAGCAGACAAAACTGGCATAAGACATTAGTGAGCTGTTAACGTCTAGTGACTATCGTCATCGCCGATATCGTTAATGTTTGAAGACGCTATCGTCATCGCCAATAACGATACCATACGTTATCGGTAACGGCGATGACGATTATCGACGATAATCTATCGTATTAACAACCTTGGTCCAGTAGTTATCGTACTTGGCAATCACGCTAATGTCTGAAGACGTTAGCGTCATCGTCGATATCGACAGCGGTTCTCAACCTTTTTTTGTCCGCGTACCCCTTGGCAATATTTTTCATATCGATTGTACCCCCTGGCTTGGAATGTTCTCGCAGAGTGGGAGAGAGTAGTGGTAGATCATGTTGTGGAAGTCTAGTTAAGGTTTCAAATTGAACTCTGGTCAAACAATGATTGCTACAGTCTTGTTTGCAAGATTGAACAACAAAGTATTATAAAGAAAAATTCCTTTGTCCGCTATTACTGATTTTTCTTCCGCGTACCCCCTGAAGGCTTTCAAGTACCCCCAGGGGTACGCGTACCCCAGGTTGAGAACCGGTGGATATCGATAACAGACGGTATCGTAATCGGCGTTTACTATAGGTTATCGATTACCAACCTTGGTATATATGTATATTTGAATTGTTTGTTGTTATTTGAACCGATTTGAACAAACAATTGAACAATTTTTACATTTTGATACATAACAGATAAAGTTAGTCCTATTATAATAAAATTCAATAGGGTCTTATGAGGCAACTAGACTTTTCATTTAACACTAATTTCGTTGAAATTGGGTCACACAACTCTGAGAAAAGTGAGTGAGTTTAATTTGTCTTTGAAATATGTTTCTTTCCATATCTTGATTTCACATTTTTAAGCATAACAGACAAAGTAATAGTCCGATTGCAAAAAAAAAATCAATAGAGTGTTATGAGGCAACCAGGTCTTCCATACGACACTGATTTTGTAAAAATCAGCCCAGCTATATCTAGGTCATAAGAGTGAGATTAAATAGCCTCTAGAACACAGTTCTGTTTATAACTTTTGAACCACCTGTTCAATTATCATAAAATTAATCATAAAATGGTTTAATAAATCATTACAAAAATCATCAGTTGATGGTTTTGAAGACAGCCCGTTCATTTGATAATAGTTTTGTTCCAATCGGTTGTGTAGGTTCTGAGATAATGAAATTTCGTGATTTTCACATTTCGTTACATAAGAGTCAACGTTACAGTCTGATTAAAATAACATTTAAGGGGGTCCTTTGAGGAAACTAGGCCTTTCATTTGAAACTTTTTTTGTGAAAATCGGTCTAACCATCTCTGAGAAAAGTGGGTGAGTTCAAGCAGTCTAAGAAATATGTATCTTTCATAGCCTGATTTCCCATTATTATACATAACGGACAAAGTTAAAGTCCAATAATAATAAAATTCAATAGGGTCTTGGGGGGCAATAAGACCTTACATATGACACTAATTTTGTGAAAATCGGTCTAGCCATCTCTGAGAAATAAGAGTGAGTTCAAACAGTCTCTGAAACACGTTTCTTTGCATATCTTTTGAACCACATGTTCAATCATTATGAAATTATTTTACAAATGGTTCAAAAAACAAGCCCGTTCTTTTGATACCAATTTTGTTCAAATCGGTTGTGTAGTTTCTGAGATAATGATGTTTTGTAATTTTCACATTTTGATACATAACCTCGAAACTGAAAATCAGATTACAATAAAATTCAATAGGGTCTTACGGGGCTACTAGACCTTTCATTTGCTAATAAATCCATGGAAATCGATTTAGCCATCTCTGAGAAAATCGAGTGAGATTGGGAGAGCGTTACATATATACATACTAGGGTGAGGAGTCGTTATATGGAAAAATGAAACTTGATAGCAGAAAGCCAGAACCAAGTTTTTTTGTTCTATTTGGGGTCCCAAACAATCCTAAATTTATCGGAAGTCGATTGGTTTTGTCTCCGCTTGGCGCATTGCGTTTCAAATTTATATGGAGATTTGTATGGAAAAACCAACTTTTATGTATTTTCCATTCTAAAGAGCTCAAAATGGCTCAAACCATAGGTTTCATAACTTCAAATGGTAGGTTTTTAGATACTTAACAACTTGGCCGAAGACACTAAAGAGTTAGGGTGTCCCAAAAAAATACTAGAGCTGGTCGAAGTTGAGTATGTCGAAATTTATGTTGCAAATCATTTTTTCTGCCAACCCTGCTAGTGTACCGGCGTCAGGCAGATTTCCATCAGAAGTAACCTTTGAAACACGTTGTAGATTTTTTCTACGCCTAGAATATTGACCTAAATTTGTTTGCTTGATCCAGTTGAGTGTATAAACTCGTTACGACAGGTTACTTCTGATGGGAATTCTACTGACATTGGTGCATTGGTAATGTTGGAAGAAAACAAGATTTTGTGCATTTAAATCGACATACTCAACTTTGAACAGCTATAGCTCTTCCAAGGGACATTCTAGCTCTTCAGTGTCTTCTGCAAAGTTGTTCGGCATCTAAAATACTATACTTTAACATAATGTAGTGCATTATTAGAGCATTATTGAGCTTTCTAGAAAGGTAAATGCAAAAAGTGGGTTTTCCTATATAAATTTTCATACAAATTGGAAATGCAATGCGCCAAGCGGAGACAAAACCAATCGACTCTCGGTAAGTTCAGGGTTGTGTGGGGCCCCAAAAGGAACCAAAAAAACTTGGTTCTGGAAAATCGATCATTTTTCCCCACCCTAATACATACACACACACACACACACACACACACACACACACACACACACACACACACACACATACACACACATACATACAGAAAATGCTCAGCTCGTCGAACTAAGTCGATTGATAAACGAGATTTGACCTTTTGGAGCTCTTTTATACCTTTGATTTTTTCAGTGATTGCTATACCTTTCTAGGAGAAAGGCAAAAAGTAAATGATTATGCTCAGAATATTTGAAAAATACTACTAGTTAAATGCCAGAAGTCATCGGAATGCGCTACTTAAAGGTATAAACAAATCAAGACCAGAAAAATCAAAGGAAAATATAGTAAAATAAGTATTTTTAGACATTCTGTGCCGAACACGCATCAGTATCGGACGTGTGATCGGTGATCGCTCCGATAGAATATAAAACAAAAGACGTGTGAACAACTGTTGGCATTGGTTGCCTTGTCGAGTGAAATAAATGCGGGTTCAAGGTCGCGCCTTTGTGCAACTGTTTCGCATCGTGCCTACCAGCTGGTGCGTAAGCCGATTTGGCTGCTGGCTGAATTGTGCTACAGCAGTGGACGAGACACAAAAGAGGAAAAAGAAGAAGCCATCAGTTGACAGTGAGTTGTATCGCTGTGTGGAGTGATCTCACACCTGGCTCGCTGCTGGTGGCTGTTTGGTGCTGCTGTATTGGTGCTGCTGGCTGTAACGGCTGCAACTTCGAACGATCGGACAACCAACCTTACTGGAAGGGAGAAGTAAAAAGGTACGTGCTCTTGTCGGCGCTAGTGCGCTAGACTTAGCGGGATGGATGTAGATCCCTCGCCTCCCGCGCCACCATCCCCGAACCCCTCTGACCCTGACCCTTCTGTTACCCCCTCCCCTGTTCATTCTTCAGTCCCCCCTCGCCCCAGGCTTTACCCAGACGGAGCCCAGGGCAGCTATACTGTCTATTTTCGGCCAAAGGTGGGACCGAAATCGAAACAGTAGAACCTCTTGCAGATTTCTAAAGACCTGACGAAGGAGTACAAGGGCGTGACCGAAATTTCCAAGGTCCGGCCTAACAAGCTCCGTGTCGTGGTCAGTAACCTGAAAGAGGCCAACGATATAGCTTGCTCTGAGCTCTTCACACGCGAGTATCGCGTTTACATACCCGCACGAGATGTGGAGATCGACGGTGTCATAACCGATTCGAGTCTGTCCGTCGAGTGTATACTGGAAAGTGCCAAAGGGTGCTTTAAAAACAAAACCTGTCCCGATGTAAAGGTGCTCAAGGCAAGTGTGGGGAGAATCATGCGGATGATTCCTGCAGTAAAAATGCTGAAAAATGCATTCACTGTGGGGAGAGTCAGCATGAGCTCTCGACATGTGCGGTGTACATGCAGCGCAGGGATAAAATAAAGAGGTCTCTCAAAGAGCGTTCGAAGCGTTCTTACGCTGAGATGCTGAAGAAGACCGTTACCACTTCTCCCATTACATCAAACCCTTATGATCTGTTGTCCTCTGATGAAACCGATTCTGACGATTCACCAGCGGGAACATCTTACGCCAATCCTGGGGAGTCTAGAAAGAGGAAAAATATTTCCTCTCCTAAACTTCCCAGAAAAGGTCCTAAGATTTCTCAAAGTGAAATGAAAGTTACAAGCAAACCAAACAGTGCTGCGGAAAAACCGAAGCAAACTCCTCCTGGGCTTGCAAATTTAAAGTCCCAGAAGGAGTTCCCAGCACTGCCAGGAACATCTAAAACCCCAGTTGTTCCTTTTGCACATCCAGTTGATGAAACAAACTCTGGATTAGTGAAATTTTCTGACATTGTGGACTGGATTTTTGAAACTTTCAAAGTACCCGATCCAATTAAAATTTTTCTTACAGCATTTCTCCCAACAGTTAGATCATTTTTGAAGCAGTTGACTGCCCAATGGCCCCTCCTTGCAGCGATTGTATCCTTCGATGCCTAATTCAACTGCGTATATGAAGGATTCTATCTCTGTCTTACAGTGGAATTGTAGAAGTATTTTACCAAAAATTGATTCGTTTAAAGTTTTGATAAATAAAAACAAATGCGATGCATTTTCCCTTTGTGAAACTTGGCTTACTTCAAATATTGATCTCAACTTCCATGATTTTAATATTATTCGCCTTGATCGAGACACCCCATATGGAGGAGTACTTCTAGGGATTAAAAAGTGCTATTCTTTCTATCGTATTGACCTCCCCTCGATTCCAGGCACCGAAGTTGTCGCATGTCAAATGACAATACAAGGTAAAGAGCTTTGTATTGCCTCAATATATATTCCTCCCAGAGCACAGGTTGGGCAACGGCTGCTCTTTGATTTAATAGAACTTCTTCCCTCGCCACGTTTGATTTTGGGAGACTTCAACTCTCATGGCGTGGCTTGGGGTTCCCCTTACAATGATAACCGCTCCTCTTTAATCTATAACCTTTGCGATGACTTCGACATGACTATTTTAAACAACGGTGAAATGACACGTATCCCGAAACCTCCAGCGCGCCCAAGCGCTTTGGATCTATCCTTATGTTCGACGTCGCTACGGTTGGATTGCACATGGAAGGTAATCCTCGATCCTCACGGTAGCGACCATTTGCCTATTCTTATTTCAATTAATAACGGGTCAACTCGCATGCGACCAGTTGACATTCCGTATGATCTCACACGGAATGTCGATTGGAAGTTATACGAGGAAATGATTTCAAAAGCGGTCGATTCAATTCAACATCATCCACCACTTGAAGAATACAACCTCCTCGCGGGCTTGATTCTCGACGCCGCGTTGCAAGCCCAAACGAAGAAATATCCCGGCGTAACGATTAAAGAACGGCCTCCCACTCCGTGGTGGGACCAAGAGTGCTCCGATGTCTACACGCAAAGATCCGACGCGTTTTTGGCCTACCAGAAGGGAGGTATACCTGGCGACTATTTACGGTTTTCGGAGCTTGATACCAAGCTTAAAAGCTTGGCTAAAGCAAAGAAACGCGGATATTGGCGTCGGTTCGTGAACGAGCACTCTTTGGAACACAGCCCGAAGAAAGCGGAATCGCGTAACGCTCAACGAAAGCGAGGAGTCTTCAAGTAGGTGGATATTTGATTTTGCCAGGAAAGTATGTCCGGACTCTGTTCCTGAGCAAAATAATGTTCGTGATGCGTCTCCGGGCCACGACGCGATAGAATCACCTTTTACGATGGCAGAATTTTCAGTTGCCCTCCTGTCCTGTAACAATAACGCGCCTGGGTTAGATAGAATCAAATTCAACTTGTTGAAGAATCTACCCGGCAATGCCAAGAGGCGCTTGTTGAACTTGTTCAATAAGTTCCTGAAGCAAAACATTGTACCGCAGGATTGGAGGCAAGTGAAGGTGATCGCCATCCAAAAACCAGGGAAACCAGCTTCTGATCACAACTCTTATAGGCCGATTGCAATGCTATCCTGTATCCGGAAATTGATGGAAAAAATGATACTCCGTCGTTTAGACCATTGGGTCGAATCAAATGGCCTACTATCGGATACTCAATTTGGCTTCCGCCGTGCCAGAGGGACGAATGATTGTCTTGCGCTGCTTTCAACAGATATTCAGCTGGCGTATGCTCGCAAAAAACAAATGGCGTCTGCGTTCTTGGACATTAATGGGGCTTTTGATTCCGTTTCTATTGACATTCTTTCGGGCAAACTTCACCGACAAGGATTTTCTCCAATTTTAAATAATTTTTTGCACAATTTGTTGTCCGAAAAGCACATGCATTTTACGCACGGTGATTTGGCAACTTTTCGCATTAGCTACATGGGTCTTCCCCAGGGCTTATGTTTAAGCCCCCTTCTTTACAACTTTTATGTAAATGACATCGACGAATGTCTGGCAAATTCATGCACGATAAGACAACTTGCAGACGACAGTGTAATCTCTGTTACAGGAGCCAAAGCTGCCGATTTGCAAGGACCATTGCAAGATACTATGGACAATTTGTCTGCTTGGGCTTTACAGCTAGGTATCGAATTCTCTCCGGAGAAGACTGAGATAGTAGTTTTTTCTAGGAAGCATGAACCTGCTCAGCTTCAATCACAATTAATGGGTAAAACGATTTCTCAGGTTTTGGTACACAAATATCTTGGTATCTGGTTCGACTCTAAAGGCACCTGGGGTTGTCACGTGAGGTATCTGATGAAAAAATGTCAACAAAGAGTGAATTTTCTTCGTACAATAACCGGACAATGGTGGGGAGCCCATCCAGGAGACCTTATAAGGCTTTACCAAACAACGATATTGTCTGTTATTGAATACGGGTGTTTCTGCTTCCGCTCCGCAGCAAACACACATCTGATCAAACTGGAGCGAATACAATATCGTTGTTTGCGTATCGCCTTAGGTTGCATGCAGTCGACCCATACGATGAGTTTGGAGGTCTTAGCTGGAGTACTACCATTGAAAAACCGCTTCTGGAGCCTGTTTTCTCGTATTCTTATCAAATGTGAGGTCTTGAACCGTCCCGTGATTGAAAATTTTGAAAGGTTAATCGAACTTAATTCTCAAACCCGTTTTATGACATTGTATTTCCATCACATGTCCCAAAATATTAACCCTTCTTCGAATATTCCAAATCGTGTCGACTTATCAAATACTTCTGATTCTACTGTGTTTTTCAATACATCCATGATAGAAGAAACTCGTGGAATCCCGGATCATTTACGCGTGCAGCAGATCCTCAAAATTTTTCCAATAAATATCGAAACATCAACTGCAACAATATGTTCTACACTGACGGATCACTTCTTGATGGGTCCACTGGCTTAGGTATTTTCAATAACAATTTAACCGTCTCCCATAAGCTCGGTTATCCTGCTTCTGTTTACGCCGCAGAATTGGCTGCAATTAAGTACACCCTAGGGATTATCGAAAAAATGCCCACGGACCATTATTTCATCTTTACGGACAGTCTCAGTTACATTGAGGCTTTCCGATCGATGAAAGATGTTAAGCACTCTCCGTATTTCCTGGGGAAAATACGGGAACATCTGAGTGCTTTATCCGAAAAATCGTTTCAGATTACCTTAGCGTGGGTCCCTTCTCACTGCTCGATACCGGGCAATGAGAAAGCGGACTCTTTGGCTAAGGTGGGCGCAACAAACGGTGATATTTATGAAAGACCATTTGCTTTTAATGAATTTTTCGCACTTGTACGTCAGAATACGATCATCAGTTGGCAAAATGCTTGGACCAGAGGGGAATTGGGAAGGTGGTTACATTCCATAATCCCCAAAGTATCGACGAACCCGTGGTTCAAGGGGTTGGATGTAGGTCGGGATTTCATTTGCGTGATGTCCCGGCTTATGTCCAATCACTATAGATTTGACGCGCATCTCCGTCGTGTTGGGCTCGGGGAAAGTGGTATCTGTGCCTGTGGTGAGGGTTATCACGACATAGAGCATGTGGTTTGGTCATGCCCTGTACACCGTGACGCCAGGTCTAAATTGTAGCTTCCCTGCAGGCCGAAAGTAGGCAGCCGGCTGTTCCTGTTCGTGATGTCTTGGCGAGCCGTGACCTATCCTACATGTCCCTTATATACGTTTTCCTGAAATCCATCCACGCCCCAGTTTAATCCTATTCCCTTCCGCCTACATCCAACCAAACGACAAGAACACGTTAAGACCCCGGATCCGGAAACAGCAACTAGACCCGCATGATACTCTCAGGTCCCGAGGGAGACAACCCAATATGACAGTCCGTAATATCTTGGCCCAGCAGCGGAACATATTCAATATGCTGCTTACCTATGGCGATGGAAAACCATCAAACAACAAATCAGTGCTTTTAATGCAAAACATTCTAGCTTTAAGTTAGATTTAGTTTCAGCTCGTAGTCGGCAGCGAGGATAAAAAATTTGCTTTTAGTTATTAAGATACTTTAGAAAGTAAGCTACCAGATCTAATTGGCGCCGTTAAACATTAAATTGTATTTGTGCCGTGTCAAATAAATTATAGTTGAAGAAAAAAAAAAAGTATTTTTAGAAACTGGAAAAGGTTAACAGGCTCCCAAATTTTGCTCATAATTTTTAATTTAGCTCAGAGATTTATTAAGCTAAGATTTTTTTCTTTATCATTTATCTAATACCCCGTTTACACTACACCTGATATCACCTATCACCTGATATCAAGCGATTCGTGCTATGAAGGCCATATCACTAACCATATCACATTATAACCCATACAACCGAGTGTCGCGTATATCACGTTCGAAAACCAATAAAAACCAGATTTGCAGCAGTTGTCAACACGGCCAAATGACATTTGACGCAACTCTACAAATTTTGCAATTCGCGTTGCATGCGAAAAAGATTTTGAAAAATGCATGTGAGAGCTTGCGTTGGTGCGAGCCAATTGGCTGACATCTTCATCCTGATTACATTGCTCTTGTTGTCTTGTTTTTGCTTAGACCTGTTTTTATTTTCTCCTCTTTTCAATTAGTAAAGCAAATGTTAAACCATATCATCTCACTGTAGTGTGAACACCCAAAGTGATATCCGATGTCATCTGCGGATATTAGGTGATATGCAGCGTAGTCTGAACAAGACATAAATGCTCAATACTCAGAGTCGCTAAAAACAATTTTCCAGGCTCGAAAAGACACTGGAAAGAAAAAAATTTAAGCTATGCTCAGATTTTTCAGTAAGGAAAATGAATGCTAAAACTATTTTATTTCAAATTGAACTCAGAATTTTCGAGAAACTGTTCTGAGCACAAGGACAGTTTAAGAAAGAAAATGATTATCGATTCACGAGCAAAATGTCAGAAGGTCGTAAGTGCAAATTCCACTTCAATAGTAAACATCATCTTTCACTAATTTTATTTACATTTTTACTTACGACTTTTTGACGTGAGTGTCGAGAGTATTTCAAACAACTCGAAGAACGCTTCTTTTTTCATGAAATTTTCACTAGGTACAAATTTTTATTCAACAAATGAGATAGCTCGAACAAAACTCATGCATGTACAGGGGGTAGACAAAATGATTGAGACAGGCAAAATTTTGTCAATCTTTAAATAGTCAAAACTTCACGAAAAATGAATCAATTTTGATAAAACCGGTTTCATTTTATTGTAAAACTATTCTAGTTTCCTAGGGAATTCGACGGGACCAACGGATGCCGGAAATATTACGGATTTTAGGAGTGTGTGTCAAAATGTGCATTTTTGCAACGCTTATAACTTTTTCTGACATCTTGTTTCTTTAAGGTTTATATGTTTACAATAAACTTAAATTTATTCCGAGTTCATTGGTACTCAAAGGTTGAAAATCCGTCTAGAAACCATCGAGATATGAATTAATTAAGTATGTTTTGCCTTTCTCCTAGAAAGGTATAGCAATCACTTGCAAAACCGAAATTATAAAAGTGCTCCGAAGGGCCGAATGGCATATATCACTCGACTCAGCTCGACGAGCTGAGCATTTTCTGTATGTGTGTATATGTGTGTGTATGTGTGTGTGCATGTGTGTGTGTATGTGCAGATTTTTTTTCTCACTCACTTTTCTCAGAGATGGCTGGACCGATTTTTATGAAATTAATTGCAAATGAAAGGTCTAGTTGTCCCATAAAACCCTATTAAATTTCATTGTAATCGGATTTTGAGTTTAGAGATTATGTATCAAAATGTAAAAATCATGAAACATCATTATCTCGAAAACTACACAACCGATTTGAACAAAATTGATTTCAAATAAACGGGCTACCTAAAATACTTTTAACTTTTGAATTTCATAAAGATTGAACTTGTGGTTCAAAAGTTATGACAAGAAACGTGTTTTGAAGACTACTTAATCTCACTCATGTTTCTCAGAGATGGCTGAACCGATTTTCATAAAATCAATGTTAAATGGACCCGATTGATTTGTTTTGCAATCAGACTATTACTTTGCCTGTTATGTTTAAAAATGTGAAATCCAGCTTTGAAAAGGAACATATTCTGAAGACTATTTGAACTCTCTCACTTTTCTCAGAGATGGCTGACCCGATTTCCACAAAATTAGTGTCAACTAATAAGTCTAGCTGCCTCGTAACACCCTATTGAATTTTACTGTAATCGGACTGTAACTTCGTCTGTAAAGTACCAAAATGTGAAAATCACGAAACTTTTTTATCTCAGAAATCTCAATTCCCCAGAAAAAAACACAGATGAGCGGGCCAGTTAAGGGTTAACTGATGAATTATGATTGAACACGTGGTTTCAAAGTTTGGCTGCCCTATACGTTCCCATTTCATTTGATTATAATTGAACTTAAGCCACCGTTATGTATTAAATTGTTAATAAAACAACGAAAGTCTATTATTTCAAAGATTACATGACTTATTTGAACATAACTAGTGTCATACGAACGAGTCATCCCTCAAACTTACAAATAACAAATTTCATAACTATTTGATATGTGGTTCAAAAGATATGGTGATTTTGTACTTTTTGAACGTTCCAAATTCATTGATTCGACGAATTGGCCATAGGATATGATCAAAGTCAAAAGACAAATCGTTTGAAATGATTGGTTTTATCGAAATGACAACATCCTCGACTTTTGGCTTCTGTACAACGCCCTAATTGTGAATATAACTATTCATATTGGGTGGTATTCGGTCATTTTCAGCAAATTTTCTGGTATCAATCTGACACCGGAAATACTTATATTGGGAGGTTTTTAGTTATTTTAGTTGTTTTCCAGAAACTAACAGTGGTCGTCTTTAAATTCAAAATGGTGTCCAGGGTCAATGTTTGGTTTCTATGTATCATCTCAATTACGGAAATATCCATATTGAGTATTATTCGGTCATTTTCGACTGTTTCCTAGAAGTTGCCATTTAGCAATTCAAAATGGTGCCTGACACTCATATTGGATGGTATTTGGTTATTTCAGGCTGTTTTTCACAAACCGGAAGTCGCCGTCTTGGATTTCAAAATGGTATTTAAAATAATTTCTGGCCTCTGAGCGTCATTCTGGTTGAAGAAACACCCATATTGGGTGTTATTCGATCATTCTCGGCTGTTTCCCAGGAACCGGAAGTCGCCAACCTAGAGTCCAAAATGGGGTCTGTGGTCGATTTCAGCTGCTGTGTATCATTCTAGACTCGGAGATACTCATGTTAGACGGAAATCGGCCATTTTTGGCTGTTTTCCAGAAACCAGAAGTTGCCATTACACAATTCATAATGGTGTCTGAGGTTAGCTTCTTGCATTATCGTCGCCATCTTAGAATTCAAAATGGTATCTGTGGTCGATTTGAACTACTGTGTATCATTTTAGATCCGGATATTATTATATTGGGTGGAAATCGGCCATTTTTGGCTGTTTTCCAGAAACCGGATGCTGCCATCTTACAATCCAAAATGCTGCCTGAGGTCGATTATGGAACATATTTCTTACCTCTAAAAGCATTCTCATACCAAATTTGGTTGTATTTTCTTGATTGGTTCATGAGCTGTGCGAAATTTGTGTCTCATTTGTATGGGACCCCTCCATTATAGAAAAGGGAGGGGTGTCAAACCATTATGCACATATTTTGATGGGTTTATCGGCTTAATCAGTCCGTGTATACTAGCAAAAACGATTTGTTTTTTTTTCTTATTCCGACAGTTTCGGTGACTTTATTTCACCTTTTTCAAGGAGTCTGAAAATATACATTGTGTGTTGTTTTCCTCTTTCGTTACTGGTTTATGTTTTATGTCTGTGTTAGCTTACTTACAGAAAGGATAATCGTTCTATTGTTAAGTGTGTTGGTGTCCAACATCGGTTGTTTGGTGTGTATTACAAATGGCGTCCCACTTTGGCTATATGTAAAAGGTATTGTTCGCTTAAAACAGATTTGTAACTTTCCTCTATAAACTGTACTTACTGCATGTGTACCTATTTTTGTGTGCTACACTGTATAAGCTTCTAAAGCTTTTTCTAGCACTTACTTTTTTCAAGCACTTTTATGGCAATTTCACTTTAATCGGGTAATAAATATTCTAAGCTGTTGGTTTTGCGTCTTCCTCTGTAGTCTACTAATTCTTGACGGCTTGCTAAGGGTGTGTTTGAGAGATTGTACAGCTTTGAGTTGTGGTGGTAGTGGATTGGTTGTCATGGTTGTCTGTTTTGTTTTGGTTGATGTTCTTTATCGAGTGTATAATACCAGCGTATATGGTGTTCAGTCCCTCAGTGTCTGTGCGTTTGTTTATGCTATTTTCTGTGTTGGCAATATGGCAAATTTCTAAAAACGGGAGTGCTTGTGGTTTGTTGTGTCTGTCTATAATTTTTGTTTGTTGAAAATCAAACCGGTGATTCTGTGTGATACTCTGATGCATTAGTGCTGTTTTTTCCTTAAGTGCACTAATTTGGGTATCTGTTTCGTTGTAACCTTGTTGCAGTAGTTTGTCCCAGGTGTTATAGTGCGTCCGGTGTCCACTAATTCTAGTTTTAAGCATGTTTGTTGTCATTCCCACGTAGCAGGCGCTGCAGTCTTTGCACGGTATGTTGTAGATGACGTTGCTCTGGTGTTCATGTGGAATGGGGTCTTTAACATTTGTGAACAACTGTTTAACTGTTTTTATGTTGCGGTGTGCAAGTCGTATGTGTTTGTAATCGTTTTTTAGGTGCTTGTCGATTCGGTTCGACAGGTGTGGTATGTATGGTATCGAACGGTAAGTATATTCCAGGTTTTCACTAGGTGTTTCTTGCGGTGCCGTGATGTTTTCCTGCATTCGGCTTATTAATCTGTTTATTAGTGCTTTCGGGTAGTTGTTTAGTCTCAATTGTTTGTGAATGATGCGAGCCTTATCATCGTTCTGTAGATTAGTGGATAGCTTGTCAACTCTTCTGATGAAATTTTTAGCCATGTTAATTTTGTGATGGAGCGGGTGGAACGAAAATTAAAATTAACATGGCTAAAATTTTCATCAGAAGAGTTGACAAGCTATCCACTAATCTACAGAACGATGATAAGGCTCGCATCATTCACAAACAATTGAGACAAAGCAACTACCCGAAAGCACCAATAAACAGATTAATAAGCCGAATGCAGGAAAACATCACGGCACCGCAAGAAACACCTAGTGAAAACCTGGAATATACTTACCGTTCGATACCATACATACCACACCTGTCGAACCGAATCGACAAGCACCTAAAAAACGATTACAAACACATACGACTTGCACACCGCAACATAAAAACAGTTAAACAGTTGTTCACAAATGTTAAAGACCCCATTCCACATGAACACCAGAGCAACGTCATCTACAACATACCGTGCAAAGACTGCAGCGCCTGCTACGTGGGAATGACAACAAACATGCTTAAAACTAGAATTAGTGGACACCGGACGCACTATAACACCTGGGACAAACTACTGCAACAAGGTTACAACGAAACAGATACCCAAATTAGTGCACTTAAGGAAAAAACGGCACTAATGCATCACAGTATCACACAGAATCACCGGTTTGATTTTCAACAAACAAAAATTATAGACAGACACAACAAACCACAAGCACTCCCGTTTTTAGAAATATGCCATATTGCCAACACAGAAAATAGCATAAACAAACGCACAGACACTGAGGGACTGAACACCATATACGCTGGTATTATACACTCGATAAAGAACATCAACCAAAACAAAACAGACAACCATGATAATCAATCCACTACCACCACCAGCGTTGCCAGGTCATTTTTTTAAAAATCTGGAAAAGGCAAAATAAAAATCTGGAAAAAATCTGGCAGTCATTTCGTGGGGTGGAAGGTTAATTTTTCGGATAAAAGTCTTGGGGTACGCAAAATTTGAGGTAACAAAATTGCAAAATTTCGCGCCAAAATTGAAGTGATGACCTTTTTGCGGAACAGAGAAAATAAAATCTGGATAAAATCTGGATCATCCATGAAAAATCTGGATAATTGGACATCAAAGCTGTTTACCTGGATACATGTTCAAAAATCTGGATAATCCAGCTAAATCTGGATACCTGGCAACGCTGACCACCACAACTCAAAGCTGTACAATCTCTCAAACACACCCTTAGCAAGCCGTCAAGAATTAGTAGACTACAGAGGAAGACGCAAAACCAACAGCTTAGAATATTTATTACCCGATTAAAGTGAAATTGCCATAAAAGTGCTTGAAAAAAGTAAGTGCTAGAAAAAGCTTTAGAAGCTTATACAGTGTAGCACACAAAAATAGGTACACATGCAGTAAGTACAGTTTATAGAGGAAAGTTACAAATCTGTTTTAAGCGAACAATACCTTTTACATATAGCCAAAGTGGGACGCCATTTGTAATACACACCAAACAACCGATGTTGGACACCAACACACTTAACAATAGAACGATTATCCTTTCTGTAAGTAAGCTAACACAGACATAAAACATAAACCAGTAACGAAAGAGGAAAACAACACACAATGTATATTTTCAGACTCCTTGAAAAAGGTGAAATAAAGTCACCGAAACTGTCGGAATAAGAAAAAAAAACAAATCGTTTTTGCTAGTATACACGGACTGATTAAGCCGATAAACCCATCAAACTAACCGTTTCAGTCGTCATATAAACAAAATATGCACATATTTGTTACCTCTGAAAATATTCACCTGCCAAATTTGGTTCCTTTTAGTTGATTAGTTCTCGAGATGTGCAGACATTTGTGTTTAATTTGTATGGCACCCCTCCCTTTCAAAAGAAGGAGGGGTGTCAAAGCATTATGAACATATTATTTACCACTAAAAACATGTACCTGCCAAATTTGGTTCCATTTAGTTGATTAGTTCTCGAGATGTGCAGAAATTTGTGTTTCATTTGTATGGAACCCCTCCCTTTCAGAAAAGGGAGGGGCGTCCAACTATTATAGACATATTTGTTACTCCTTAAAACATCCACATGCCAAATTCGGTTTTACCTGCTTGGTTTGTTCTTGAGTTGTGCAGCAATTTATGTTTCATTTGTATGGGACCCCTCCCTTCCAGAAGAGGGAGGGGTCTCGAACTATCATAGGATCCTTTACAGGCACCAAAAACCCCTACACACAAATTTTCACGTCGATCGGCTCGGTAGTTTTCGAGCCAATGTGGATCAGACAGACAGACAGACAGACCGGACTGCATTTTTATATGTATAGATAACAACATCAATTTTTTTAGAACCTTAAGAGTGAATATACATTTATTGGATCGAAGCGTTCATGTAAATCTATTTTTACAAATAATAAGTTTGAATGATAAAGGCTGGGTCTGACTGCTAGGTGGATTAATTAAGGTTTTTTGCAGTTTTTTTGCTGTTGGGTAAATAGTGCACGAAAAATTTTTTGATATTTTAAAAATTTAAAAATAAAAATAAGTTGGTGTCTGTAAAACGGCGTTTCACTCGAAGTAGAATCAACGGATTTGAATGATTCTTTTTGTGTTTGTTTTGTTTTCATCTTCGACGAGTTAATACGCCATAAAAACAAAAATAATCAACTGATAAAGTTAGAAAAAAATTGAAATATATTTTCGGATTTTCCCGCCTTTTAATTCAAGAACATCGTCATTAGATTACTATGATTGTAGGCTATGACCGGTAGACAAGTTGTTGTATCGTCGTTATTGAGGCGTCGTAGTTGAGTAAACAAGCACCTGTTATTGATTCACGTTTTCGCTGCCTACTAGAGATGGTCGGGTTTCGGGTTTTCAAACCCGAAACCCGAGCCCGACCCGTATCCGACGGGTTATTTTGTGAAAAAAATATTTTCGGGTTCGGGTCGGGTTCGGGTTTGAAAATGTCGGGTTCAGGTCGGGTTTGGGTATTAAAACCCGAAACCCGATTTTAAAATCTATGAAATCTCGGGTTCGGGTCGGGTTCGGGTTTCAATGAAATAAAATTTTCGGGTTCGGGTTTGAACGAATAAAAAAGTTTCGGGTTGGGTCGGGTTCGGGTTTTGACCGAAAAAAAAAATCGGGTTCGGGTCGGGTACGGGTTTGAAAAACATCAAACCCGACCATCTCTACTGCCTACTACCCCTTTTCTAGCAAAAGCGCTAAAGCGTGGTAGCAGCAAACTCGACATGCATGTGGAATACTCTCAACGTGGCTTTGATTTTATTCAAGGGCATAAACTTGATAATGTAAAATAAATTTCTGGCTTATTTGAGCAAAGTTGCATATAATCGTTTTACTTATCTGATAAATGAAAAGAAAGAACAAGAATAACACTACATGTGCGATGATTTAATTTACCATTGCTCGGATCTAATCAATCTGTTCAATTTTCTCTAAAATGCAAACTGACTTAGATCATTGACATTTGCTCATGCTGCAATGATTCTGTTAGCTGGTAAAAGGAACGTGTAGTTTTTGCTTCTCAAAAAACATTGATTTCTGTTCATGTTTCGTTAAATAGGCATTATTGCATTCCTACAAATCTCTGGATTTACAATTAATTGTTAAATGTTGAATTGAAAACTTTAATGTTGCGAAGTGTCAATTGCACTGTGCTTAGGCAGCCGATCTGCCTCAAAAAGCAGATGAAATATTAATGTCATTGAAGCGAAAATTTCGAAGCTCCGTGTACCTACCAATTTACCATTTAATTTCAAACGTCTTTATGTACCTTCGCGCTCCGCAGTTGGGTGATATTCGATAATGCCCAAAGCCCTGATAACTGGTGGCATTAAACCTAAAACATGCATATTCCCGCATAAACAGCTTTATGTCACATGGTCACTTGAAAAACAATTGGTATCATGTATGTTTGAAAAAAAAAAAAGATACCCGAAAAATGGTTGGTCATTAGGTTTTGCGAGAATATTTGTTCAGGACAAAACCATATTGTCACTTTGCCATGGCAATAACGGAAATCAACTGGAAAAGTTATAAAACGTTAACAACCAACCCTTGATATTTCCCGCCCTTCTGAGATTCTGAGAGGTTTTCTGTGAGTTTTAGTGAGTAACGATTTTTTGTTGCCTTTGATCGGAAAAAATCGAACAAGTTTTCATCACCGGGGCGTACTTAAACGATAGCCTTCATTTTTTTAAATATTTTATGGAATAGTTCTATGCGATTTTCGGTTTCTGTTGATGCCACTTAAATTCAACGTCGGTTTCTGTTAATTTGTGCTGTGACTGTTTTTCAAGAAAAAAGAAGACACTGTCGGTACGTAATAAACATAATAGATTAAAAATAATAATGTGTTTTTGCAAGAATTCTGAGGAGTATTCTTGCTGGTTTCAGTTGGTTTCGATTAATTTTCTTCCACATGTAGTGGGAATGATTCCTAACGAAGATGCCGCTAAGGGTATGTTCCCTAATCTACATGATCAAACTGATTCTTGCATATCTTCCAGTTGACTTTGACAAATTTCTGCTGTGGTCGAAGTGTTTTTGTTCAGATGAAGTTGTTGTAAGTGAAATGTTCAAATACTTAACATGCCGTTGAATTAAAATTAAATTCGTTGTTTTTGTTCCAGTTTTGCGAGTTAAGACACGAGTAGTAGCAGATCAATAAAAGTGTCAGGCTCAGCAACACTGAAGATAGAATATTCAAAAGTCAGGAAATATACGAGTCCCGAAGGGAAGTTGATCGGTTAAGAACAAGACGAGCTCGAAATGCACGACGTTCGACACCCCATATATCTCAAAATCATCAGTTACACACTTAGTTTTCATAGTCTTTAAACGAGTCTTGAACAAAAGAACAATAAAGTATAATAACTTAAACACTCAATTTAGAGAAAAATGCTAATCAAATATTTTCAAATACCTACTAATACTTTATAGATTCAAGGTCAAATTTACCACCGAACAGATGCATTGCTGCCACTACCCGATGGCAGATGTCCTTGAAGTGACAATTCTGACAGGAAACTACAAAGGAGAAGTCGTAATAATCCCGCGTATCTCGAATCCTCCTACCGATTTGCCGTTTAATTTTAAACGTCTGCAATTTTCTGTGCGTCGCGCATTCGCGATGACTATTGATAAAACCCAAGGACAGTCACTGAAAATTTGTGGCATAAACTAGAGTATTCATGCTTCTCACATGGACAGCTCTATGTCGCATGTTCACGTGGCCCTGACCCCGACATTGTGGAATATATAGAATTTAGTGGCTAGGACCGCCTAGACCACTTTCACATGTTTCGTATATTCCGAATTTTAAGCTTGAATTATTTAGAATTCTGAAGTTTTTTATAAAATCTGTTCCAGAGAGATTGGCCAGGCAGAAGGGTATTACTATATTTGCATTAAGCCAAGCTTTTGAATAATTGAAAAAACAATGTAATAATTTCCTTCAGAATATTTAAAAGAATGACTGTTTATTTTCAGAAATGTATTGAAATGATTTGATTATAGTTGAAAGGTGCTTCATAATGTTCAATGAAATAAAAGCGTAGAATTTTACGAGCGTAGGATTGAAAAAAAAAAAACTAAAAACAAATCAGAGCCGAAACATGTCGTAGGTATGTTTTTTAGCAGCAGTTACATATTTCAGTTTTTGCAATACAACAGTCAATAAAACTCAAGGCGGCGGTACGAAGTTTGCCGGGTCAGCTAGTTTTTTAATATTTTTAAATAAAAGTTCAGATAATTTTCTATAAGTTATCCATTGACAATCATTCTCTGTCTCTCGTCATTATTTAGATATGTTGATTTATAAGAAAGAGGTTTAAATACTTCAAACCTTTTCAAATGTTAGTCCAGATAAATTTCCAAAAAAATGTTTGCAAAGTTGCTTCGTTCACTAAGGCCTACACACCCACATAGTTTCATTGACTTCTGCAAGGGTGTCCAAGAAAAATGATACGCAACAAGAGAGAAAACTGTCAAGAACAACACCCATATTCAATTAATTCATATCTCGATGGTTCTTCGACAGATTTTCAACCTTTGGGTACCAATGAACTCGGAATGAATTCTAGTTTATTGAAAACATATAAACCTAAAAGAAACAAGATGTCAGAAAAAGTCCTAAGCGTTGCAAGAATCCACATTTTGACACACACTCCGAAAATCCGGATTTTTCCCGGTGTCCGTTGGTCCCGTCGAATTCCCTAGTGATTTTTGGTAACTAGAATAGTTTTCCAGTAAAATGAAACCGGTTTTATCAAAATTGATTCATTTTTCTATTTAAAAATTGACAACAGTTTGTTTTCATTTCGAAGCACACTTCTTACCACCTTTGGTTATCAGTAATTCATTAGAGTTGTACAACGATTACCATACTGTCACATGTATCAATATAACTGTAATTTCAAAATGTAAAGTAGCATCAATGTTTTCTATCACATTGGAACTGACATGTTTACATTTCAACTCTAATCGATAGTGGGTTACCCCATACGCTTCCAGCTTTATTGTAGAAATTCACTCGAATAAGACTGGTTTCTTCTTCTTCCAAAATGAATTATGCAGAATCATATATGAGTTGCTATACATTTCTAGCCATAACATAACATTCGAAATCAATGATTTCTCCGTCGAACGAAACGGACAGCATTTGCTATTTTTAATCACCCTGACTGAAATGCCTTACTAACGTATTTTCCTTCAACCGGAAAGAAAACATTTTTCCTTTTCACGCTTCCAGATGTCAATAAAAAGCAGTATCATATGGCTCTAAAAATATCCTGTAAGCTTCGGCTTGCCTACGGGGTTCCATCTGTATTATACCTATATAGCGAACGTGGTTTGCCTTTGACCGCGACTACTACAAGTTAGCTTTCGTTTCTTTCAATTTCCATCCGCACTTACAGGGTCACAGCAGTGGCAGCTCGAAAGGAAACTCAGCGGTTCTGGTGCAACAGCGGAGATTATATTTCCATATCACTCTGGAATATTATTGCCATCCTGATGCTTGCACAATCAGAAACGGCTTCTCTGTAGGCAAACGTTGCCACGAATCATTCGTTGGAATCATCATCGTGGCGTGGCCTAACCAAGTAGAGCACGTAAAATTATCGGCCAAGTGAAAGAAATCAAATTTCATCTAATAAACATACAACCGAACAGCTTTCCATCAGCTTCCACAAGAAGTGGAAAATCAACGATCTGCACCCAGGGAAAAGCACCAAAGTGAGAAAATGATTCCCCAATCATCGGCAGTAACAGCCGAGGCAAGAAAAATATGTCAAATTGAAATCGGAAAATGTTTGCTTTTCGTCACACTGCTAACGAGTGTTTGCATCCAAACCATCCGTACCGACGAGGGCACCTCGGACGCCTATCCTCCGCCGACAAATGAACCCGGTAAGTTTTTTTTCTCTGTTATTTATCTTTTTACTGCTTTGACACCCGTGTCGAATTTTCCCTTTCCGTGCGATTTATGCAGATACGTAACTCGACGGGGCGAATAAAATTTGAAACGGTGATTTCTAACAGGGTAAAACCTTACTTTGCAACTTGGAGTAGACAAAACTTCCGTCCCCAAGAGGGATAGAATTCTACTCTGGTCTGGACTGGATGAGGCATTGTATTGATTGTGTGTGCCATCATCCTGGCACGTGATTGGTTAACTTTCATAAATACACAGCAAGAAAAATGAGCATGCACTCAGAAGTGACAGACATGACATGTCTGTAGAACATATTTGAAAAATCTGCATAAATCTTTGTTTTTTATTTAAATCTTTAATCGGGTTAGCTATTTTGAAATGTTCGAAACAATACATTATTCATTCAGGGAATGAAAATGATGAAGATTGGCGATAGAATAAAATTGAACATCTTTGTACCAGAATATATCAAAACGGAAAATCGGCGGCGAAAAAAGGCTACCGGATTGACCTTCAAAATAATAATGGTAAACACAAATTTTGCCCTAAAACTCAAACTGGAAAAAATTATAGCTTTTCAGCATTTTGTTGCCCGTGGTAAAGATAACTTTGCCAGAGACTCAAATGAGTTTTCCCGTGAGCCAACGTGGAGGTGACGAACTCGGTGAGCACTTTCCTGCGGCCTTTTGACGCACTTCTAACCAAAATAAATTGACAGCTAATCAGAATGGAATCACCTGAATATTTCCGCTGATCTTTGATTTGTGTATTTCAAGAAATTAAAGTTGCTTTATACTCCGTGCTTAGAAACAGTTCATTTTTTAGGTGTTTAATATCGCATGACAGCTTCTGGCGTAACTCAGAGCGACTATCCGATTTCCGATTGATTTGTTCGAGATTGATACTTCAAGGTTAGATGATTGAAATTCAAACTTCAATTACTGGACCGAACGTTTCGTCCATTGTAGTCCGTAAAAAGGTGTCAGCGGGCAAACGTAAATATGGCTAAAAGATTGATATTAAAGCTCCATGTTACAATTCATCCGTAGATTTTTCGTTCTAGCATATTTTTACCGCTGATTTTTTATTTTTGGTTCCTCCCTGTGTTGTTTAGAAATCAATAGTTAGCCCTTTTCTAGATTATATTGCAAATTCTGTGCTAAGGCTATGGTCAGTAAAAACTTTCTAATTACTATTACTTTTTCCTATTTTCGTAACATCGTACCGACAGAACTAGTAAAGTGATTGGTTTAGGAATTTGGTTGGACTCAAAAATGACCTTTGATTTGCACCGTTCTTGGGTTCTGGGCTTCGTATCCAAGGTTACAAGGAACTATGCCTATGGGTTGACATTAGGGGGGTAAATTTTCGTATCCCAAACAAATCTCTTCGAAACTACTACCACCAAATAACCACTATACCTTATTTTAAAACTATGAGCTGTTCACAGCGTGTATTTATTCCTTTATTGCTGTTAAAGACTGCTTTGAATTTGACGAACCAACCCAACATTTTGTGAATAAGCTTAGAATTTTGATTAGTTAGTAAATTTACTCATTGACATAAATGTGTGTTTTGTATGTCCAAATGCTTCTATAGAACAACGTTTTCTTGTAAAATGTAACTAACAAACGTTAAGTACAAAAAACTAACTTTTAGGTAACTTTTGTAGAAAATACTCTATAACTCTGTACCCAATGAAGATAGGAATTTTGTTTGTTCAGCGAAGTTTCATATTTTCCTAAGTTCTAAAACTTTGCCGAATAATCCATTCCTCTGGGGCTGGGGCCTAGCGTGGTTGGTAACGTCTCCGCCAACCACGCTCGACGCCTGGGTTCGAATCCCAACGCCGACATAGGTGTCGATGGTTGTGGGGTGGCGTGATCCAGTCACAACCAACCCAACTGGTCTAGATTCAATCCCAATCCCTGGGATCACGCCTTCCATCGCATGAGGAAGTAAAGCCGTTGGCGCCGGTCCGTTAATTAACGGGTTGTGAGTTAGGGTCCTGGATGGAGTCGCCTCCCTGGGCGTCGGTGATTGGCACAACAACAGTGGCGGAACTAGACCGACGGAAAATAAGCGAGAATGAAAAAAATCCATTCCTCTATCTCTCAACACACAAAAAAAACACCATCCATACAAACAATTGTTTCGAAGACACTATTAAGCTAAGGTGAAGGTGAAAGACGCTATGGAATTAAGTTCCGCTTTTTGCCTTTTTGCACCACTGTGGACCGGTTTAATGACGAATGCAAACAGTTAGTCGAGGAGAAAAGGGTAGCACGGGCCAGAATGCTGCTACACTGTACGAGAACGAACGTGGAACGGTACCAATAAGCACGGAACAGCCAAAACTTAGTTCTCTGAAGGAAGAAGCACCAAAGAACTGTACCAAGCTAACCACACCCGGAAGTTCTGCGAGAAGCTGAACAGCTCCCGCAAAGGCTACATACCGCAAGTCGATATGTGCAGAAGGTTGGATGAGTGTGAGGAGATCGAAAAGAGGAAGCAGCACTTTGATGAGCGTCTGAACGACACTGAGTACTGGAAGAGGGAATGGAAGATGTCCCATCTACAAGAAAGGCGACAAACTGGAATTAACCGGGCAATCACTTTGCTGAACGCCGCACAGTGCGTTGACCCATAGACAAAAGTTGAAAATTTGATGATTTTTTTCGTCATTTTAAACTATGTTTTTATGTTAGTGCAACCTTCTACCATCGTATTAGTGTATTTGTGCAAGTTTCTGACGTCTCTGACACGAGTAGTAAGTGGAAACAGAAACAAAGGTTAGCGAGTGAAAAAGCAAGTGTTTCAAAAGACTGAGATTGGCGCATGACGCTTTCTCTCTGATACACATAAACTAAGTGACTTCTAATCGAAACTTGGCATGGATTATCAGTTGGTAAACATAAAGTTATTCACAAAAAAAACTGGAAAACATCAAAATTTTCAAACAAGTCGTGGAAAAATTTACCAAAATTTACCAATCTGAGATTTATGTTGAAAGTTACTATGAAAGCCAAAGAAACAATAGACATTAACTTCAACTGCTAATTTGTGCGAATTTTAAACTTTTTTGCATTTTTGTAGGTCAACTTGCGCGCCAGACACATAAAACCTTATTTGAGAAGTGGCATCAGCAATCAATTGGCAGTAAAAATGATGCGGTTTTCTCGACAACGATGGTATTTGGATTGGAAGATGCTTCTAAAGCCAGTGAGCCAGTTGTGAATCTACAGGGTGCTGCGTAGCCGCAAGGTTACAGAGTCCGCTTTGTCAGGCGGGTGGTCGTGGGTCCGAATCTTAGTAGAATCAGGCCATTCGATGTCAAAAAGATGTTTATTCTCAGGCTCCCCACTAGTTACCCTTCCTTTACGCTGAAATCTACAATACCTTTGCGTGACTTCCTCTTGAAAAACAATGGTGCCTTTTATCGATAAAACTGGCCAGAAGGACGCACAACGAAACTTCTCCAGGGAATTATCATTGGTGATATTGTGCAGGAGGAACGAGGCTCGGTATAGGAGAAAAAGTAAGCGTGTAGAAGAAAGAGTATCACATTACACACAAGCACTGATAAAAAATAATAATCAGCATGCCACTTCTCAATAGCGGTATTGCTAAAAATAGAAGTGCGGGATACAGCAGACACCCGGGCATATCTCACAATAGATCAACGATTCTGGTCGCAGTGAGGAAGTCCATACAGAAAAAAAAATCGATCGAATCAACACAATGATAGCAGTTTGGTAATACTAATACTGTAATACTGTTCAAACTCTCTAGTCCATAATATTATCAAACTCTATCACACATTTAAATTTTTCCCTAGTACCATAATTGGTTCACTTACCCTAGGAGATAAATCAAGTTTTGGTCTTTTGTATAGTATTTTTCATAAAAAAGTCGTTCAAATAGAAATTGTGCTGAAATAAAGCCTTATACGAAGAATTTCGACTTTTGTCCAAGCTTTCCATATGTTCAACGCACTGTGCGCCGCCTACAAAATACTCTCCAAAATATTTTGCTATCGACTATCACCTTCTGCGATTATGCACGGATTTTCGGACAAACTAACGTAATTGGTCAAAGCGACGATGGATCTAGTGATGTGTATGGTTCGAGTATTGGGGCACTCTCGAGCCCGTTCGAAACTCTCAGAGGTTTAAGGCAAGGTGATAGTCCCACGCGCCTACTGCTTGTTGTTGGTTTCGCCGACGGAGGACTTTGTATTCACGGCATTTTTGGAGGATCTGCGATTTGGAGTAAAGATCTGGTCAGTTGTGGACCGACCCCCAATTAAGCCGGCCTGATAACTTCCCACAAATCTGTTAATAAGGGGTGACAGTCGCAGGAAAATTATTTGAGATATAACTTTGTAGGCGGCATTCAGGTTAGTAACCGCTCGGTAGTTTTCACAATCTAGCGTGTCGCCTTTTTTGTACATGGGACAAATAACACCATCCTTCCACGCCTCCAGTAGGCATTCCGTTTTCCTAACCTTGACAGTTAGCCGATGCAGACAACTGGCCAACTTGCCCAGGCCCATCTTGAAAATCCGATACCGTCCTTGCCAGCTGTCTTGTTGTTTTTAAGCCGCCGGATAGTATAATTAATTTCACCTCTACCTTTCGATCACCTCACGATCATCTGTGAAGATATTCCCATCCTTTTCCATGCACATTTCGGATCGCGAAACAAAGCCTTTGCGGAATGCGTTGAATTTCTAATAGAACTTTCGCGTTTCATGAGAGCGGTACGGCTAGTAAATATTTTGGTAGTGCTAACGTAAGAGCTTCACAATACAACACTGATAGAACGGATACGTGAACGGGACCAGACAACAGCAATTATTGCTCTTACTTAATATAAAAGTTAAATTACACAGTGCAACAACTTTTTTGCCTTGGCTTCTATGTATGATTTTTTGATGAAGTTTGATGCGAAAATAGGTTCCCCCGAGTTTGAACATATTTCATATTTCAGTAGACGGAATTGTAACTCTAGTATTTTCTGCAATTTTATCTAACAGTGCATATCTAAATGCGGAGACGTTAAAGCGTTATAAATAATAATATATACTAAAAGAATGGATCTTTTATATAAACGCTGTCACTTCAGAAAAACCTTAGCTCCAGCCCAGCATATAACTTTAGGGATTTCAAGAAATTACGTTTATTTCAATAACCTAAAAAAGCAAAAACTCAATTACACGCTTTTTGCGTAGTTGTCAAGGTTTCGGCGACTGACAAGAACCGGCGACTGACCTTTTTTAATTATGATTTAGAGCATTTCTCAATGTTTTGTTATTTTTCACGATAGAAACTAGTTTTTTTTTCTCTTTATGCGAGAAACAAAAACAATACCGCGCACCGAGAAACAAAAACGAAAATTGAATGTATGCTCATTGAGAAAACTTTACCGATGATTTTTGGTACTCCTTTTACCGATAATTTATGGTACTTGAAAGAACCCGTTTTGATCTAAATGAAGTTTCTAGCGAATAAGTCCGGAGTGATTTGCGATTAGGGCGCAACTGGCAAAAGATAAACATTGGGGAATACCAGTTTGGAAATTTGCAAGTACATTTTTAAATCGTAATTTCAAAGGAAGTGATTAACATTAACATAAATACCAGAAACAAAAGTAAAATAAACCTGTCTAATAGTTTCCTCTAACCTTTATCAAATGAGCCTTAAAGCATTTTGACATTTTGGCCCACCTCTATTTCGCCATAAAGCGTTCTGACAACGAGATGAGCCCAGCTTTATTTCACCTTGTTTTTATTTTTGCCCTCAGTAGCTTTTCGTGCGCCTGTATTTTGAAAACATAATGTTGATTCGCCCTTTACTGTCGCCTGTTTATGAAATATTTCACAAATAAGCCCGTTGCTTCATAACAATAAAAAGGGATAGGCCCAAAGTTTTTTTTTTGTTTTGGGTGAACTGTTTTGTCGCCCTTCACTAAAAACTTGATTTAAATAGTTTTTTCGATTATTACAAGAGAAAGGATTCTTGCCATGAATTTTGTCAGTCTTTTCGAAACCAATGGTGTAATAAAACGATTCGTTTACAGTTTGTTAGGTGCGCCCTAATCGTGAATAACTCCGGAAATGTTAATTATTCATCAGCAGTAATTTTTACTCGATGAATAAAGACACCCGCTATAGCTAGCCACACACGTGCAATAACAATCCATACATACGAACGAATGAGGAATTTGAATCGATAGCGTGCGCGTTTATAAGCGACTAATAATTGCCACCATCCGCTTTCTGCTTCTCCAGAAAAAACCGTCCAAATGAGAAATTCAACTCGATAGCGTGCGTATGATAGTGGTAGAGTTTTAGACTGTAAATGATGAGGTGAATGTTCGAATGGTAGCTTATATATCAAGGTTTTGTCAGTTATTTGAAAAAAGGGGAAGTTAAGAAGAATAGGGAATGGTAAGGAAAGTAAAAAAGCATCGGAAACAGTGACCTCAACAACAACAACAACAAATCGTTTACAAAGTCAGATCGATTGTATCCGTTAGTATCGGCTGTGCTTGGGAATAGAGGTAGTGATTGGTTGCTCGGTATGATTTGAACAATCGATGTTATTTATAAATTTTTCAATAGTGTATCTCAAACAATAGGTTATTTTTATTACATAAATAATTTCTGATCGGTTGATGCCAAAACCTCAATACAGGTCGGACTCGATTATCCGGAATTCGATTATCCGGAATTTTAGACTCGATTATCCGGAATTTAATTTTTTTGGTGTCCGTTTTTAATTTTAATTCCAAAATTTTGTCTTTACCATTCCTTTTGGCATATTTGTTACCATTTAAGTCACTTCCGGCATGTTTGGGGCATGTTCGAATTAAGTAAAAATAATCAATGTCCAATTTATTTTTTTTGCTTCTCAAGATTTCATCCCCTTTCGCCTCAGAAATAACTTCTGGTTACGCCATTGCATCATACAAGTAGAATAAAGAAAAGAAATATTTATTTTATGTTCGTTAATCGCAAAATTTCAGTGTTTTTATGTGATTCGATTATCCGGAAACTCGATTATCTGGAATGAAAATTTTTTTGATGTTCCGGATAATCGAGTCCGACCTGTATTGTGAAAAGAAATGACTGATATATAAGCGCTCACAACCTGATCACTTTTCCTTGGTTTTCCCTGGTTGAATTACTAGATTTTCAAATTCAGGCGCTTCGATATAGACGTTAGTCCAACGTCAAAAGTCTCAGGAATCGATTGGTTGGTGTCTGATCCACGTAAAACGTCAGCAACATATCAATTGGTCGGTGTTAAGTTAGACCGGACCAAGTCGCAAAATTGGAAAAAAAAACGAGTTAATGATAGCATTGAATCAAGATTTACTTGAGCTACATCACACAACAACCAGAGTTGATTTATCTCTCAAATAGCAAAACTTATGGCATATTTTTTTTCTGAATGATCAAAGAAAAGCAATCATAGTGTGCAGTCAGAACGAACCAAGTGTTAGGTTATTGGCAACTACAACCCACATCCCTGTCATGAACGTCATCCCCATACATTTCGCTTGAAGCCGTTTTTCTCTGGCTCTCTGGCTCGATTATACGTCAAAAGGCTGTCAGTGCTTGCGAAACAGCCGATTAAGCACCGTCCATGCCAGATCAACTGTTGCTGCAAGTTGTGTAAAGAACTGCAGAAAGCGAAAAACGATTGTTTTGTTTTAAACGTTTCATGGATTTTGTGCAGGACATAAATTGTCACGTTCAAACATGTTTCAACATGTTCCGGATAGCCCTACATTCAATATAGTTAGAAGCACGCAAAAAATCTGTACAGTAACACATTCGGCATAATGAACGGAGCTTAGGACCATATTTCCAACAGTAGCGCCATCATCATCGGCGGCGGCTTCAGGAAACTGTTGCCATGACATCGGTCTGCTACAACCCAGTCACATGTAGGAAAAAATCAGCAAATAGACGAATATTCAAGCGATTTTTTGGATTTCTCTCTATTAGAGGATACTCTCTTCCATCATTCATCGGAATCATATATGTTTTACACACAGAAATGTACTTGAATGTATTTTTTGACGAATTTTATTATCGCTACGCTGACCATTTATCACACTTTATAGTATTCAGACAGAGTGGACCATGTGCCAAGCAGAAAAAAATTGTAATTACCGGAGTTATTTGCATTGGTTTTAAGCCAGCATAAGTTGATTTCAAAGCTGCCAGGCACCTTATAAAAAAGTTCCAGAACCCGTTAGCCAAACGAGTATACTTTACCAGTAAAAGAAAAAAGTTTAAATGGTCCACTATGGTTGAACATATAACTAGAAAATGTTAGTCTTTAGTGTGAGTAACACAAAAATTTTCGTTCTTAAAAACAAGTTCCGATTATAATATTGATTCTGACCTCAAGAATAACGATTCTACCAAGGAATCATATCCTAAAATGGTAGATAAAATTGATAATAAAGTGAGAGAGGATGGTTGCGAAAACATTCATTGTGTTTGTTCAATAATATTTCATATAACTTGTATTATCTTTGGTGCTGAAGAAGCAAAAAACAAAATTTTAAAACTTTTTAACTGTTCGATTGATTGGCTATAAATATTTTTTTCAATTGATCAGTCACAATGAACCAACTCATTACATATCATTCTTTTGATCAGTCAGAGTGGACCAACTTCACCTAGTCAGTTACGTTACCGGTCATTGTCGAATTCATAACGCTGTTTTTTTTTAAATTGTCACTTTACACGATACAGTCAAAGAGTAACTCTAGCTCATAATACCAAAATTACGCGGAAATATGGAAATCTCCAAAATTCACAGAGTAGTAAACTTCAAACTCGTTTTTCTCGAAATAACCAAAATGTCACTTGGTCCGGTCTGACAATACTAAAATAGGTTCTCTTCGAGGTTAGATTAACTTATTTGAAATCTGTTCAATGTAATATCAAGAATGTGAGCGATACTCAAAGATACAATAACAACTTGTCTTTACATGATCCTCCCCTTTTGCGGGGAATTGGTTGCATTTTCGGCCAGGGCCGGTCAAAACTTAGAAATCTCGCTTTAGCTATGAGACAGAATCATCGCGTCTTCGATAAAGCTTAATGCGACTCCCTCCCATAACTTTTTTTTCTTGATTTCTCCATGATCGGACCGGTTGCATTGTTTAGGTAATCTTTTGTAGTTTTATGAAAAAAAAAAAAATTAAAAAAATGAGCTTTTTTAAATAATTGATTTTTAATTTTTCTTCAACCTTTCTTTCAAAAAATGAATAAGTTTTTTAGAGTGTATATTTTGGCCTTTCTCCTAGAAAGGTATAGCAATCACTGGAAAAACCGACGGTATAAAAGTGGTCCCAATGGCCGAATGTCATATACCACTCGACTACTTTCGACGAACTGAGCATTTTCTGTATGTATGTATGTGTGTGTGTGTGTGTGTGTGTGTGTGTGTGTGTGTGTATGTGCAACTTTTTTTTCTCACTGACTTTTCTCAGAGATGGCTGGACCGATTTTCATAAAATTAAATGCAAATGAAAGGTCTAGTTGCGCCATAGGTTGCTATTGAATTTCATTGTAATCGGATTTTTAGTTTAGAGGTTATGTATCAAAATGTAAAAATCACGAAACATCAATATCTCAGAAACCGCACAACCGATTTCAATAAAATTGGTTTCAAATGATTGGGCTGTCCCCAAAACCCTTAACTTTTGAATTTCGTTATGATTAAACATATGGTTTAAAAGTTATGTAAAGAAAAGTTATCCTGAGGTTGTTTAAACTCACTCATTTTTCTCAGTGATGGCTGAACCGATTTTCACAAAACTAGTGTCAAATGAAAGGTCTAGTTGCCCCATCGGTTGCTATTGATTTTCACTGCAATCGGATTGTAACTTTGTCCGTTGTTCATAAAAATGTGAAATCACATAAATTATGTGTTTTCATTAAATGAAAGTAAATATATTGACTTTCTCCTAACGATCACTGGCTAATTAAAAGGTAGAAAAATGGTTCAAATGGCCGAATGTCATATACTGCTGAACTCAGTTCGACGAATCGAGCATTTTCTGTATATATGCATGTATAGGTGTTTGTGTTTGTGCGTGGGTGTGTACGTGTGTGTGTGCACCTTTCTTTCGCATTCACTTTTCTCGGAGATGGTCTGACCGATTCTTTCTATCTTGGTGTCAAATTAAGGGTCTATTTGCCGCTTAGGTTGCTATTAAATTTCATTGTGATCGAACTTTTAGTTTTGGCGCTGCGTCAGAATGTGAAAAACGCTTTTATATCTCAGAAGCTATGAACATAGTTGAATTCAAATAAATTGGCTTTCAAACCCTTAAACAATGAATTTCATAATGTTTAAACATGTGGTTTGAAAGTTATAGAAAGAAACGAAACCCGCAGACTGTTTAAAACTACGATCAAAATATGTGGCCTCAACATCATTTAAATTTAATATTGTACTATTTCAATGTTTGCGGCCTTGCTCGGGATTGAAGTTGAAATTAAACGTCATTTCTATCATTTCACTTTTCGCCTTTCTCCTAGAAAGGTATAGCAATCACTGCAAAAACTAAAGGTATAAAAGTGCTCAAAAGGGCCGAAAGTCGAATACCCAGTGTTATGAAAATGTCTGCAAGACAATGACAGCAAATTTCCAACTGATCCGGCTCTCATTGTATTGCACAGCTCTCACTGCTCCCCACACGTTCGGTGAACAGTTCGACAGCAACTGACGACAGCACACATGCAACTCCATACGGACTGTTATTTTTCATCTTCATATGTGTGTTGGTATTTCCAAGCTATCGTAAATGACAGCCTATAATCTTCCGACATCCTTCAACACGAATCCGAGCGGGATGTCAGGTGATTATGATCACGACAGTAAGGCCGATGAAAGAATGAAAGAGAGATGGTGCGAAGCACGTTTTTTCTTACGTGGGGAATAATATCAACAATGGAAACGGTTTGCTTTGTATTCAATATGCCACCGGCCTGTGAAAAAGGAGAAACGAAAAAATGCAAGTCGACGACAGCCGCAGCCGATCAGCAGGCTGTCAACAGGAACAGGACATCCTCAAAATGAGCAAACTAGGCTGTCATGTCCGAACGAACAAAATACATGCGCAAGAATGAGCTGTCGTACGCAACACAACACCGTTTCTTTGCCTTGTTTAAGCTGTAGCTGTATATGAGCTCTCACAAATAGCGCATGCATGAGGCTGTCAGAGTGAAGAGAGGGAAAAGTCGTCAGTCGCTCTCCAGTCATTCTCCTAAGCTTACGTATACCACTTGACTCAGTTCGACGAGCTGAGCATTTTCTGCATGTGTGTGTGTAACGCTCTCCCAATCTCACTCGATTTTCTCAGAGATGGCTGAATCGATTTCAATGAAATCAATTGCAAATGAAAGGTCTAGTTGCCCTTTAAGACCTTATTGAATATTATTGTAATCTGATTTCTAGTTTAGAGGTTATGTATCAAAATGTAAAAATCACGAAACATCAATATCTCAGAAACTACACAACCAATTTGAACAAATGAACGGGCTACCTAAAAACCCTCAACCTTTGGAATTTTATGAAGATTGAACATATGGTTCAGAAGTTATGGAAAGAAACGTGTTCTGGAGACTGTTTAATCTCATCAGTGTCATATGGAAAGTCTTGTTGCCCCATAAGACCCTAATGATTTTTTTTGCGAACGGATTATTACTTTTCCTGTTATGTTTAAAAATGTGAAATCCAGCTATGAAATGGAACATATTCCGAAGACTACATAAACTCACTCACTTTTCTCAGAGATGGTTGAACCGATTTCTACAAAATTAGTGTCAAATGAAAGGTCTAGCTGCCTCATAACACCCTATTGAACTTTGCTGTAATCGGACTGTAACTTCGTCTGTAATGTATTGAAATGTGAAAATCACGAAACTTCATTATCTTAGAAACTACACAACCGATCTGAACAATATTGATATCAGATGAACGGGCTAGTGAGGGATATACTGATGAATTATGATTGAACACGTGGTTTCAAAGTTTAGCTCCCCCATACGTTCCCTTTTCATTTGATTGTAATCAAACTTAAGCAACCGTTATGTTTTAATTTGTAAAACAACGAAAGTCTATTATCTCAAGTATTACACGACTTATTTGAACATAACTAGTGTCATACAAACGAGTCATCTCTCAAACTTACAAATAACAAACTTCATAAAAAATTGATATACTGTTCAAAATTTTTTTAAAGAAAAGAAATTCAAAGACTATTCAACACTATAGCTGCTTTGATCAATATATATGGCCTCAACATGATTTAAATGTGGTATCGTACTATTTAAACGTTCCCGATATCGCTCGTGATTAAATTGTTCAAAATTAAGAGTCATTTCTTATATTTCGCTATTTCTGAAGCACTAACATTACGTCAAATTTCATATTTTATACTTTAATTACAACATCAATATTTTAGAACCCAAAGAGTGAATATACCTTTTTGGATTTAAGCATTCATGTGAATCTATTTTTACAAATAATAAGTTTGAATGAGAAAGGCTGAGTCTGACCGCTAGGTGGATTAATTTAGGTTTTTTCGAAAAGAATGTCTGTGCAAAGTATCTCTCAAATCAAAAATGGTTGCCAATTTAGGTTGCCCGTTTTTTTGTGGAATTACTCTGATGCAATCCAGATTTAATAACAGCAGAACTGTAGAGCAATTGTTACAAGGTTTCACTTTGGGTATTGCAGAAGCGACAATTATCGTCTTGTTTGGGACTTATTTTCCAAAACATCAGCAAATCTTAAGTATTATCTTTTATCTCGACATTATCCTCCTGATTGCTTAAGCGTTTATTCAGTCAACCAGTTGGTCGTAAAATCTCCGCTTTCCCATTGTATCAACTCACTGTTCAGATATGCTCAAAGTTTCCCTCAACTCCTTGGTTGTGGTTAGTTTGCGAAACATAAACTGACACATATTATACCCACTTCAAATACGACTCCGAACAAATTTGCTGCTACGCAAATCATGCTGGTGCAGGAAAAATCGGTTGACTTTCAATTGTTCCCAGCTGTTCAGTTGTAAACTCGACAAAGTTCAGCTGATCCGTTTAAGCAATTATTTCAACTGTGAATGCAGTACAAGAGTATAACAAAACTTGAATCACACTAAAGCGCTTGTGTAAAGAGTGCAAGCTACGAGAAGACTGTACTTCGCAAACAAGCTTTGACGATAGAATGCGATGGCGTTAAACACCGAAGCACGCTTTTTCTGAAAAGGTCCGGAAAATAGTTTTTCCCTTTTATCAAAGTTTACAGTGTCGGGTTACTTTGGTTCTAATATTGGAAATTTTAGTTTCCTATTTTGTTTCGCAGGAATTACGCTGAGTTAGTTTTGGTGTGAATATGACAAATTAAAAGCAGAAAAAAATTACAACCTGAAGTCAGCTTTAAGGATTGAGCAATTAGAAACATTAAAATGTAAACCATCCTTAATAATCCGATTTCAGTAAATCATATTAAAAAAAACTTTTCTCTCGAGCATCTATTATTGATCTAAGAAGAAATATGAGAAGGGAGGTTTTCTCCGGTAAAAATTATTCAGCTCCAGACCCAATGCGGTATATTCTTGTCTTCTGCAGACCGCACCGTAAAGCTATGAAATATGCACTCGCAGCTTCGGTCGCTGCTGCTGTGAGCAAGCATTTATCTTATACGGTTCTGAAATGTCGAGATTTGATGCGCATATTTACACACTTTCCGGTTGTGTTGCAACTGCGCTAACCATCATCAGCACAAGGCATGACCCATTATTCATCAGGTTGTAAATCTAATTACTCTGAAGCATTATTGAAACTGAAAGACAGTACACTACATTGTCGCTTGGGGACGGGGACTCGGAGGAGAAGTTCGCATATGTTACGGCTTTTGCAGCTGCTGCTGCTGTCAGATGAAATCCCCTTATAGGGCATATGTTCTGGAATGGCTGTAGCAGCCCTATGTTGGCTGGTGTAGGGTGGGGGCATTTGTGTGCATAAGGCTTCAAATAGAGACAACTCTGCTTCTCTGCTGCAAGTCTGATATAGAAATTTCACCGTCAAACTCAATTGTAATGATGAACAACACTGTCTTTCATTAAGAGTTGCTGATTCTTGGAACTTTTGCCAAGAATCTCGATTGTCCTGTTGCTTTTCGGAAGCTGATGAGTGTTGGAAGTAGTTTCAGTCTATTTTGTATTTGTGCTGTCTATAGGTATACAGTCTTTTTTTGTGATCTTTTGCATCCCGCTAATCAACGACACTCGAAATCTGAATTTTAGATCAATTGTCTGAGACATAACAATACTTCAACTAAATGAGAGTTTGTCAAATTTTAGTAATCTCTTATCAATCTGATTGTAATCACTTTACTCCACTGATTTTGCACAGTAGAGTACCTGTTGACATCCGCAGAGAATTAATGTTCTAAATAACAACAGCTTCGAAAACTCTCTGAACTATCTCATAATTTGCTGAATATCTCAAAGAATTAAGTGGGAAGCTCTTCCATGATTGCGAGGTTTTATTGAATTCTTTTACGGCTACCATTACTCACGATAATTATATTACAGGAAAAGTACAGATTTTCAAAACATTTTATTAAACTCCTCTCTGTACTTTTGTGAAATAAACCTAATTATTAACTGCTATTTATCACCGTTCCAGAAACCACTACCGGATGTCCACCGCCGGATTTCAAAATCTCCCGCCAGCGGAAGTCCTTCGCCAGTACCGAGGCGCCCTTTGTTACGTTTGAAACCACACAAGTCAATTTACCGCAGGACTTCACTACTGCCGAGTTGGAGTTTGTCGATGGCGGCAAGGCAGCTGCTCTGGTCGGTCAGAATGTGGCCCTACATGATTCCCATGATACGCCTTTCTGGTGGGAGATGGGAATACAGAACGCCGAAGCTAGGGAATCTTTGGCAGCGGCATCTTTTCCCTCGCATCACAACAAAAAACGGGCTAAACGAACAGCGAGACGCTCGGTTCGGCGCTACCGGAGGTCACCTTTTGGACAGCAGGATGGGCAGGAGAATGTCTTGCATCAGGAGCTGACGCCGGTTATTGTGATCAACAACATATTCAACGAGAATGATAGTGATCACAGTGTGTTTGATAATGTGTTTCTGAATAGTAACCAGCTGGAGGAGGAAGATGAGGAAGATCAGCAAGAGGCTGACGAGCGCGATCGATATGTTGATCGGAATGAAATTGGAGATGTGGTGGAGACGGAGCAAATTGAGGTCCACGGTGCTAAGACAAGAGTTAAGAGAAAGTCGGGTAAAACTACAGGAGCGTTGAGTCGCGCCAAAGGAAGTGGAGGTGATAGTGGAAGTAAGAGTATCACCAGACACAATAAACAAGGTAGGTGGATTTTTCAAAACGGGTTTCTTTTATAGTTGAGCATAGAGATGTTTTGGTTTTGTGTGTTGTTGAGCTTCGGTAGATAGAGAAGTGTTAAATCTCAATCCCGATTAACGTACCGATTTGCGCTCTGAATTGGAAAACTATCCGAAATTCAAAATTTTTCATATTCAAATTGAACGACCTGGATTGACTGATTTTTGGAAAGATTGATTGTATTTAGATGCACAAGAGGCAGGAAATATTTAGCTAAGCGAGTATTTACTTAACCAATACTGAAAAAAGAACATGATCTAGATATCTCGGACTTGGAGCAAGACGGCCACAAAATGCGTGACGGGAGCGTTACCGCAGAGGGCGCCCAGCTCGGTCAGGACCAAGGGTCCATGGTACGGGTTAAGCGTAAGTCTGGTAAGGCGACCGGTGCGCTCAGTCGGCCGAAAGGGGGCAGCGATAGTGGCAGTAAGAGTATCAGTCGAAATGCCAACAAAGGTGAGCGATGCTAGTACATAGAGATTCATTACCTTTCGCACATTAAACGCGCCAAAAAAACCTGCTACTGCGCTACACTGCAGAGTGGAGATCCTCAGTCCACTGTATCCACGCTTCGAGCTGTAGGGCAAATCACCCGTATTCCGTTCATCTGACATATACACACTAGATCCGATTCTACCGTTTTTAAACAGCGACTTCTTTTCGCTTAGGTGTGAATTGTAAAACGTTTGACGCTTTCATTACGCTTCAGCTTGTCGAATCGCTTCAGAGTGTCGTTTCTTTCCAAATGTTCTAACTGTATTTGAATACCTCTGAACAGGTCAGTACGACGAGGATGGCAGTTATGTTCCGCCCTTACCTGATTCCCGCGAGAGTCCAGATGAGGAGAAGGAGAGCGAAGAAATCGAGGAAAGTCCAGAATTGCATCAATTCAGGGAAGTCATGGAAGTGCGATTCCCAGGTGAAGTTGGACCTCTAGGAGGGCACCGACTTTGCAAGATTCAGTGCATCAAAGGGCACTGGGTAGGGCCTCTGTGTGCCATGAACGAACACGAAGTAGATGAAAACGGTCAATTAAAATTCGAGCCTTTATATAAGCGCTGCGTTGTGGATCAAATTCCTCCGCATTTGCTGTTAAGCTATAAAAATGTCTCCGTGGTAAACTCCCAATTGATTATGTGTTTAGTTTTATCTGCGAAGTTTGTTTACTTCTAGACTTCTGGATGGGACCTACCGCATGGACATACTCTTCAGGCCAGATGTCGCGATCTTGGCTTGTATAAACTGCTCGGCGAAACTAAGGTACTTTGCTCGAACGGTCTGTGGGCTCCAAAAATGCCCTCATGTGTACCAACCACTCTGCTAACAAATTATTCCGGTAATTCATGACAGTTTAATTTACAAATAGCAAATTTGAATATTTATTATGATCTCAGATGACAGTCCACCGTCAATTCGAATCAAGGTAGGCGTAGGATCCGCCGCATATGAACCATCCGGGGTGCTAGCCGTGCTGCCAACCAGCACTATTCATCTAGATTGTATGTACCCAAGACGACGAGGCTCACCCGAGTGGACCTGGACTGGATGGTTCCGACAGTACCTGACTGGTATGATTATTACACGCTGTTAAATTTGCAGTTCATCCAAAAGATCCATCAAGAAAACGTATATCAGTCACATGGAAGTGCCTCACAGAACTAAGAACTAGTATTCTCTTACCAAGTGATTTCCCTTTCTTTTTTGTGTTTTTTTCGGAACCTGCGTACCTTCTTTATCGTCCCGTGATATTCAGTAGATATGCCTGACAGGGATACTGTATTTAATCAATTCAACCCAATTCCTGACTTTTTCAATGTAGGTTGGTCGGCAGTGCCGGAGGAGAAAGCATCCCGCTATCGGTTAACAATCAAGGACATTCAAAGCCAAGACTCGGGCACGTACACTTGTGCATCTCCTCGTGGGTTAACCAATAGCATAGTGATTATTGTTGCTAGTAAGTCGGGATCGGAAATGCTATGAAGTTAACAGAGGTAATCGTGATTTTTTTTCTGACATTTTAGCATCACAATGTGCGGCTCTTTCGGAACCGAAACCACCACTTTCATTGCGACTGGAAGGGATCAAACTGGGACAGCGAGCTTTGTACCGATGTCCCCTTGGTTACACCTTGCAGGGAACGGCTAATGCGACTTGTTTGGCTTCAGGTAAGAGTCGTTTTATGCTTCCTTGTGTAATTTACTTCGAATTGTGAATGTCACTGACCAAAAATAAAACATGTCAAAAGGTCGTATGTGTAAACGTAAACAAAACGAGTGAGAAAGGTTTCTCTTATACTCCACCAGCAAAAATTATCTCTCTCGTTTTTTTACGATTGCACAGGTAGCTTTTGGCATGTTGCTTGAGAGATGTTATGCTACGTTCCCAGGTTTGGCCATGTTGTTTGTTTACTTTGACTGACTGAAACTTTGATGTCTACACAAGCAAAAATTAGGTTATTCATGTTAATATTTCACGTACGTCTTTCAAAGAATTAACGATTAGCGTTTCGAAGCCTATATTTTTAGTAACGCTAACAGCTTCGCAAAACACTTCAAAAGCGAAATAACTACCGAAAATTAGTGTCGCCATTTCGCGAATTAGTGGAACGGTAACCAGCTTTAATTGGTAGACATTATTTCATATAATGAAAATATGTTAAAGTCCGCAAATCACGATTTACCTCATGAACAAATCATCGGATAGGCGTGAAAACTTATATGCTGGAGTTTCTGGGGCCGAGAAAGGTTATTAGCGTTTGCGATTAAAAGTTGACTTTTTCGGAAGGTGGTAAAAAAATTTCGGATGGTGGTAAAAAACTAACTAAGACAGACAGATTTCATTTGTTAACATCCCATGGAACGTAATTATGCTAGATTCCTCGCAAAAATTCTACGCCCTGAGAACGGCCTTCCGGCAGTTAACCAGAACATGTTTTAAACATGTTTTTGTTGTTAACTGGTGTAGGTATCTTTTCGAGTTCTTTCTTCGATATATTTATAAATTCCTCCTCAATTTTCGCGAAAAAATTGTTGGAGTAGATTTTACGCTTCAGGTTTGTCCAGAAATCCTCGATGGGACACAATTTGGGGACGTTGCCAACTTGGGGGTGGGGGGGCGGCTTGTGTTCGCCAACTTGAGTACTACATCGATAGTCAGCCGCTCCATCTCCTCTAACGATCGCTCGAATAGTGGGCCGACACCGCATCTTCGTCCCTATAGTATTTCTTGATGCATGACGCAATTTCCACGTTAACGACCAGTCCGGAGCAAAAGAATGTCAGCCACAGCAGCACCTTCTTGGGGAACTTGGTGTGTGAAATGAACTTCACCTCGGAGCTCAATTTCTTCGTGGGGAAAGTAAAGCACGAAGTGCCCTGCCAGTCGTTGCCATCCAAAGTGAGACAGGTCTTAGCGTCCAGCACCACCGCCACGTCACGATTTGCCGGGAAAATCGTTTTGACCATCTTATTTAGGCGTTGTCGCTGGCCTGCAGCTCCGAGACCAGTACACGGACTATCGGTACCTGACATATATGTCCATTAGGGTGTCCCAAAACTGCATCAAGTTTAGAATCCCGGGGGCTCACCCTCCATATGATAGGAAATGGTGTTATGAACTAACTTTTGTTCAGCAGCAGCTCTAGAAAATGTTTTCAACTGGCCCCAGTGACTTTTTTGAAAAAATCTGGTTTTCTTATGTTGAATCCAAAAAACATGTCCAATTATTCATTTTCTCATGTAACCTAATCCTTTTATGTTTTTTACAGGTATCTTAGGGCCCAAACTATAAGAGAAATATTTGTTTCGGATTGTTTATCGTCAATTTATTTTCCTAAAAAAAAATTTTATCCTTTGGAGTTACATTTTAACTTTCAATCAATAAAAGTGGGTATCAAGCCTAATGGGGATAGAACTGAATATCATCAAAAGATAGGAATTTTTATAGGGAAAAACTTTGCGAAAGACTGCATAGCTCTAAAATAACGTGATTTCAAGTTATTCGTGATTTACTGTGAAATAAAAAGTTGAATATTAATATTTAATGACTCATGGGTTACTGTGATCGATACTGCATGGCTAGTTGCGTCTGTGCGTGGGAAAGTAAATCCATGAAAATCTGAAAGGGAGGGCTACAATGAAAATGAAACACAGATTTCTGCATAACTCAAGAACTAATAAAAAAGTGGGACCAAATTTGGCATGTGAAGGTTTTTGGAAGCAAGAAATATTTCTATGGTTTTTGACTTGACACCCCTTTTTTCTCCTCTGGGAGTGGTCCCATACAAATGAAACAAAAATTTCTGCATAACTCGAGACCTAATAGAACCTAATTCGGCAGGTAGAAGTTTCTGAGAGTAGGATAGATTTCAATGGTGGTACGACGCCCCTTCTTCCTCTGTAAGAGAGGGGTTCCATATAAATAAACCACAAATTTATGCATAACTCAAGAACTAGTCAAGTACAGTTTCGGACATAAGTTAAGCAACTGGGTGGTACAACAGATAACTTTTATTATTGCTTGAAGTGAAATCACTTTTGCAAGTATTTATTCAATCCATATGTTACTCTAGCAACAAGTAATTATACACCATTTTGTAGAATCACGTTGTGAAAAGTTTCTTGGCAGCACTGTTCAAAAATATTAATAAACTCGTGCAACATAAATTAAGCAACTGGCAAATTTGGTAAACAAAGTGGTCGATATAGGTTATTACGTGGACAATTACTACTGTTTCACAGTTCCTAACTTTCAAAATTGATGAGATGATCAAAAATTGTTGAATTCGGGAATTTTAATTATTTGCTGAAGTATTGGGCAAAGTTATCTATAGAAATGTCACGTATTGTGTACAGTAACGACTTGAAACCAAAAATAATTGAATTCATTCAACAAGGACGTACCCACAAAGAAGTAAGTGAACTTTTTGGTATTCACAAGTCAGTGGTATCCCGCCTACTGAACCGATATAAAGAAAATGAAATGGATGAAACGGTTGCCCGTTCCGGTCGTCCGAGGAAAACTAGTCCATGAATGGTCCGCGTGATCAAACGACTGTTTTACATCAGGATCCGAAATAAGGAACAATTTAGGTTTGGATCACAGCGATGCGTAGCAATAGCATAAAAGATATGCAACAAAATATTAAGAAAATCAGCTATAAATAATTGATATTTTATAGTTTTTATCTTTTGTTGTTTAAAAATCATCGTATTTCAACTTCTTCTGTACTTACATGTTACATGTTACATGTACACTAAGGACACTTTTTACGCGGTTTTTTATGCGGGTTTTTTACGCGGATTCCGGAACTTGCGCGGTATTTTTTCTGCCCGGATTTTGGTTTCCCTTCACTCGGAATGCAAAATTTACGATTGTTTTTTTACGCGGATTCCGGAATTTAGGCGTTTTTTTTTACGCGGATTCCGGAAATTACGCGGTATTTTTTTTGCCCGGATTTCGGTTTCCCTTCACTCGGAATGCAAAATTAACGATGGTTTTTTTTACGCGGACTCCGGAATTTACGCGGTTTTTTTTACGCGGATTCCGGAATTTACGCGGTTTTTTTTACGCGGCACGTATCCCCCGCGTAAAAGCGACTTCAGTGTACATGTTAATTTAAAATAAATAACTGCAACCTCTCTGAAATGATGTAAATGAAAAAATAAAAAAAACATAATCCCATACAAATGAAACACAAATTTCTATATAACTCGACAATTAACCAAACAAATGGAACAAATTTGACATGGGGGACAAGACATGTTTTAGGGTAGTTTGATACCCCTCCCTCCTCAGAAAACAAATATCTACATAACTTCCGAACCAATTAGGCAAATGGAATCAAATTTGGAATGTGGGGATTTGCAAGTACAAGAAATGTTTCTATGATGATTTGACAGCCCTCCCTACTCTGGATGCGGGGGATGGATTCACCACAAATGAAACACATATTTCAACCAATTTTTCTGAAAAACAGCTTCAAATGGTCAAGATAATGCACAAAAGCCAAAAATTGACCATATTGAAATCTAAGATGGCGACTTGCGGTTTCTAGAAAACAGACCAAATTGTCCGTATATCACCCAATATGGGTATTTCCGGAGCAAGAATGATTTCAGAGGCCAGACTCCACAGGGGCGAAGTTTGCCGGGTCATCTAGTAAAAAGTGATAACAAACTGGTTATTTTCTTAATAAAACTTACTCAGAAATATCAATAACATTTTTACTTCTCAGGAAATTGGTCATCGCCTCCACCGAACTGTCACCCGATTCAATGTCCTCCGCTGTTCTTGGAGGATCCACATCTCAGCCTGGTAGAACTAAACACATCCGCCTGGGGTCGGGCCGTATTCCGTTGTGCATGGGGCTATCGCTTGAGTGGTCCACCTGGGCTCGAGTGCGAACCAAACGGCCATTGGAGCGGCCCCATTCCAAGATGCCGAGGTAAGAATTCATCTGTCGTCAATAGTTTGAAGTAAATTGTTTTTATTCCGTCTATTCATTTTTACCGTCTATTCAGCAATCCAATGTCCCCAGCCCCTGGTACCGATCAACGGTCGTATCGACGGAACAAGCGGATTGAACACGTTTGGCCAGCGTCGTTATGCCGTTGGAGCACTAGTAACATTTAGTTGTACCGAAGGGCACCTACTGGTGGGGGAGGCGTCAATAGTGTGCACTGAAACTGGCTTCTGGTCGCACCCGCCACCATTTTGTAAGTAAACCATTTCCTTCGCATCCTAGCTGTTGTCTTCGTCTTCTTGTTGTAATGTGAGCAAAACAATATATATGAAAAATACCAATCAAATGCACACAACTAAACTAATTCACAACTCCAGATAGTTCCTATTTGTGTATAGAAGTGACCCATAATTGAAAACCATTGATTGTGTAAATCAACCCTTCGTACGTACACTGTACTATTTGCTTGCGCCGCGTGGCCACCAAAACCATGAATCTAAGCCGAAATATTTCAAAATCAAACTCCCCGATTGGTTCCCAGCTTGGCACGCGATGGCTAACCATTTAACGAGCTCTCGGCGTGTGAACCTAGTTAGTGTCACGATTGGATTACGCTTTCCGGTCCAATCCGTACCCATAATCGCCTGATTTTCGTTTCGCCAGGTAAGGCCCAATGTCCATATCCCGGAGATCCACCGAATGGGCTGATAGCACCGCTCAAATTCCATTACGATCCGGGAGACTATCTGACGGTCCAGTGCCGGCCCGGATTTGTCGAGCATGGAGTGAACGGGGGCCCACCGGAACGTCCTCGCTGCACGCCCGAGGGTGACTGGTCCGGACCGGTTCCACAATGTCGAAGTTACGAGGAAATTTAACTTTACTAGAACGGATTATGGTTGCCGAGCCTCAGTAGGTACCACATTGTGATAACAGTGAAGTTTATACAGGACAAGTCTCTTGTTTTGACATGAGAAAAAACTAGGCAACAATGTCTTTAACAGAAAAAAAACCATGGTTTGCAGTTTTGTGAGAGTACAACTTGTAACGGTTTTACCCCGGTAGTATGCAGGCGAAAATTCGCGATACATATTTGAAACCAAATTAGTCATGTTTCGTACGAACACCTTAGTAGATATCACTCATATAAGCCTCCGAAAGCAATTATTCTGACGAATTTACTTTCTGTAACAGTGTAGTAATGCAGTTATTATATATAGGTAATAAGATGAGAAACTACATAGTATTGTTGTAAATATCGGCTCCAAATCAAACAAAGAGAATATATCCAATGGAATGATTATTTATTTCGATCTATCAATCTACCAACCCTATAATCAAACTAATCATAAACAATCATATCTTGGAAGTGGATGAAACAAACTCATACACACTTTGTCTATCGAATCTATGTAAAACGCTTAGATCACAACGATCGAACTATTAATCGCTGGTGAAACGTTTACATCTTATTATATTCACATTTTCAACAGAGCCACTTGTAATTTCCAGAACTGAACTGTTATCTGTGCTTACATTATTATCACATATGAAACAAACAAAAAATCCTCCGATCTTTTTACGGCAATCTTACTTTTATCCTCTTGAAATTAAACAAAAACAAGTGAGTTAAACTCAACACGAAGCATATACAAGTTTTGAACTTCGCTTAGGTTTATCAGAATTCCTTGAACCCAATATATCCAAAAGGAAACATAATTAAGGTTGTTATTGTACCGAGGTCAACTTTACCCGCATGGAATAAAATTACGTGTATTACACCCTAACAGCGGCTGTTTTTATTTAGTCCGAATGAATGCCGGTTTAAAAACTTTTTTATTATTTTAGTATCTCAACTTAAGTCATGTTAAATAATAGTGCAAATATTGAAAATATGTTTGTCATTAAAAATATTTTTTCACTAACTGTAGTCAGTAGTTGAAATGCTGGGAAACAATGCAAAAATATCATTATCTTATAGTGCTCATTTTAAAAATCCCTAAAAGAAATCCTTCGCACGGCTATGAGCATTAATGGTATACTGTGATTGAACCGCGTAAAATCCGAATCAGTGTACTAATCGAGCGTAACAAAACACCTAACTTGGCTGTGTACGTGCTGCGTTGAGTATTAGTGAATGCTCTCAGGTGCTTTGATTACTTTCTTTGTTTAATATATTCATAGTTCACTCGCATACAATCCGGAGCGGACGCTTGGACGGTCGGTCGTAGAGAAATAGCCTTCAATTTAAAAATAGTGCGATGATAACTAGACTGATCCTACTTAGTAATAGTTTGTATAGTGTTGTTTGTCTGTCTAGCTGATTACGAAGCTGTGTTGATTTGTTTTGATGTAAGTATTACGTATAGCTTCGGTAGGGTAGATAGTGTCTGATCGGTCTAATAGAACGAGGTAATGTAGTCGCATTGAAGCGACCGTTTGTAATCTTTTGTTTTACACACTGCATCACGTCGAATCCGTTGATTGTTTCTTTTGTTAGTTTCTGTGTATTATTATTTTTTAATTTAATGTACGCATCTGAACATTAAGTGAGAGTGGCATACAAAAAATGGATTATTAAACTGGATCTTGTGAGTATGTAAATAATATGTAAAGTTTGTTAACAAGCTCAGTTAGCAAAAACTTGCTGCGCCGCTAGTAACAGCTTGTGATATCGTCGTTCGTGAAATTATCATGGCTTCTCGTTAGCACTAGAGTAGTTCTGCCTGTCTTGGAGACTTTTCATATTATTTAAGCTATTTTGGGAACATTTATAATATTCTAATTTTCTCAAAAATTGAATTCTACATAAAATAACGGAATAGATTAGATTGCTTATTGCAGATTTCATGACCTCATGGTGGTTCTTAATCAAATACTAAGACGACCTATTTATGGTCTTTTTTGGTGCTATATCACATTAGTGATTTTTTCTTAACTTTTCACTGTTTTTTGGTGATTAATTACCTATAACTGACAATTTGATGTTTTATAAATAAAATTTTATAATTCAGCTTCTATTTTGAGTGGTAAATTATCAATTATTTATTTTGAGTTGTCAATCACAAATAGTGACTTTTCAACACTATCAGAGAAGTGTAATTGAGATTGTTAAGACTTGTTTGCAATTCCCAATTAAGGCTCATCATTCGCAAGTATTTGAACGCTGCTTGTCAAGGTAGTAATTTCATTTGACATAGCTTTTAATGTTCCCAAACCAGTAAGCACAAGTTAATGGGGTTCACTAAACTAACGAAATCGCTACAAAATCATTTTCAAAATATTAATTTTGATCCTTTGAAACGAATTCTTCCTTGCTAAACAACATAATGTATCGTATGCTCGTAAATCAAAAGTTGATTTTTTAAACAATGTTTAGAATTGCTCAACATCTGATAGAGTGCAATTCCACAAAAACGGCCAATCATATTAATCGACCATTTTTAATCTGACTGAAACTTTGAACAGTTAATAATGTTCTATGGGCTAAAAATGCCATTTAGTGTTTAAATTAAAATGTTATTGATGGTTACAAATATTTCTAGAGCCATAACGGTTTGATTGGTCGGCATGATATCTTCGACATGGTAAATAATTAAGATCGAATTCCGACAAAAATATAGACAGATAATTTTTGTTATCAAAAAGTTCGGTAACTATTTCAAAAGCTTATTTTTCAAGTTTTATAATTTTATAAAACTACAAAAGGTTAACTAAACTTTGACAACAACAAAAAAAGTAGTAGATCTTTTCGTTCTTACAGAGAAAATGTACACCTTGAGACAAAATAATTGAGAAAAGATGCATTTTTCCTGTAGAAACTACTTCACTGTACCCAGAATCGTTGATCTATTGTGAAATATGCCCGGGTGTCTGCTGTACTTGTATTTTTAGCAATACCGCTATCGAGAAGTTGCATGCTTATTATTTATCTGTGTTTGTGTGTAGAATGGTTTTAACCTTCCTTTTACTTGCTTGCTGGTTCTATTATGACCGAGCCTCGTTCTTCCTACCAAATATCGCCAATTATAATTCCCTAGAGAAGTTTCGTTGTGCGTCGTTTTGACCAGTTTCATTCTAAGAGGGACCTATTTTGTTATGAGGAAATCACACCAAGAGATCATTCACCGTAAAGGGAGGGTAAGCCTGGTGGGGGAGCCTGAGAATAAAATCATGCTTAATCATGCTGACATCGAATGGCCTGATTCTACTAAGATTCAAACCCACGACCATCGACCTAACATAGCGGACTCTGAAAGCTAGCGACTACGCAGCTTCCTGTACATAAAAAACGAAAAACGTATAAATATAATGATAAACTATATAACCCACTAGTTATTTTTTTTTTTTATTTTCAAAAAATACACAATACTACCTACACATTGATAGTTGACTGAATTTGTAGAAATAGAAATAAAAAAAAATAAATTTGAAATATAATAATCTACGTTTTTCCAATTTATTTTACAGTGTATTTTTTTTTGGAAGGAAAAAATGACTATCTACAATTTTGTTGAAGACATTGTACCGATAAAACAAACCGCTCTGGCTCTCAGATCGACTTGAACTGTCCTACAGTACGGTCGCATTTTACCAACAGCTCGAGGCTAAGTCTTAGACTACCGAGAGATATTGAAATTTTGTTTTTCGCTTTCAACAGGCAATCTTCTTGAACGACTACCTGTTGAAACGCAAAGTAATAATTTTGTTTTTAACGTTAACGAGTGTTTAGTGAGTAAATTTGGTTTGAGATATTTCTAATTAAATTCTATAGTGAAGTGAAAGTGTAGTGAAGTTTTCCAGTTATGCCTGGAAAAAATAAAAAAGCTCGCTTTGATGCGGCTTCAAGGAAACGTGAGGCATCTCCTCCAAGTGACACTGAAATTTCGACTAACAGGTATGATATTCTTTCTTTCGTTGGGGATCAAGAAATTCAAACTTCTCATACTGAGCATAAAGCCGTTATGAAGAAGGTTAAAGTTCCACCTGTTGTGGTATTTGTAGCAAATTTTAAAGCATTTAGATCAGAGCTTTCATCGTTTCTGTCGAATGTGAAAGTTAATTTTCAAATTGGCCGCCAAGGCGAAATTCGTATTTTGGCCGAATCTCTTGATGGCCATAAACATCTTTTACAGTATTTGACTGAAAAGATGTATTAATTTTATTCTTTCGATGCCAAAAACGAGAGACCGTGTAAGGCTGTTTTAAAAGGTCTTTCAAATGACCAAACTATTGAGGAAATTAAAGAATGTTTGTCAGAATCACTTGGTTTTTCTCCAAACCAAGTAATTTTGATAAAACGAAAGGCAAATGCCAAAATTAATCAAACTGGAATACACCAGGAAAATTACTTAGTACATTTTGATCGTACCAAAGTCAATAATTTGAAATGTTTGGAAAAAGCACGTGTTTTATTTAACGTGCGAATAAAGTGGGAGAATTTCAAGAGACATGGAGAAATCCATAATCTTACTCAATGTCGGAATTGTCAAGCCTATGGTCATGGAACTCGAAACTGCCATATGGCAGCAAAATGTATGATTTGTGGTGACACTGGTCACACGAAAGATATCTGCCCCGTGAAAGAGACCACTAATAGTTTCAAATGTGTAAATTGTGGGGGAAATCACAAATCTAATTTCTTTAATTGTCCTGTAAGGTCAAAAATTATTGCTTCCAGACAACGTAGAAATTCTAAGCAACCTGTTGTCAATGTGGGTATACAAAAGACTTTCAATACTGTTCAGGCATCACCAGCACTTCCATTAGCAGGTGTGTCTGTAGGTAATAATTTAAATTCAGATAACAAATTTCAGACAAAAATCCTGTTCAGGCAACACCAGGCTGTTCATATGCTAGTGTCCTTACGGGTAATATTTCAAATTCAAACAGTAACAAACCATTCGTGTTTGGTGCTGAAAAGTCAGCCAGTATTGATTTAGGTAGTTCAACTCCAGAAAAGATTGAATACCTACAACAATCCATGCTGCAGCTAATGTCCGTTTTGTTGAACTGTAACTCGATGTACGAGGCTGTTCAAGAAGGTATAAAATTTACAACTAATATTGTTATGAAATTGAAATTCAGCAATGATTTTAAATAATGCTGTAAATTTTCTTAATTGGAATGCTCGCTCTTTAAAAGCGAAAGAAGATGAATTTTTCATTTTTTTAACAGTCCACGATGTGCATATTGCAGTTGTCACTGAAACGCTTTTAAAGCCAAATATTAAACTAAAAAAGAACCCAAATTACATATTGTTTGATAGAATTGATGTTGCCGGTGGTGGAGTTGCAATAGTTATCCTGTTAGATTTGTTTTGATAGATAAGAAATTATTAGTGACGATACCATCGTTCAATTAAATACAAAGCTAGAATTAGAAATGTTAACCGAATTAAAGAATTAAATTAAGCCAAAAAGTAGTAGTGTTTACGGAACATGCAACCTGAAAGGTGACGCCCAGTCGTAACATCTAATTACGCCGCGAGGATACTTGCTTGCAAAGTGAGCCGGCCATTAAATTGGATTGCCGATTGCCTTCCGCCGCGCGAGCGCACGCACACGGAGAAGCAGTCAGCCAGACAGGGGAAGCAGAATAGCTTGATCACTAGCCAGGCGAGTCGCCGGCAGATCGTCTCACAAGAAGGTGCGTCCGTCATCAGTGTCAAACAGCGAATATTGGTGCGGTTAGAAAATTAACACGTATAGAGATTGCGAAGAATTTCGTGACTTCTGTCGTTGGTGCACATTCAATTCACAGTTTTATCGCTGCTCAAAGTGATTAGATCTTTACGATTAGCCAGAAACTAGTTCGTGAACAGACTGGCCGCCATTGCGAAATCGTGAACCTTGTGTCACGAAACTGCGATCAAACCCGATACCCATTAGAATAGCAGAGCAGCGGTGAAATCTAATTCGCGGGTAGCGAAGTGAGCAATTTGGTGGCGAAGTCCGGTGCTTTTGGAAGTGGGGAAACGGTCAAACCTCCAACACACGTGGATGCCGCCGATGGTCAACTCCCATCCTTCAGTGCACGTGTAAAGTCTAAACGGTGACCGCAAATTCTCATCATTCGAGGCACTTCACATCAAAAGAACCGGGACGCAAGCAAACATCGACACACCTAGCACGGTCGGATCAGGCAATCGAAGAGCGAGCTCTCCATACGCACTGCATATCACGATCGCGGGGTCGGCTAGAGAGAAATTGTTGCACCGAGGAACCCAATACGACGTTGGCGCTTTAAAGCGAACAGGAAGCTGTACTCTAACTGAACTAGAGCTATTCAGAATCAAAAAGCCTTCGTACGCGAAGGCTTTTCTTTTTGCATATCTCATTTGCAGTCCTAATCTCGTCATCATGGTTTGGTTCTGTGCGGTCTCGGAGATTGGCAGCAGAGCTCCTGCTTGGTTTGTGGATTCGATAACTATTGGAGTCGTTCTGCGATCACGCTGTGGGCAAAGAGCTCAGCAGCAGTCAGCACACACTCGTCGTGAGCGGAAGGCTCGGCGGCAAGCAACAAGAGCGACTCGCTATCGGCGCGTTCTGCGTTAACCTGACTCGGATCCCTAGTGAGATCGAAAACACGGTACCGTGAGTAGTAACGATAAGCAAAATGTGTGAGATAGCTAGGGAAAGATCATAGGAGTTAGGAGGCACGAGTGACGCCCTCAATGTAGAGCAATGTAAACCAAATTGAGTAATATGAAACGTTAACACCATACCTGTTGTCTTTTTATTCAGTTTTGGGTATTTCAATCTGATAGTCGGATAGGTGTCGGGTATTTTGTCTCAAACCCACACTAAAAGTTGTAACATTGGCGCCCAACTGAATAATCCACTTGTAACTACCGTTAGCAATTTTCGGATTTGTGATTTGTTTTTGTAATTTTTGGCTTTGTGCGTTCCAAGCCATTGAAGTAATAAGTTTTCAGCCTCGCGCAACATTTGAAAATGGACTACACGCATTTGGCTGATGATGAAATCAACTACGAACTAGCACTGCGCCATGTAGTGAACTTAGGGCCAACTACACATAGGGGAAAAGTGATCCGCCTTAAGGCTCTGATTCACGAGGAAATTTTGAGGGATAATAAGCCCACTAGCTCAGAACATGTTATGAGTGCTCAAGCCAACATCCATGAATGCCAAGCACAGCTTGAGGCACTCCACACACTGGTAGAAGAAGCCTGCGATAGGGACAATGTTAACGATTTATCGTGCCTTCAATCGCGTCTTAATCATTATAGAAATCGACTTAATTTGATTAATCCCCCGGATGATCTGCAACAAGCACATACACAGGTGTTGATGCAAGTAAACATTATGTTTAACAGGGTTGTGGGTAAGCTCAAATTTTCGGTCAATGGTGTGCAATCGAGTGAGTCTACAGTGAACCCTCAAAGCAACCCAACCGGGGAAGTGCGAAGGTCAGTAAATAGTGGGGAAGAAGCGGTGGGTGGAGGCAACAGCCAAGTAGAGCTGGAGCATAGCAGTCATCAAGAGGATACATCTCCACCACCCTGGCAGCCGAGACTTCTGTCGTTTTCAGGAGGTCGAGGTCGAGGTCTACTGTTGTCAAACCCGCGGCAAGAACCGGACAGCGCAATGAATGCCCGACGCTCGCTGGCGTACCCTCCCAGGTATGGAACACCTCCCCCCGCATACGAGAACAACGTAGATGAAGACAGAGAGAGGCGGCAAAGAGAGATACAAGCGCAGGAACAGCAAACGAGAAGATTAAGAGAGCAAGCAAGGATTAATATAGAGCAAATGGAACAAGCGAAGGAAGCACGGATAAGAGAGCCAGAACGGGAAGCGCAGATTAGGCAAGCTGGAGAACGAGAAGAGCGAGCGAGACAGGACTACCACAGCATTAGAGATGATCTGTTGAATCGTCTTCTTGAACACGAACGAGCACAGCCAGCACGAGACGAGAGAAGGGTACTAAAGGCAGTTCACAACTGGCCCTTCAAATTTCGGGGTGAAAAGGACACGACGTCACTCAACGTATTCCTCGATCGGGTGGAAACCTTTGAAGGTCGGAAGGTATGAACGACGACACATTGCTACTGTCAATCAAACATCTATTGCAAGAGGATGCGTTGGATTGGTACGCGCGGGCTACCTCGCAGCGGTTGCTTGAAACATGGGACCTCTTCAAGCGGGAGATCAGGAAAGAGTTCCTGCCAAGCGAATATTCCCAGATTCTGCGTCTAGAGGCCAGCTTTAGATTCCAAGGCACAAATGAATCATTCGCCAAATACTACCGAGATATTTCTGCCCTTTTTCGATTTGTAGAACCTGCTATCTCTGAAGAAGACAAGTGCTTCATCGTGAAGAAAAACATGAACGCTGATTACGCAGCGATCCTGGCAGCCGCGAGACCACGAACACTACAAGACATAGTGGAGGTCTGCACTAGCTACGACGAGACCAGGCTGCTTTTAAACCGACAGGGTAGGATTCCAACGCCGCACAGTTCGCTGCTGGAACCAAACTTTGCAACGCCAGCGCCGAGCAACCGGCCGCCACTACCACCACAGCAGACACCACATCGTTTGAATAGGGTGAATGCAATGGAGATGGACGCGTACAGGGAAGAAGCCTCCACGTCGCAGGCGGAGCACCAAGCATCAGCAGAAGTAGAGGAAGGCGGATGGCAGCACAAGATTGAGGAGCTCGTGGAACAGGTGAACGCTCTGAGGATGAACTTCGAGAGAAAAAGCTGGCGAGCGGAAGCAGCACATGGTCAGCGGCAAAACAAATTCAACTGACCAGGAGCAGATAATCGACAACAAGAACGGCAACAAAGCAGTAGTACATCAGCGTATCAGATACAGCAACAACAACAGCTGCCACTAGTTCAGCATCAAGCAGCGCGACAACATAAACCGCAAGCTGGTCGTAGTCAGTTTTGGAATCAGCCGTCAGAGGAGCAGACATTAGAAACCGGAAGAAACAACCCACAGCAGCAGGAAGGCCGTTCCACGCAAGATGATCAACAGCAACAACCAACAACAGGCCAGCGCCTAACCATGGTTTGCTGGAACTGCGACGAAGAAGGGCATAGATTTATGGACTGCCCGAAACCGCAGGCAGTATTATTCTGCTATCGTTGTGGCAGAAAAGGCTACTCTCTGCGCAGTTGCTTCACTTGTCGAACAGATTCGGTGAACTACTCGGCGGGGAACGGGCAATAAAGGGGAGCAGCTCTCCGCAAATTTTCGAAGACCCCTTGGACATTCCAACCTTTAAGAACATAGACTCTATAATTATTAATCCCGGAAGCGACAACCGTCCGCACGCTGTAATATCAATACTAGGTAAAGAGATCACCGCCTTGTTGGACAGTGGCGCAACCTGCTCCTTGTTAGGAGGAAAACAGGTGCAGTTAGCGGATGAATATGGTTTGCAGAAGAAGAGCGTAAACGGCGGAATAAAAACAGCGGACGGAACCCGACACCACATCACCGAATTTGTATCTCTCCCCATCGTTTACAATAACCGCAACGAAGTACTACCGGTTCTTCTAGTTCCATCGATTTCAGATTGCGTAATCATGGGAATGGATTTCTGGGTAAAATTCGGGGTGAAACCGATTTGCTGTTCTGTCGAGGCACAAGACAACGGAGCACCTAACGACGACCAAGACATGAAGGAGTTTTCACTGGATGAGAGGAAGCAACTAGAGGAAACGGTGGCGAAATTTCCCCGAGCACAGGATTGCACTCTAGGGCGAACAACCACGGAAGCAACGGCATTATCCGATGTCGCCGTATGTCTTGAAAAAAGTCAACCGGGAGATAGACCGTATGTTAGCCTTAGACGTCATAGAGGAGGCGCGGTTTTCGCCTTGGAATAATCCCCTAGTAGCGGTCAAAAAGAAGACGGGCCAATATCGGGTATGCTTGGACGCCCGGTATCTAAACTCTATCATGGTGAATGACGGTGTCCCGATTCCGCAAATAGCTTCGATAACAAATAACTTGCGCAGCAGTAAAAAGATTTCTTCGATTGACTTGAAGGACGCGTTCTGGCAACTACCGCTCCATCCAGCGTCGAGGCCACTAACGGCATTCACAGTCCCATCCAGAGTTCACTTTCAGTTTAAAGTGGTACCGTTTGGCCTCTGCACAGCCAGCCAAGCACTAGCGAGACTTATGACCCGTCTATTCGCCGATTTGGAGCCAAGAGTATTCCATTATCTAGACGACATTATAATCTGTTCGGAAACCTTCGGAGAGCACATTGCGTTGCTGGAGGAGGTAGCCCATCGGCTGCGGCAAGCCAACCTTACGATATCGTCGGAGAAGTCGCTGTTCTGCAGAAAGAGCATGAGGTACCTCGGCTATGTTATCGACGAACAAGGGTGGAGAGTTGACGAAGAAAAAGTCGAAGCAATAGCACAGTTTCCAATGCCAACGACGAGGAAAGAAGTTCAGCGATTTATCGGTGTCTGCAATTGGTACCGGCGCTTCATCGCAGGATTCTCGCAAATTGCAGCTCCGCTAACGGATCTAACTCGGGCGAAGACGAAGTTTCGATGGACAGCAGCGGTGGAAGAAGCGTTTCTCAAGTTGAAGGCAGCTCTGGTCTCGGCTCCTGTACTGATCATGCCGGACTACGATAAACCTTTCTCAGTGGCGAGTGACGCCAGCGACCAAGCGATAGGGGCAGTGCTGACACAAGAGATTGATGGAGAGGAACATCCGATAGGCTACTTCTCACAAAAACTCTCGGCGTCAGAGAGAAAATACTCAGTTACCGAACGGGAGTGCCTTGCGGTAATCCGAGCGATTGAGCAGTTTCGAGGGTACATCGAAGGAACTCGCTTCACTGGGCACTGTGACCACGCCGCTCTCAGCTATCTACGTTCCATGAAAAACTCCACGGCTCTGATGTGCCGCTGGCTCCTGCGATTGAATGCATTCGATTTTGAGATCAGATATAGGAAAGGAACCTCCAACGTGGTACCTGATGCGTTATCGAGGATCGTAGCGACGCTTGTGTTCAGCGTGAAAAGCTCGTCAGATCTGTGGTACAAAGCGATGATGGAGAAGGTGGAGACGAACGGCGACAATTTTCCAGATTTTCGTGTAGTGAAGGACGAGCTCTACAAGAACTGCAAGTGCAGAGACGAGATTGGCGTTGTAACCCATCGCTGGAAGAAGGTGGTCCCACGTGAAGAACGCACAGAAGTAATCGCACGTTTCCATAACTCACCATCTGCTGCACACCTTGGATTCTACAAAACATGGCAGAAGTTGCAGACCTATTACTATTGGCCGCGCATGCAGCAGGACATCAGAGATTTTGTAAAAGGCTGTACGACTTGCAAAGCGTGTAAGGCTCCGGGAGCACGACTGATGCCACAAATGGGAAATCTCAAACCAGCGAAGCTACCCTGGGAAATGATATCGATCGATTTCGTCGGACCTCTGACGCGCTCTAAGAGAGGAAACACGGTGCTACTGGTAATAGTTGACTGGGTCAGCAAGTACGTACTTGTCAAGCCGATGCGCGCAGCGGATTCGAAGAAGATGGTAGAGTTCCTAGAAGAAGAAGTGTGCCTGAAATTCACCCGGCCACGGCTCATACTCTCCGACAACGGAAAGCAGTTCGAATCGTTACTGTTCAAATCCTGGCTGGCACGGCACAACATCGGTCACATGAAGACAGCGTATTACTGCCCACAGGTCAATAACGCGGAGCGTGTCAACCGCGTCGTGATCACCTGCACTCGTGCGTTGTTAGATGGAGACCACCGAGAATGGGATGAGAACTTAGCAGCCATCACCGCAGCGATCAACTCAGCGAAGCATGAAGCGACCGGAGTCAGTCCGCACGAGGTAAACTTTGGTAGGAGTCTGCTACTTCACACGGATTTATACACACAACAAGACACAACAAGACGCCAATTACCGACCCGTGGTGGCAGAGCTGAATGCCACCACGGGTCGGTAATTGGCGATTACTGAAGGCCACGGAAGTGCTCACTGCTAGCAAGCAGTCCCGGACCATCAGCGGGAGCTAGCCTAGGTCGTGGCGAGATTCAGGCACTGGGCCGCTGAATTCTCGCAAAAGCCACACTGGCCGGAAGCAGCTCCGACGGAGCGAGTAGTGCCGCTCCCACCACCCAAATGCACTATACCGGCCATTGGGACTGATGCCAGTAATGTTCCCAATTACGGCAACTGGTCGCATCACTATAGGATAAGAGTCGGATTTCGTTTTCGTACCATGATTTTGGGCTGGCACCTGCGCCGAGCTCCCTTAGTAATGTCGTGTGATAACGGCTTGAAACGGCGAGATTACAACCGGTGCAGGGGTCTCCGTCCCGTAAAACCTGGCAGGCCTTCCAGTACGTTCCGAGTTCATTGCCGGGTGGGAACCCGGCAGGAGTAGGATCAGATGTCTTTTCCTGACTTGCGCCGGTCGGGGGTGTCATAGTTGCCCATAAGGCGCTATGGCAGCCGCCCCTAGCCATGGCCTCACTGCTCCGGCATAGACTACCTTGGGACCATTTAGGCGACTACTCCATTATGGATAAGGATAGCGGCTGGTAGGGGGACCCAATAAACAAAAATGTTGAACTCAAAAACAAAAGAGACGGGTGCGGAGGGGTTACCAAATCCCTTCGCACGAGGTGGCATCCAGCGGTCTCCGCAGAAGAAGGCGGAGACGGATGCGGCGAAGTCTGGAGGTGGAAAAACGGCGAATCCGTCGGTGTCCACACCAGACATCTCGGTAGACGGTCCCTTGCTAGTCAAGGCCGTCGAAAGGTGTATGGACACGCGGCCAAGAGTGGCGGCGCTGTCTGAACAACTCGATGCCATAATCGAGTTCTTGGCGAACAGGCGAAACATCGCTGGCGACCTGAAGCAGAGCCTCCTCCTGCTTCGGAGCACCATTGATGAAGCCAGAAAGGAGCACGAAGAACTCGTAGCTCGGGTGAAGGCGGCCGAGAAAGCGGCCAGGACCGGGAGGGCGACTGCATCTAAAGAGGTGCAGACAGACGCCCCCTCGTTCGCGTCGGTCTGCTCCACGGGGCAGGTCGCTAAGCGAACGAGGCAGTCTCCGGGGGAAACGGCCCCCGGGAACACCAAGAAACGATTGGTCGTGCTACTCCCACGGGAACACACGCCAACCGGTTCAAGGTCCACCGCGGAAAAGGCACAGGTGGAGGCTACGGGCAACCCTTGGACTACCGTAGAGGGTAGGAAGCGTCGGGAAGGTGCGACGCGACATGATGGCGGAGCGGCCAGAGGACCAAAAAAGGTCAAAAAGGCGCGGAGTAGGGGTGATGCCCTCATACTCAAGACGGATGGGTCGAAGTACTCAGAAGTCTTGAAGAAGATGAGGGGTGAAACCCAGCTCAAGGATCTGGGGGCGGATGTGCGGAGTATCCGCCGATCTCGCACTGGCGAGATGATACTTGAGCTCCGGAAGGACGCCAAGAACAAGGGGGCTACCTACAAAACGGTAGCTGAAAAGGTCCTAGGGAAGGAGGTGCAAGTGCGGGCACTCACCTCAGAAGTGACTCTCCAGCTTAAAAACCTGGACGAAATCACTGAGGGGTGCGACATTGCACAAGCCCTAAAAGCGAAGTGCGGGGTGGAGGTGGCTAAGGAGTCAATCCGCCTCCGCAAAGGTCCGGCGGGGACCCAGATAGCTACCTTCCGACTACCGTCGGCGGACGCTAACCTGGCCCTGAAAGAGGGCAAGTTGAAATTCGGCTGGTCTGTATGTCCTCTGGGCATACTACAGCAACCAGACATTTGCTTCCGGTGCTTTGAGGGCGGACATAAGTCCTGGACCTGCAAGGGGCCCGATAGGAGCCAGCTGTGCAGGCGTTGTGGAGATGCAGGCCATAAAGCAAAGGACTGTGTGGAGTCTCCCAAGTGCATGGTATGTTCCGGGAAACGGGACGCCAAACACTTTATGGGAGGCCTCAGGTGCCCAGCCGGTAAGCCGGCTGCGAAACCACGGGCGTAAGGGTGACGCAACTGAACCTGAACCATTGCTTCGCGGCTCAGCAGCTGCTACACCAAGCAGCCACTGAGTCGTTGTCGGACATCGCTGTCATATCGGATCCCTACCGCATCCCTCCCGGAAACGGTAATTGGGTTGCGAATAAGTCCAGTTTGGCGGCCATATGTACGACGAGCAAGTTCCCGGTTCAGGAGGTTGTCTCAACCTCAGAAGAAGGGTACGTAGTTGCTAAGGTAAACGGAGTGTTCTACTGCAGTTGCTATGCTCCGCCACGTTGGTCTACCGAAAGGTTCACCCAGATGGTCGACCTCCTATCCATGGAGCTAACGGGCCTAACGCCGTTGGTGGTGGCGGGCGACTTCAACGCTTGGGCTGTTGAGTGGGGAAGTCGCTTCACGAACCAGAGGGGCCAGATCCTGTTGGGGGCTTTTGCAAAGCTCAACCTAGATCTGGCCAACGTTGGGAACAAAAGTACATTTAGCAGAAATGGTGCGGAGTCGATCATCGACGTGACGTTCTCCAGCCCAGGACTGATCAAGAACTGGAGGGTAGACGATGGCTACACTAATAGCGACCACCAGGCGGTCTGTTATAGTGTAGACAACAACGAGAGGCGGCAAGCGACGGGTAGAGCCAACACTCCGACCGTTCGCGGGTGGAAGACATCGCACTTTGATGCCGAGGTATTCGAAGAGGCAATGAGAAGGGAGCGCGAGGGGGGCAGTTGGCTCCGCCCGACTGCTGACCAACTAGTTGCTATGCTATCGCGGGCGTGCGACGCCACCATGCCTAGGACTCGCCAACCTAGGAATGGAAAGCCACCGGTTTACTGGTGGACGGACGCGATAGCCGACCTTCGCAGTGCGTGCCTCCGTGCAAGACGGAGGATGCAGCGTGCGCGAAACGAAGAAGAGAGGACAGAGCGCCGCGCAGCATTCAGTTCGGCAAGATCGATGCTAAAGAGTGCGATAAAGGCCAGCAAGAGGGCCTGCTTCGATAAGCTATGTGCGAGTGCCAATACAAATCCGTGGGGTGACGCCTACAGGATCGTAATGGCCAAGACTAAAGGCGCGCTGGCGCCTGCAGAGCGATCACCAGCGATGCTGGAGCGTATCATCGAGGGACTCTTTCCACGCCACGAGCCAAGTCCTTGGCCTCCGGCAGTCGAGTCTCACGTCCGACGTTCCAGTATCTCAGACATAGACCAGAGATGGTCGGCCAACCTGCCGAGCATCCAATCCGTGAGCGACGACAGCCGTGTCGAGGCAGGGGAGGAGGCAAGGGTTACGAATGAGGAACTCATCGTGATCGCCAAATCCCTAAAGGTGAGCAAGGCACCGGGACCGGATGGTATCCCTAACCTGGCGATCAGGCTGGCGATAAAAACGGCCCCCGGGCTGTTCAGGGCAGTCATGCAGAGGTGCCTGGATGACTGTCTCTTTCCGGACAGGTGGAAGCGGCAGAGACTGGTCTTATTGCCGAAGGCTGGGAAACCACCAGGGGACCCATCGGCATATAGGCCTAACTGCCTGCTGGACACCGCGGGCAAGGTGCTTGAGAGGATCATCCTCAACAGACTGGTGAGGTACACGGAGGGTGTACACGGTCTGGCAAGTAACCAGTTCGGCTTCCGGAAGGGCAGGTCCACGCTGGACGCAATCTCTTCCGTCATCAAGACGGCGGAGGTAGCAATCCAGCGCAAGAGAAGGGGAATACGCTACTGCGCAATCGTCACGCTCGACGTGAAGAATGCGTTCAATAGTGCCAGTTGGGACTCCATAGCGCTCGCGCTCAGGAGCATCCATGTACCGGTGTCGCTGTACAAGATTCTGGAAAATTATTTCCAGAATCGAGTACTTGTTTACGACACGGAGGAGGGTCAGAAGTGCGTCCCAATTACCGCAGGAGTTCCGCAAGGTTCTATCCTGGGCCCGGTGTTGTGGAATGTCATGTATGACGGAGTGTTGAAACTCAAGTTCCCTGTAGGGGTTGTGATCGTCGGCTTTGCAGACGACATAACGCTGGAGGTTTACGGCGAGGCTATCGAGGAGGTCGAGTTGACGGCCGCGCACTGTATACGTAAGGTCGAGGACTGGATGCGCTCCAGGAATCTGGAGCTCGCGCATCATAAGACGGAGGTCACGGTTGTGAACAACCGTAAATCGGAGCAACAGGCGGTGGTCAGAGTCGGAGACTGCACCATCACCTCGAAGCGATCCCTGAAGCTCTTGGGGGTTATGGTGGACGACAAGCTCACGTTCGGGAGTCACGTCGACTATGCCTGTAAGAGGGCCTCATCGGCTATTGCAGCACTATCTCGTATGATGTCCAATAGCTCAGCGGTTTATGGCAGCAAGCGAAGACTTCTTGCCAGCGTGGTTTCGTCCATACTTAGGTATGGTGGGCCAGTGTGGTCCAGAGCGCTAGGTACTAACAGTTACCGTGGTAAACTGGAAAGTACCTACAGGCTCATGTGCCTGAGAGTTGCGAGTGCGTATCGTACGGTGTCATACGATGCAATCTGTGTCTTGTCCGGCATGATGCCTATCAGCATCGCCATCAAGGAGGACAGAGAGTGTTTCGACCAACGTGACACAAGGGGCATACGAGGTACCAGAAGGTCATTCTCGATGCTCCGCTGGCAGCGGGAATGGTCCAACTCCACAAAGGGCAGATGGACGCACCGACTCATACCGGAGATAACCGGCTGGGTCGGGAGACGACATGGTGAAGTGAACTTCCACCTGACACAAATCCTGTCAGGCCATGGTTGTTTCAGGCAATATCTGCACAGGTTCGGACACGCGGTGTCCCCCATGTGTCCCGAGTGCGTGGAGGAGGAGGAGACTGCTGAGCATGTCTTCTTCGTATGCCCCCGTTTCGCAAGAGCGAGGAGCAACATGATGGCTGTGAGCGGGCCTGGCACTACTCCGGACAATCTAGTCCGGAGGATGTGCGACGACCCGGACATCTGGAACGCGGTCTGTGCGGCCGCCTCTCAGATTGTTCTGGAGCTGCAACGTGTGTGGCGGGTCAACCACCAACACGCCAGTGGTAGCTAATTACCAGTCTCCAGGTAGTTAGCTAGGAGGTTATAAGAGTAAAGAGGGTGCATCACGCACAAAAGCCACTCCCCGACGTAATACTTAACCGTCGTTCCGGGAAGACCAGGGCTGGAGACTGGAGGGGTTTTAGTGGGTCGGGACAGGGATCAGTAGGTGTCTGGGCGAGTGTAACTACCCCAGCATCTATCCCCTAGTCTCATCCCCACACCCTGAGTTCTCTTCTCAGGTGTCTGTTTGCAGATTTCCCCGCCACCTTTAAAAAAAAAAAAAAAAAACACAACAAGACTTAAACACGCCAGAAGACCCGAAGGTGGCGCAGAATCTGAGGTTGTCGACGATACGGCGCATTCACCAATTTGTGTTACAGAGGATACGGAACAACCACGAGAAAACCAAATAGCGATACAATCTGCGTACCCGTCAGGTAGACTTCACGATTGGCGACATCGTTTGGAGACGAACTTTCACACAATCGTCCAAGGCAGACCAGGAAAATAAAAAACTCGACCACAAGTTCGTTCCAGCGTTAGTGAAACAAGTTTTGGGAAAAAACGTCTACCTGTTGGAAGACGTCACTGACGGTAAACAAGGCCGCTATCATGCCAAAGACATCAAGGCAGACTATGAACCGTTAACCCATCTATGTCCGCAGGCACAACCTGCCAACAACGAGCTATGAGCTTACAAAAAATCTTCAAGTGGAGAATCGACAGTCCAATCAAGTGTGATGAGCAACAACTTTATTAAACTACCTCTCCACTTCGATTGAAGAACGTATAGAACAACGACGCAGTACTCCTTCAACAAGCTATGTCTGCAGTCAAATGCCAACTACGAAGGAAAGCCTCACACCAAACACACCAAGTGGTCATACCGTTAGCCGATCGAGACAAATTGAGCACAACACCAACACTTCAGCCTATCACAATCAGCTAAACGTTCACAGATTTCGTCAGGTGGGTCCAAATTATTCAAATGCGCATCCACAAGGCAAAAAACTTTCTGAGGATCGGCCTGAAAAAAGCATCCAAAAGTAACGCGAATCGGGGCGCGGTAAAACCCCTACTCTGGGCGATTAAGTCGTGGAAATGCAACTTTCCTCAGACACGCACAAACAATCACAAATTAAACTTAGTTATTTGCTAATATGTAAATAGTACCATTCATGCTTCTTTTTTGTTTTGTGTGCGATTGTGCCTATAATAGTAAAATCATACGCTAAAATCCATTTAAATGCTCACCGTAGCTAGACGGAGTCACGGAAGCTTGAAAAACGGTTTTGATCAGAGACGATTTGAGAGGTCTTAGTACATCTGCCAGAATTCGCTGGCACATTAAGTTAATTGAGATGAAGCATTCTACGCAATTGAGTAGGATAATGATTTGGCAAGCAGTTGTGACTTGCGCTCAGATTATATAGTATTTTCGATTTAGTCGATTCCAAACCTTGAGGTCTGCTCAAGAGAGGATAGATGACCGACTTATCTCTGATCATAATGCCGAAAAATAAGTTTTTGATTTTTTTATGAATCGTTTGATCACCGATTCATAAAAAATTTTTCCGCTGCGGTAGGTTTATGTTAGATTTGTTTTGATAGATAAGAAATTATTAGTGACGATACCATCGTTCAATTAAATACAAAGCTAGAATTAGAAATGTTAACCGAATTAAAGAATTAAATTAAGCCAAAAAGCAGTAGTGTTTACGGAACGTGCAACCTGAAAGGTGACGCCCAGTCGTAACATCTAATTACGCCGCGAGGATACTTGCTTGCAAAGTGAGCCGGCCATTAAATTGGATTGCCGATTGCCTTCCGCCGCGCGAGCGCACGCACACGGAGAAGCAGTCAGCCAGACAGGGGAAGCAGAATAGCTTGATCACTAGCCAGGCGAGTCGCCGACAGATCGTCTCACAAGAAGGTGCGTCCGTCATCAGTGTCAAACAGCGAATATTGGTGCGGTTAGAAAATTAACACGTATAGAGATTGCGAAGAATTTCGTGACTTCTGTCGCTGGTGCACATTCAATTCACAGTTTTATCGCTGCTCAAAGTGATTAGATCTTTACGATTAGCCAGAAACTAGTTCGTGAACAGACTGGCCGCCATTGCGAAATCGTGAACCTTGTGTCACGAAACTGCGATCAAACCCGACACCCATTAGAATAGCAGAGCAGCGGTGAAATCTAATTCGCGGGTAGCGAAGTGAGCAGTTTGGTGGCGAAGTCCGGTGCTTTTGGAAGTGGGGAAACGGTCAAACCTCCAACACACGTGGATGCTGCCGATGGTCAACTCCCATCCCTCAGTGCACGTGTAAAGTCTAAACGGTGACCGCAAATTCTCATCATTCGAGGCACTTCACATCAAAAGAACCGGGACGCAAGCAAACATCGACACACCTAGCACGGTCGGATCAGGCAATCGAAGAGCGAGCTCTCCATACGCACTGCATATCACGATCGCGGGGTCGGCTAGAGAGAAATTGTTGCACCGAGGAACCCAATACGACGTTGGCGCTTTAAAGCGAACAGGAAGCTGTACTCTAACTGAACTAGAGCTATTCAGAATCAAAAAGCCTTCGTACGCGAAGGCTTTTCTTTTTGCATATCTCATTTGCAGTCCTAATCTCGTCATCACGGTTTGGTTCTGTGCGGTCTCGGAGATTGGCAGCAGAGCTCCTGCTTGGTTTGTGGATTCGATAACTATTGGAGTCGTTCTGCGATCACGCTGTGGGCAAAGAGCTCAGCAGCAGTCAGCAGACACTCGTCGTGAGCGGAAGGCTCGGCGGCAAGCAACAAGAGCGACTCGCTATCGGCGCGTTCTGCGTTAACCTGACTCGGATCCCTAGTGAGATCGAAAACACGGTACCGTGAGTAGTAACGATAAGCAAAATGTGTGAGATAGCTAGGGAAAGATCATAGGAGTTAGGAGGCACGAGTGACGCCCTCAATGTAGAGCAATGTAAACCAAATTGAGTAATATGAAACGTTAACACCATACCTGTTGTCTTTTTATTCAGTTTTGGGTATTTCAATCTGATAGTCGGATAGGTGTCGGGTATTTTGTCTCAAACCCACACTAAAAGTTGTAACAATCCACCGTCGAATAAAACATCGTGTTTTACCCCATCTTGAAACCAAAGTTATCGAGAGTTTGGGAATTGAAATTGAAACAAGTATTGGCATTCTATTTATAGCCGCAGTGTATTTGCTTTTTCAATGCACTGGTGAGCGAAAAAATTATTTCAAGGGAGATTTGCAAAAACTCACAAGAAATAAATCTAAATTTTTAATCATCGGTGATTTAAACATCGATCTTGGAATAATGCTCAAAGCAATTCCAATGGAAAAATATTGTTTAATGATTGCTCGGCTGGATTTTACTCAGTTTTATTTCCAAATGGTCCTACATGTTATTCTTCTATTAGGAATCCATCTACAATTGATCTGGTACTAACAAATCAAAGTCATTCATGCAGTGATTTATTAACTCATGCTGACTTTGATTCTGATCATCTTCCCATAACATTTACTATTTCCCATGAAACTATTTTAAATCCCACTAGATCTGTGTTAAACTATCACAAGACTAATTGGGATAGATATCGTTCTACGATCGAAGAAAATTTGAATGATGATATTATTTTACAAAATAGTGCTGACATTGACAGAGCATTAGATAATTTTAGCAGCTTAATACTCAATGCCCGGAATTTATCAGTTCCTAAGGCTCGAGTGAAATTCAATGCACCAATTATTGACAGTGAACTTCAACTTCTTATACGTTTGAAGAACATACGGAGACGTGAATACCAAAGATCTCGTGATCCTGCTTTGAAAATTATTTTTCAAGAATTGCAAAAGGAAATTAAACATAGATTCACTCTCTTGCGAAATGAGAATTTCATGAGAGAAGTTGAACAACTAAAACCTTATTCAAAACCTTTCTGGAAGCTTTCGAAGGTTCTTAAGAAACCTTCGAAGCCCATTCCAGTCCTTAAAGATGGTGATTGCATTTTTCTAACGAATGAACAAAAATCTCAAAAACTTGCTCAGCAGTTTGAGAGCGTTCATAACTCGAATTTGAACGTAGTAAGTCCTATTGAAAATGAAGTAAACCAAAAGTATGATCAGATCACCACCCAAGAATTTCTTTCTGAAGAGGTATTGGAAACAAACTTGAATGAGGTGCGAACTATTCTCAAAAAATTCAAAAACATGAAAGCACCAGGAGATGATGGGATTTTCTATATCCTTATTAAAAGACTTCCCGAAAACTCTTTAAATTTCTTGGTAAAATTTTTTAACAGATGCTTCGCACTAGCACATTTTCCTACGAAATGGAAAAATGCCAAAGTCACTCCAATTTTTAAAATTCGAGAAGAATCCAGCTGAGGCATCAAGTTATCGACCAATTAGTTTACTTTCCTCTATTAGCAAACTTTTTGAAAGAATAATACTCAATAGAATGATAACACATATTAATGAGAACTCAATTTTTGCAAATGAGCAGTTTGGTTTTCGCCATGGGCATTCACTACTCATCAGTTACTTAGAGTAACAAATATGATTCGAACTAATAAATCTGAAGGCTATTCGACTGGAGCAGCTCTACTAGATATAGAAAAGGCATTCGACAGTGTTTGGCATAAAGGTTTAATAGCTAAAATGTCAAATTTCAGTTTTCCGCTTTACCTTACAAAAATGATACAAAGTTATTTAACTGACCGCACTCTTCAGGTTAACTATCTAAATGGTAAATCTAATAGATTGCCTGTTAGAGCTGGTGTGCCTCAGGGGAGTATCTTGGGCCCAATCTTATATAACATTTTTACTTCTGATCTTCCTAATTTACCACCAGGTTGTGAGAAATCTCTGTTTTGTGACGATACAAGCATTTCCGCAAAAAGAAAAAGCCTTCGTGTTATATGCAGTCGGCTACAAAAAAGTTTAGATATATTTTCTTCATACTTGCAGAAATGGAAGATTTCCCCTAATGCTTCTAAAACACAGTTAATTATTTTTCCTCATAAGCCAAGAGTTTCATTTCTCAAACCCAACCATAACCACGTTATTAAGATGAACGGTGTGGTCTTAAATTGGTCTGATCAAGTTAAATACTTAGGGCTAATTTATGATAAGAATCTTACTTTCAAGGAGCACATTGAAAATATCCAGTCAAAGTGCAATAAGTATATCAAATGTTTATATCCTCTTATCAACAGGAATTCTAAACTTTGTCTCAAGAATAAACTGTTAATTTACAAACAAATTTTAAGGCCAGCAATGTTATATGCAGTTCCCATCTGGACAAGTTGTTGTGCAACCAGGAAGAAGACACTTCAAAGGATTCAGAATAAACTTTTGAAAATGATTTTGAAGCGTCCTCCCTGGTTTAGCACGAACGAGCTACATAGGCTCTTTAATGTAGAAACATTAGAAAATATGTCAAGCCAAATTATCAACAAATTCCGACAAAAATCGTTGCAATCCTCAATTGCAACGATTAGCTCACTTTATAGTCAGTAAGATAGTTTTAAGTTTATTTTAAGTTTTGTTTTATTCCTTTTTTTTCCTTGACAAGTAGGTTTAATAATTTTCCTACAATTCTATATATTTCTGAATAGATATTAGTACATAAATAAATCATTACAAACATTCCCCCCCCTCTTTAAAAAAAACCGCTCTGGCTCTAACAATATTTTCTTTTATAGGACCAGGTGTCTCGTCTCGATGCGGTGTATTTGTTCAAGTCTGTATCATATTTTCAGTTCGCTTATTTTTCGCTTCCCCAACTGCACACACTGTCTACCATTGCACAATGGTCCAGAAACCAAATTTAGGGGGAAATTTGGGTCTAGAGCTCTATAGCATTATTTTAGAGAAAAACTTTCTTCTACATATGCTGAAGCGCTTGTTGAAAAATTATCAAAAATTAGGGTGACCAACATTTCCGATGCGATCAAGTATCTAACTTTGTAGATAGAAGAAAAATTTGTTCTACAATGTTATAGCTCCATTAAATTTAAGTAACTTTGTAAAAAAAAATTTTCTCTATCTTTGAAAAAAAAAACGATTTATATTGAAAAAACACATTTTACCCTCTAACTTTTTTATTTCAAGTTTCATCTCAAAACTGTCTTTGAACGACTTTTAGAGCTTTTTAAGAGAAACAATTTGCGATGCTGATCTCAACTTTACTCAAAGTTATTAATATTTTTCATCAAAAAATATGCTTTTTTCATTTGTATGTCATTCTTTTTGGAGCAAACATAAAAAATATCTCTTGGTCTCATTTTGAAGGGCATACTTGATTCTATAAATGGAGGAATGTTAAACAATATGTTATTTTTTAAATTTGAGTAAATTCAATTTAAAAACAAGACAAAAATTTCAATAATTTTATATTTTTATATGTTTATTTTTTGGTATTTTTTCTTATAACTTGACGTAATTACCTTTAATTTGACCCAAAAAGATCGAAAATCGAACAGTTCTAACTGGCCCGGATGAACGAACCTTGATTAATCAGTACTAAAATTGTTGCACACTGTAAGGCAGGTTCACTGCCCGTGCAGTTGTGATGATTTGCCGCTCTATGTCTTTTAGCACCCAGAACGAATACGAGTTTTTTTTCCATTTCGGATTGTGCAGTGCTCTAGGAAGCCAGTCTGTGCTGGCTAGCTACGGTTCGGGAGGTTATCTTGGTTGGTAGAATATTTTTTATTCATTGGTATGTTAGGCGCAGGTGGCTTATTGCTATGCCAAAATCTAGCCCTAACTGGTAACAAGAATTTTCAACCAAAAAAATGATAATCATTACCATTCAGCACCAGAAGACAGGCACGTGACCGAATATAGTAAAACAAGGGATCATCGTTGTTGAGATCAGTGTATTGACAGGATGATTTTTAATATCAATGAATATTATTCAAAGTTATTAGGATTAGCTCTGATACGTATGAATAATATTTATGAAAAAGTAGTTAAAGTTGAAGTTTTCAGAGTGTTAGCAGCTAGAAAATTTATCGATTCCATTATTGTATTCTAGTTGTTTTATCTCTACAAATTACCATGCGTTCTCTTCTTTTTTGAATGGAAGAAGAAGTGCCTTGAATCACAATGAAAATTTTTAATTTTATGATACTTTTTAAGAAGTTTATATGAAACTGTGGTTATCAAATCATATCATTCTTCAAGAGTATCAGTTCTAATTGGCAATCATAAAAAAGTATGTCCATTAAAAATTACATTGTTACGTTTGATAGAATACCACAATGCACTTTGTGTCATATTATTGTTCTAACAACAAAACCAAAGTATTAACGAGTATAGTAAAACCGTTTGGTGAGACAAGCATAACAATCGCGGCATCTTGGGGTATATACATTCTGTTCGGAATATTTGAACTTTGAATTCACAATAACGAGTTCAGATAGTGCAAATTGTGCAACTGGGCGGGTGTGTTTGTTTTGTCACTGGAATCGCTGATAATCTTCGCCTTTTTCGAGGCTCTAGGTGGTATTGACATCACCATACCTTCAAACGCTCGATGGGTGGCATACATATACTTACAACTTTTAGATGTAGACCTGCTCACAGCTGATTTGTGGACGTGCTCAACCGTAAACGAAGCATCGGTATTAGTAGCAATAGTTTTTCGCAGACATCAAGTCTAATCATACACGAGCTCGTTCTAGCTGATAAGAATTAAAAATGTTTTCTTAATAAACTGCTAGACAGTTTGTCCATACTTGCAGTTATTGACTGATCGCCAACCGGTGAAAATCTTGACGACGACGACCTGCTATGGAAAAAATTACGATTTTAGACGGTGGCTTTGCCACACAGCTTTCCGTCCACGTTGGGAAACATATTGACGGGGATCCGCTTTGGAGTGCCCGGTTCAACGCTACGGACCCAAATGCGGTATTCAAGACATATTTGGATTTTTTGGAAGCTGGGGCCGAGTGTATTATGACTAACACCTACCAGGCCAGTATCGAAGGCTACATGGAATACTTGGATCTCAGTGAAGAAGGTAGCTTGCAGTTGATAAAATCTACCGTGAAACTAGCGCAGATGGCCAGAACTAAGTATCTGGCGGAAAGCGATGTACGCCGTATTCCTCTGGTGGTGGCTTCGATTGGACCCTACGGAGCTCATTTGCATGACGGTTCCGAGTATACTGGTGAGTATGCCGACTACGTTTCAGTTGACACGCTGAAAAAGTGGCACCGAAATCGAATTGACGCATGTTTGGAAGCAGGAGTTGATGTTTTGGGAATTGAGACGATCCCTTGTAAAGTGAGAAAAACGTTTGATTTCGAAGTGAAAACGTGTATTCAACCTTTTGTTTACTTACCAGATGGAAGCCGAAGCCATGTTGGATTTGATGTGCGAAGAATACCCGCACGTCAAGTTCTGGATTTCTTTCCAGTGCAAAGATAGCGTTCGTACAGCACACGGGGAAAGCTTTGCCGAGGCAGCTGCCCACATCTGGAACAAAGCCAAAATCCTTCAGAATGACAACCTAGTAGCCGTGGGAGTGAACTGCGTTCATCCGCAGTTTGTTACACCACTGTTCAAATCGATCAACGAAAAGCGACCCCTGAAGGAACGGATTCCCTTAATTGTGTATCCCAATTCTGGCGAAGTTTACAGCGTTGAAACCGGGTAGGACCTCACAAGTGGCATTGGTTAAATTGTTTCATGTTGTTTTTTTCTTCTTTCACAGCTGGCAAGGAAAAGAGGACTGCGTTCCATTGGAGCACTATGTGCCCCAGTGGATCGAGCTTGGAGCACGTTTTATTGGCGGCTGTTGTCGAACTTACGCGCGAGATATCAAACGAATAAAACAAGCTGTGAGCTCTCCGCAGACCGGAGCTATTCTGAAGCAGTTGTGATGTGTATATGTTCTGCGGGTCAATAATACTCGTCTGTGACAGTGTTATACATTTTTACTGTAATTCAAATAACAAGAGTAACACGCTTCGAGTGAAGATTGCTACTGGTTGGAACCGTCGGGACATTAATCTTACCTTAGCCTTTCCAAAATTACAAGTGGATTTGTTTTGCTTCTGTAAACGGTTCTGAAGTGCTTTAAAGACGAAAAGTGGAAGTTTGTAATCAATTTGTTCATTCTATTGTTATAAATATTTTCAGCTTGTATTTTGTGAGAGACTACATAATTTCATAATTTTATACATTTGTTTAATAAAAGAGATTTTCGAACGAGGATTTTTAAAATCTATGTTTTTGCCTGTGATTTATTTTAAAATTAGAATAATATTATGATGGTGGTCTAGTTTACTAACATATTGTCGAACTACGACAAGGCCGAATAAAATTCAAAAAATGATATTCTGAGTAGTGAGTAAATCTGTGTTTAAAGTTAAAGACAGATATGGTTTTAGATAGTTTTTTTTCTACACAATTGAAAGTTTCTGAGCCACAATAGTCTGAATAAGGTGTATGCTGTATGTATATACAGGTCGGACTCGATTATCCGGAACATCATTTTTTTTTCATTCCGGATAATCGAGTTTTCCGGATAATCGAATCACACAAAAAATACTGAAATTTTGCGATTAACGAACATAAAATAAATATTTCTTTTCTTTATTTACTTGTATGATGCAGCGGCATAACCAGAAGTTATTTCTGAGGCGAAAAGGGGTAAAATCTAGAGAAGCAAAATAAATAAATTGGACATTGATTATTTTCACTTAATTCGAACATGTCCCAAACATACCAGAAGTGACTCAAATGGTAACAAATATGCCAGAAGGGATGGTAAAGACAAAATTTCGGAATAAAAATTGAAAACAGACACCAAAAAAATAAACTTCCGGATAATCGAGTCTAAAATTCTGGATAATCGAGTTTCCGGATAATCGAGTCTCCGGATAATCGATTCCGACCTGTACTAAGTTTCTTCAAATATTTCGCGCACCTTACACACTTTAGGCAGATGTAAGAAAATTGCTGATGGTCAAGTATTTTTATAGAAATTCTTCAAAAACAATCGAACGTTGTTAAAACGTTGTTAAACGCAAAGTCTAGACATCGAAAAAAAAGTCGTTGGAAAAGAAGTGCAAGAATTTATTCATTTGGTGATGGGCTTAATTTCTTCTCTCTTAATTCCATTAAATTCTGAAGAATGTCGATTGTTCACAAATTTTGGTCTTCAGATAAATAGGCGGACAATCTACTAGCAATGAGTAATGTTTGTCACTCAATTCGAATAAAATACCAACCCTTCTCGTGTAATTCAATGTAGCACAATGTTTTTTAATATTATGACATTTTTCATAATCTCTAATATCCTGTAAGCTGTATGATTCTCCAAGGTTCAAGGTCTTTATTCGCATATCTTCACATCCTGCGATCTTATTTTACTGCAAATTTCAGCTGAAAAGGCAAATACAATATAGGAAATTTATGCATTATTTCTAGACATTACAAACTAAGTTAAAATATACCGGGCAAAAAAAAAATAGTTATAGAACAGAAAGATGCAGAAACTAAAGAATTGATAAATTTTAACTGATCCTAAATCCTGATACTCACCATCAGACCAATGTTTCTCCGGACAGTGTGCATAGACCTCCCGCACTATGCATTCATTAAGTAGCAAGGCTAACGGACTGCACTTGAACTGACTTTGGACCTCCGCATTGGCTTGCGGCTGGGCACTCTCGATACACGGATCAATGGCACTCAGTACGACCGCTTTGACCTCGCTTTCCACAATTTGGTTGACCACTTCTAGTAATTTATCTTTGTCGACTCCGGATTCATCCACCACATTCAATTCCATTGCGTGGCATTGATAGACGCACTGGAATTATTTTATTCAATCGTTTGAAATTAGAGAGTAAACATTGTCCAATAAATACCGCAATCATGCTAGGTTTGTCATCATCCAGGTTTTTGTACTTTTCGAGGCACCCCCCGATATGTTCCATTTCTATGGGGTTCGGAATATCGCAACAGGCTTTGATTTCGTTAACCTAAAAATTAAATACAATTTCTGGATGAGTTTTAAAACTTATCGCCATAGGCTTAAAAATACTTACCGATGCAGTAGCATTAATGCATTCGTCGTCATCCATTGTTACCTGTAAATAATCGAAGGATCAACTCGTTTGAATTCTTGTTACTCAATACATTGATTACCTGTTGAATCAGGAAACTGTATAATATTGCGACTAACAATTTAATTTTAGTACTCATTGCTGCAATATGAAACCTCGTATCGCTCTATGTTCGAAACAACTACTTGTTATATACGGTATAGGTCATCATCTGATCTGATACATAAGAGGAAATTGCAGCTTTAGCCTAATAAATAGTCTAAACCCTTTGAAGTGAGCATGATAAAATCTGATGCCGCTCGGGTTTCATGCTTGTAAACTCCATGAATCAGTATCAACTGGAATGGCCAACAGAGAAAACCGTAATGCATGGGAAGTTTGTTTGTTGAACTGAAATAATAGAAAAAAAATGTTATGAAGAAACAAACAACGAATTATTTGTGATATGTATTTTGCACAAAAAATTAAAGAAAATACTTTTTTACTGTAATGATAAATTTGCGCACTTTTCTTCGGCTATCCTCTATAACAGTTTTAGTACACTGTTGATTAACACGAGGAACCATTTTGTTTCATTTATCTTTTCATTTCTACAGCATCCTAAGTCTGTTTACTATTCTTTTTCTGTTTCCGCTATACTCAATATTTCACGATCCGATCTGACATAATCGGGGGATTTTGGGAGTGTTATGACTACCATATTGTTATGATTACATTATTCATGTTCAACTCTATATAGTTCATTGGCTTAGAGTAAATGTCAACGAATGTGAGCACAAATTTGATAACTGCATATGTACAAAGTGCAAAAGGATCCAAATCGTGACGAACGGCAAAATACGGTAGGAAAGTCACGGGTCCGGAAACTGTACACCCATATGTTGACGAAGCCTCATTGTCTCTTCATGGATTTTGAGACTTACGTCAAGGCGGACTTCTGGCAGCTTCCAGGGCTACTGTTCTTTACTGCCAAGCACAAGTTTGATGTTCCGGAAGAAGTACGGAAGTTGAAGTTTGCAAGTAATACATGATTTGACAAGCGATCTGCTCATGTGACAAAAGAAGTGTGCCGTTCGTGGCTACCGGGACTATAAATGGGAAGATCTACTTCAGCGAGTGTCTACAGAAGCGTCTGCTTCCTCTCTTAAAGCAACAAGAGAATTTTTTGCGAGAGGCGAGCGACTTGGCGACATATTCCATTGGCTGAAATCCCGTGGTGAAGCGGAGTATTATCTATGTCACCATCCGTTGGTACTGGTAGACGGGCTCGGCCAGTGACTGTGAACAGGCCTTCCCAGAATAAGAGAACATTTTACTTCCATAAACTTTTTACGTTCAATTCCCATGGAGATGAATATCCTTCACTATCCACTTGGTGCACGAGCTTCTTTCCTCGAATTAGGAATAAATCGCGATATTCTGTTCTCACATACAGGTTCTGAAAATACAAATAAATTTCTTTTTGAGCGTCTCAGTAGAATGGAACTGATTATTGAGAATAGGTTATGTTTCCATTTAACTCTACTACAAAAAGTAGTAGTAGTAGAATTAAATGGAAACATAACCTATTCTCAATAATCTAAAAATACAACCGCGTCTTTGTATGATTTATCAATGCTTTCAACGCAGCTAGCAACTTTAGTTTTTTCATATGAACGTTGACGATATTTGAAGCTTCGTTTTGCATGAAAAAAAAAAAAAAAAACAACGACGCCGACGACCGCATGGCGCAAATGGCGTTTGACAATTCTAGATAAGCCATTCAAAAGGTTCTATCTGCTTTCATCATTTTTCTGGAGCGTCCTTTCATTTTGGTAATAGTTTAACTTTAGTAACTCTCCCAAGCGTGATTTTCGTTCATAAGGTTAGAGGGATCCCTTCGCTATCAACCGGTGCAAATAACGTGTCATAAAAGGTGTTCAATCAGTTGATCAAAAAATCGATCAAAGCAGACAGGACCTTTTGAAATGTTTCTCTAGAATTATGTTGAGCGAGTAAGAGAATGTCGACGTACATAGCTAAGTAATTAGGAGCGGTAGGGCTAGACAAGTATAGGAAGAAGAATCGGACAGGAGAATTACCTCTTCCCAAATCTTTTAACAGATTGAAAATAAGTTAGATTATTTCAATAAAATCAATCTTGTTTTATCAAGCGATCCGCATGGTCGAATGATCGTGCGTACAGTCTACACGGGTAAGCTCCGTAACCGTGCTAGATCCGCGTGGCCGCATTCGGCGAGGACGCCAGCAGCCATCAAGGTGGTAAGAGAGCGGATTCGTCGAAAAATGAAGGATACCGCTCTGACCTGGATATATTGATCGGGACTTTCCAGACCATCGTGACGCAGGATCTGGGATACGAGCCGTACAAGAAGCGCAAAGTTCACGAGGTAACGGAGGCTACGGAGGCCAGTCTTCGTAGTTTCGAGTCTCGGATCGGGAGAGACTGTTAGTGTCAGTAGTATCGTGGCGCTAGTCTCACAATTGTCCTGTACACTCACTACACCGTTAACTGCGAAGTCTGTATAATAGACAGAATGTCAAGTTCCGAATCGAAACCAGCAGCACCAAGGTTTCGGTTGGCTTTACGTATATGCTGGCCAAGCAGAGCGAACATACAGTGAGCACTATGGATTAGGGAGCTTCGTAGCCGCAAGGTTACAGAGCCTGCTTTGACAAGCGACTGGTCGTGGATTTGAATCTTAGTAGAACCAGAGCCATTCGATGTCAATGGTCTTAAGAGCATGGGCTCTTCCTTAACGTTGAATCCTATGAAACCTTGACAAAAATAAATCTCTCTTACAATAAAACTGGCCGTTCAGTTGAAGCGGTATTTTAAGCCTGCGTTCCAGTTTTTCACGATCTGGTAACGGCGATAACAGCACTAGGCATAATTATGGTCAGTATTCTCACGGTCTGACTAACGGTACGCGCGAATGCACTTCTCAATTTGCACGACAAGCTGGTGTCGACTTGCTGGGTTGTGTTATCTCTAGTCACCGTGAGAATAGTCTCTGTCTAAACGCGTTTCTGTTTCATGATGGTGGCCTTTAGCTTTGATACCCGAACGCCCCGGTTCTACCGTCGATCTTGGCATCTCCTCTTCCCATCCAGGAACACGACGCAACAGCTCTCGGCTCTGCTCCCATCCAGGAACACGACGCAACAGCTCTCGGCTCTGGCACGATTTTTCCCGATCGGCTAACGGTGTTTTTTTAGCAGTGCTCTTGGTTCGCAAGGCATCGCCTGCAGTCATAGCTGTGTACCTTACCTTAGTCTATCTTGATGTCTCTAGCGTGGTATTTCCCAATCTTCAAATGCGTCTTCTAAAGCCAAATTATCTACTAATAAATACAAAACAACTTTTGCCAAACTGGGTTTACAAAATTCTATTGGTTCTAATTTAGTTGAGCGCCAATGTAATATTTAAAAATTGCCGACCAGCCCAAAACAAAATTCAGATAACGTATGGTACACATTTATTTTCTTACAATAACATTTACTCACATGAGCCGAGTGCTCCTGGCCACCCTAATCTAGCTGATGTGCCCTTAAGTCTTTCCCACATTCTTAAGCTAACCTTACTTGATATTCACTCCGGCCTCCCGTAAACCTGCACCGTTTAAAATCACTGCCCTGCTGTGCAGCCTGCATGCCGTGGTAGCTGTGTCGTCCTTTTGTCGCAGGTTTGAACACGCGGGCCAGCACCACTTTGATCGGTCCTTGATGGCATCCGAAGAACACACACCCCGGCTTCGCATGCGCACCTTTTCCACTGCGTTGTCCAGCACAGCGGCCTCGAAATGCGTGACTGCCGGTACCGGCACGAGTCCACTGTAAAACGCCCTCACCGTGTGAAGACCGTCCGGGACCTTGAATGAAAGTCGGGAAAAATAACCCTATGGCATCGGAAGTTAGCCTCGGCTCACGTTTTTCATCACCATCACACTCACCCTTAGCAGGGTCTGATTCCGTCTTGATGATGTTCTTTCGAGCTGTAGGTTTTCATGGTTCACAGTGATGTTTTTCTGAGCTGTAGATTTTTACGGTTCACGGTGATGTTCTAGGGAAGGCTTGGAATAGTAAGTGTGAAAAAAGGGCATACACACGAGCGAATTATCAAAATTTATGTCACTTACTCTCAAAAGTTATTGATATTACTAATAATACTTACTTTACTTTTATGGTGACAAATCATTGAGATCCTATGCAGTATCCAGAATACGCCTCCACAAAACTCGGTCTTGGGCTGCTCCTCTCTAGTCTTTCTTTACACCCGCTGCTCTAGCATCCTCGTCGACAGCAGACATACATTGATTAGCTTGACAATTTCAGTGTGTTTGTATACTTCGTACATCCTGTGATTCATGGGCCTGCGACACACCTCATTTTCTAGTTTGCCTCCGAGTATTGCTCGCAGGATTCTACGCTCAAAGACCCTAAGCGCTCGTCGATCGGCCTCCTTTCACGTCCAGAATTCATGTCCGTAGAGCGCCACCCTGAGAATCAGAGTCCTATAGAGCGCAAATTTCGTTCGAATCTGTAGGCTACGGGACCTAAGCTGGCTAAGCAATCCGTCTATTCACCTTGCGGCTCACCTTGTTGTCACATGTCACATGAGTACCAATATAAACAAATTCGTCGATCACTTCGAAAGTATCCCAATCCATCTCCACCGCAGCACCAGCACCCGCAGAACTGCCACGCTCTCTGCCACCCACCATGTACTACGTTTTGGCAGTCACCTCACTCCAGACCATCTAAGTTGATGTAAAACCGTCAAGCGTCGCACGTAGCAGTTTAATTAGTTTTGTTGGAAAACCATGTTCAAGCATAACTTGTCACAGCTCGTTGTGTTTCACGGTGTAGAACGTCGCCTTAAAATCTATAAACAGATGATGTATCTGCAAGTTGTGCTCTCGAAACTCGTCGAGGATCTGTCTCAAGGTGAACATCTGTCCGGTGTAAATCGTCCCGCTCGAAAACCGCATTGGCTTCCTGCAGCGACCTCAGTCGCTGTAACAGGATATGGGAAAGAATTTTATGAGTGGAATTGAGGAAGGTTACACCTCGATATTTTCTAGATTCGAGTCTGTGTCCCTTCTTGTAAAAAAGGCATATGATTCCTTCCAACCAGTCCGTAGGTAGTTGTTCCTCAGACCATACCCTTAGGATAATCTAGTGAATTGCAATACACAGCCGGTCGCTTCCGACTTCGAAAAGTTCGATCGTCCTTCCCAGCGGCTTTGTGGTCTTTCAGCTCTTTGAAAGCATTCTTTACCTCGTCTGATGTTGATAGGTCAACAGCTTGTCAGTCTTCCCCAATTTCCATACCGTTCCCCTCGACAACTCTCATACCTTCCTTCAACAACACTTAAAAATGTTGCTTCCAATGCCTGACCTCCTGCGATTTATCGGTAAACAGGTTCCTCTCTCTGTCATTACACATGGCAGGTACTGGCACGGTCCGGCTCCTGATTCCGCTAATCGTTCCATAGAATCTCCTCGTGCCTGGCGATCGTAGTGCTCGCGTTTCTTACGGCGGAGAAGCATCTTTTCGGCAGCTCTTGCTACCGGTATTTCTCCGCACCTGACGCGTCACACGATTGACTGGTACTAACGTGTTGGCGTAGGCCCGGTTTTTCTCTTCCGTCACCTCTAGCCATTCAGCAACGAACCACAAATTACGCGCCATTCCTCTGACCGCGGTTCACTAACCTCAAGCCGATGTCGTTGGTGGTTTAATGAAGGCTTTCTTTACCAATAACGGGATGAAAGAACTCCTCTCGTCCGACTTGTGCGTTCATATTTCCGATGACGATCTTTATGTCGTGTTGTGGGCACTCCCCATACGTTTTCTCAAGGAGTTCATAGAACTTTTCCTTCATGTTGTCGGTTTTATCGTTTGTCTGGGCGTGCACGTTTATCAGGCTGAAATTGAAGAAACTACCTTTGATCCTCAATACGCATAGACGCTCAATGATAGGTTTCCACCTAATGACACGCTTTATTTGGTTTCTTGTAGCACGAAACCGACGCTCTGTTCCACTAAGTCGCCGCAACTGTAGTAGATGTGGTACTTGAAAGCAGTGCCAGCGGTCGGATCAACCGCCCAGAGTTCACGTTCTCCGGTTTTATGCCAACCCACCACTTGTATGGCTGCCACCTCCACTTCTGCCTTCCGTAGCTATCTGGCCAAGATGCCCGCGCTAATAATAGAAGTGCGGAATACAGCAAACACCCGGACGATATCACAAAAGATCAATGTTTTTGGTTGCAGTGATGACTCCATACAAAAAAATGGACTAATTCAAAGAGCTTATTTCTAAAATGAGGGACGAGAAACCGACTCAGAAAAGAATATTATGAATTTTTTTAACACATTCCCATGGATATGAATTGGACAGGTGTATTCGGACTTATTGAACACCCTGTATAAAATGTTAGGCCTCCCCAGCTTCCTCAGAAGCCATGAACGTTTTCTCATACATCAGCAAAGATGTAATTCATCAGCATCTTGTACAAGCTTCCTAGCCACAAAAAACTTGAAACGCAACAACAGCATCTTGTAGATGTATCCGAGCATGTCTTTTCACCACCAGGTTTTGTTTCGGTGTTCGATATGGTTGCTTTCTGGTACGAAAATCACGAAAACCTTCCCTCTAACAAATCCTTTGGATAGTATTTTGTGGCGACATTGCGTTTTTAAGTGAGAATATAGACCGAGAGTCCTGGATTGGAGGAATTGTTCTAATTACTTCAACTCAGGTTTCCCGCCTCTTTCCTGTACAACATTTTAAAACCAAACAGATCGAACTGAAGCTATTAAAAATCCCTTGCAAACAAACTGCTGCCAAAAGATTCCACATACGACGACTAGGAGCGCTGCTCTACAATTAGCACTAATGTGAACAATAGATGATAGGGCTATGAAGAAAAATCAAAAGAAAGTTGGTTTTTATTCAGATTATGTAATTCTTTTTTTGTGAGTTTCAGTTACAAAAGAATTGTTCAATATTTCACTGTGATCATAAATGAAGCGGTATTTTACATCGTGCTAGATCGAAAGTAACCAATTCGGTGCATTCTAAAACAATTTTCGATAATTATATAAAACATTTTGATTGAAAATTAGCTACCTGTATTTGCATTTCTATAAATTGTTGAAAAGTAAAATTTCTGATTTTTCCACTATCTTATAGTTCACGATAGTTGATCCATTTCTAGTTCAATTTACTCAGCACACGTTTGGCACCTCAGTCATCAATATTGTTTTCCACTTGCTGGTATGTTTCTTTTAGGCACAATCCGATAACATCAGTTTTTTTAGAAAAGTTAGAAATTTGTGGAATTTGTTCGATCAATATTCTGCTTAAAATAGCTCAAACTCACAATCATGTTCAAAACAAAACATACTCAATACAGAACGTTAAGTGTATCATCATTGGGTTGGGGTTATACATAGGAATTTAAAACTAACGCTTCCTAAAATGTCTTACAGGTGTAAAAGAATAAAACTAGCTGACGCTAACACCTTATAAACTATGGATGAAACAAAAACACAATAAAAGCCATCGGCAAACTATCGTTTTAAGCAGTAGTTCGTCATCGTTTTGATCACTTTCATCCCGGTCCGGAACAGGGGCATTTGGGAGATCGTACAAGTCCTCTAGAGCACAGCACACGTTGTCAAGAAAACTCTACTACTAAGGTTAAAAAAATTTATCTGCTAACTAAAATTTAGGTGGTTTTCAAAAGCTAAGTGAAATCTAATCACGATCATTCGTTATTGGTTTTTTGATAAGGATCGACAGCCTATAATCGCATGCCAGACTCGCGCGAAAATAAGGTATGAACTGTTTTTTTATGCTACAGAAGCGTTTAAAAACTTTTTTTCAACAGAATTTAGGTAAAATTGCTTTAAAATCATTTTGACTTAGCATACGAAACATTTTTTTACGTCTTAATAAAACATGTTACGCTAAGCTTAGAAATCGTTGCCTACAACAAAGAAGTTTTTCACTTTTCTTATAATTAACAAGTGACTGATATGCGACTATTGATAGTCAATCTTTGTTAGATTTTATCGTTTCCTTCGGTTGCTTCAAGCGTCTCAGTTCCCGTTGGAGGAACCAATTTCATATCGTCCATTTTTAAACACGATCACGAGCACCGTTATATTGTCCACAGAACCGCGGTTGTACGATTGTAGTGTGATGCTTTTGGCGCCAAAATGCGGCTCGTCTAGACGATCTCGGATGAAAGCAACCGCTTCCTCGTTGCTAAACGTATCCCATAACCCATCGCTGGCCAGGATAAGGAACATTGGTCTGGAAGAATGGAAACAGTAGAAAAGATCAGAAATGTTATTGGACTAATCATTTACACGCACTTACCGATGATAGACCAAATCGAAAGATAGTATATCCGGTTCGGCTATTACAAGATTTTTTTCCTTCAGAGGAAAATCACCCAGCGCTCGCGATGTGGCCAAAATACCCGCGACTCTCCAGACGCCTTTGAACGAAATGAAACCTCCGGCGTCAGCAATCCGTTTCTGTTCCCTCACTTGCTGGGGTTTATGATCGAACGATAATGGAATTGCGTTGCCTTTCAAATCACACATGACCCCCCGGGAATCACCGACATTTGCTACAATCAACTTGGTGTTATGCATTACAGCTATTAGCGCCGTCGTGCCGGCGAAGTTCGACTGAAATTGATTGATTGAAGGATAAATTTGTTCCGCGAATTGCTGCCTTCAAACTTACCACTCGTTTCGCCATCTCTACCAGATCGTAGTCCGCGGCTAGCACCTCATCGGTAATTATTTTTCCATAATTAATGCTTCCGTTGGAAACGTAACATTTCGCTTCGTACGTTTTAGGTTTCTGGTTGGTCTGCTGTCCACTGGTCCCGCTCAGTAAACTTTCTTTAGTAATCTGCCTTGCCGGGGACGCATTACCCATGTATTTGTTTAGTAAGTCGGTTTCCAGTTTTTGATTCGCATTATTCGGATTGTTGTTGGCATTTCCATTAGAATTACTGTTGCTACCGTTGGATTTGTCGATAACATCTTCAGTCTTGGATTTACGAAAGCTCTGTCTTCGTTGCGTCAGTGAGGAACCCGCATTACTGCTGGACACGGGCGCTGCTCCTGCTGGCCCCGAATTCACCTTATGCCGTTCGTTGATCTCACCGTCGCTGTCTCCCGCTTTGATGCAATCTTCAGCTTTAATATCTGCCTTGTCCTCTGCGGGCTTTCCCGAAGCAAGAGTGCAGGACTGGGTTAACTTAAGGTTGAGATTTTTCACCAGTACCGCTTTGGCGTATTCAGCTGCGAATTCTCCACCATGTCCGTCGAATATTGCGTACAATGATATGCCGGTGTTGTTGAGGTTCTCGTCGATTACAAATCTAAAATGATGTTTATTACATTTAATAACTCAGTATCTAAGGCAGATTATTATTTTGTGTGTTATGATTCATTCTGCGTATAATGACACAAACAGTTGTCTAGCTCCTGAAATAAAAGATGTTTGATTCATGTGCTTATCAGGCTAATAAATCAAATGTTACATATGTACAACGCCACATCGGAGATATACTTATCTTGAAGGGTTTCGACAATCCACATGAATTACATCAAACGCTACTAATTTTATACTACATTCTTCGGCGGCGCTTCGAGAGAGTTCGAATTTGCTCAAAGCTAAGACCTAATAGGAAAACTTCTAATTTAAGAAGTAGCAGAACAATTGATTGCTAACAGAAGGTCTTTGCTAATTAATTGTTTATAAGGATCGTAAGGATATAGTTTGACGATCGGAAGTATGAATAGTGATCTTAAATTTTCAAGATGGTCTTTGTCCGAAGCTAACGACGCCTGTAATAGTGCTCTGAGCAGCTGTGGTTTTGTGCATCGATGCTAATTTTTCCGTATCTTCTGTTTTATTTTATATTAATGTACATTTTCGATATTTTAACTCACCTATCCTCCATGCGTGGTCGCCGACCTTGGACAGCGTACACCGCACTGGATCCGGCCTTCTCCTCCCAGCTGTGCTTTTCGGCGGCGGACGCAAGCAGAGCGAGCTTACCGGCCCGGGTCCCCTTGGTCAGCCCAATGCTGCTGCTGATCCTCCCGATGAACCCTCGGCTCCATACCTCGCTCGCTTGAAGGTAAAGGACGAACACGAAAATCAACAGCCCGGCAATCAGAATCTCCGGCTTGAGCAGATACACTCGCATCACCTTCCAGACGTAACCCACCGAACTGTTGAACGGCGAAACGCCGACTGCGAACTTGGACAACAGCTTCATGTGCGATTTGAAAAACGTCTGATAGAGAATCTTATCTTCCAGCTCGTCTTCCATACCACACAACCTTACCGGAAGGGGCACCACATAAACTAGTTTTTTGTTTGTTCGGAAAGCCGCTTTCTTCCCTTCGTAGATGCTTAATGTGAAAACAAGGAAGCCGCTTTGTTTACCAAACACAATCAGAGCAGCGGACTTTATGAGCTCTCAGAAGATCCTACTATCGAGGCTAGCAGACTTAGTGACTCTTGAGCTCAGAAATTACGCAAAGGAAAATCTTCGAAGATGCTTCAAGTGTTTTTTCCCCAGTGCTAGCAAGCAAATCGCGCACTCAATAGAGTGTACGATCGGATCAAAGGCCAGATTGCAAAAAGAGCCAAGAGTAACAAATCAGCGATGTGTGAGAGCGCGCAATCAGTATGTACTAAACTTTTTCGAAAATAGAAATATTCACTCTGATTAAAGACGAAAATGCTCTGAGTTGCTGTTTCTGCGCTTCCTTTTTTCTGCTACGAAAGCACGAGAAAATACCCGGCAGAAAATTATCAGTTTTCTTTCTTTGTCGCTAATAAAACGCAAAATTGTAAATCGCGATAAATAGCATGCAACGCCCTTAATTATTGCTCAGTGTCAATCATACGAGAACTGCGGAAGTTTGGTACAGATTTACATCCGTTCACTGCGGGTTATTAATTGCGTTTTTCGACTGCAGAAAAACAGTTATAACAATTAAAAACACTTTCCACTATTTGCACAGTTAGATTCTTACCGCTGAATTATGCGTAAAACACTAAAATCATTATTTGATGTTGCAATTTACAAAAAATAACTACATCGCAATCCAATTACGATCGCGAAAATATGCCATCGTCGTTTTGTGATGACAGCTGTTTGTACTCCCGCTCTCGTTTTCTTTTCACTCTTTTATTATTTTCGTCCATTTCTGCTGTGTCAAAGTCAGGGTTGCGACACGAACGATAAGTAAAAACGAAAAAATATCGCGCGGGGTTTTGTTAGGGTGATTCATGACTGTTCTTTAAGTTATTTAAACAACTAAAAATATACTAATAGTCGTAGCCAGCTGATCAGTCCTATCAAAAGCTACCATTTTTCTTGACCCAAAATATATTGTATACATAATGGAACCACAGGGGGTTCGAAATTTTACAATAAATATCATTAGCCAGTACAATGAATAATAAATGATAAAAATGTCATTGAGTTTCATTTTATGTCGAGAATTGTTCATTTTGTCAAATGATGCCATGTGGCATTGGGTTGTTTCGAGTTAAAAAAAATGGCATTTTTTGAAAAATTTACCTTTGGTTTATAAAAAAAAAACAAAAATAGTCTTTTAAATATCATGTAAAACTTAGAAATTTTTTTTTTTTGCATTTCTCGGTTTATTTTCTTTAAAAATTACCCATAAATATTTTTTGAAAATTTTATGTCCATTAATTGTAAGTAAAAGGTTGTTAGTTTTTGAACAAAAGTTGCGTAATTTCGCAAGAAAGAGGGGGTCCCACAGGGCATTCAAATCGACACCAAAATTAAGTTGTTTTCAAAGTTAACCTAGATGAATAATTCCCCCAACAATGAGTCCGATCCGTGATGGTCAATGCTAAGTTTGTGCTTTTTCGCGGTCACTTCATATGGAACGACCAATGAGCAACTACCTTTAAACTCCAAGCAAATATAGTATATCTTTTTTAACTTTTGAAAAATAGGAGATTCAAATGTAAAAATGCTCATAAAATCAACGATAAAAATTTCGCCACTTCTACTGAGCACAAAACAACAGCAAAACTAATGCTTTTTTTGCTCGCTTGTTTTTTGTAATGTTTGTTTTTTGATTAGTGTATACAGTCGAACCTGTTTTTGTGCCATGTTTTTTTGTGCAAAATTTTTTTGCGCGGTATACGAAAAAGGACCACATCCGACAAGATTTCCAGCCATTTAGTTTTCCCGATCCTTGGAATGAATTTCCACGCATTACATGAGTTATGCGTCAAAAAAAAAATACTATTTGAGTCAGTTTTACGTAGAAAAAGTTACGTATTGCTAGCCTACGAAGGATGGAAAGACTAGTATGTTTAAAATAGCTTCGTTTATCAATCAGATGCTTCAAAATTGTTCTCATAGGTGTTCTTAATCAGAATCATCAACTTTCGAGTTATTTTTAACTGGGAATTTTTTTATGCGGTCCCTATCCTCCGCATAAAAAAACGATTTTTTTCATTAATGTTGTGTAAACATTGTTTTATAGCTGCACGTGAAGTTTCGAATTTTTTTAAGCGATTTATTTTGTACGATCCCTATCCCTCACACAAAAATAGGTTTTCCTGTATATATAAAAAAAATTGTTTTCAAAACCATTTCCCAATAATTAAATCATAAATTTCACTACATATAATACAACACATTCGTGGAGTTGTTTGGTCATGCCCTGTTCACCATGACGCCAGGTTTTAATTAGGCCGCAGGTAGACGATCAGCTGTTTTTGTTCGTGATGTCTTGGCGAGCCCTGACCTTCCGTACATGTCCCTTACATACGTTTTCCTGAAATTTATCCATGCCCCAGTCTAGTCCTACTCTTTTTCGCTTACATCCAACCGGCAAGAACACGTTTGGACCCCGGATTCGAAAACTCCGCACGATACCAGCAACTGGAGGCTTGAAAAACCCTACTTCCCAGTTCGTTTCTTGTTTCAGCCGAACATACCACATATTCTGCTTATTATTTTTTGGCTGTTTGAAGAACACCATGTCACCTCCAACAACAAATCACTGAGTTTAGAACGCATTTTAGTTTTAATTTTAGATTTAATTTTAACTCGTAGTCGGCAGCGAAGATAAAATATTTGCTCTTAGTTTATAAGATACGTTATGATGTAACACAAGATATAATTGGCTCCGTAAAACATTAAATGTATTGTGCCGTGTCAAATAAACTATGTTTCGGGCAATCCAGCAGATCAGTTGTTTGCATGCGAGCAGCCACCGCTTCCGACGACGGGTCGGCCATCGGACACCGCGGCGGCTTAGGGCCGTCTAGGTCCTTTGCTTTCGATTATGCGGCAGAGCGGGGGGGCGTGAGAATCAACAAAGAGTACCTACAACGTCATCAAGGACCATTTGCAGAGTATCTAAGACACGCCATCAAAGATCATTTGTTTGTCTTTTAAATAGCATGTATTATCAGTATCTCTGAAAGGCCCGCATCCTCTCCCAATTTGAAGTGGAACATATGACCTTGGACACTTCTTAAGAACCGTTTGGTAAAATCTGGGATGAAATGCCGATCGAAGTCTTGCGTTCGACTTGTGATAATTTTGGAAAGCATTTGCGCGTCGTAAACAAATGCGGAGGCGAAAGATTTGAACTAAACTAATCCTACTGTATCTTTTCTGCTCTACCTCTCTGTTAATAAAAAAAAATAATCAGAGAAGAAATATGTTTCTCTTTTACTTTTATGGTATAAATGAAGAGTATCACTTTCACGGTGACACCCTGTATTATGATCAAATATAACAAAAATGATTGATAAAAATAAACCCAACATTCATAACATAGTCAGCCCGAAAATATTTATTTGGGCTTTAATTAGGCTTTTTCATCGTTCAAAATACAGGTCGGACTCGATTATATAGAGGCTCCATTATATATTGACTCGATTATATATGATTCGATTATATATAATTTTAGACTCGATTATATACAGAAGCAAAAAAAAAATTTTCTTGAATATCAAATATGACTTATCTAAAGCTAATATATCGTAAGAGAATATCTACAAAATACGTAACGCTTGTTAAAAAGAAGAAAAAATAGAAAAATTAAAAAAAAAATTAATTTTGAAATTTGTTTGAAAAAATTAAAAAAAAAGAACTAAAAATACTTAAATATAAAAATAACTGAATGAAAATAATTTCAAAAATAAAAAATATAAAAACAAAAATTTAAAAAAAAAAATAATTTTTAAAAATTCAAGACATTAAATACAAACAAGTTGACAAATCCACATATACTTGTATAATTTTTTTAAATAATTTTTCTTTACATTTGACTGCAACTACATCAGGAATAACTACAAGATATGTTTTTTTTTGTAAAAATGTGTTTTCTGACTTTTAGGGGGATGAATCAAAAATAAAATTCTTCTTTATTCGAAAACAACAAATCATTTATGAAAAATAAATATAAAACATTTTCTTCTATGATTCGATTATATATAAAATTCGATTATATATAGTGAAAGAAAATTTGAGACTATATATAATCGAGTCCGACCTGTAGTAGAACTAATCACTGGTAATTCAGATTGGACCAAATTATGTTTTATTATTTCAAGAAAAACAAGCTTAATCTGTGAGTTTGTGAATTTCAAAATTTTTGGTATTTATACGCAATTTCCAAATATCGAAATACACAGATTGAAGAGAAATACCAAAACTGAAAATCAAACATTATAGATCCGTTTCTTGCTAAAATTTCATACTCAGATTTTTGAGTAGGATCAATCGAATGTTAAATAACTGATTGATTTACCTGTGTTTAGTTAGTTTTGTTTCAATATTTTTTTAAACCACATCGAAACATAGATTAGTGCGTGGACAAGCTGTTTTTCATTGCCTACATATTAACTATCAATTGCTAGCAAGTTCAACCCTTGCATTCATTCATGAATACCTCTAATCTTCACGTAAGGTTTCCCACACATTAAACCGTTGTGCATTCATGTTGATATCCGCTGAAACTGTATAGACTGTACACACGCCATTCATTCAACTCACGTGGTGCGCATGTTGAGGGAACCTAGCCGAGCTCCCGATCAAAACATAAACGAGCAAAACAAAACACTGCTCCGGCGTACGGGACACTAACACCAATGAAAACCGCACGCCATGCATCGGCAAGTGGTTGGCTGAGTATGAATGTGTACGAATGAGCCACGGCAAAACGTTCATCAGAGTGTGCGATCATGACGGTACACAACATAATAATGGTGCTTGTCGCAGTTCACTCAGACGGTTGGTTTGTGTTAGACGTCGATGTCGTGTAGCTCGCGTGAAAAATTGGCGTTTCCTTGCCTCCAGCCATTGAGGACTCTGCTTCTTGTCTAGACTATCCTGTCTTGAATTGCAATCGCATCGAAGAAACAGTTGGTAGATTGGATTTAAATAGTGTTGAAGTGCAGACAGTTCTACCTTTTTCCTAGCCACCGACGAGGCGAGAAAAGTGAAGATCTTCGTTTCGATTAGGATTTGAGTGTGTGTGCGGTCGAGAAAGTGCATCCTCTTAAGGTTCTCTAGCTGAAGTTCACTTCCATTCAGAATGAAGTAAACTGTGATACGCCTATACGTAGTCATTGTACACTCACACTAGTGCAGAAGTATCCTTCTGAACTGACCGGAGGAAGCTGCTGTTTGCAGACCGGCTCTGTGTATTGGTGCAATGCTCCTGTTTTGTTGATAGTGGGTGGTGTCTAAAGTGCAAAGATGAATAACATCCAATTTAAAGAATTTCGTTTTGTGATTATCAGTTGAATTCGAGTGAGGGCAAAAAGGATTCTCGCGTTTGGAAGGTGTTGCGACCGACCAAACAGGTATTCGTTTGTAGCACCGCGAGCACTCCGGATTGTGCGGTCTCTGAACGACTGAGTGGTTTGAAGTGAATAAAAGTTTGAATGAAAAAGATGAGATCAGTCGCTGCTAGATGAGTGGAGGCTTGCTCCGGCCAGCTTTCACATGCAGTTATGAAAGTTATCGATCAACCAGTGAAGAGTGGTGATAATTAAAACAAGCGGTTCAAGAAAAAATAAATAGTAAGGGAAGAGACACCAGCAGGTGGCACAGGAGACCAGCATCATGACAGAAAGAAAGTTTACTCGGGGGCTAAACAAGCCCGGAATGGCCGCCCAGCTGAGGGAGAACATCTCGCAAGTTGTACGTGAATCTGCTTCACTTGTATGTATTTATTTTTATTTCTTTTCAATTTTGTTTGGCTTTCTTCCACTGCGTTCCTTTGCTTTCATTTGACGTACCGTGTGGTTGACCGGGTACTGTTCTCAATTATTATCAACTGTGTTTGATATTGGACCGTTCATTGAAGTAATTGAACTTGCCTGCATCCGTCAAATTGACGTAAATTTCGTTGGCTGTGATTCGTCACTGTGTAATTTGCTAGAGCATTAAATGAAATTTCAAGCGAAGTTTGCGTAAGCACTGTACGTATGTGCATTATGTGTCTGATCGTTCTTCCTTTCCTTATCAACTGCAATTACCATATATGCAATGTCCAGTTGTGCAATTGATGTACATTTTGTGTGCAAATTGCATTGGTGATTCTCTCGAGGGGACTTTCATGATGTGACAGGTAGTGTGTTTCACTGAATGGGGGCCTCATGTTTATAGAAATATCATCAGTTTCTAATGTTTTATTGCTGCCAGATTCGGAGAGGTGCAGTATAACAATAATGTCCCCAGATATTTTTATTTTAATATTACCGTACAGCATCGAGCGTTTGAGAAAATAAAAGAGAAATTAAATAAAACACATGTTTTATGATTCAACAAAATCAAGTTTCGTGATTGCTGGTTAATAAAAGAGAGTCTGATGAAAGATATAAGAATATTTGCTGAAAAATTGAGTTGAAAAAAAAAAACAAAAAACAAAAAAAACTAAGAAACTATTTTTCAATTGAAATATTCTTAACAATTGAAGAAATTTAAAGCAGCGGTGATAGTAAGCGTATCTGAAATCTTTAGACAGCAGATTGTTTGAAAAACATGTATCTTTCGTGGTTAGGTAATAAAATCGCAAAACTACTGAAAGTGGCAAAAATGAGCGTGTGCTGAAACATTTCCGTGAACGTACAATTGTTCGGATCGGATAGATTGGAGGATGCGCTGTATTGGAACTAACTGAGGTTGAAATTATAAAGAACAATTAAGGCAAACACAGTACTCGGATGACGACATCGCCAAAAAAACTAACCAAGGTAACAGCCGGGAATCCAAATGCGAGAAGGTTATCGTAATTTCCGTGCTTGCAAGCAACTGAACAGGACGCTGTTAAATCTGGAGGCCACAACTCTTTTAAGGGGTTATATACCTTTTTAGTTTTCAAAAAACCGGAAAATTTTTTATTACATTATCTTCAAATACAACATCTTGAGAACATTTCCACAAATTTTCATAAAGATCTGAGCAATAGGAAGAAAGTTAGAGCGATTTGCAACGCGCCTCGCCACGGCCGCATAAGCTAAACTTGAAACTTTACACGCGATTATCTCGGAATAGTTTTTTCCGGAAAATGACTTTGCCGTGATCCTGATTGCGGGAAAACTACTGAACCGATTTCCTTCATCTTTTTTTTTAAATTTTCGTTATAAAATTCGCCGGTTCTTGAACGATCGCTTTTTGAAATATACAGTTAAATTTTGCCGCTAAAAAAATTTTAATGCATTTTTTTGCGCTCAAAACGTGCATTTTTTGGAAAAAACGTTCCCGTTTGCACTAAAAACAAAATACTCATAAAAGCGATCGTTCAAGGACCCGGCACACTACTAAACTAATGAAATAATATGAGTTTTTTGATTTCGGTTGATACGCTGAGTCTCTATCAGGATCACCGCAAGCCTCTGCAAAAAAATAGCGTTTCGGGGAAACGGCCATTACTCCAGTAATAATTGGTATATCTCAAAATCAAATGTATTTTCTTGTTGTTGATAAACTGTACTTTCAGAAAAATACCACTTTGATGTAATGAAAATGGTGCTATGCACTTAAAAATAAATTCAAACTTCCCTCATTTTTCTCGACCAAGAAGGTATATAACCCCTTAAGTTGAACAACAAGGCTTCGACTAAGTAAAAAGGATGCTTGCTGATGGATGACGAAACGTACGTAAAGATGGGTTTCGGACAACTCCCAGGCCTGAAATTATCCAAAGCCACTGCCAAATGAAATGTCTTCAACAAATTCTAGTACGTTTTTGTTGATAATTTTGCCTGGAAGTTCTTGATTCGGGAAAGAATTTGTTGCTGTGGACAAAAAACCAAGGTTCTAGTCACCAATAAGACAATGGGCTCCAAAATGTATAGGGAAGAGTACCTGCAGAAACGTCTCCTTCTTTTTATCAGAGCTCACAAATGTCCGGTTAAGTTTTAACAAGATTTCGCAAGCTGTCACTACAGTCAAAAGTTTGTTTCCAGTTCAGTCCTTGCAATTGTTCCCAGTTCTCTTTAAATTCCACCTTTTCGTTGTTGGAAAAACTTCTACCATCGATTGCCTACTACGCATTGTTTAAATGAACTTTTCTTTCATCAAATACGTCCGCTTTTCATTCTATCGCTCAAATGATCAGATAAGTTTGAAAAAATCAATGAAAATTATTCCACCCGCATCCCAGAAAACCGATGTTATGATCTTGCAACCGGATAGATTTGTCTTTGCCTTCTTCGCAGGTTCCATTTCGTTCAATTCATTTATTAATAGTTTTTTCGTCTCGGGTGTGAAGTAGTGGAACCAACCTACGATTATGGTTATGAACCGATATACTCGCTCGTGGCGTGGTGACTGTTGAATTCCTTATGATACAAATAACGATATGCAGCGCTCCAAAGATAATAAGACAGCTTCTGCCAGTGTGCTATTTCAGGAACTTCCACTATCCATATTTTATAGCTGATCTTTATATACACTCTTGCTATCAAAAAAGCTCAATAAATATAACTATACTTTTTTCGGTATACATTGTTTCAATCGATAGTGCCGAAAATAGGAATGCTGACGGCTTTAGTGAGGCAGCCTTCGCAGTGGGTTATGATTTGCTATATCAGGCTACAGTGCTTGATAGTTCAAGAAAATACTTTTCAGATCATTTCTAAGATGAATAAAATCTTTTTTTACAACAACTGAAGCACTTCAGCATGCGTGATGTAAACTGTATGATTTTATTGCGCCAGACACCGGCGAACTCCGCACTAACAAGGTTGGTTAACTCGTTGCACATTCCGTTTCCCACCCTGCCAGAAGGTATATAACCACCATGCGGATGTGACGCACTTGATTTGTGCTGAACTTTGCATACCCTCGAACTGGGTCATCATTGTGTGTCTCTTTCTCGGGTTCCACTTAATGGTCGTGTTTTCCCCAAGCGCCGTTGGTTTATCAGGTTCAGCTTGTGTTGGTCGTCTCTTGTCCGAAGCCTCACCCCAGTGTAATTCTACACGGTTTGTTAGATCCCAGTTTGTCTTCCCTCCGCGCATTAACTCCAACTCTCCTCTGCAGCTCAAGAGTGGCTCGACTGGGCGCATCAGACTGGGAGGCAATTTGCGTGAGAAATTCACGAGGAGATAGAAAAAAAAACCTACTATCCATGGTTGGTCTATTCGCAATAAACACACGCGCCGGTCCATTAGTGGGAAAATTCAGAAGGGCAGACAGAGGCAATAGAAGTGTCACTACTAGCCGAGACAACTTGTCTCCACCGACGATGCTGTGGCCGGGTCGGTCGACAACGAATCTCTATGTGGAGTGTTGCTATTGGTGTTACAAGAACGTAAGACATTCGGTACTTGAAACTTGAAACGAAATATGTTTGAGGTTTTTGTTTTGCTTTCGTAATTTAAATGAGTCTACTTTTCTTGTTACAAAAACCAGATCTTTTCTATTCTAGAAAGTTATTGACCTCTCTTAAGCCCACCTACTAACTTGATTCAATTGGCCGTATAAGCTAAAGAATAATCGAACAAAGCGCGTCAGCTTTCTATCCCTAACCGTGCGAATGCGGTTAGACCTTCGTGTCTGACCCACTCCAAACCACGTGGGAGGTAAAATTAGAAACATCTTAAATGGACTTTCGTCGTTAGTGTGTTGTCTTATTCCACTTGCATTTCCAAGCGATTGGTAATATTGGTGTCACGTTTAAAACATTCGTGAAATGTCTAAGCCTAATGTAAACAATACTGCATAAAAAATGCTGAATTAAAACCTGACGAATTTTGACGTCGTCTTGATGGACAGTAGCTGCACTGCTCACATTTTCCACTCACTAGCGCACTGGCGTCTTCCGGTCCGAGGAGGGATATACTAACTGCGAGCGAAAACGAAACCGACTGTCTGTTGTGTTTATTCTTGCCGTTTCGTGATAATCGATAAACCTGTTCCGCTGCCTCAGACAGATATCCGTAAGCGGTGTGAATGCGAGAAGAAGAAAAAACATCTCAGCGAAATATACACAACTTTCAAAAGTGGTCTCTGGAGAAATGCCATCTCTAGTGAGCGGTAAATCTTCATAGTAGAAACACAAATTGTTTATATCGAATCGATTGGTTTAATAGAATGGAAAGGGCCATTCAAATCAAACAACCTTTTTTTCAAAAATCGCTTTTTTCAAAAATTCGCTTTCAAATTCAAATTGGCTTTGAAGATATATCCTGAGCTATTAAATTATCCACAAAATTAAAATTTTGAGTTCTTGAAATGCTTACCGTGTTTTGACCGTGGAACTGGTAAACGAGAACCAACAACTAAATATCGAATAACTGCATACGATCATCCCTTAATTCAATTTTACCAATTCCATTGTTACAACCTAGGGCATATAATAGACTCCAGCCAGGAAACACATAATATCATGACAAACTAGGAACATATCTTGACACGCTGTAGATTATATATTCGAAGAGTGCAGGAAGAAAAATAATCAACCAGGACATCTTATCAATTGTGATGAATCCTGAATCTTTTAGCAAAAGTACAATAAAAACCTTTCAGTTGTTTGTCTGATGTTTGTCTACAGCCGTTGAAATTAGATTTGTTTCTACAGTTTTCTTTGAATCCGAATTAAAAAATTTCCAAATAAATTTACATATCTCTACTTTAATGATACTTCATATCTAACATTATTAAATGCCGATTGCCGGGAAAATAATGGAATATCAGGAAATTTTATTTTTGAATCAGGAAAATTAGGGAGTAATAGGAAATTTAAAAAAGTAGTCACTGAAAGTTTCAGTGGCTTTAGATTTTTAACGTGAATGAGTACTATTATAAAAAAAATTCAAAAATATAAAAGCACCTGGTGACGATGGGATTTTTAACATTTTAATTAAATTTTAATTAATTTTCAATAATCGTTTCAAATTTGCATATTTCGCCAAATTATGGAAAAATGCCGAAAATACTCCGATGTTAAAGCCGGATAAAAGATGCCATACAATAATCTGAAAATGTGCCTAATTTGGGATCATTTTCTATTTTGGCTTTTGTTGGACTTTAAAAGGGCTTTTCAGTCATTCTGAGCCTAATTTGGGATCATTTTCTATTTTGGCTTTTGCTGGCCTTTAGAAGAGATTTTCGGCCATTCTGAGTATAATTTGGGATTATTTTATTCTGGATTTTTCTGGCCTTGAGAAGGGTTTTTCGGCCATTCTATGCTTATTTTGGGATCATTTTTTATTTTGGCTTTTGCTGGCCTTTAAAAGGGCTTTTCAACGATTCTAAGCTTAATTCGGGGTCATTTTCTATTTCGGCCTTTTCTTGCCTTCAGAAGGACTTTTCGGAGATCATGAGCTTAATTTTGGATCATTTTTTTCCGGTTTTTCTGGCCTTGAGGAGGGTTTTGCGGCCATATTTAGCCTTATTTGGGATTTTTTTCTATTCCGGCTTTATTTGGCCTTGAGAAGGGTTTTCCGGCCACTCCGGCCATTTTAGAAGGTTTTTTGGCCATTCTGAGCCTAATTTGGGATTATTTTCTATTTTGGCTTTTTCCGGCCTTGAGAAGGGGTATCCGGTCATTCTGAGCGTAATTTGAGATCATTTTCTATTCTGGCTTTTGTTGGTCTTTAAAAGGGCTTTTCAGCCTTATTTGGAGTCGTTTCCTATTTCGGTTTTTTTTGCCTTGAGAATGGGTTTTTGACCATTCTGAGCTTAATTTGAGATCACTTTCTATTTTGGCTTTCACTGGTCTTTGGAAGGGCTTTTCGGCGGTTCTGTGCTTAATTTGGGATGATTTTCTATTTTGGCAGTGCCTTTAAAAGAGTTTTTCAGCCATTTTGGGCTTAATTCGGGATCACTGATATTTTGGCTTTCGTAAGACTTTCAACGATTCTAAGCTTAATTCGGGGTACTTTTCTATTTCGGCCTTTTCGGAGATCCTGAGTTTAATTTTGGATCAATTTCTATTCCGGTTTTTCTGGCCTTTAGGAGATTTTTTCGGCCATTCTTAGCCTTATTTGGGATTTTTTTACTATTCTGACTTTTTTTGGCCTTGAGAAGGGCTTTCCGGCCATTCCGGCCGTTTTAGGTTTTGGCCATTCTGAGCCTAATTTGGGATTATTTTCTAATTTGGCTTTTTCCGGTCTTGAGAAGGGGTTTTCGGCCATTCTGAGCGTAATTTGAGATCATTTTCTATTCTGGCTTTTGCTGGTCTTTAAAGGGGGTTTCCAGCGATTTTTAGCTTTATTTGGGGTCGTTTTCTATTTCGGCTTTTTCTTGCCTTGAGAATGGGTTTTCGGCCATTCCGAGCTTAATTTGGGATCAAATTTGAAATGCTAATGGTAATTGTTTAATGTTGAATGTGGTATGTTGTATGCTAATTGTTTAATGCTAAATGTTAAATGTTTATCGTTCAATGTTATTTTACGAAATTCTGGTGGGGTTTTTACGCCCGGTTGAGACTGACTCTTGGTTATCTCAAGTGGGCTTTTCCCCACCCTAGAAAAACCATCATGACCTTAATGGCTAAATGGTCAAATGAGAAAATAAATAAATAAATAAATAAATTTTCCATTACTGCCTTTTCTGGCCTTTAGAAGGGGTTTTCGACCATTCTGAGCTTAATTTGAGACCATTTTCTATTTTGGCTTTTACTGGTCTTTGGAAGGACTTTTCGGCGGTTCTGTGCTTATTTTTTTCTACTCATCTATACTGCCGCGCATTGCATGTCAGTCCCACCTGCATTTTCAGCAAGTCAAGAAAAACGCGTTTTTATATGATTTTATAAGATTGCTTCTTACGAGATGGGACAATATGTTTGGATGCCAGCAGTTTTTCAGAACAAAGTTGTTGAGCTCATCCATTGTTACGAAACTATGCATTGTTAGCTACCATTTACGCGTAATAACTCAATTTTACTGAAAATGCAAATGGGACTGACTTGCTCTGCGCGGCAGTATAGTTCTGTGCTTAATTTGGGGTGATTTTCTATTTTGGCTATTTCTGGTCTTTAGAAAGGATTTTCGGCAATTTTGAGCTTAAATTGAGATCATTTTCTATTATGGCTTTTCAGTGCCTTTATGGAATTATTTTATGTTTCGGCTTTCTCTGACCTTTAGAACGGTTTTTCGGCCATTCTGAGCTTGATTCGGGATTATTTTCTATTCTGGTCTTTACTGGCCTTTAGAAGAGGTTCTCAGCAATTCTGAGTTTAATTTGGGATCATTTTCTATTTCGGCCTTTTATAGCCTTTAGAAGGGGTTTTCGACTATTTTGAGCTCAATTCGAAACCATTTTTTATTTCGGCGTTTTCAGGCCTTGAGAAGGGCTTTTCGGCCATTTTAAGCTCAATTGGGGGTCATTTTCTATTTCGGCTTTTTCGGCTATCCTGAGTATAATTTGGGATCATTTTCTATCTCGGCTTTTCGTTGCCTTTAGAAGAATTTGTCGTCCATTCTGTACTCAATTTGGGATCATTTTCTATCTTGGCTTTTTCGGGCCTTTGGAAGGTTTTTGGGTCATTCTGAGCCTAATTTGGGATCACTTTCTATTTTGGCCTTTTCTTGCCTATAGAAGGGTTTTTTTAGCAATTCTGAGCCTAATTTGGGATCATTTTCTGTTTTGACTATGCTGGCCTTCAGAAGGACTTTTCGGCCATTCTGAGTATAATTTGGGATCGTCTTTTTTTTTAGATGCATAAAACACTGCATAACCCAGGGGTGGCAGTGCCAATGGCATGTTATTACAGAAAATAAATTACGTGAAATCAAGAACGTGGTATCTAAATTCAAGTGTAAAGCACAAACCAGAAGGGATAATGTTGTATTACGCGACTGCGTATAGGATACACACAGCTCACACACAATTACCTGTTAGATAGAAGCGAAGTGCCACGATGTAGAAAATGCAACGACATATTGACAGTGAAACATATCATTGTGAATTGCCAAGGATACGATGAAGAAAGAAAAAGAATAAATATTAGTCCAAACCTTCGAGAAGCGTTAGCTGATAGTGACGATAGAATAGAAAAAGTGCTAGAATTTTTCAGAACTATTGATTTGTATAATCTCATTTAGTTACTACAAGAAGAATAATGTTGTAAACTATTTATTGTAAACTTGCTTTAGAAGACCCGAATGACACAGAGTTAAAGGGTCTTAAAATAAATAAATAAATAATATTTTGGCTTTTTTGGCCTTGAGAAGGGTTTTTCGGCCATTCCATGCTTATTTTGGGATCTTTTTTTATTTTGGCTTTTGCTGACCTTTAAAAGGGCTTTTCAGCGATTCTAAACTTAATCCGGGGTCATTTTCCATTTCGGCTTTTTCTTGCCTTGAGAATAGTTTTTCGGCAACTCTGAGCTTAATTTAGGATCAGATTCCATTACGACCTTTTCTGGCCTTCAGAATGGCTTTTCGACCATTCTGAGCATTCTTTTTGGATTTTTCTGGTCTTTAGAAGGAGTTTCCAGCCATTCTGAGCTTAATTTGGGATCATTTTATGCAAGCTTAAGCAAACGAGTAGGAATTTAGTTGTGCGTCTATTAAAATGCGGAACATTTTGATTTTGTAATGTCGAGCCTTGTTGAACGCACGTTACGACCGATAAGGGCTAAAACAAGACCTGCTGCTCCAGCACAGCCGACGTTAGTAATTTTGTCCGGATCTGTCGCGTCATATTTGCTTTCAGCCATTTTGGCACTGATAATAGCTGTGAGGGTTGATACTTTTTTTTTTTTTTTTATTCTCGCTTATTTTCCGTCGGTCTAGTTCCGCCACTGTTGTGGCCAATCACCGACGCCCAGGGAGGCGACTCCACTCCCAGGACCCTAACTCACGACCCGTTTATTAACGGACCGGCGCCAACGGCTTTACTTCCTCATGCGATGGAAGGCGTGATCCCAGAGATTTTTCGCCTCAGAAAATCTCCCGGTGTCGGCTAGGATTGAATCTAGACCAGTTGGGTTGGTTGTGAGTGGATCACGCCACCTCACAACCATCGACACCTATGTCGGCGGTGGGATACGAACCCAGGCGTCGAGCGTGCTTGGCGGAGACGTTACCAACCACACTAGGCCCCCGCTATAAGGGTTGATACTTGTTGACACTCTTGAGTGAAATTGAAAAAAAGCATCCATAAACGTTATTTATTTACAATCCTTTCAGTGTTCTTCCTTCCCGCTTTTTGCAAGGAAGTGAACTGCCGAAACACCTCATTATATTTCATGCGATGGAAATAAGACAGCAAAATCAGTTTATTTCTTTTTACTATGCCTATGGAATATTTCACTTCCATGCAATGTTCATATACTCTTGTTTTGTCATCGGTCAGTGTCAGTGAAAAAGGGTTTCGGTGAGGTTCATTTTGGCTGAGTGGAACGAAATAGTGATCGACGAAAATAATCGACAAAAATATTACGCCACAAGAAACTGGCTCCGGTAGATTCACATAGATGTTTCTATAGGCAAGAGATGCTATTTTTGTGCTATTGGTAGAATTTTTTGGAACACGACTCATTTCTGTGAACCGGTTTTTTTTTAAATTTATGATGTTTCGGCAAAGTTGTAGATAATAATTTTATCTTGCTGCAGAAAATGTACACTCTGAAAAAACTTATTTAATTTTTGAAAAAAAGTTATAAGAAAAATTGAAAACAATTATATAAAAAAGCTCATTTTTTAAAAATTTAATTTTTTTATAAAACTGCAAAAAATTACCTAAACAATGCAACTGATCCGAGCATATGGAAATCAGGAAAAAAGGTTATGGGCAATTTTTTTATGGAAGGACAAAATTATTATCTACACCTTTGCTAAACACACTATGCCAAACAGTCTTGATTGCAATATTTTTTAATTCCCCATAGAGGGCTCTGTTGGAAATTGAAAATATTTCTACAGCCAAACCGGGTTGAATGATTGGCATAGTGTCTTCGGCAAAGTTGTTGATATCAATTTTTTCCTTAAAAAAAATGTTCAAAAAAAAACATAACTTTTTTTTCCGGATTTTTCCATGATCGGACCGATTGCATTATTTAGTTTATCTTTTGTAGTTTCTATAAAAATAAATAAGATCTGAAAATAATGAGCTTTTTTAGATAATTTATTTTTAATTTTTCTTTTAACTTTTTTTCAAAAATTAATTTTTTTTTAGAGTGTACATTTTCGCGGAAAGATAAAATTATTATCTACAACTTTTCGAAGACTTCACACTGATCAAACAAACCATTTTGGCCCTTAAAATATTTGTAATCATCAATGCCTTCCCAAAATAGTATTTTTCAATAGCTTCTCAGAAATGAGTCGTGTTCCAAAAATTCAACCAATAGCACAAAATGGCATCTTTTGCCTATAGAAACGTCTATGCAAACTTTTAGACAAATAAAAAATGGTTGATTGAATTGGTTGCCCGTTTTTTTTGTGGAATTGCTCTGCAGATATTCTGCGTCACAGCAATTGTATCATCCATATTAAAAACAACGTGCCACCAGCTACCAGAAACAACCACCGCTTCTCCCGATTTTGGTGAAATCTCAATCTGCAATTTTCGAAAATAAGGGAATATAATGACACAGCCGCAACCAGAACCCTTACCGGCTTGCAATCACACAGTTTTCCTTCATGCTAAGCAAAAACAAACCGGCACTAAAGAACAAAAACAGAGCAAACGAACGCTTGTGTTAAATGGGGATACATTTTGATCAGTTTGGCGTTTCGTCTTGATAACGCTTGCTGTTTGTTTTTCGTTTTCGCTTTGACGAAGATCAGTGAAGATCAGTTGGTTTGATTCGTCATTGAAGATCATTTGGTTGGATTCGAACGATGCGCGCGAAATATTTAAACTGAGTATAACAGCACGTTACTACAACGAAAATCTAGTGTATCTGAAAATGATTGGCTGCACTGCAATTTTCGAAGAATTTTGCTGGGGAAAATGGCTTTTATCAGCACTGGCTGTGAGTGTGTCGGTAGCCTGTGTGTATGATCGTTATGTCTTGTTCGCTTGCTTGCAGTGTGTGCGGAGCGGAGAATGACAAGAGAACTAGAATCATTCCGTGGCATCGATAAAAGACAATCCAAAATGATGCTCAATCAAACAAACTTGCCACTATTGTGAGAGACATCAAAACATTTTAAATGCCCTAGGTCATAATTGAAGAAGTTAAGATATTGTTTTGTCACTCGCCAAAACCGTAATGACAGCGATAACAACTGCGCAAAAAATGTTTTATTGAGTTCATTTCTCCACCGCGGCCGAAAAAGTAATTTGTCCTCCGCGGCCGTTCTCTAATTTACGATTTTAACGTAGAATTATGCCTTGCGGTAAAAAGAGTTACAAAATGAAAGACCGAAAACATCGAGAGCGCCATGAAAATTGTTGAATTCCAAAAAATATAGCTCAGCCAGTTTAAAGTATTTGTGACTCAGAGATGGGCTGTATTTTGTACTGGAACTGTGAGTTGTAGGAGGAATGGAACATTTTTTTCATGCTGATGTATTTCGTAACAGCTCTATTTTAACTTCAGCTTCGGATCTAAAGTGCTTGGCTAGCTCTCCTGGAAACAACAAGTTTAATAAGGAACCTGAACTTGGCTGCTATGCCCTATCTCCGGTGCCATCTTAACAATATGCTTCTTCGATTTTTTGAAAAAATATAACATTATCGTAGTCCTACATCAATTATATGCGGTGTGTTAAAAAGTCTTCAGGGTTACTGCAAAAAAAAAGACAGAATCGAAAGAGAATTATTACTGACAGTTACCGTTCCAGATTATCAAATTGATTAACCCCTAGCGAGCTTACTCTCTAACCTATCGCAGTTCAACGTTAACCTTGCGGTCATGTCTCAAACACAACCTCTTCAACTATATTTTTAGATAACACCAGATCTCGACGTTTTATGAACATTCGGCATTAAAAAAAGCTAAATATTGACAATTTTATGAACTGTTGTGAACTTGTGCTTTTCTTCATCAGTCAAAAAAGTGAAACTTGAGACACCCATAAGTACAACGTTTACACTTTGTTTTCTTCTTTCTTTTTTGTTATCAGTTTAGTGCGTTTCATTACACTGGTCGGAAAAAAGGGAAAAAGGAGCCTTAAGGTTTAAAATGGGTGCCCTAAAAAGATTATAGTTTTTTCAACATTCCTGAGAATTTTGGTGCCCCTCGTGTATGCAGAAGTACGTCAAAAATCGTAGAGAAATTGTTAAACGTTAGCTTACGGGAAAACTCATTTAAGTAGGTCTGTGGAAAAGTTATCTTCACTAGGGGCACCAAAATGTAGAGGAATGGTTGAAAAGCTATAATAATCTGTCATTTTTTCTAGTTTGAGTTCTAGGGCAAAACCTGTGTTCAGCAGTGTTATAATATATTACAAAAATTATATGTAAACTCGAAAGCTCTTAGCAAGAGGATTTTAAAACCATATGTGGCAAAGACAGAGGAATTTGGAATTTGCTGCGAAGCCGTGCAGCAGAGCTGCAAAAAACCAACGATTCTATGTTTGATACAAGCGGTAGAAACGCGATTTTGCAACATCCGGACCCGACAGTATAACATGGTTATGGTTGTTTTGTAGTGGGCGTAGAGCAGAAGCCAAGCGATAAAATGTCAGCTGACAGTTCATTTTGGAAACTAATGATCATTTTAGAAATTCGCCAAAACTGCGGTGTTTACCACCACAACAATAAGTCCAAACATAATTCTAAGAAAATTTGAGTTTTTCTAAATCCCATGCGATGTGAAGATATTGAAATGACGAGCTCAGAGTCTGGATTTTAAGTTTAGCAAACCCTTTTTTCAACTATTCAGGGGAAATAATACTAATTTCTATTCCACAGAGATCTATTCCCGACAAATCGATATTTTTGCCGTATTTCATTGGCTAGCTAAACTTCATTAGTATAACCCTGACAGAAATTTTTTTTCTCAAAAAATTTCCTTCAAACAAGATTACGTGCTTCGGGTCACTTTCTCGGAGATTACGCGGCATGGCTAAGCAGCGAGCGATCCGTCTTCACGCCATAATACCGATCCCTTTCGCACGCTCACACTTTGTAGCGGCAAACTTGTCAGCGGCTGTCGCGTTTGCGTTTCTTGGTGCCTCGGATATATGTAGGTACGTATATGGAAGTCGCAAGAGAAGAAGCGGCGCAAAGTATTTCCTATTCATCAATAGCACGTTTTCTTTCACAAAGCTTGTATGTGTTTATCGCGATTCTCTTCAACCTTGCCCGTTACTGCAGCTAAATCCTTCAACGGGGTCTTTTCTCGCATCGATTAGAAAACACGTTATGTAAATTTATCGAAAATTATGTCTGCCTTGTCGACAACTGGCAGAGAGAGAATGTTCGCGGGTTAATGTGCGAGCTGAGCTAAGTGGCTGGAATTCCATTTGACGGCTTCTTCGAGCTTTAACAACTGTCGGTATGACGTAATATTTTTGGTATCGCGTGAGACTTCCCGAGTCACTCGTAGTGTTTGTGTTTTTTTTTTGTCTTGAAAAAGAACTTTTAACGTTTGTTCTATCGTTCTTGTGCTCAAAACTTCCCCCTAGATAAAGCTTCTCAAATTGCTCGTTATGACGATATTCTGTTTTGATAGCAAGCATATGTGCTAAATCACATCCAGTGGCATTCCACCACAAACAGTTTGCCCCAGATTTGAAATCAACTTCAAACTGACAGAATGTTTTGTTGAAGTAGCGGAAATAGAATCTAAACAAATCAATTTATTCCTGACGTTTCGATGGAATGTTAAGTTGTGATCAGCCAGCAGCAGCATTTCCAGGAAGGAAATATAGTGCTAAATATTTCATCATCAAAAAGTAAACAAACGACTTCGCATTTAGAGAGTGCGAAACCATCACAAACACTTTATCGCGGGCGCGCGAGTGTGTTCATTCGACGCGCGCGCTTGTCCGTGGTTAAGCGAACCGAACCCAAATATGTTTGCATTTCACGCTCTTCTGCGCCACTGAATGGACTTTTATCTCGGATTTTATTCAACAGCGCGGATGCGCGGTGGGTCGCTGATTAGAATAAATACTGGAAAATATGACTTGTCTCAACACAATTCAGCATGCGAAAAAGAAATCCTGTCGAATAAAGTCAAATTCCGGATTGGAATTGTAGTACCTGGACTAAGCATTTTTTGCGTGTAAAAGTATTCCGCCATTTTTTGTTCGCAAATTTTTCGAGTCCCGAATTATAATGTCAAACACTTTTCTCTGTGAACAATTAAGATGTTTAAATTCCATGCTTAATGCGGATATTCTTGATATGCTAAAGCAATGCCAAGTTTTTTTTCTTCAAGTATGGACCATTCACTGCGACCAAAAACATTTTATTTCATGATATCACCCGAGTGTCTGCTATATTCCGCACTTCTATCGTTATATCACTATTGAGAGTTAGTGGCATGCTTGTATTATTATCCGTGTTTGTATGTTTCAACCTTCCTTTTTACGACTCTAGGCAGGGCCTTGTTCCTCCTGCCAATATTATCGCCAATTATAATTTCCTTGAAAGCAAATATCTTTCTGACCAGTTTTGTTGTAAGAGGGACTTATTTTAGTCAAGAAAAAGTCATCGACGTTTTGCAGGTGACAACGTGAAGAAACGGTTAGTGGCTGACTTGAGAGTAAACCCATGTTCAACGTCTGAGCAGCTACAAAAGAGAGTAAAACTGTCCGGCCTTTCATCACTGATAAGTGACATCTTCAGGGGAAACTGGGAGGATTTAATACCGATTAGAGGCTTTTTACATTATGGTTAACAAATGAATATAGTCTAGCTGATTGTCTGTGGCTATTGTGTCTGTAATTATGATATTTCTTGTTCCTTTCTTGTCCAGATGCTTTTTAAGACTATCGTCAACACTGATTGGGGCGATTTTAGGTACCCCTGAAGATGTCACTGATCAGTGACGAAACGTCGGACAGTACAAAAGAAGTCGTTCTACTTTCTTTTGTGACTACTCAGCCGAATGTACAACCAACATACATAATATTTCAACAGTCGAAAATTCACCAACATTTATGGCCAGTGTTTTACTCTGTTACGGTCAAATCGCCTAGATTTTATTGAAATCAGCTTTTTCAGTGCATACAAAACTTGTGATAAAAAGCATACGGAAAACTCAAAATAAATAAAAATAAGGTTTTGAAAGGTTGGGATTGTATAAGAAACACATATTGCAAGTAACAAAAATTTCTCAGTAGATGTTTACTAGAAATTTTAGAGATTTTTAAAGTCGATAACATTTTTAATTTTATTTGAAATGAATTGAGTTTTTTTATTCTAATTTTTTCTGATAGATTTAGTTTAGCTTGCATGACTAAAGCTTGATCCATTTGATATTTGATCGCACAAAATGCGAAATATCTTCGCCAAAAAAAACACGTAAAAAAATTTTGATTTATCATTTTGCAGCAAATACATTGACCTTAAAAAAAAATATAGAAAAAGTTATTCGTCTGAGTTGCAGATAAGGCATTTTTCGTTTTATACCGCCCATCATTTTCTGCACAGTGGAACTGTCAACTCGATGTAAAAATATATTTCGCGGTGCTCCAAGGACAAAAAGTCCATGGGCAAGAGTGATGTCACTAAGCGATTTAAATTCGTGTTTGCTGACAAGTTCGCTCGGAAGGTGATGGTGTGACAGGGGATCCGCAGCTGTGGCAAAAAAATAAGGTTTTCACCGCCAGATCAACCATGAATGGCCAGGTGTACAAGGAAAAGTGCCTTCAAAAGCTCTTTTTGCCGTTCATCCAATTACATTACGGTGCGGTAAGTTCTGGCATGACTTGGCCAGCTAGGAAGTCAATGATTGGTACAAAGAGAATAGAATTGATATTATCTAAAAAGCTATCAACCCACAAAACTGTCCAGATTTTCGTCCAATTGAGAAATATTGGGTGATAATCAAGAGTAAGTTGAAGGAAAGTGGCTGAACGATGAAAAAAAAAACAGCCGATTTACGTACATGGTGGAAGAAAATGGCGTCTTCGAGTTAAAAGTTCCAGTGTGCAGAACATGATGGGCCGTATAAAACGAAAAGTGCGTGAATTTATCTGAAACGCAGATGAATATATTTTTGTATTTTTTCTTGTAAGGTCAATAAATTTGCTGCAAAATATCTCAAGTTTTTTTCTATATGTTTTTCTGGCGAAGCTATTCCCCATTTTGTGCGACCAAACATAAAATGGATCAAGCTTCAGCAAAATGCTAATAAACCTCGAAATTCATTATTATTCAATGGTTACTGTAAATACAGGAAAAAATATTTGAAAATTGCAAATTTTGAAAAAAAAAAGATTTCTCAATTTGATATCTCTTGTTTGCTTGCCTTGTTTCCAACATAGTTTTCTGTGCTGTCAGCCTACCGTGACCGATAGACTCAAGTGAACAGACACATTCGACCAATACACGCGAGTCAGTTAAAGTAAACTTCTCTTCAATCGTGAAGCGTCATAATACGGGCGCGAAACGATGAAATGATGATCCAATGAATGCCACGACCGACAGTGCGGCTCGAATACGGGGGAACACTGAATTGGCATACAATCGTGGGGATTCTAAAAATAATCTTTTTTTGCTCTGCAGCACCACTCCTCTTGCGGTCGACTTTTTTTCTTTTTGACATATTTTCCATTTATCTTAGTTTTAATATGAACCCCTTAATGGTGAAGCGAATGATTGGGTTTGCGATTGTTGGTTGAGCCGGTTTCAATATGGAATGTTGAGCAGCATACGGTTCAACTACGTAAACATTGTACCGTACGAAATCACAAGGTTTCTACTTTTATTATAAAAATCATTTGGCCAGCTGTCAAATTTAAACTAATAATAATGGAACTAATATTTAGTCTTAAAACTCAAGCTTTCTTCATTAGAGACGCTCATCATTTTAAGCATCGCGATCCATGGGAATGACCTCACCAGGGGACTCACTCCGGCTAACTGGTGTCCATTTGTAGAGGTCGATTCCCGCGCTACTTGACCGCAATCATGCAAACTAGCCGGTGTTTCTGTGAACAGCGGAAGCGTAAAAAAACACGAATTCACATATATCGTCATTAGTACTGCACCAGCTGCTGCTGTTTGCCATGGTAACGACGCCACTGCGGCTAGCCGTATAAAACAGTGATGAGCGGCCTCGGGCAGATTTGATTTGCTGCTTTTGAGAGTGTACAACTGCGCCATACCGAAGAGCATCAAAACATCAAAGTGAATTCGCGATGCTGAGTCATCGACTGAAGGTTATGTTATAGGTGTGCAGTATGTCTGGAAACGGCTATTTACATTGACATGTCAGGAAAGTCATTAAATGTACGTTCAACAAAAAAAAAATGTATTGCGTCAGTTTATCAAGGATCTGCTCACGGCGGACTAAAATTATTTTTTTGTTTATTTTAAATTGTTATTTCATATAATTAACCAACCATATTCGTTTGTTGACTATTATTCCGATGATTACCATACTAATCAAGTTCTAAACATACAACCATTATAAAATTTGGCCACTTCCCATGACATACTTTTACCAACCCATGTTTTGCTTTGCTTGTTATTTTAGCCATGGGTTTCTTGAACAATCAGAGGGAACCTGTTGGTACCGTGCTGGACCGAAACCCGTACAGTATCGAAATCCGTACACCTTGATGTTTTCCTTCAGTTTTAAACATTTTAAAAGTGAAAATTCATATGATAATTACATGTACATATGCGTAGAGTTGTTGGCCTTCTGTTGAATTAAACTATGCGCCAGTAGGCCATGAAATAAAAATATTAAAAATGAAAAATCAATCGTGTATCGGTTTCAGTTGTCATTTCGTTGTATCGTTAGAGAATTTACTAAGGAAACGTTCTTCAGATAAAAACGATTTTCAAGTGGAATATAAGTGTTTTACTCTGTGAATCTTTTTAAAATTGATGGAAAAGGTAAGTCTTTGTCATTTTCGAACTGTATATTGCCTAATAAATAATGTAAGTTGTATTTATTCAACAAAAACTCTGACGTACGGATTTTGATTCTTTTTATTTGCTTGAATCGAAATCCGAAAAGCGTGTGTATCATGCATATATTGTTGAGCTTTCTTCTTGTTTTCAGCATATAATGGAAGAAAACAAGTATAAACATACGGCAAACAATTTTAAACGAGCTGTGACTGAGGTGCGCAAGGGAAAGTCTTACCGGGAAGCTTCGAGAGGTTCCGGCGGTCCGGTTACTACGAAACGCTACGAAAATTGCACTATTTCAGCTGATATCAAAAATTTGAAAACCGTGTGAAACTTTAGGAGCCAGTTGATCCTCAAATATACTTTTTCGGTAATTTAAAGATAAATTATAAATAAAAGATGTTCATTTTTGTACTTCTTCATCCATACGGAGTTTAGTTTATTGTTGTATGGACTTTGATCCAGTCTATATCGCGTGTGTGCGGATTTCGATTCAAAAGTGTACGGGTTTTGAATCAGACAAAAAACTGTGTACGGATTTCGATTCAAAACATGCTCTATTTAAACATGAATTTTTCGAGTTTCGGAGTGATTTTAATCATTTTGCTGGAAAATAGTGATAAAATATAAGTAGACCTATAACTAAACATGTCAGTTTAAAGCAATATGTGATTTCTTGATTTTATATTGACCGTCGAAGATTATCATGTGCTTAGGTGTACGGATTTCGATCCAGCACGGTATTAAACCAATCTTTTTGTTATTATTCGCGGCTAAATTTTCTAAAAGATAATTAATCTTTATTAGAAATTTGCGTAATATTATTTTGAACTTTTTATTAAAATGATGACTGAATACAAATTATACAGATTGGGTTATTCAAGAGATTGAAAATAAATGCTTTATTTGATTTTTTACCCACACCTTAAACCACGGCTATGTGTCAAACAGGAACATGCGGATGTTACTCCAATTATTCCAGAGCAGACCACATTACAAGCTTTAATGTTAATATAAATCGTGCTGCTGAAAGCTCGTCATAACTCAAAGAGATCGTGCTCGAAATGCTAAACCGTCAGATAAACAATCCGCTTTTTCGTACCAAAAAGACAACACCTAAGACAATTATGCCAGAATAATAAATGGGATAGGTAAGAGGTTATTCGCATGAATAAATTAATCTGACTTCGCAGTAGGTTAATGCATGCGTCCGTCACTTGCGCACCGGGTTATTAATTCAACTAACTTTGGTTTTGCTCGATTAATCTATACACGGGAGAAAGTGGCACAGTTTATGGAATTAACACTTCTTCGTGGCTCTCGATTAAAAAAAAATAACCGAGCCAGGGTATGAAATTTAATCTTCATCGGTCAACCGTGTCGGAGGTGTAAATGAATTTTTGCAGTAGTTCCATCCTGCCATAACTTATGGCCCATAAGTTTATAAATTTGGTTTACTATTAGCAATGAATGTTTTGCTAATGTCAAAAAAATTAAGCTGGGATCTGTACCAGCGAGAATACTAAAATGTATTTATTCATAAAGCGTGTGCCAGAAAGGTTATTATTGCTATTTATTGCTGGCTGACAGCATTACGGCATGCGATAGTGGTGTACATGACCCAGTCGCGCGGTTTTCTCATTCATCTGTGTATATAGGGTCCGTGGAGGAATGTTGACGCATGACTATCGCACGACGCATTCCGTTCTAAAAACTATTCTATTAATCTCGATTATATGGTAGAAATTAGAATTTGTATCGTTTTAAGTTTTTATTCGGTAGAAGAGGATAGTGAAATTATTGGTGGATTATGAGTCTATGCCGTTGGGTTACGTAGTTGGCAAGGTGTATCGAAAGGACATAAACCAAAAGACTCCTTGATTAAAAATGTTCCTATTTTTGTATTTGGTATATTGGAAAGTGGTATGAATTTGAAAGATTATTTTCTACATAACAGGCGCACTTTTCTCTTCACACCTTTCATGAAGTTCTGCACAGTAGCTTTTGTGCCAAATCTGGCCAGAAAAACGCTGTACTTTAGAGAATAGCAGCAATCTTTTCTACAATCATTTATTCTTGCATATTGAAGCATTTATTGTACCTTGAGAGAAGCAAACAGATGATCGTCGACAGAAACTGGAATCTTCTGTTCAAATTTTTCACAACCTCTTTCATGATTTTACGAAACAATGTCGCACGCTTAGCCTTGGGGCTAATAGCGGTCTCGATCAACTAGATTAGTTGAGAGAATTCGTTATCGATATTGTTTTTGGCACATTTTGTATGTGTAGGATAAGTACAACGATACACCGTGCCCCAGTGCTGAGTCGAGAAAATTTCCAGCTCGAAAAGATCCTCGACTCGATCGGGAATCGAACCCGATATCACAACCGTGTAGGAGAGCAAGCCGACCGACATCGCTAACCACAGAGCCACGGGGACCACAACCACATGATTTTACGATTGAACCCTATTTGACGTATGTTTCATCATCCATTGCGATGCAGTTGTCCAGTATCCGTAACCGAAATATTTTTTATGGTAAATTTAAACATTTTTTTCGTTTAGTGCATGTTTGGGATCTGTTGTATTAGTTCAACGCGCTATATCTTTTCTGCCATTTCACACACTCTTTAAGGTTCCAGTAACCTTCCGGTAGGTTTTGTGGTAAGATGCTGGAATAACAAACCAGCCGTCATATGTTCAAATCTCTGCTGAGACCATCGTTAGAGTCAATAGCATCCTAGCGACAGTCTCGCAATTGTCCTGAACATTAACGGTTGGCTGCGAAGTGTGTGAATAATACACAGGAGGTAAAAACTTATAAACGGAAGAATGTGCTTTTTCTGGATGTTTTGTTTTTCTCTAATTTGTCTTCTTTCTCAATCGCACTGATCAGCGCTTCAATACTGAGTACTGATTAAATTGCAGAACAATTACACCTTTACAGGGTGCCTGATGTTATTTATGTCTGATTGTGTCTAAAATTATGTACAGAATCATTTATAATTGAAGTAAAAATATTTCTAAAAATAAAGTTTTGAATCTTAGGCTAAAAATCGCTCACAGAAACTAGTAATGCCCGGGTTACGGTTACGAGCTAAAATATTTTGATGGCTCGAAAAGCCAAAATAACTTCAATCGAGCTTTATAAATTAACTTGAAATTGTAAAAATTTGTCCTACTAATATTACCAAGGAAAACTCAAACTGAGCTTAAAAATCTTTAAAAAAATCTTAAGGCTATAAAACTTTACAATAGACAAAATTTTTAAAGCCAAGACCGCAAGGTTGACGTAGAACTACACAGTGTTGTCTGTTACATTACTTGTATTCAAGATGTTCAAAATTTTGTGCAAAATAGGAGTTGAAGTGCTACCGAATTACAGTTTGCACATACATTGCTGAACAGGAATGGAACAAGCACTATACTACGCAAACAAGTTCATACAGTCAGAGTGCATGCAGAATAAACAACATTTTACTTTCAATTCTAGCACAAAACGAAAAAACATTAACTCTTTAATAATTTGTTTGTTGTCCTTAATAAGGACAACAAACAAATTATTATAAGGACTCGTTATAAAGACAATTGTTGCTCAATTTCATATATTTTGAATACCAGCATCCCAAAACGTTTGTGTGTTGTCAAAATGAGGCAAATTTTCAAAAGAGGAAGCGCCGGCCAATGTACTACTGATGCTGCCCGCTATCGCATAAAGGTAGCTTCTTACAGGAGGAAGTGCTGCTGCATCAGTTGGCCCTGGCATTATCTATGCTGATACCCACTACAACTGCTGTTGCTACTATTCGCTGCCACCGCTGCTGCTAAGTGAGGACCGTTGTAGTCGCTCTCTAGAACTAATGAGCAGTTTCGGCTGAAGCAGACTCTTATATAGGTCAAATAGTACATTCTCAATTACTATAATTCTGTTGACCGTGCTTAGAAAAGTAATCATATAACGACCAATCGTATCGAATTTTGCGTTTTAACAATTTTCAATAGTACAATATTTCGAATAATAAAACTACAATGTTCCGTTTTTAGATATTCTGGTTTTAGATTTCCCTATGTAGCAAAACTTTCTGAGAGACGTAGTTCTACGTCAAAATTATACAGAACTATGAGATCCCCTCCAAAACCACAACAAATTTGCACTAATTCTGAAAATCCGGAAATCAAGGTCAGCAAACCCAAAACAAGTTTCTTGTTGAAACCGGAGCGACAAAAATTATTTTAACGTAGCAATAATATTGTATCAAAGCCTGCAAAAGATTAACAATGTCAATATAAATTAAATTTCGAAACTGAGTCTATGAAAGCGTTCGAATATGTACCAGCAAATGGGTAATAATTGAGCTGTAAAATGCAAAAATTGATTCTTGCATAAACTTCTAATTACCAGAAAAAGTTTGGCTACTCGGGAAAAAATGTGCTTAAATTATTTTAAAAACTTCGACAAATAACTACCTAAAATGTTTTCTCTATTCAGATAGAAATGAATATGAAAAAGTTACCGGAAAACATGGAAAGTGAACATTTTAAAGTAAAAACATTCTCAAGTCAAATCAGTTCGAAGGTTATGTTTTGTATTTAAAGTCAGTTTGGGATTGACGAAAGGTTAATGAAGTCCGATATGGGAAAATCACAAATTTAATTAAAAAGTACCTTATTCTAGTTTGCCGAGAGATCAAAAATAGAAATCCTAAGAAAGATTCCAAACTGAACTCTAAAAAATCCACAATTATATATAAAATTTAATTGCAAATAAGAGGAAAGAATTTTGAATTTTATTTATACTATTTTAAATAACTTTTCTGAAGACTCGATCTAATAAAAATGTTTTCCAAGAATTGTCGTTTCTGGAGCTCGGGAGCAGCCATAATCATTCTTAAAATTATTCAAAATTTGTGGAAAAATTTTCTGGAGGTTTGAAAAGCAGAAACTGACTCCAAAAAATGCCGGAAATCTCAACCAGAATATCACAAATATCAAATCGCTTTTTTTCACAGTTTATTTAAACCAGTAAATAATTTTTGAATGTCTAAAATAACAGAAAGTTATTCCGAAAAATTGTTGTTCAGAATAAATTTAAAATTGATGTGAACATGTTCCAAAACCATGGAGCACATATTGACACATATTCTTTTGTTATTGAACTTTTGGACCAAGTTAAGCGTTGATGCCGGATTCTGCAAAGAGAACTCGATGAAAAAGTTCAATATCATTGATTCTGATGGTCCCGAAGATTGTTGGGAAGACAAACAAAAAATACCCTGTGAGAGCATCTTGCAACTTCGGAGGAAAAACCGTAATGGTTTGGGCAAGCATTAGTGGCATTGTAAGAACCAATATGTTTCATATAAACCAGAATGAATTCTGAGAAGCACTGCGAATCACTAAAAGAAGCTTTGATTCCTCAAGTTACGGAGAAGTTAAGGACGAAAATGTCATTTTGCAGCAATTCGTTGCTTCATTTCATACAGAAGGTAAAAATAAAAAATTTCTCGTGGCCCATAATATTCCTTCTATACATGGGCGCAACTAAAGAAAATTTCTAGGGGGGGGGGGCTAGTTTTCGTGTATGCCATTTTAAAAAAGAGAAAAAAGAGTTTGAATATGCCTATTTAATAACGCTTAAAATAGTATCGTAGAAGCAGAAAAAAACACTTCAGGATAGAATCTCCGATGATGTACTGAATATCTTGAACACATAGTCAACGCCAAGCTCTTTCAGCAACAATGATTCGATATTGAGGAGAGTCAGATTTGGTAAACGGCTAAGCAGTGCTTTTTAACAGTTCACCCGTACTAGTTAGAATAAAATAGACCCCAGTGTGGTTCAAGGCTTAATGCCCTATTCCTACCTCCACGTGGTACCGACTGGGATACGAGCAACCAAGGAAAAACCGGTGAACCGGTGGGGTAGTTGTTCTCCTTAGAGAGCAGCTTGTCTGTGCGTCTACCTCACAGGCTAGGGGCGGCTCAAACAGCGACTGATCCGGACCGGACGGTTGAACTATTAAATGCGGTGTCTCGCCAGCTACATCCATGGCGGCAGCTCCGTCGCGAGACTAGACACCGCAGCCCTAGTAAGGCAGCATACTAAAATAAACATACTACGGAGAGTCAAGAATTCAAAACGAACCGAAACAATCGGCAATGACCCAGCCGACGAAATAAGGACGACGATTAGAAACTCAATACATGTAACAGTAGATCGCTTAACGACCCGGTTGTCGACCGGATTCTGCTGGATCAGCTAGAACCCCGCCACTTCGACATCGTTGCGCTCCAGAAGCTTTGCCTGAAAGGAGAGAAGGTACGGTGGATTTGTGGCCGCAAGGCACTGTACCACCAAAGCGGCAGGCAATCAGCGACAGGTTGTGTTTGTTGAGAATTGAAGGCCGGTTTTACAACTACACTATTCCCAATGTGCACTGCCCTCACGAAGGAAGACCTGATGCAGGGAAAAAAGCGTTCTACGCACAGCTGGAGAAACTGTACGATAGCTGCTCGCGTAGAGATATCAAGATCGTCGTTGGGTACATGAACGGAAGGATAGACTTATATAAACCGGTTATCGGCCCGCACAGCCTGCTATGCACCAACTTCGCAGCTCCCCGCGGATTAGCAGTATAAAGTCCCTTCTTTCCTCGACCAACGTACAGCAAAACAAATTGACCACGTTCTCAACGACGGCCCGTTCTTCTCAGACATTACAAACGTACGCACCAATCACGGTGATGATCGGACAAGACCACTTCGATAAAAAAACTACAAAACCCTGATAACCGATAGTCCTCTACGGAAGTCCTTTTGATGTTTTCGAACAGAAGGTGCCTATCGGCGAACAGAAGGTGACTATCTACGGTGAAGCACAAGCGGACGACGGATAATGGCTACAGCGCATGAACCATGAGCTACAAGCGCTGCTTGGAGAGAACCCCATTGCACACCTGGCGAAAGACAATAGGTTGCGGTAGGCCGGTCACATCGTAAGAATGCCGGACGACAACCATGTGAAATCACTTCTCTTCAGCAACCCTACCGGCACAAGAAATTAAGGGGCGCAGTGTGCATGATGGCTCGACTTGCGAGTGATGAGACGTCTGGGAAACTGGTGAAACACAGCCCAAAACCGCGTAAACTGGCGACTTCTTGATACAGCACGAGTTACTACAGCTCTCCTCTGACTGGTAAGGTGAGTAAGAGAGCAAGGGTTGAGAATCGATCCTGGGTGCAGAACTAGTTTTTAGCCAATGAATGACGACATCTCCATTTGTGTTGATTTTGATGCTCTGATAAGTAGCATGGAATATATATATATATATATATATATATATATATATATATATATATATATATATATATATATATATATATATATATATATATATATATATATATATATATATATATATATATATATATATATATATTGAATACAATCATTCTCTGGGAAATTCTAGGGGGGCTAAACAAGTTCTAGGGGGGGGGGGCTTCAGCCCCCCCTAGCCCCCCCGTAGTTGCGCCCATGCTTCTATACAGTGGCCATCCTGAAGTCCGGAATTGAATTCTATAGAGAATGATTGGGAAATTGTAACAACAAATATATTTGCACAGGGCAGAAATTTCAAGACTGTTGGACAGCTGAGAAAATCTATCATGAGCGAATACGCTAAATTTACTCCGAGTACGCTCAAATCTCTTGTTATTCTATGCCTAGGCAGCTGCAAAAAAGTAACACATTACTGATAATGCTTGCTGTTGAGTTTGTTTTGAAAACAAAGTGTTTGAAGCAGTTTTGTTATATGTTATATTTATTTCCTCCACAAAATAACGAAATGATCCTAGTAATGCAACAGCTTAAGAATTTAATAAAAAAGCATTATATTAGAGGTGGCATTTTAATTATTTCTACCAGTGTATTATTATCCATGATTCATTTTTCTTTTCAAATTATGTTCCTCTAAAAACGATCAGAAACTTTTAGATACAGTAAGATGTCAATTAAATGCTCTCAAAGAAATAACGGAACATTAAATTCGGCGTTATCGCATTTAATAAGCAAAGAATAAGCACTAAATTTCCACGCTATTGACTATTTGTTCAGTTGACTTTGAACTCCCAGCTTTGGGGGCATCGTTCTTTGGCGAGGAAAACAGAACTGGAAATTTGCGTCATTCATCTTCGTCGTACCTTCCCGCCATGACGATAAGCGAATAAACGAGCGTTTTTATTTTTTGCTTCAATGCTCAATGTCGCAGTAGCAGTTGACATGCTGGCAACGAGTAGGTACCAAAAACAAAAGCATTTCACCTTGCCTCCATTTGGTAGGTAGTTAATGGCTGGTTAGATGATGATACAAACAAAATTAAAATAATTTTACGCACCGATTTCAGGTAAAATTCATTGCCAAGTTCGGTGGGCAGGCCTTGGCTTCTGAATTCGAACGTGTGAAGGCTTTTACTGGCTTTTTATAAGGTACCAGGTGATTCAACGGTTCTGTGCTGGGGCAGTCGTGAAACGAGCAGACCCCAAAGTTGAAAACATCTGCTTTCAACCAATAAAACTGTTGCTTCGGTTGCAATAATGTGAATTAGGCGCAGAGATGCCAGGTAATTTTTCTAAATATCTTTACAACAAAATGTTCTTATGCGTCAAAAACACGTGAACACATTCGTATTCAAATTTAAACAGTTACTAAAAATTTCAGTAAAGCCTAACCTGGTGGGATTATTCAGCTGATTTATAGGCTTCCACGACTTTACACAACCTCAAATACTTCCCTAGTGAAAACTTCATCTCTGGCACCCCTGATTAGGAGAGCAATGACAATTTCCAAGGGCCCATTCGCACATCACATCAGCTCGAGAGCGTGTATATATGCTATATTCTGCCACAAATTGACGATGAAACGCTATGTTTATAATTAAATCCTAATAAAACTTTTTATTTTGTTACAAACTACCGAAAATTAGTTTGATTGCAGTTTTCTGATCGGAAACCTGTTTTACGGTTATCATTACAAAATACCACTGTAATCAGGCCGCTCTCGTTGGTTAGTGTGCAAATTCAACGATATTTGCAATTTTGTTGGTGTTTGTAGAATAATTCAAGGTGTAAAAAATTATGGCGACCACAAGCTGGCATTTTTTGTTGGACATGAGTAACGCAAGCTGCAGTTGATGGTACGTTTTTTTTTTCGAACAGAGATGAAGTATTTATTTTTGGTCTTCAAAAAGTAAGAAGATCGAAAATATTTCCATGCTGCTTAAAGTGATTCGTTGTAACTCAACTCGTCGGTTGATTTTTTTTCGAGAGTAAATTTTGTGCATGTTATAAGCCACGGCTTGTTCGAACTCAAATAGCATAAAAAAGGAACCATTCGGCAACAAGAAATGCCGAACGACGGCTTTATAATTATTCCTGGCGAGCATCCAATTAAGATCGGCAAACTTCCATATCACCATCGTTAAGTTATTGTTGTTCCTCGTGCTGCCGCTGCTGCTGCCTGTCTGGTGGATTGCAGGACCGCATCACGAACCCCGCTCACCCCCGGCGCTCGCTGAGTTTATACATCACAACAAAGCCTTGCAATGCTGCAGAATCATGATAATGATAATGATTGCTTCAGGAGGTTTAGCCCAACACTTTCACAAAACGCGAGGAACCTCATCCGGCGCGCAGAGCCATCCAGTCGCGGTGGCGTGAACATTTGCATTGGCATCTCTGTTGGCATTCCCGAATAGGGAGCACGTACACACATTCAGCACTCATTCGGTTGTACATTTATTCGTCTGCATGTGGGTGCTCGGACCGTAGAGTGGGGTTATTTTGATTCGTCCAGGTTCTATACAAATGGATTTTGAAATATTTTGCAAACAAAAGCCTTCATTAGGACACACCCATATCCGCTGATAAAACTAATATTTGTTTATCATTTGATTATCGGAGAGGGCACAGGGAATACCGGTAAAAACTAATGTTTTCAACAGTTTTCTCAAATTAGCACAGTTTGGATCAATTTCCTAATGATACATTTAATTAACGTCTGGAAACGCTATTCTGATATCTGCTCTGTTTTATTTTTTAACAACTTACTCGAAACTATAACTGCTAACGTCTCAGCTTAAGCTATGAAATGTCTTAACCGTATACGTTTTATATCATTTTAATTTAATATATTATAAAATCATGCTACAGCTCAGGAATGTGAAGGATTGCTCCATTGAAAACTAATTGGCCATAACATTGTTAACTACACTCAAGCCCGTGGGTCGGGAGAGACTGTTAGTGTCAGTAGGGTCGTAGCGCTAGCCCCGCAATTGTCCAGTACAATAAACAGTCGGCTGCGAAGTCTGTGTATATTTTGGTGGCGAACCAGCCTGTGGCTGAAAGCCACCTTAATAAAGTAAATAAAACAAAGTCTGTGTATAAATAAACAGAAGGTCAAGTTCCGAGTCGGAATGTAGCACCAAGACTTTGCTTTTCTTTGCTATGTCACTTACTCTCAATAGTGATATTGCTAGTGATTGAATATCACAAAAGATCAACGTTTCTGGTCGCAGTGAATGATTCATACAGGAATGATGAGGGTAACGTAGTCGTTATCAATCTATTATTTGAATCAAGGTCATAGTTTCAAACCAACTCACAATGACGGTTCCTCCCATATGGTTGCCAACTATATCTCACTTGTAAAAAAGCACCCGATTAATGCACTTTGCATCATTTTCATCTGCGGCTATCACCGCTGATGATGATGGCGAGCATGCTGACGATGGTGATGATACTGATGGTGATGCTGTGTGATGCTAGTAATTACAGAGGATTTCAAAGGGATCATCGTTTTCCCTACACTCGGTTCGGTTCGTGCATAATTTTCGATCTTAGCCGAGGAGTAATCCCCTTTGCATAAACGAAACCTGCATATTTTGCTAATTTGTTTACACACCGCCAGCCACCTCTTATCCTGTGCTTACAATAATAATTTACGACACATTATGTATTTCGCCACAATGAGCCGTTAACAACGACAATTGGGTTTTGTTTCGCTAGAACAAATTGTCGATTATACCAATACTTTTCCCGATAAAATCGGAACCAATGGCCACGGCAAAATGAAAAATGTGCAATAAATAATTATCGTTTGTTGCATTTAAATCATTCGCTCCGTTCCCGTTTCACACGCCCGGGAGGAGAGTCGCGCAAGAACTTCCCCGGTATGATTACTCTCGACTGATACCGCAAGACAGGGCCCCTTTCGCGTGCGGATGAGAGCTCCACCACACACAAATGGGATATAATAATGCTGGCTGGCCGTCATATTTTCTCGCTTCATCATCCCAGTCGCTATTGTATAGACACAAGAGAGCAGAAAAAAAAGTTTGCTAGTATTACAGGTTGCGCTTATCCCACGGGGAGGGATAAATCTTGAATCTAATTTAATCACCGGTATTCCACCATTTTGCTCTCGAAATTATGATTTTTAGAACGTGTTCCGAGCCGAAATTACCACTGATCATCGCTGTTCGATATTGATTTGAAGGGGGAGCAAAAAGGAAACCGTCGGTTGTTTAGAATAAAGTTATTTTTTTTAACTATTTCTAAATAATGAAGGCTTAGCTAACCTAACATTTTGCCTTCATTACATGCCTCCGATGTGGTTTTTGTAGTGATTGTTTCTTGTAATCGTCATGCTTTTTGGAAACTAATCGGGCTCTGTTTTTTTCGATGACAAGATATCTAAGATACTTTTACACTTTTGCTGGTTCAATATACTAATATATATATATATATATATATATATATATATATATATATATATATATATATATATATATATATATATATATATATATATATATATATATATATATATATATATATATATATATATATACTAGCTGACCCGGCAAACTTCGTCTCGCCCATTTTTGTGTATAATTTAATAATTTCAAACATTCCCAATTCATTGATTCCTTGCGATTTGTTTATAGTCTACAAATGCACGACGAATCGGCCATAGGATATGATCAAAGTCAAAAGGCAAATCGTTTGAAATGATTGGTTTTATCGGAATGACAGATCGACTTCTGGCTTCTGTACATCACCTCTATTCTGAAAATATTCATATTAGTATTCGATCATTTTCAGCTGTTTTTCTAACATCAATCTGATTCCGGAGATACCCATATTGGGTGGTGTTCAGTAATTTTGTTGTGTTCTAGAAACTAAAAGTGGTTATCTTTGAATTCTAAATAGTGTCCAGGGTCAATGCTTGGTTTGTATGCATCATCTCGATTACGTAAATATCCATATTAAGTAATATTCGGTCTTTTTCGGCAGTTTTCCGAATCCGGAAGTCGCCATACTGGATATCAAAATGGCATTTGGAGACAGATTCTGGCCCATGGGCGTGCTTCTGGTTTAAGAAACACCCATATTGTTTGGTCATTTTCGGCTGTTTCCTAGAAACTGAAAGTCGCCATCTCACAATTCATAATGGTGTCTGTGGTAAATTTTTAGCTTTTGACTCCGGAGATACTCATAGTGGGTGGTATTCGGTCATTTTCAGCTGTTTTCCAGAAACCGGAAGTTGCCATCTTACAATTCAAAATGTTGTCTGAGGTCGACTTGTGGCTTCAGAGCACCATTAGAATTTCGGAAATACCCATATTAGAAACCGGAAGTTTCCATCTTAAATTTATAAATGGCGTATGGAGTCGAGTTTTGACTCCTGTGCATCGACCCGATCATTGTAGGCTGTTTTCCGGCAAACCTGAAATATCTGTTTAGCTTGTATGGGAGATCTGCCTCTTCTTCCAGAGTACGAAGGAGTATCAAACCACCATAGCAATTTATGTTTAATTTGTATAAAAGCCTTCGCATCCAGAAGTGGGAGGGGTGTTGAACCACCTTTAAAATATTTTTTGCCCTCAGAAACCTCCACATGCTAAATCTGGTTCCATTTACTCTGATTGAAAAAAAAGTTCTGGAGTTGTGAAAAAATTTGAGTTTTATTTGTAGGAAACTCCACCCTTCCAGAAGAAGGAGGACTATTATGGACATATTTGTTACCCCTAAAAATATTCACCTGCCAAATTTTGTTCCATTTAGTTGGTTAGCTCACGAGATGCGAAGAAATTTGTGTTTAATTTGTATGAAACCCCTTTCTTCCAGAAGAGGGAGGGGTGTCGAACCATTATGGACATATTTGTTACATAAAAAAATTCACATACCAAATTTTGTTATATTTGCTTGATTGGTTCTCGAGCTGTGCGGAATCTGTGCTTCATTTGTATGGGACCCCTCCCTTCCAGAGAAGGACTCGAACTATCTTAGTCACCTCTCTCGGCCCCTGAAATTCTTATATACAAAATTTCACGTCGATCGGTTCAGTAGTTTCCAAGCCTATATGGATCAGACAGACAAACAGAGCTGATTTTTATATGTTTAGATGGTTCAACCGATTACACTGGGGTCTTTTTTTACGCGGTTGATTGAACCGCTTTTTAGGGGTGAGATTAGATGTACTTATACTGAACTTATTTGATACCGCGTACAAATTTTTAGTGTATTTAATTTTCAGTGGTAGCTTTTATAGGTTGATTGCAAAATAACTGTCGAGAGTCACCTGTTTTAAATTGCTGTCATATTATTATTGTTCATTGCGCCTTCTGCGATCTTATTTGTTAGTTGCATGAAAATTCTTTTTTCGTGAATTTCACCATTTTCCTTTGAATTTTCCTAGCTTTCTCGCCGTAACATTTTGCCTTGGACAAAGACGAACACAATAAAACAAAGCCAGCTCAAATCAGACGCTCCGTTGTAAAGTTATGGGCGGTCGCACATATATGTAACTTTATTTTATATATAAGAGATAACAAAAGATAATATTCGACAAAACTTCACGTGCAGGTGGCGCAGCTTTATATGGAAATTCGTGGTTTGAGTAGCACTGTTATTTGTGGATTTCAGTAGAATTCAGTAACTTCTCTGTTATAGTCCATTCACACTGATTCAAAGAATAAAAATAGGGAAAAAGGTCATGCCAAATTTCAGAACCTACCATGTACATTTTTTTTATTGACCCAGAAAAAAATGACCTGAGCAAAATTTCAGCTCAATCGGATATGGTTTAGGGGTGTCTCACAGCGCTTAAAGTTTTGATTTTTTGCCCCTCGAATTTTTTTTTTCGATGCCAAATGACTTAAAAATGCATAAAACGTCGAGATCTGGTGTTATCTGAAAAAAATTGGTGCGTTTATTAGGCATCTTAAACTTGATTTTTTGAAATTGAATGTTTCATTTGAGGAAATATTCTACAGACAGGTTAGTTACCACAAAAACGAATCATTGTCGGACCAAAGAGCGGTGCAATTGAAATTACAAGAGACTTTGGTAAACAGTGGTTGCTAATTTCACAAAATTTTGAGCTTAATCGTCTGACAACTTACCTATCTATATGAAAAAAAAAAAACATATCTCAACTCTCCGTTTGACGCACTGTTGTATTTTGTGCAAAACTCTGTGTAATTTCTCATTTGTTATTTTTTTAGTAAACAATAAATGAACCACCCTAATAAAAAATCAAGTTTAAGGTGCCTAAAAAACATTAAAATAATATTCATGTGAGTCAGTTTAGGATCCAATTCAAAAAATATTCCATGTTAAGCCCTCGGTTGCTTGGCTGCTCAAAAAATAGTAGGAGGGTAGTATCCAAGGCATGACCGCATAACTACGGTATTTTTAGAAATCGTAATGTGTAAAATATTGATTTTTGAAAAAGGTACTTTTTGAGATATTCAATACTTTGTGAATTTTAAAAATTTGGCACACAAAAATTTTTTTTTCACAGTGTATATATTTTTCTAGAATCACAATTTTATTACCTACAGCTTTGCTTAACACACCAATTCATTCAAACATAACCTCAGTCTGTGTAGAAGCTATCTTTTTTGTGTTCTCTACACAGTTTTGTGTTTCGAAGATCTAAAAATATATGCTGTACATTGTCGCCTTCCAAATGCTACCGTTTTTTTTGGATATTCAAAAACAAATTTTAAGGACTAGTCTGATATGATACTGTGTATCTCCAAAACAAGAAAAGTTAGAAAAAAAGTGTCATCGGCAAAGCTTTTTTTGACAACATTATCTACAACTTTGCTAAAGACACCTTTTCTCTAAAATATAAGACTGAAAAGGTAGATTTTGTAGATGGGGGAATTTGGGCATAGAGCTCTATAGCAATATTTTAGAGAAAAACTTTCTTCTACAAAGTTGTTACATATGATAGAGCGCTTATTGACAAATTATCAAAAATTAGGGCGACCCAAATTTTCGATGAAATCTAGTTAATATTTTTTTATCTTTGAAAATAAAAGAAAGAGTTATTCTACAATGTTATAGCTTAATTTTTGATAATATTTTGATAATATTTTCAATAAGCGCTTTATCATATGTAACAACTTTGTAGTTTTTCTCTAAAATATTGCTATAGAACTCTGGACCCAAGTTTCCCCCTAAATTTGGTTTCTGCACCATTGTGCACTGTGCAATACTTTGAATAAAACCCATGCCAAAATGCACACGCCCTTTTAGAAAACTTCTCTTGAATCCAACAAATTCCTCCACTTGTGACTCTATTTTCTTAAATAAATACGTTTGTAAAGTTTCATTTAAATAAAAAAGTGGTGGGATAAATTATAATTGATTGATTCCTTAAATTGATTTAAGGTTATAATCACGATCGCCATCTACATGTCAGCTCTAACTCTTTTGTGGGTTTGTTCCTCGCTTGAACCGTGTGGAAAACTTATCTTTCAGATTTAACAAATTCGTACTTGAATAAAAAAACGTTCGAGGACAAACTTGTGTGTGCCTTCAGCATGCGCCTTCGGTTTGAGGATCATGTTGTCGCCTCGGCGTGATTCCAACATAAACTTGTACCGGTTCTAGATGCAGATAACAATTGGGCTATAAACTACTTTCGTTGGCCGCACGATCCGGGTAGTGTTGTCACACAGGGAAGAAAGCAAGACGACTTTTTTTTTGGTTTTTTTCTGTTGTCTCTGCACGCGCTCTCGTATAAGCCCCTGCCAGTCAATGAAACGGCCCCAAAATCTGTATTCGGCAGATTTGGCTTTTTGTTTCAGATTTTTCTGTTCCGATTTTCGTTTTTTTTTCTGCTGTTGTTGTTTCGGGTTGCAGATCACGAGTTGCCCCCATTCGACCTCCACATCGTATCTTCTGTCGGTGCGGTGTTATTCGTTGTTGGCAGCCCGGGATCGCAAGGGTCGTAATTTGAAATTCAAGTGATTAACTCTTCTGCGCTCGAGCGACGACGACGACGACGACGACCGAACTGCGGCAAGGAGGTTCTGGGTTTAGCCTCAACACACCTTCGCGAGCAACTGAGATCTCTGTTGCTCGATAGGGACATTACCTGATGCCGCCCGAACGGAGAAGCATGTGAACTCAGGCAACTTGGGGCGTGATGAGCTGCTACCTTTCGTTTGGCCCCTTTTTCTTCTCCAGCGGAAAAAATGGGCCAGGCCGTGTTTATTAATTTAATTAACAAATTAATTTTCGACAACAAATTGGAGCGATAAATCTGCAGCTTGTTTTGCATGACAAGGGGAATTCCGACCAACTTTGCCGGTCGTCGTCGTTGTCGTCGCGGTCGTTGCCGACGCTGCCGGTGATGCGAATCAGCGATACCTGGAGACGGGCAGGATGGGAAGTGATTTCAGATCACGTGCAAGTACGTGTTAGATGTGTCGTTTAAATGTATCACGCATTCTGTTCCGGTTCCATCGGGATTGATTTCTGGACTGGAGGTTCACATCATGGAAGCAGACAACTGGAGCGAGGTGATACGATTGCGCGTGAAATGTATGTTCTTGCTTGACGCGCATGGATTGATTTACATATTAAAATGCGGGTGAAAAGTAAATTGAATTCTATCACGTGCAATGCCATGGACTGAAGCAAATCGTTTAACGAGCTAACTGGAACTGGCAGTTAGGTGAATTTGAGTGGCAGAGTGTTAACAACAATTGGCACGTTAGAATTGTAGAGTTGCAAAATTGTTTAATAGCAAGACAATTCGACAATTTAAGTAGAATCAATTGGGATTCGTGAATCGACGTTTGTTCGCTATCGTATGAGCTTGGGAATTTTCTTGGGCTGTCTCTCTACTAGTGTTCGACATCGGACCGGGTAGGGTCCGGTAAAAGTCCGGTCCGGTTCGGTCCGAAATCCGATCGGACCGGAACCTTCAAAGTCCGATTATTTTCCGGACCGGACCGAAACGGGGCCATCCGGACTCCGGAACGGACCGGGTAATGCTTTCCGGACCCCGGACATTTTCGGTGAAAAGAAAAATTATTCAATTTGATCATATAACGCACCTAGTTGTTCATTCTTTTTGGTTTTCTTCGCTGTTTTTTTTAAAGTCAACCCGTATGGCCTTGCTCGCTTTTTCAACTTGTAATATATGCTTTAATTGATCACATGGTTCTTATAATATTAGAAAGACATTGATTGTTACTTTTCTTTGCTATTTTAATTTTGCTCCTGCTATCACTTCGGAACTAGTGAACAACTGATAGACTCGCACAACTTGTTCTGAGTTTGTGCTTGATTGAATGCCATCGGCAGACATGCTCAATCAGTTTGAAAATTTTAGAACCAGCCTTTTTTGCTACTACTCTCCAAATTCTGACGTAGAACTACGTCCCTCAGGAAGTTCAGCTACATACTCGGCTACATAGGGATGTAAAATGAAAATCTAAAACCGGAAAATATGTCCAATTTTAAATGCTAATAAATCGGTTAGTTTTCGATGGATTTACTTCGTTCTTGCAGCAATAGATAGGAAAATCTTCTGAGATTCCTACGAGACGATAATGAATTACCGATTGGAGCCGATGAGATAATCGAAACAGCGTATGAACAAACGACGACAAACTCGCATATAGTTAACAGGCTATGAAGTTCGCGAAGAATTCTTTCGGCAATTTATTTGTCACGAAAGTTCTCTTCTCGAGAGCCGATACAAAACATCGCGTGTGATGCGTGATCAGAATCCAATAGGATTTTCTCATGATAATTATCTGATACGATTTTGACCATCCTTGCTCAGCATTGATAGTAACAGGGCCAGCTGATGCAGTGGGGAACTTCTTTTTTTTTTTCTTCAGAGTGGGGAACTTCCTTTAGTGAAATTCTGTCTCTGTGCGATAGCGGGCACTAGTAAATGCATCCAAGGAAAAGTTGCCTCATTGTGACAAAACACAAACTGCACAAACGTCCTGTAAAGCTGGCGTTCAAAATACAGGGGCCGTCTAGTTTTGAGTGTAACAGCTTTTCACTGTGTTTCATATCACAAGGAACACCTTATTCGGACTGTCAGTGATAACGCAAAGAAGTGATCGGCATCTTATCCGATATTAAACAGCAAATTGTCCTTTTCAGGATGAAATAAATTGAAAAGTTGATATTTTCTCTTGAAATAATTTAAACCTTCAAATGTTGGAACAGTTATAAATTTGATTTTATCTTTTCCTTCAGTAATAAGCACAACACCGGAAAAGTTCTTATTATCTGCATAGGTTAAAAATTAGGTTAAAAATCGTCAAGCCTAATATGACAAGCAACTATATTTTCTTAAATGGTCAATCCTCGTTGGAAAGCAAATTTCGATTGATTTGATTGGCCGTTATATGATCGCTTTTCCAAGCACGGTCGACAGAATTATAGACCTAGTAATTTGGAATGCACTTTTTGGCCTAGGTTCTAGACAGCGACTACAATAATCTTTACTTAACAGCAGCAGCTGTGGGAGCAGATAGCAGCAGCAGTGGTATTAGCAGCGATATTGGGGCCAGCTAGTGTAGCGGCACTTCCTCTAGTAAAAGCTGCTTTTGTGCAGTAGCGATCAGTATCAGTAGTAGCTACATTAGCCGGCACTTCCTCTAATGAAAAGTTGCCGTATTTTGACAACACACAAAGGTTTAGAAATGCTGGCTTTCAAAGAACATGGGCCGTCAAATTTTCAGTATGAAAACAGCTTTCACCTGTGTTATCAGAAAAATGTCTTAATCTCCTCTGTCGGGGTAGCACAAAGATGCGATCAGCATTATATCCGATATGAAATTGAACAACAACAGTTCTTATAAGGACAACAAACAAATTATTGAAGATATAATATTTTCTCGTTTTGCGCTGGAATTAAAAGTAAAATGTTATTTTAATCTGCATGCACTTTGACTGTTGAAACTTATTTGCATTGTATAGTGTTTGTTTCATTCCATGTATGCGCCAACTAAAATTCGGTAGCACTTCAAAGCCTCTTTTGCACAAAATTTCAAACATATTCAATACAAGTAATGCAACATACAACTTTATGTAGTTCTACGTCAATCTTGCGGTTGTGGCTTTGCATACAACCCTGGTGTTTTTTTCTTCTAAAACAGAGTGCTGCAAATAAATAATCAAAATACAGAACCCCGTTCGATTCTGCCAACACGCCAAAAGTTTCTGTTGTCAAAATCGAACCATGCCAGAAATGAATCGTTCTCTTTTCATGGCTTTTTTACTTTTTAAGTGGCCTATGACGACCTCAACAGAAGATATGGCCATTATTGAACTAGTTTTAGTTCCAAGTCGATAGAGGTCTCACTTGATGAATTTAAGCTCAATAATTTGGGAGTTTCCCAAAGTACTCATATGAGGTATCAATTGTGATTGTATCAATAATATTGTCAAATATTCATGAAAATCCTTAGTTCGGAACGTTTCCCCGGAAAATCGGATTTCCAGAAATGAGAATATTCTCTCGAGGCACCACTGACACTGATTTTAAAGTAGATAAGTTGGTGAATCTTTTAGTGCTGAAACTAATGCAATTGGATTGAAAGTGACAAAGTTACAAGAATTTCAGTTTGTGGGTACACAGGTACTCCGTCGGACATGTAAGGATGGTTTTTTTTTGTCGAGCACATAATGGTAAAAAAATCTAATAGGATCTGTCACAATTTTTGACAATCGGATTTGAGCTACGAAGATGTTTTACATAATCAAATTTAAATAATAGAATAGAATTGATAATTTTCCGAAAACATATGTAGATAAACAATCGATAACAATTCATTTGTTCAGTTGATATTGCTGATCGATGTTTGTATAGTAGGCAATAAAAGGTGAGGAGTACGAAGCACAAATTCATTAAGCAGACAGTATGTGAAGTGAAGAGAGCGAAAAATAAGCGAACTGGAAATATGATACAGATTTGGAAAAATATACCGCATCCCGACGGGACGCGGTATATTTTTCCAAATCTGTATCATGTTTCCAGTTCGCTTATTTTTCGCTCTCTTTACTTCACATACTGTCTGCCTAATAAACTTGCGTGTTAACGAGAAAAAGCCGTTGTTAAAAATAGAAATTTAGTTCGAAAAATTTAGCCGTACGGAGCACCTTCCGTTGTTGTGTCGCACTTGCAAGCACGATGCAGGCTGACTTTGGTCTCGATCACACAGGTTTATAAGAGTTATCAGCATCAGCTGACTCTTCTGTGTGTGATGAGACATTCCTTTCAATCTATAAATAACGCTTGCACAGCAGTGTGTGTAGTTAGGGATGAGCAATAGAATAAGTCGACAGTGGACTGTCATACGATATAGATTGTGGAACAGTACCACCGTCCCACGTAGTTTAATTGGTCAAAACACCATGCCGGAGACAGGGAGATTGCGGGTTCAAGTCCCGTTGGGATGCGGTATATTTTTCCAAATCAGTGTCATATTTCCAGTTCGCTTATTTTTCGCTCTCTTTACTTCACATACTGTCTGCTTAATGAACTTGCGTGTTAACGGGAAAAAGCCGTTGTTAAAAATAGAAATTTAGTTCGAAAAATACGAAGAACAAAAAATAACTTTTTTGCGTCGGCGCCATTTTTTTGCGAATCATTCAAATAAGATTTTTTTGACACTTGTATTCCCGTCGAATATGCAAGTATAAAATATATCAATCATTGTCCTAGGTCCTTAACCAATTTATTGACCTGAAGCTAATGCTTGATGGAAGAAAAAAATTGAGTAACTCTAGGCCTCTTTAAAAATGAGTCATTATAACTTAAAATTTGCGAACGATATTACTCATTTTTTGGGTACAGCTCAGTTTCAGTATGAATGACATTCAATAGTCAACAATAATTATGCCTAGTAATAGAAACTAACAATTATAATGCCTTTTGTTGCGTACACAATTAAAAATAAAAGTTACAATCTGAAGCACATCAGAACTACATCCAAATTACGCGTCGTTATGTGACGTTACTCAGAAAGAAGTTATATGGAAGGAACCCAAAAAAGAGTGAAAGTTACTCAAAATCTAAATTGTTTTAATTTGTTGGCGTCTACAAACATCATTCTAAACTGAGTCAGAGTTACATAGTTCATGGATTATTATTTACGAGCGTGAGCGTCAGTTGATGATAGATGACGCATAGCTAACTAGATTTATAACGGTCTACACGGAACTGTGATAACATCGGTTTATGGTCGCCATAAAAGATGATAGAAATAATTTCATAAAACACTTCCAAACAACCATAAACATTCATGAAACAGCTGAATCGGCTGAATCTAAAAATTGGTTTCGTTTATGACCATCCTAAATATTTAGGAATCAATTGTTGTTGCAATAAACCTCCGTAAACTTAAATGAAATCAATCGACTCTGGATTCGATACTCAGGCAGCAATGTTGGATTTTCAATCCGCAGTGTAACTATTTGTAACAGCGTAACAGTGTAACGAGCAACTATTTGAGCATCATAACTGATAAACATTGTGGTTATTGGTATCGTACTTTTCACGATTCTCTGCAATATTTCTCACTAAACAACATCTGAACTGAAAGAAGATCAGTATTTTTCCTCATCTAAACAATAACTTGTCGTGAGATTGTTTAGCTCTAGCGTCTTTCCGTTTCTCATTTCTGCGCCAGTAATGAGAGAAAAATCCGCTAGATCTAGCGAAAAACCTTAATCGCAATAATTCCGTTTAACACCAAGACACCAATTCCAATGGAGGCGCCCAATGTCTGAAGGTGATGCGAATGTATAACAAGCAGCTTCAAATTTACACAGCACAATAAAAAAAAGCAAACTTACGCAAATCGTTTTTCACGCATACCGTATGCACGGCAAGCAAGTGATGATGCTGACACATCATTTTGCTATTGGTTGTTTTGAATGACGTCGAAATCCGATTAACGAAGACTGTTGTTATTGTTGTTGTTGTTACTTTTTTTACTACCACCTCGATAAATTTAGCTTAGCCAGTACGCTTCACGATTGTTAAGTAAAACGAACACTGCTTATCTTGGTCGTAACATTCAGAAAATACTCGCAGGAAACCGTCCGTGAATTTCGCGTCATTCCCACGAAAAGATTCGCACTCCCACACAGCAGCACAGCACTAAAGATGTTTGTCCTTCTGCTAATGTAAATTTTGTATCCGATCTGCACTTTCGCTCGTTAGAGGTCACGCGCGTACGCCGATTGCACAACGTTGATGAAAGTCACTACCGGGAATAATTACCGCGAGCTCACATCAAGCCCCCGACTAATGTTCTAATGTACTGCCAACTGTCAATACATCCGATGAGCGCACTACTAAACAAAACAGTCCTATGCTTGCGGCGATTCTGATTGGTTAGGCGCACATGTACTCACAGCCCGTTCCTTGACACGAGCCGCGAGGTGAATTGGAGCGAATCCGACTGTGACAGTCCAAGCAACTATTCCGCGAATGCGCGAGAGCTTCTGCCTCCTCAGACTCGATGTGCGCCGACTAAGCTTGTGGTTCATACTATCACAGCACAGCGATGCGGCAATGGCGTGCGCGATAAAGGCTTCAGGTCCCGAAAAAATAAAAACAAAAAAAAACAACAATACAAACACCATCCGCGCCACGCACCGCTAGTGTATGTTGAAATAATCTTCAAGGTTATAGGGATGAGCTGTCGGTGTCCGCGGTATGGGTTTAGCGCACCTCCTTGAGGAAGTGTTTTGCACTAGTGATAATCCTCTAGACCCCCCTCGATAGATGCCAGTCGATTACTTCGTTTTTTGGATGAGTGGACTATAGTTCTTTATTCGTTTATTTCCTAGTATTCTAAGTAAATATTTATTTGAAATTTTGAACTTTTTCATAACAGTAATAGGATAATACTATTAGTTGGTATACGAAGACTGATAGATGAATATATTTAAAGCTATGAAGTGTTCCTAGATGCAGACGCAGGGTTGCCATAGCTTAGTTAAAAAAATCAATTGCTGTGTATAAAATTCTTTATTCAGGTATATTCCGACATCTATAAAAGTGTAAAATTATGAAGAGGCAAAAAATATTTCCAATTGAAAATGTTACTGGTATAAAACTGGCATCACTGGTTTGCTACTGTCATCTAGCCTGGCTTAATTTTACTCTGAAGATGTATGTGCATTCTGATCTCTGCCTTTATCCATTTAGATCGCACAACAATCTGGGAATGTTTTTTTTGTACAATATTCAACCACATCATCTCAATTGCTCTCTGAAACTGTAGCAGTATTCCTCCTTATGATGAATAAATAAATCTAAGAATGATAGAGACTTCTTCCTAAAAAGCATGGGTTTGCGTGTGTAGTGTTGTGTTTTTTTCTTGATTGTGTATTCGCATCTATTTTGTATTTAGTAAACACATTCTTCTTCCGGCTACAAAATGTATATGTTCAATGTATATAATTAAAGCAATATGTAAACAGTGAATATCAGTACTTTAAACATTTTTAATATGTATCTCTAGGCCTTGCATTTCGGTGTGCATTGAGGTGCATATGACCTGAAACTTTGACAAGAGAGAATCAGTATAAACAAGCAAATCGTGCAATGCGGGAGATCGTCGGCTGTTGACAAAACCAAACTGAACGAAATTTTGGTAGTCTGTTTTCGAATTTTAACAGGAAGACAACGAAAATTGTGGCAACACTGTATGAATCCGACACATTATATCGTCAGCTGAACACGTATCCTAAATGTGCATTATTTTTCATTCTTCACTAGAGCTAGAGAATTTTCTAATCATTCTTCAAGGTCCACAATCAACAACCATCCAATTCCACTTATTCAAATGTTGCCAAGAAACTTTAAGTACTAATGCTGGAAATTTATTACGTATTTGCAACTTGGCAAGAATTGCTAAAAGGATAGAATGTATGTCTTTAAAAAATGCAATTCTCAGACAACGAACTCATTTCGAAATGTTCTGGTAAAACGTTTTAAAAGCAAAAAGTTTATGTCGTATGAAATTTTAACCTTTTTCAACAATTCATTAGTTATCACTCATGGCCGTTGTCACGCGAAAATGACAGTTTTAGGCTGACCTATGACAACAAGTAATATCTGTATGTAATCTGTATTTACTTACTCGTACATTTAATATTACAAAAATGTAACTGCGTATTTCGTTGCATTGAATAAATTTCACATTTACCACCATTGCCATTTAGGTAATATTCAAGAAAATGAAAGCCTTTCGATAAAAACTTTTGATCGATTCCAATCTCATTGTTTATGGGCTTTTTGATAATATCAAACCAACAGTGTTGGGTTCGATCGTAAAATACCGATGAATACAAACAAACGCTAACGAAAAACAATCACACTGATCGTTATACCAGCTGCAAAATAAACTGTAATTCGGAAAATGTAGCCGGCGGTAATTTTGTTCGCTCACCTTCGATCGTCACTTGAGGGATCGATTACGTTCAATTTCGCCACAAAATCAACAATTACAGAAATTAAGCTTTCAGAATTCGTTTATTTGTTTGTGAACAGATCACCGCTACTGTATTCGAGAGTAGATTGAAAACCGACCGGCAGCCATTCGATCAATCATTGTAAGAAAAGAATAAATAACAAAGAGAGAAAGCGAGCAAAAAGTTAACGATTCCTGAATAAATTTGTACCCCTTTAATTTGATATCGTAATGTTTCCTGCAGCAACAAAAACTGAGGCCCTCACTGATTGTATTACATTAAATAGCATTCTGAGCGAAAAAAAAAACCGATTGCTTCCTTTGGTGAGTTTTTGGGATAAATTTTTTGGTCCACATCAAACTAAGTTACGCGAATTGAATTACAAATTTCGCCACGCATGTTCGGCTCATCATTGACATAGTCTTCGTTCTTCGGCGTTAATCACATCACTTATCAAAATTTCGATCACGCTCACGAGATTTGTAATGAGCTGATGCAACAAGTGTGTTTTGTTGCGTGCATCAACGCATTTCAAATATAATGATGCAATACTATTCTGATGTTGGAAAGAAATGTTCAGCATTCGAATGCTCAGCCAGCTAGGGAGTCTAGTCTAGTGATAGTGTAGTAGTTGATTGTTATACGAATTCAAGAGAGCAATAAATATCGTTGTTTAAGGGTTTTTTTTTTGTGCAAATAGATAATTTTCGAACTCAGATGTATTTCTGGGACGTATTTTGAATTCTTGTTTGTTGTTAGCACAAAGAACTTTTTGCTGACATAAATCAAATTTGCTAAGCTTATTGTCTATTTGTGATTTTAGAGCTAAGATGGTTCGTTCGTCTTTACCGATGTAAAGTATTTTCGACAAAATTGTTAATAACATTGGTCAACACAGGTTTTGCCCTAAAGCTCAGACTGAAAAAATATGGAAGATTCTAGCTTTTAAACCATTTTTGGGAATTTCGGTACCCCTAAGAAGCTCGGAAGTGCGCAAAAAAGGGGGCAAATCGTTTATTCGTTTCTTCAACCAATTTTGCTTTACACCTAATTTATACTTAAAATTTTGGGAACGTTTTCGAAAAGTTTTCTACAGCAGTCTTATGCAAAAACCTGTTAAAGATAACTACCGTCAAAGACTAACTTCATTCATTTGATTTATTACTTTTTTTTTCATTTTTACCAAAACAAATTTTCCGTGTATTTTTTTCTTGATCACAAAGTTATTATCTACAACTTTGCCGAAGATATGACATCAATCAAATAAACCTTTTTGAGAGCAGAAAAAAACGAGGAGCCTGGTGAATGAGGTGCAATTTGATCTTAATTCCATTGATGTGTGCACTGCATTGGTGAAAGGATTATCTTTTTTTTTGCTTTGGCTTCTTCGTTGTTTGCTTTAGTTTCTTTGTACGATTTTTTGGGGTATTTTGATTCAAAAAAAAAATCCCCTAGTTTGAAGTCAGGTTGTGTTTTCGAGAAATCGAAATTTTTCAATGTTTTTCCAAAATCATATCGAAATTCTAGACAGACTCTTCGAATTTTGGTATTTGGCTTTAAAACAAAATGGCAACGAAATGTCAATTTACATAAAAAAAATCATACAAAGAAACCGAAACTTAAAAAAGTAAATTTTTGTTGCCTAATTTAAGCACTGGCTGGTAAACAGCTGGATAATGCGTACTATCAGTGTCAAGTGCACATACAGGAATAAAATATACTCCACACCTGGTCCTTTGCCCCATATCTAGCCACTCCAATCTCGACCTTCACGCGGTGTCAGCTGGGATATAAGCAACCAAGGGAAGATCGGGCAACCAAGCCCGTTGGGAACTAACTTAGTCGTAAGCTGACGAGCGTCTGTCCGCCATGTTAGGAGCGGCACGAAACGGCCGACCGATTACCGTTTTCGTGCTCACGTGGGACTCCAAACAGTGTTGTGCACGATGGCCCTCAGGCGAGACAGCGTGGTGCGCAGACAAGCCGCCACCGCAAAACACTCACAAGTAATAAACGAGGAACAAACAAATTCGGACCGGAAAAATCGGCACAGACCCTCGCAACGAAAACGGAGTAACGATTGGAAACGCGGGACGTGGAACTGCCGATCTCTCAATTTCCAAGGGAGCGCGCGAGTGCTCTCCGAAGTATTGAAATCCCGCAGGTTCGACGTCGTAGCACGGCAGGAAGGAACATGATATCAAGATCGTTATCAGGGATTTCAACGCTCAGGTCGGCCATGAGGAGGAATACAAACCGGTGATAAGAAGGTTCAGCACGCACTAGCTTACCAACCAAATAAGCCTAAACCTAATCGACCTTACCGCCTCGAAGAACATGGCCGTGCGTAGTACCAGAAACACAGATCGACCACGTTCTGATTGATGGTCGGCTCTTCTCAGACATCATACCTGGTAACGGTTAAGATGCTCCCGAAACTCTTCGTTGTTAACAACATTCGGTTCCGACGCCCTCCTTGGGTGGATTTCGCGCGACCGAAGCAGCCTAACATCGCCGAAAACTACGCGCATTCGGTCGAAGCCGCGCTGCCGGAAGAGTGGAGGAAGCTTCACTCGAGGACTGTTGGACCACCATCAAAACATCCATCAACAGCGTAGCAGAAAACGTCATCGGGAATGTGGGACGAACCCAATGAAACGAGTGCAGTGGTTCGACGACGAATGTAGGAGTGTGATGGATGAGGAGAACGCTGCGCGGGCGGCTAAGATGCGCAGTGCCACTCCGAGTGGCCCACTCGTCAGAATGTAGACACAGACAGAAGAAGATGCAGTAATCTCTAATTTTCCGGGGGAAAAAGCGCCGCCTAGAGGAGGAGGAGTATGCAGAGCTGGAACAGCTGCATCATTCTCAGCAATCGCGGAAGTTCTACCAGAAACTCAACGCATCATGCAGAGGCTTTGTGCCGCGAGCCGAAATGTGCCGGGATAAAGATGGTAGTATTCTGACGGACGATCATGAGGTGACCAAAAGGTGTAGGCAGCATTTCGACGAACACTTGAAAGGCGCCCAGGCAGAGGACCATGGCGGAGCAGAAAGTGATCCCGTCGGTGCGACAAATTTTAAAGAGGTTGTTATGGGTTTTCTGTATACTAACCTCATCATAAAAGGCTTTTCCCAAAACTGAAGAAAATTGACCACAAATCTGTTTAAACAACTGCTATGTATTATTCTTGCTTCTTTACCCCGTCCCGCTCTACTCTCCTATGCTTTTCTTTCCCTATCGACTTTTGTCGTCGGGCATTTCGCGCTACGTGCAACCCCACGTTACTTAATCTAGCTCACTTGACTGCTATCCGGTCTTTGCGTCGTGCCGTGTCCGTCCAGCAACGCCTGTCCGCCACCGCTGCAAGCCGCCAATCCTTAAGCCGCACCAGTCTTTCCTGTGTCGATCTGCGCGTTTCCGCTGGCCCACTCCGAACAGTCCGTTCGAATCCGATGCCGTCGAAATTCGAAACACCGTAAAAAAGGAAAAGCCTTGTGCACAAATCACAACGTGACCGCAGGTGTCGTCTAATCAATTTATAATTTCTTTTTACCTCTCTGGAGGGCCTTCCTTGGTTTCCTGTTTAAATGCCTCAGCGGGACTTTGTCCGTTGCTGGCGCTTGATCGTTCGACGGCTCTTCTGCAACGAGGACGATGGATTTAATATGACGTGGCTATGCGAGCAATTTGTCCTTATCCGAAAGTAACTCCGTCCGCGGTTGACTCGTGATGTGCACCGGACGACTTCTTGCACAAAAAGAATCCACTGTCTCTTGTTTGACAGTTCGTTTGATTGCTCGTTGCTGCTGTTTCTTGGCATTTTTTGCAGCGCCGCTTTGGTTAGAAACTGGCGGACTGTCGGCGGGTTGCTGTCAAATTTTAAGAGCTTCAAAGTAGTGCGGTTTTCGGTGGCATATTGCGTGTGCCTTCTTCTACTGCGTGGTGCATTTCTCTGCTTCATGTGTGCGGTTTGAGTTTCGTAACTTACATTTATACTAACTGTAACAACGTGCCAGCCCCGCTAGCCAAACGATTTGTGGAAAGCTATCAGACCGGCTTCGTGGAATGACGGTCTACGAAGGACCAAATCTTTACCATAGGGCAGATCCTCCAGAGATGCCGTGAATGCAGAACCACAATACTCCGTCTACTCATCGACTTCAAGCCGCGTATGACACTATCGATCGAAAAGGGCTATGGAGGGTCATGGACGAGAACGGCTTTCCGGGGAAGCTGATTAGACGGATAAAGGCTACGGTGGATGGGACGCAGTGCTGTGTGCGAATTTCGGGCAGGTTGTCGAGGTAGTCAACGAGCTTGTCTTTCTGGCTTTCTGGTAATTGAGGACAATGATCCGGAGGCGTATTATCAGCAGAAGTCGAGCCTACTATGGACTCCACAAGCAATTGCGGTCGAATGGCAGCTATACGCTGTCATTGGTATCGCCTACTCTGCTGCTGCTCTGCTAAGTGAGGACTTCTGTTGTCGCTGTCTAGAACTAATATGAGCAGTTTCGGCTGAAACAGGTGCTTGTATAGGCCAAATGGTGTATTTCAAATTACTAGGTCTATAATTCTGTCGACGGGAAAGCAATCATATAACGACCAATCAGAGGTCGAATTTTGCGTTTTGACAAGGCTTGACAATATTCAATAGTACAATAGTTCGAATATTAAAATTACAATTTTCTGCATTTGGGCGGAATCATAGAAGAATTACATCGAAAACTAACGGATTTATTAGCATTTGAAATTAGACATATTTTTCACTTTTTTTCCGGGTTTAGATTTCCATTTTACATCCCTATGTAGCCGATTGTGTAGTCGAGAGACGTAGTTTCACGCCAAAAAAGTACACAGAGAATTAAAAATACATTTTATTAAAAATTAAAAATAAGAAAACAGTGGTTTTGCGCGCTCACATTACCCACTCTCATAACGAGTTGCCTTGACTATGTGTTTTTTTGCTATCTTTAGCGATACCGCTTACCGTGCAACGCGCATGCTGTTTTAATGAACTGTTGCGTAGTAGATCTCGAAGTTTGATGCATTTATAAGACATTTGGTTCAAGAAAAAATCGATTTCGACATTTTCTATACATTTTTTCATCGGTTGAAAAAGTGAAACTTTGACCACTTTGAAGCTTTACTGCTCGAGGTCCCGAATAAAGCTGAAACAGTTGATTGGTAGAATCAGAGATGCGATTGAAAAATCGACGTGAACCGCTCCGGCATCTTCAAAAAGTTCCGCCAAAAAACCGATTACGAACCTTTTTGCATTGTTAATTAATTTTGTTTTGTTAATAACGTTTATTATCTTCAATGAGGAATAAATTTTAGTTTATCTTCATGAGGAATAAATTAGTTTTCATCAGGTACATCTATCATTTTTTGAAATCAATAGAAAAAAATCAACAGCTTAGTTGACACCCGTCAAAAAGTTTTGAAGAAGTTAAGCAATATTTTTATGAGAAAAACCTAAATTAATTCCCTTCACGAACCAAGAAAAGTATCAGGACAAAAAAGTTAGATGGAATCAGTGATTAGGAAATCTTTTTTTTTTTAAATTGATTGATATTTTGTATAAGTAATTTGAAAGAAAAAACTAAACGAATAGAACGCAATCCGAAAAAAAGAATGAAAACTTCGCGAAGAGGCATTAATTTTAGTACAGTATGTTTCCGTTTTTGCCAACAAAATTTTAAATTTCAGTTGCCAACACATGAACCGTGCCAAAAAAGGAAACCTTTTTTGTCATTTAAATATTCAATTGGAGACTTCAAAATTATTAAGAGAATTTATTTGTTTATAAGATTTAATAGGTTTTTAACAAAATCAGTCGTATATAACGTTTACTGTTGTAGTGTGACATCAAAATCTCTGTTTCATTTGGAAGTAAGTGAGTGAAAACGACGACTGGTTTTATGTACCAGACCTATTTTATACGACAGTGCGTTGTTTACAGTAAAGTCAAATGCCCGTTAAATTTGAGTTACTCATTAGTGAGAGAAATTTCACCCATTTATGGAAAAGTGGCACGACTTTTTATTGAGTAAATTTTTTACCTATTTGATGAGTAACAGCTACCAATGAAAAACATATATTTTGTATGTAAACAAACAGAAAACGAAGTGTAACCTGTACAAAACACTCATAAGACCGGTTGTTCTCTACGGGCATGAAACGTGGACAATGCTCGAGGAGGACCAGCGAGTGCTCGGAGTTTTCGAACGACGGGTGCTAAAGACGATCTTTGACGGCGTGCAGGAGAACGGGATTTGGAGGCGAAGAACGAACCATGAGCTCGCGCAACTCTTCGGCGAACCC